>NC_090323.1:65154633-65846633 GCF_040869045.1 Eurosta solidaginis | reverse complement strand
TAGAGAGCTCAAGCAAGAAAAACGCTGTTATAGGTGCTGGGGCTACGGGCATATAGCTCAGAAATGTAAGGAGACTGTAGATAGGTCTAGCCTATGCAGGAAATGCGGCCAGGAAGGTCATAAGGCTGCAAGTTGCGAAAATGCACCGAAATGCGCGCTATGTGGGGGACAACATTAAGCAGGCAATTTTAAATGCCCACAACGAGAGGGCAGCAAAATGACTGTCTCATGAGAGTATTGCAGCTCAATTTAAACCATTGCGAGGCAGCCCAAGAGCTATTATCCCAAACAGTCTATGAAGGAGGATATGACATAGTGGTACTCTCTGAACAATACAAAAATCGCCAGGAGCAGGGTTGGCTCTCAGATTCAGCAGTGAAAGCCTCAATTTGGGCACCAGGGAAATTTCTCCCACAGGAAATTATGACGCCAACGGTAGCAGGATTCACGTGGGCAAAAATCAACGGTATATACGTCTTCAGTTGCTATGCCCCTCCGAGCATGACCATCGCCGAGTTCGAAGACATGATATACGGGATCACCATTGAAGCACGAGGTAAACACCCGCTTTTAGTGTGTGGAGACTTCAATGCATGGTCATCTGTGTGGGGAAGTAGACGAACCAACGAAAGAGGGAGAGTTCTCCTCGAAAGCCTTACTTCTTTGAGGCTAGAACTCCTAAATGAACCAGGGATATATACCTTCGATACAGGTACCAGACGATCCATTATAGATCTCACCTTCGCTAGCAGCGAAATAGCAAGACGAGCAAAATGGACCATAAGCAACGTCTACACACACAGCGACCATAAAGCTATTAGCGTAGGGCTGCTCGAAACTCCACGAACGGTAGCAGCAAGACATCGACAAAGTAGGAAATGGAAACAGCACCTTTTCGACCCACAAATATTTGTCATTATCTGGAAGGACGCCATAGTACGAGAATCGCATGCGGAAGACCAGTCGGTTCAAATCACTAAGTTGCTATGTATGGCATGTGATGCTGCCATGCCCAGAAGTCGCGGAAAAGCACAGCGCACTCTGGTATATTGGTGGAATGACGAAATTGCGGAAGAGCGTAGAAAATGCCACAAAGCACGAAGAATAGCGCAGAGGGCACGCTCATCACCACGATATGCAGAGCTACACAGCACCTATGTCGCACAAAGAAAGGCACTTAAAAATGCCATAAAAAAGAGCAAGAAGTTATGCTTTAGGGAACTGCTGGATACTGTCGACCTAGATCCTTTGGGATCAGCCTACAGAACTGTGATGGCCAAAGTTAAAGGACCGATATCACAGCAACCTACGTGCCCGATACTGATGAATATTATTGTTGAAACACTTTTCCCGGCGCAAGATCGCTGGACTTATCCAAGCGAGGATCTAGAAAGTACGGAAATTCCGCAAATTACAGAGCAAGAGGTGCTGGACGCTGCAAAAAGAGTTGCTGATAACAAATCCCCAGGACCCGACGAATTACCAAACATAGCCCTTAAAGCCGCGATTACAACTAGGGTTACATTATTTACTGATCTTTTTAATGCCTGTATGCAAGAAGGCGCGTTCCCTCGCCCGTGGAAACGACAAAGACTTGTCCTATTGCTGAAACGTGGTAAACAGCCGGACCAACCATCCTCATATAGGCCACTTTGTATGCTGCATTCCCTAGGGAAGATTTTCGAGCGTATAATTAGTGAGCGCCTACAGCTGACTCTAGAAAGACCAGGTGGCTCGAATAGTCAATATGGATTTCGCAAATCAAGATCCACCGTAGATGCAATACAAACAGTCGTCAATATAGCTAGAGAAGCTATCTCTGGAGGCCAAAATAAAAGGAAGTTCTGTGCACTGATTATGTTGGACATCAAGAATGCTTTTAACACTGCGAACTGGATGCAGATAATGGCAGCGTTGCAAAGCTTCGGCACTCCAGCTTACTTATGCAGAATTATAGGTAGCTATCTTAAAGACAGAGTACTTCTTTTTGACACGGATCAAGGAGCAAAAGAGTACAAAATCACAGGAAGCGTCCCACAGGGATCTGTTCTTGGTCCAACGCTTTGGAATGTAATGTATGACGGGGTGCTAAATATAGATCTACCAGAAAACACGCAAATTGTGGGATATGCTGATGATATTGCAGTGGTAGTAGTGGCCAAGAAACTGGATCTGCTTCAAGCATTATGTAATGACGCCGTAGCAAGAATAAAGGAATGGCTGACCAATACGGGACTGGAGTTGGCTAGCCAAAAGACGGAAGTGGTATTAGTAAGCTCCAAACGGTCGGCGAACGAGTTAGTCTTAACTATCGGGGATCATCAAATCACTTCAAAGGATTCCTTAAAATACTTAGGAGTGCACATTGACTCTAAGTTAACTTTCAAAGAGCACTTCAGAGCGGTGGGGGAGAAAATTACCAAAGTTAATGGATCACTTATGCGAATAATGCCTAACATTGGTGGTCCGAGCGAAGCTATACGTCAGCTATTGTCCACAGTAACCAGCTCAATAATACTATATGCAGCACCTGTGTGGTATGGATCTAAACAGACCCATCAAAAATATATATTAGCAGCGTACCGACTTGATCCTTAAAGAATAGCAAGTGCTTATCGGACGGTGTCCGACGACGCGATCCTGGTTCTAACCCGGAAAATCCCAGTGGACTTACTGGCAAGCGAAATGGCCGATCTGTATAACACTAATATCGAGCGACCATCTGAAGAAGACAAGAAAAGAGCAAGGACACAAACAATAGCTAAGTGGCAAGAACGGTGGGAGGCCTCGAGTAAAGGGCGTTGGACTTTCACACTAGTTTGGAACGTAGCTCAATGGAATGAGCGGAAGCACGGCGAACTGAACTACCATCTCACGCAGATAATGAGTGGACATGGCAGTTTCAAAGAGTATTTATGGAAGCGTAGGATAGAGGAAGATCCTCATTGCCCAATGTGTACCACAGAGTTAGAAAACGCAGAACACATCATGTTCTACTGCCCCCGTTTCCACGAAGGAAGACTCACCTTGCATGGAGTCTTTGGGGAGGAACCTACCACGAGAAATTTAGTTTCACATATGTGCAACAGGAAAGAATGCTGGACTGCAGTGAGCAAAATGGCATTTATAGTAATGACACGCCTGATGGATGCTGAGAGGGAGCGCAGAGAAATGCGCATGCGAAGCAGTGGCGATTAAATGGACACTCAGAGCAAATAGCGGGAACCTGGACGCAGGGACAACAGTAGGCTCTTAAAAAATGAGAAATATGGAACGCCACCCTGAAGTAATGCGAAAGTGGTGCCAGGGTGGGCGACGGTTCCAGAACGGGGCTGTTTTTTAGTCTACGGACACACGGTTGCTGCGACGGCAGCAATTATGGTGCATTAGGCATTTTTCAGCCTCCCCGCAAAAAAAAAAAAAAAAAAAAAAAAAAAGGGAGGAGGTCCTGGACCTCACCCTGGTTAGTAGAGATTTGGAAGGTCGGATATCTGGCTGAAGGGTTCCAACGAGCAGTCCTTCTCTGATCACCGATATATTCAGTTCTCGGTGAACGAAGAGCATCCCGGTAAAATATCTTTTAGGAACCCTAAAAGTACTAACTGGGACTTGGATTGTAGGAAACTGGGAAAGCTGTTGCCTGCGGCGCCTACCACTAGTTCGGTCCTGTCCGAATCTGAGATAGACGTTCTGGTAGAAAACTTCACATCGGCAAGCAATAGCGCCTTTCAACTGTCCTGTCCATTGAAAACGTACAGGGGGAATGGCAAGCCGCCCTGGTGGTCGGATTCTCTTGACGGCCAAAGAGCGTCCGGTCGGCGGCTCTTCAGCAGAGAAAGGAGAAGTAAATTACCCTCGGACCGAGAGCTCTATTAGGTGACGCTGGGGATTTATAAATATGAAATAAGGATATCCAAGCGAGATTCATGGCGAAGTTTCTGCGAAAACGTAGAAGGCTGCAATGAAACCGCGAGGCTTAGAAAAATACTCTCTAGAAATCCTGCTTCTCTGGGGTATCTGAGAGATGATCACAGTTGTTTTAATTTCACTTCATGCATTTTTTACCTTGCTTTTTTTTAAGTTTTTTTTTGTTTTTTTTGTGAATAGAAAATTATACACTTTTGCACTTAAATCCGGAAGCAAAGCTGCTTAAGCGGTGCAAATTGGCCAACGAACTTAGAGTGCGCCAACCGTCAGATTTTCGCTTGAGTGCATTGGAACATTTGCGGTACACTGCTATGCTGACAGTTAACTCAAATAACGGAGACGGCAATGGTGCCAACCTACAATTTGAAACAAAATACACATAAAAAGAGGCGTACAAGTAAGAGTGGGCAATAAAAGAAAGCATTTGCTAGTCAAGTGGCACTCATAGCAACAACAAGAAGGACTTCACACATTCACATTCACATCCGCTTCCGGATTTCCGTAGGTACATTAATATTTCAATAAGCGCCATACATAGAGCAAACCAGCAATAACAGGAAAAAGAGGAAAATAACAAGAACAACGTCGAAGCGAGACTTAAAGTGCATGAAGCTTCTAAAAAGTTTGACCGTCAATTTGCGCCACACAAACAGACACATAGACAAATTGACACAAACACACATAAACGAGGAAACTGGAAAACGCCGATAAAAGAACCTATGAGCAAAATATAAACGTGAATGAGCCCTTGGCAAGCAGCTCCGTATAGGCGGTATACATCAAATGTTTACGAACATGTAGGTGTGAGTGGAAATGGTAGCACTGTTTATCAGGAGCTAAATCATCGCATATTTATGTACGTTCCGTGATCGACAAATATTTTATGAGTCCAAGCAAATATAAACCGCCGGACCAGAACACTTTATCTTCTTTTTAGAGATTATTTCCTTTATTTCACGCGAGACTATTTAAGGCCTTGTCGGCTACGTTAAAAATATTATTTCTCTGATATTGCGTGAACGAAATGGTTTTTAGATAAATCATAAATAAGGTCATATCTTGGAAAAGAGGTCATATATTATAGTAATTTCTCCAAATATAAAAAGTTTCTCTCAATAGAAAGGTGTGGTATAACCCCTAGTCACATTTTGTACAAGATTTACATCGTTAAACTTGTTTCCTGTCAAACATCTTGTTTTTTCTTTTTTGTTTTTGTTCGGATAACCCCCCAAAATACGACCTTTTAAACTAAAATTTGGAGGTCGTACCTTTCTAGCGCAGCCCAAATACCTTCTCCTTGACAAAAAAGCAGGTAACATCCAAAAATTTAATTGATTGCAAATTAACCGCTTCAACAGCACAAAAAACTGTTAAAATATCCGGTCAACAGTAAAGAATTTTGATATGGCAGAGTTTTCTGGTGAAATTACAGTTATTCGCTGTTGATATGACCAATGAAATAAGTTCCTTTAACAGAAAGATCAGTAAGATTGAGCTAGAATTTGCCATTTTTACAGAATATTGTTAACATGAGAGCAACTGTTTCTCTTCTGTTGAAATTACTCAATAACATTTTTCTGTTGACAAAAACTTCGTTGAGTTTTCCATAATGCGATTAGTTTTATGGGATACCTATTACTTGAAAAACAACAAATCCGAATTGTTGATTTAACCAACGTGACTTCTATCGGTGTAGAGGTGTTCCACGAACATCTTTTTTTTCGCAATATGTTTGATATGTTTGAAATGCTTGTATCTGGTCTGTATTGGACAACACTTCGGTATTTAACTGTATTCTTTAAATATCCAATCCCGGAGGATGGACCCTGAGAGAATAATATTTACGATATAGATTTGAATAATAGCGGAAATTCTACTTCGATTGTGGCATTTTTTGTGTGGTTACCTACCAAAGAAGGACTACCGAGGAATGGGCTTCGCAGTCATTTTAAATACCATATGAGATGGGGAGAGGTACGTTCTGCGTACATCCTAGCAGGGCTAGGGCTCTCTTTACTTTGTCCTCCACTTTGAGACTTAGAGCTTTCACCTTTACTTATTGTTTTGAATTACTCCTAAATATTTGCGATATGTGTCTCCTGCAAGATTATTCCTTTTCGTTATGTCTAGTTCAATTCCGGACATTATACCACATTTTGGACCATACCCGATTGGGTTTTCTTGTGTTGGCGGTGAACTCGACTTCAATTCCCAATGCATGGTATTGTTTAAAAAAAAAACCTGCAAAGTATAATGTGCTTATGTGAAATCTGTTGCCAAAAAAACTGAATATAAAAGACAATGACGCAGTGAGTATCCTTATAGGGCAGGACTCAAGCTGAAGTAGGTTATCCTGGCTCAGGACATCGCAATGTAAATTTTCGTTTTCTGCCATATCAAAACGAAATCAAATCGTTTATGTTGATTATTAATTTCAAACTATGCTGGCAAAGCTGATTGATGGCGGAGTCATTAAAGGTGAAAGCATTATCCAAGCTGATTGCAACTTTTCTCATGAATTTTGACAGTACGAACATTTCTCAGAGTATTTTTGACATTACCACCAACGAATTACACAAACAAATTACATAGAGTTTGTGTGTCTATGTGCGCTCGTTGTTGCCACCTTACGGCTTCACCATGGCTATAGCATTGCCAGCACAATTCAAACATAAAGTATCACGTTTTCGTTAACGTTTTTAACGTTAACGAAAGCTTTTCGTTTCGGTTAAAAACGAGATACAATTTATCTTGATAATTTCTTTATCGATAATATTTCGAAGTGTTTCAACGGAAACGGTGGAAATTTTTTGATAAACGATTAGCTTAACGTTAAGGTGCATCCCTGGTTTAGAGTTTGACGAAAGAAGTCGATACGCGGACATCACAAAGCACCACACAAATAAGAATTTAATTATAATTACCACTTATTTTCCGTTTTAACAAACTGTACAATTTAAATGATTATTACAAATTACATTTAATAAACTATATAATATAATATTTGCAAGGGTTAATAAACATTTATTCAAAACCTACAAATAAATTGGGGGCTCAACCGTGATTGTGGACTAAAAATTTTCTATATTGTGCAGAGTGTGTGAGCGTCATTAAACGCTGTTAAGTGCGTGAATGTCCAATAAACGCAAACTAAACAAAAGCGTCTCCAAACGCCGTGTAAAATTTGTGCGTGTCGACAAACATTTTTATAAGCAAAAAGCGTCTCCAAACGCTGTACATTTCTCGATCGTCGTTAAACGCTATAAAGTTGAGTGCATAAACGCAATCGAAACAAAGTGCGTCTTCAAACGCCGTATGCAATTCGTGCGTTCTTGGTACATGCAACACACATACAAACATACAAGCGTCTACAGACGCTATACAAACTGTGAGCATCCATAAATGCGTTCAATTTGTTACCAAGCAAGTGTCGTCAAACGCTTGTGAAATTCGGCAACAAAGCCAAACCAAATTTTGAATTCAGTAACGACTGAAAACGAAGAGTAGTTCGTACAAAGAAGAGCACAGTTGAAGAGAGCAGAAAAACTTAGAGCAGAAACATCGTTGGTAACGCAAATACCAAAGTCGCATAGAAGCAGAGAAAGAAGTTAAACGTCAGTTGATAAATGTCAATGACGAAGTTGAAAGCGAAGTAGAGTAGAAAAGCAATTGGCAACGCAACCAGCCGTTGAGCAAGGAATCAAAACAAACAAAAAGCTGATAAGCAACGAAGTGATTTTGTACGAAGAAGAAGAGAGGTGTGAAAAAACAGAAGCAAAGACAAGAAAATCGTTGGCAGCAAATTCACTGATCGTAGTAGAACAAAACAAATAGCAAAAATCCGAGCAAAACACAGTAGACGAAGCAAAGCAGAGAAGCAGCTAAGTGGAAAGCAAAACAAAATACATACCTATATTCATATTTCAGTAGTTTGTTTAGAAGATTCAGTCGTTTGTTTAGAACATTTTGCATGAATCTGTTGAATACTTTTCTTTATTTAAACCTATTTCCGAAATTTTAAAGTAAGCAAATATCGTAGCATATAAGACGGTGCAGAGTGAAAATGGACAGAGAGACAATATTGGCATTTAATGTAAGGGAGTTGCAGGAAACACTTCGTGAGCTTAATATTTCAGGTACAGGTCGTAAAGCAGATTTGCAAAAAATATTGTTGTTGCACTACGGACATGAAACGACGGACGATGATAATAATTTAGATTCGGTTAGTACATATGAAGATGCGCCAGATACGAATTCCGCTGCCGCCGTCGCCATCGTACCTGCAGGTAGATCAATGTTTACGTTTAAAGACATACAAGAAAGTCTTACTCAATTTAGTGGCGATGAAAATTTTGATGTTCAGCTATGGATAAATGAATTCGAAGAAAACGCGTCAGTAGTAGGGTGGAATAGTGTTCAAAAATTTATATATGCTAAACAGCTACTAAGAGGGGCTGCTAAACTATACATTCGTAGCGAGCGAGGGCTTGTAAGTTGGGAATTGTTAAAAGAAGCACTTATTAGTGAATTTGGGAAAAAAGTGTCTTCAATTGAGGTGCATAATAAGTTGAGAAGCCGTAAGAAGAAAGCTGGTGAAACGTTTCGAGAGTATTTGTATGTGCTCACGGAAATCGGCAAACCGATAAATATTGATGTTGAAAGTTTAATTTCGTATTTCATCGAAGGTATAGTAGATACGAGATTAAACAAAGCGATTTTGTATGAAGCCAGGACGATCAGCGAACTAAAAGAAAGAATCAAAATATATGAGAAAATAAATCGTAAGGACGGCGGCCAAATTTCGAGGCCAGTGCAGTGTTCGATAAGCACTGCTAGTACTCAAAAGGTGTCAAAGCCATGTTTTAGATGTGGAAGTACCACACATCTTATTCGTGACTGCAATAGTTAACAAGCTAAATGTTTTAAATATAATGGCGTTGGACACAAGTCTTTTGAGTGCAAGAGTGCTGACGCCGTGAAAATTAAAAAAGAATCCGGAAGTAACAACAAATAGAAACATCAAAAATGACAGCAAATAGCGGTGAATTTCCGAGAGTAACCTCACACGCCAAATATAAAGGTCTTACTTAGGGAAAACCAATAGGAATATCTACGCAAAAAAACACCAAAATAAAAGCATGGTAAAAGACTAATAAAACCGTGGCAATAAAATAAAGCCAAGGAAAATAGAAACTAAGCAAAACCTGAAACAAAAACAGAAATATTGTGGACGAAAGAAACAGAACCAATTTAAAACCAAAAATTGCACAAAGTGAAAAAAAAATACAAATGATAGAGTTAGCTCGCAAATACTTACGCATGAATATTTGTTCTTATTTAAAATGAAAAAAATTTAATCTTGTTGGGTTTTTTTTGCGATCAGTTCGATAATTTTTATTTTTTATGATTTGTAGGCTAGTCTGATCTAATTTATGCTGGTGCAAATAAAACGATTAATTCACCTTACGCCCGACGTTTCGCTGAATATTTCAGCATCCTCAGGGGCAACACTATTTATTTTCAAATTAAATAAACAAACAAAAAATATTTTATGTTGAAAAGCACATACATATAAATTAACACAGTATTTTTAAAGTAAACAAAAATTCTACACTTACAACAATATCGGACAATATTAACATTTACTCATCAGTACCACCTTGTGTGGTAGTCTTGTCATAAAATTTGGTATATAGATAGCGCATTGCCTATATTACTATTTACGATACAATTCTTTTTCGGGAAATCTCTGGGACTGGGGCGGGAACTCGGATTGGGAAAAAGGGATGTAGAAGAAGAAGGGGAACTACAGGAAGAAAAAAGAGGGAAGGAGAAAGGGACTGAGAAAGAGATAGAAGATAGAGAGGTATGAGCAGATTCAGCAGAAAAGAAGTGAGGGAAAATACGGAAAGAGAGAAAGGAAAATGGAGGAGTGAATAAAAGTACAAGGAAAAGGGGAAGGGTGGGGGAGGGGGAGTAAGAGGTAAACACTTCTTGGACCAGCAGATAGGCCAAAGCTAGGGACGGTCAACGATTGCCAAGTCTGCTACTAAACGAATTATGTTGTTGTTGTTGTTGTTGTTGTAGCAGTGCCAGAACGAAGTTGAGCCAGAGTGACACGCGTTTCCCTGGGGAGTATGCGTTCCTCTTCCGCGAGTTTCGGATACTTTTCTTTGAGTACTGGATTCACCCAGCATAAAGGTCCGACGCCTGTTTGTGAAGTTCACCAAGGACCTGCTTGTGTTCTTTCGCTTCACACGGCTGGGTTCTCAGATGCCGTATTTCCTCAAAATGCTTACGGAGATGACTCCTTAAGCCCCTAGGCGGTGCTGGCTCATCAGTCAGATGTCTGTTGGGATGCCCAGGTTTCTGGGTATTTAACAGGAACTGTTTGGTCAGCATCTCGTTTCTCTCCCTGATGGGAAGTATTATCGCCTCATTATGCAGATGGTGTTCTGGGGACATAAGAAGACAGCCCGTGGCGATTCTGAGAGCAGTATTTTGGCAGGCCTGTAGTTTCTTCCAGTGGGTAGTTTTTAGGCTTAGCGACCATATGGGTGACGCGTAGCACGTAATCGGCTGGCTAATTGCTTTGTATGTGGTCATGAGCATTTTTTTATCTTTTCCCCAGGTACTGCCAGCAAGGGATTTGAGGATTTTATTACGGCTCTGAATTCTCGGAACAATTGCAGTTGCGTGCGCACCAAAATGTAGATCCTGATCAAACGTCACACCCAAGATTTTGGGGTGTAGGACAGTCGGTAGCGTAGATCCATCGACGTGGATGTTCAAAATGGTCGACATTTGGGACGTCCATGTTGTAAATAAGGTCGTGGAAGATTTAGTCGGTCATAATGCCAGGTTTCGCGAGGCGAAAAAACTGGAGAGATCAGGGAGGTAGCCGTTTATTTTATTGCATAGCTCATCGATCTGTGGGCCTGGGCCTGTGACCATTACTGTGCAGTCATCTGCGTAGGAAATGATTGTGACTCCTTCCGGTGGTGAAGGTAGCTTAGATATGTAGAAATTAAACAAAAGTGGGGATAGGACACCACCCTGTGGCACCCCTTTAATTCTTTAATTCTCTTGGTTTTGATGTTTCGTTTCTAAATTGCAAAACGCTTCGAGCGTCTTTGCCACTGGCGATAGGAGAGATATCGGACAATACGACTCTCCTATGTTAGCTGGTTTACCAGGCTTTAGTAGCGGGACCACTTTGGCCATTTTCCATTTCTCGGGTATGACAAAGGTGGAAAGAGACAGGTTGAAGACCAGCGCTAAATATTTGAAACCCTCTTTCCCTAGGCTTTTAAGCATCGGCAAGGCTATGCCGTCTGGGCCCACTGCTTTGGGTGGTTTAGCGCGACCGATGGCGTCCTCAACCTCTTTAGCGGTGATGATGATTGGTGACGCGCTGAATTTGTGTTCATGTGCGTGTCTGTTGGCCCTCCGTCTATCTTTGTCGACCGTAGAATGCATTATATATTGTTGGCAGAAAGCTAAACGAATTATAATTGAATATTCTTTTATTAAAAATGGGCGTTGAGCTCATGCATTTTTAAATATTAAGTAAAAATGGAACACACTATTAAACAAACAAACAAAAACTAATTTAGAACTATATTAAAAGAAACTACCGTGTTTTAAATTTTATATAATTGAAACACAACCCTTGTGTTTATGGCTCAACTCTTTCATTTGGTTTTCAGGGCCCGTATCGTGTTGTAAAACCGCGATCGAATTCAATTTTTAGAATCGCAATGGCAAGACTTATTACATTCGGAATGTATTATCATTTATACGAACAGCTTGACAGATTCATATTTATCGTTTGGGTGAAATTGGTTTTCGATATGTGATCGTAAAACACGAATCGGGCCCAGTTTTTTTTTAATAAGGATGCAATTCGAGTCCAGATTGAGAAACCACTTTTTTACTTCAGTTTATTTTTAAGAAGATATTGACTTGGACACGTATTGAAACAATTTTACCATATCATAGTCAGATTACCATTAAAACTAAGCATGTGTTTAATAAATAAGTATATGTACTAAAATTGGTTAATTGTTTTTGCCAAAAAACTCCTTTAAAAAATTCATTAAATTCTGAACAGTTTTTTAAACAAAATTTTTTTTGAATGATTCGTTTAATTGGCAAGAACATTTTAAGAAAAAAGACCAAACATATTGTAACGAATTTGCTTGCAAATCCTCTTATTTGTCTTTTTGCTAAGTTCGTATCACTAAACTGTTGAATAAATAACTCCAATATTGAATAATGGAAAAATGGCCTTTAGTAAAGTACTTCACAATAAAACTTATACTTTGCAATTAGCTGGCTTAATAACCAAACTGATAGCTTAAATGAAACTGACTTTCAAAATAGTACTGCTATTGCTCGCTAGATATCGTCTTACAATTTCCGCCTCTACAATTTCCGCCTTTTATACTCTTTGATTTCAGCCTTCGCATTTTGTAGGCGCTTCCAGAATCTACTAGTACAGCAGCTCTCAAACTTCTCAGCTGTAACTACAATTGCACAATTTTATAGTTTTTCTCATTGCATACTTATAGGAGTATCTCAGATATATGCATGTGTTTGTGCATTGACTCTCCGCTGCTCGTATACGTACATGGTACATATGTGTAGACGCAATTATTGTTTCGTTTATGTAGATACATAATGATTGATCTATGGATGTGAATTCACGTCACTGCTTAGCATCGGCTTAGAGACGATAGCATCGCTCGGTGCTGCTAACATTCGTTACAATATTAATCCTTTAATAACTTTCACAATTTAAATTTTTTTTTTAATTAGTATAATTATTGTCACAATCATTATTAACTCTGCTGAGCAGAACTTACAGAGTATATTTATTTTGTTCGCATAACGGTACCCCGTAACAGCAAAAACTAATCGAGATATATATAGCCTTCTAAATATCAAAATGATCTGGGCGAAAAAAGAAATTAATTTAGCCATGTCAGTCTGTCCGTAAGCACGATAACTTGAGTAAATTTTGAGGTGTCTTAATGAAATTTGGTATGTAAATTTCTGGGACTCATCTCAAATGGCTATTTAAAATGAACGATATCGAATAACTTTTTCGATATCGAAAATTTCTAAAAACCGAAAAAGTTCGATAATTCATTACCAAATACGGATAAAGCGAGGAAAATTGGTAGGTGGGTTGACCTTATGACGCAGAATAGAAAATTAGTAAAATTTTGTACAGTGGGCGTGGCGCCGCCTACTTTTAAAAGAAGGTAATTTAAAAGTTTTTCCAGCTGCAATTTGGCAGTCGTTGAAGATATCATGATGAAATTTGGCAGGAACGTTATTCTTATTACTATAAGTGTTCTAAATAAAACACGGTAATTAGCAAACTCGCATGATGATTGTAAAAGTCAAATTTAAAAAAAATTTTAACATCTTTACAGTATATAAGTAAATTATGTTAACAGTCAACTCCAACATTTGTCTCCAACGCTCTCAGCTGAGTATGTAATATTCAGTTATACCCGAACTTAGCCTTCCTTACTATTTTTTTGACTTAGCTTTATGTCATTTAAAAGTGATGCGTTCCTCGAATTCCCACTCATTTACAAACTCAAAATTATAGTTATTTATGTATGTACACTTACGTGCCTACCTATTTAGCTATTCTCAATATCACATTGGAGACAGGTGAACCCATCACACACTAATGAAGATGAAGATGTCGACGTGATTGTTTTATGCTATGGAATTTGCATGCCTCAGCCAACCAATGCAAATGTCAGGTGAACATCTGATGGACTACAATAGAAGTAATATAAAACATGTAAGGAAGGCTAAGTTCGGGTGTAACCGAATATTACATACTCAGCTGAGAGTTTGGAGACAAAATAAGGGAAAATCACCATGTAGGAAAATGAACCTAGGGTAACCCTGGAATGTGTTTGTATGACATGGGTCTCAAATGAAAGCTGATAAAGAGTATTTTAAAAGGGAGTGATCCTTAGTTCTATAAGTGGACGCCTTTTCGAGATATCGCCATAAAGGTGGACCAGGGGTGACTCTATAATATATTTGTACGACATGGGTATCAAATTAAAGGTATCAATGAGGGCTTTAAAGGGGAGAGGCCCTTAGTTGTATATGTGAAGGCGTTTTCGAGATATCGACTAAAATTTGGACCAGGGTGACCCATAAAATTATGAAATTTTTTTCATTTTTCCAAATTTTCGATATAGAAAAAGTGGTCGTAGTCGTAGTCGGATTTCGCCCCTTTTTAATGCCAATATAAAGTGAGTTCAGATAAGTACGCGAACTAAGTTTAGTAAATATATATCGATTTGGCTCAAGTTATCGTGTTAACGGCCAAAAGGAAGGGCAGACGGTCGACTGTGTATAAAAACTGTGCGAGGCTTCAGCCGATTTCGCCCATTTGCACAGAAAACAGTTACCGTCCTAGAATCTAAGCTTCTACCAAATTTCACAAGGCTTGGTAAATTTTTGTTCGACTCTTGGCATTAAAAGTATTCTAGATAAATTAAATGAAAAAGGGCGGAGCCACGCCCATTTTGCAATTTTCTTTTATTTTTGTATTTTTTTGTACCATATAATTACTGGAGTTGAATGTTAACATAATTTTCTTATATACTGTAAATATATTCAGTTTTTTGTTAAAATTTGACTTTTGTCATCCGATTTTGCTAATTTTTATTTAGCACACATAGTAATAGGGGCAACGTTCCTGCCAAATTTGATCATGATATCTTCAGCGACTGCCAAATTACAGCCTGCAAAACTTTTGAAATACCTTATTTTAAAAGTGGGTGGTGCCACGCCCATTGTCCAAAATTTTACTAATATTCTATTCTGTGTCATAAGGTCAACCCACCTACCTAGTTTCATTGCGTTATCCATCTTTAGTAATGAATTATCGCACTTTTTTGGTTTTTCGAAATATTCGATATCGAAAAAGTGGGCGTGGTTATAGTCCCATTTCATTCATTATAAATAGCGATCTGAGATGAGTACCCTGGAACTTACATACCAAATTTCATTACGATACCTCAAAATTTACTCAAGTTATCGTGTTTACGGCAGACGGACGGACGGACGGACATGGCTAAATGAATTTCTTTTTCGCCCAGATCATTTTGATATATATAAGTCTATATCTATCTCGATTAGTTTATGCCGTTACGGATTACCGTTATGCGAACAAAATTAAATACTTTGTGAGCTCTGCTCCGCTGAGTATATTGAAGTGGATGGGAATAGAGCGACATTAAGTGGCGCTCACAGTGAACTAAACAACTTCCCAAATGTAGAATTGTTAAGTTTTCTGCTTTAGCATTTCGAATTTACATACGAGCATGCACATTTATTAGGCTGACTTAAAAAAAAAAACTACGCAATATTTTCTTCTAAATCCTCTCGCTAAAAATTTGGAGGATGTTTATAAAGTTCCACAGGAATTGCTTTATATTAAAATTGTTTAAGGAAATTTGGTTCCACAGCGTTTACAATTTGGCATCTAATTCAAGATCTCTAAGTTCATTTTTACATCTCATTGCAAGTGCTGGCATTTATCTAAGGGTTTGCTTTAACTTTTGGAAAGGAATGTAAACACAAGGAAAAATAGCACCCTCCCAACAAAAACACGTATAACTGGATAGTGTGACATATATATGTATATGTATATGGTCTTCCGGAGCTGGAAATTACAGTTGTTATAAGTTTCTTAAAGGCGAATTCACAACCCTACCTTAAGTTCATTCTCCGTGTGATTTTTCATTTACTGTTGGTTACTCATTTGCTCCAATGCGTGTTGGATGCATATAAAAAAGGTAGAGTTGCCCATATATAAGTTCAGCGACTTAGATTAGGTTAGATTGAACTGACTGGTCAATAAAAACCTCACATAGACTGAATGTGTCAATATTGTAAACGCAACTTTTTTAAGACCAAGTGAAAAAACCCCACTTAAGTAAGTACCATGACTTACTTTATAGAATAAGTCCGCCCTCGTGGCAAATGCTAGAAGTCCTACAGCACCTATAGAGCTTAATTGCTGCTGCGCGATCTGCCACATCTGCTGTTACTGGCGAGGGCTTACTTATAAGTATGTGGTGCCACAAGGCAGATTCCAGTCTGCATGCTCATATCGAGCCTTGAGTATTCTCTCTTTAGAGTTTAAGATCGTAGCAATTTCAAATTACCTTAGGTCATGCTTATATTCGCTCCTTTCTTGCTTGATAGATCATATGCAACTCCTGTGTCCTTTTGATTCCTCCCAAACGTATTACTATGTTACCGCGACCTCTGGCAGCCTGTAGGATGTACTTACTTGGGAAAGGATACAGTAATCAGCAGAACCGACTCCTTTCGGAACCATTGGTATACACGTTTATATTATGTACTGCCATTTCCGCAACCTTACGTCTACCTCTTGCTCTATTGTAGAAACCAAATGAGAGGGTTTGAGCGATAGGCCCCACGTACAACCTCCTGTATGTATACAGTGCCATGGAGGCTTTCTTTGCTCTCTATTCCACATGGTGTTTCCAGGATAACTTGCTATCTGGTTATATTCCAAGATATTTTGTGCTGTCTTTTTCTTATAGGGTTGCCTCTCCCAGTTTAGGCTCGTCTAATTATAAAATAAATAAATGTAAAGCGCGATAAACTCCGAAGAGATTTTAGGCCGAGCTTCAATTCCAATTTGCGTCGTGCTTATTTTTAGTTTTTCCTACAAATTGGCGTGACGGGGCCTAGTTGTTTTATGACAACTCTGGACGGCATCTGCAAAGCAGACGAGTTTTCCCTGGGAGCTTTTCATGACAGAAATTCACTCGGAGTGCTTGCCAAAAACAAACTTGTTTTTACAATTTTTATGTTGCTTTGACCGGGCCGTGAACCCAGCATCTCCGGTGTGCTAGGCGGAATACGCTACCATCACATCACGACGGTCCAATTAGGTACCTCATATTTCCGCGATTGTGGTTAATACAACTCTAGCGACTAAGATTCAGAAAACATCTCATGCGTAATTTCTATGCTGGAATTGTACACACATACTAATACAAAAATCTTGCGTTTGTAATCGAAGTCCTATTGGCTTTGTGCATAGCTGAAGTAAATTTAAGCCAAATCTTTGGGTTACTGATAAAATAAATGTTTGATTTCTCTTTTATTTGACAAAAACTGTATACCTTTCCAAGTGTGGTATTCTGTCATCGGCTTTAAAACATCAATTAAGGAGTTTAGATTATTTCCGCTTCCAGAACCATGGCCCGACTGCATTTCTTCTTACAGATCAGGAATATAATGCGAAATTTTAGCGGAATCAAAGTGCACTTTACCAGATTTGTATTTCAATCTATAATGCGTATTCTCATAAACCACATCAGTCAACCTTTGACCATTTCTGGAACCCGCGTAAGGGAAGGTAGACTTTCTTTCTGAAGAATAACGCGGCAAAACATTTTTTCTGCACTCCCTAATGTAAATAGTACATCTTTTCCGGTTTTCATTTTTATGATTTTGAATGACAGAATAAACAATGCCATAATAAAAAAACAAAATGATGTTGAAAATGTGAGAAGCCCTCTTCATAATCTGGCCCAACGTAAGTATTGTACATACATATCGTTAGCTTAATGTGAAAATGTGCTAAGTCACGAATTTTACAGGAGACGAAAAAAACTGAATCATTTTTGAAATAACCTTTTTTTCAAAACTGTGAATGAGGATACCTTAGTTGCAATACTTTTGAGTGTAGAAGCTTTGAACAAGATAAATTAAAATCACGTATGCTAACCCAGCAGCCATTTTATGCCTTACCACAATTTCCTTACTCAAAACAAATTGACTTAGCACTTTTTATTCAATATGTTTCCCCATCACTCCTCCCCTTTAATGATTGAAATACAACACTAACACTATATATTTCACAAAAAATACTATTTATTTGTCAAACTATTTCTCACTATTGGCGACCACTGTGGCGTGATGGTAGCGAGCTCCGCCTACCATACCGAATGCCCTGGGTTCACACCCCGGGCAAAGCCACATACAAATTTTAGAAATAAGGTTTTTCAATTAGAAGAAAATTTTTCAAAGCAGGGTCGCCCCTCGGCAGTGTTTGGCAAGCGTTCCGGGTGTATTTCAGCAATGAAAAGCTCTCAGTGAAAACTCATCTGCCTCGCAGACGCCGTTCGGAGTCGGCATAAAACAAGTAGGTCCCGTCCCGCCAATTTGTAGGAAAAATTAAAAAAGGAGCACGACGTAAATTGGAAGGGAAGCTCTGCCTAGAATCTCTTCGGAGGTTATCGCGCCTTACATTTATTTATTTATTTTATTTCTAACGGTTCTGATATGGACCCTTTTGCCGGATGGTGCGCAGACTATAACTTATTTTTAAATTCAAACAAATTCTGTGTTGTGTCTTACTCCATAAAGACAACTGCCACATAATTTATCTACAAACTAAATGCTAAATCTCTTAATCGTTGTCAAGAGAGTAAAGACTTGGTTGTAATTTTTGACTCCAAACTCTCTTTTTCTAGTCACATTGATTTCGTTGTTTCAAAATTTGTTGCAATGGTTGGGTTCAGTAGACGTAACACAAGTAACTTTAAGGACCCTATGACGTTGAAGGCACTTTATATATCCTTGGTCAGAAGTGGTATTGAATATTGCTCAATAATATGGAATCCTTTCTATGAATCTAACTCCTATAAAATTGAGAAAGTTCCAAAAATGTTTTCAAAATTGCTTTACGTATGCTTCACTGGCCAGACGGCCTCCCATCATATACCAGAAGTCACAAATTGCTTGGTCTTCAGGCTTTGCATGAGAGAAGAACTTTTATCTCACTCACGCTTGCCTATAATGTAATAAACTTGAGCACGAATTGCTCTGATTTATATAATTTGTTCATTCCATATAATCCACTGCGTGATCTTCGGCATAATAGATTATTTATCGAAATAACTCATAAAACGAATTATGCTATGAATGTCTATAACTAGGACTATACATCTAGCAAATCGATTCAATAGTGTTATTAATTTTAATAACAGCTTATATGAGTTTAAGCTTGAATTGTTTTCTATTTTTAACTCGTCTGTAAGAAAGCATGTAGTTATCGACATGTAAGAATTGAAGTAAATTATAGTCAGCGCAAAGCATTTATCATAAACCAAAGGCATGTTTCAATTGGGTAAATCCAATTTGAAGGAGTTGCCAGCACAATATATAGCTTCTCCAACCCAATTGTCATCTCACCTAACCGTTGCTTCATTGACAGCCGAGGCTCTGGCGACCCCAAGTTCCTCATGGAACTAGGGGATGGGGAGGGCGGGATGGGCTAGAAGGTTTAAAGTGGTCATATAAATCGTTCCCAAGATGGTCGAGCTAGTAGTACCTTAATAGTGCTTTGTTATCGGAACGTATCGGATCTATATCCTGCAAAGGGCCATCAACATCGGTAACACACCCCAAAGCCTTCGGGGAGTGTCTTTATCGTTAATACAACAACAAAAACAAAGCATATACTTTTAGACTGAATGTATTAAATAAATAAATAAAATGCACGCACAAAGAAATGACTAGTAATTCAGATTGATATTATTGACAGGTTGACTTAGCACATTTTTTTAACAGCTGACGACCTAGCACATTTACACATCATTGCCCACAGCACGTAAAAATGAAAAATTTAAATATTTTTTTTTTTTTGTGATCGATGTATTTTGAATTCAGTTTAAAAACTGCATTAAAATACAATTTTTCAAAAAAGTGACTTAGCACATTTTCACATTAAGCTAACGACATGTATATATTTATACTTATGCGGCATAAAATCACCTTCGCACGTAACAATAAGTCACTTGAATTCTAATGTACCTATTCGTTCCCTACCAGCCAGGCTACCTATCTACCCCTTTACCTACCTATGGCTTACTCCTTCTGGCACTTTGCAACACGTCACTATATTACAGAGGTATGTGTGCGCCTTCGTAAGCTCGAAACGGTGTAAAAGGAAAGTTGCATGTACGTAGGTTAAAGTAAATAACACGAAATAATAAGAAAGAAAGAACGTAAAATTTTCAAATGAATTTCACTTAGAATTACGAGCTTTTCACATTTTCAATTGGTGTCTGCTACATTTGTTTTCCTTTTCCTTCATTCTGTCAACGTGTTTATTTGTAGAGTACGAACTTATTTATCCTCAACATTGGCATGCAATGCTTTCATGAACTCCGTACGTCACTTGATGGCGGAGGCCAGAAGTCTCATTTTATTTTATCACCAATAGTAAAATGGTAGGGTTTTTAATGAGGAAATGGTGCCTAAAACTATTTACATTGACATATTAATGTGTTCGCGTTCCCTGTCACTCAACGTTAAACCTACACCCAATTCATTCATGCATTCCTATTCGTATCTTATCTCAATATATGTACGATTTCAGTCTTTCCAGCTTCACTTCTTTTTAACTTTATTTAGCGTTAAAAATTCAAGGATTTCAAGTGCTTGTTAATTTAGATTAGGGCGCATTTTTCAAGATTCTTGTAGGATCGTTGGAGGAAGCAATCTAACGGTTTTCATTCTTTAGTGCGCTTTTATACAACTTGTGCGCTTAGGGAAATATTTTGAATTCTTTTATTTGTCGATTTGTCAGGTTATCGTTTGACGTGGAAGCGTATGCGTATACTTATATATGTATGTATAAATATATTCGTTTTTTGTTGTCTAAATTTTAAAATGATGATGCGAGTTAAAGAGCAAAAAGTAACATGTTTATTAAACCTATCCACATGATTACAAATGTACGTCTATACTTTTTAGAGTAAATATATCGCATACCTAGAACAAAACGAAGCTATGTATAACGAAAATATTTAAGTTAAAAATAGCTGAGTCCATTTGGGAAGCAAGCCAGTCCCCAAACTCCAACAACCGCTAACGCTAGAACTCAATCGCTAAAAAAGTCTAAAACAGTATCAAATGCGCAGAAAGGTATGCAACATTTAGAACCGTAGGTCATAAGGAATAACCACCTAAGTCCTATGTAAAAGATTAGTAGTTATACGGTTATTTCTAGTGACCGTATGGCTCTATGTATACAATATAGTACATAACATAATAATACGTCAACCTACATTACTTTTAAGCTACTTCCAAATTGTTCATATATGCCAAGCATGAATTGCTACAAGTGAGTATGTGGATGAAGTTCCTAGATTTTAGCTCAATGGGAATTCTCTTGTTTTTTCTTAATATACTAATACGTGCTCCTCCTATCGAAATTTTTGTATTTTGTTTTATACCGTCATCGACTTCTGAATTAAGTTTGAAATTTCAAGTCTCTAGCTCATCGAAAAGTTACTTAAAAGCCGGTTCCAAATTTCCAAATTCTCATCTAATTATTTCGATCCGTGCGCCACCTAACGGAATTTTTTCTCATTTTGTTCTTTTGTCACGGTGTCTAAACCTACATATATGCGAAGCTTCACGTTTGTAGCTCAATGAGAAGTTACTTAAAAATCGATCTGAAAATTTCCAATTTTTATATAATTATTTCGATCCGTACGGAATTTTCCCCCCTTTTGTTGAATGTCTCGGTGTCTTAACCTATATGTGAAGATGTGTATTGAAAATGCGTACAAACATTTCACCGACCTAATATAAAGAAAAAAAATCGTCTTAGTTTTACAATTTTCAATGGAATGCTCGAAATACCAATTTAGCTATCGCAATTTTAGTTAAAGTGAATTTTTACGCACCGTTATAAAAAAATGTAAATTCTTATTCGTAATTTTAAGAGTTAAGAGATGTAAAAAAATAATTTGTTAGGCACTTATATTTATAATCGCATTATATTGAAAAAGTACTTATGACTTTAGTGTACGACTTAGGCCCGGTTCAACTCAGTTTGTCAGTTAAACTACGCTTAAACTTATTCTCCAGTTTTTCAGTCTATTTCAACTGAAGCTTAAGCTGATCTTAAGCTGTCGATCTGGCTGGGTTAAGCTCCAGTTAACCTATCCTTGAGTGCTATTAGAGCTCATGTTAATAGGTTAGGTTAGGTTACGTTAAGTTAGGTTAGGTTAGGTTAGGTTAGGTTGAGGTGGCACACTTAGGCCAGTGATATTAGGCCCGTTGTGATACCACGAATAAACACCAATACCTTTCCTCTTCGAACCATTTTGAGAACCTGATAAAAGCTACCAGGTCCTTGACGTTATGCTCCACAACCTGGCTCAGATTATCTAGAAATGGAGCACCCAGAAAGCGCTGCTGTGCTCCGCTTAGTGCCGGGCAGTTGCAGATGAGGTGTTAACTAGCACACTTCTAAAATCTCAAGAGTTGTTTCGAAACAGTGGCTCAAATCGAGAATCATAACATACACAGTAAAAGAGGTAATTTTTTATAAAGCAAAAAATGCTATTACTTAAGTTAAACAAATTTAATTAAAAACTTGTGGTTTTTTTAACAGGACTCAAATTTCAGATTCCATACTATAGTTTTATCACGAAAATAAAATGAAATATATCCCACTCAGCATTTAGGTGATTCAATTTTGAATTTCCCTACATATCAATACAATTTGATTACTCTTTCTGACTAAATAATGAGTTATCATACAATTGAACAAAAGAAATAATCAAATATGAATACTTTTGATGATGAAAAATTAAAAAGCATTTTTCGATCACTTTTTGGAATCATTTTTGAAGTCCTTTAATGACTAGATTTTAATATTTCATAAAAACCAACAAAAAGAATAATCAAATATGCATACCTTTTATGATCAAAAACTGAATATAGTTTTTCAATCACATTTTGGAATCATATTTGAATCAAATGTGTTTACCTTTTTCCATAGGCTAATCCGATCTGATTAGTGCAAATACATATTATATCCGAAATGGAACAAATTATACAGACCTTGAGTGATGAAAAATAAAAAGAAATAGCGAGAAACGAACTAAGCACTAGGATACTTATGTTCAAACGGAACATCAAGAACAACGCAGCGGAAAAATTCATACTGCAAGCATTGGAGAAAACGAAAGCCCTGCACAAAACACACAAAAACAACATCATCATTACTGACGCCGACAAAGGCAACAAAACAGTTGCAATATACAAATCAGAATACACGGAAAAATGAACAAAATTCTGGAGGACAGAAACACATATAAATCAATGAGGAATGATCCAACAAACGCATTTCACAGGAAAAACAACAACATAGTGGACGATCTCCACAAAAACAAACATATCACTATACGAGAAAAGTATCAACTAACCAGCAATGCAGCGACGGCACCAAGGTTGTATGGCTTGCCGAAGATACATAAGCCAGAAACCTCTTTACGTCCCATTGTTTCGTCTGTCCAAGTCCCTTGCTACAAACTTTCAAAATATGTCGGTGACATTATCAAAACAACAATATCCAAGGAATACAACATCAAAAATTCGTTTGAGCTTAAGGAAAAATTATTGAACAAGTGTGTGTGTGAAGATGATGTACTAGTTTCGTTTGATGTAGTGTCTCTGTTTACCAATTTACCAACGAATTTAGCAACCAGGATCATAATGAACAAATAGGACAAGATTAAAAATATGACAAATATCCCAAAAAATAAATTTCAAGACATGCTTGATTTTTGCCTAAAAGACAATAACTACTTTATGTATGATAATAAGCTGTACTCCCAGATCTTCGGAATGCCCATGGGAAACCCCCTTTCCCCAACAATAGCTGACTGCGTGATGGACGATCTACTGGACAATACCCTCTCTGAGCTGAAATCCAAATACAATATTGACATTAAATTCATAGCAAGATATGTTGACGACATTTTGGCAATCATCAAACGAAATGACGTGGACAAAAAACTAAAACGCTAAACAAGTACCATACTAAACTCCAATTCACCTTTGAAATGGAAGAAAATGAAAGCATCCCTTTTCTGGACGTACGCATCTATAGAAAACACCAAGAACTCCTCCTAGACTGGTACTCCAAACCAACTTCCTCTGAACGGCTCATAAATTATCTTTCATCACAGCCCAAAAAATATAAAATAAATACTGCCAACAATCTAATAGACAAAATATTAACAATAAGTCATAAGCAATTTCACCAGGCGAACATAAAGAAAATCAGAGTGATCCTGAAGAACAACAACTATCCCGAACACTTAATAAGCGAATTAATAGAAACGAAACTTGCGAAAATAACTGGGCAAAGACATAACAAAGAAACCAAAGATACAGCTAACACTGTCAAACAATACTATAGCTTCACTTACATACCTAAGCTGAGCGAAAACATTGACCACAAATTTAAGAAAGGCGAGAACATCGTAATCGCATACAAATCCAACAACACTTTGTCGTCAGTCTATACAAAAACAAAAAGTGCCATCGATATCCAACAACAGAGCAATGTTGTTTACCAAATACAATGTAAGGGAAAAGAAAACGAAAGCTGCGACAAAGTGTACATTGGAATGACAAAGCGAGCCTTGGGTACCAGGTTAGCAGAACATAAAGCGGACATCAAAAAACAAAAAAACAGCACCGCTCTATCGCAACATATACCAGACACTGGACACACAACTGATTTTGTCAACACAAGAATTTTAGACAAAGAAAAGAGGGAAAAAACTAGGTACACACTGGAAAGCCTTAGGATACTGCAAAAAGAGAGAAAACAATAAATAAGAAGGAAGATACGGATAAAATAGCTTCGTCATATGTTTGATGTTTACATGATAAACAAAAAGAATTTAGACTTTAGTATTGACAACACTACCACAAGAGGTGGTACCGATATTTTTATTTCTATGTTTTTCACGTTTAATAAGTGTAGTTTTTTAATGTAAAATTGTGCAATTTCTAATGCAAATTATATATTGTGAGTCTATTGACTATGTTATATGTCTATGTATGTATCTGCGAGTGATTACCAAGTAGATATGTTTGTAATGGCCTCTTAAATTAAAACTTATATCTGTAATTTCTTTTTTTCACCAGAAAATAAAATGGAAATGCCCCTGAAGATGCTAAAAAAGTTTTAGCGAAACGTCGGGAAAAATAGTGGAATGTTTCATTTGCACTAATCAGCGGTTAGATCGGATTAGCCTATGGAAAAAGAAAATTCCTCTAAAAATACATATATAAAATTTTTTTAACCGATCGTATTACAAAACACAAATGTGTTTACTTTAGGTGATCAAAAATTTATAATCATTTTTCATTCAGCTTTCTGAATCTTTAATGAATAGATTTGTTGACTGAATATTGAATTTTATACTTGTTGAAATTTTACTTTTCATTAAAAACTTTATTTTTTTCACATACACATATTTTTTTAATTATGAAGCTAAGAAAACATATATAAACATTTTATTATTTATGCAAAAGATATTCTTCAAAATAAAAATAATGTAATGCTGCTCGTGAACGAAGATTTCCCCAACCATTTCTCCCCTCCAGCTTCCCAGAAAATACATAATGATTGGACAATACGCAGGTTGTGAGCTATTTGAACCCCAGGTAAGTGAAACTATCTTGACATACCCGGATACGGCTTCAACATCCCGTATCGTATCCGTATTTTAAGATACAGACGACAATGCTGATGTTGGATGTTGTAGTCGCAGGTGTATATCGGTCAAGTTTGTTTGCGAGTTAGCTGTGGTTCGAGTAGCTCACTTTCGCATGCTTTCTTCCCCTGATGAAATAAGATTATTATGTAGTATCCCATTTTGAATGAGATATGAAGAATAAATTCATTATAACGGCATTCAAAAATTATTCAAAAATCTCAACCAAAACGATTGAAATATATTCACGAATATGATCAGAAAATGACTGTGAAAAGCAGTCCAATATTACTCTAAAACTATTAAAGCTCAAGTTTACAATGATATGAAATATGAATAAAAAGTGTTTCCAAATAGGAATCATAAAAGATTATTCAAGAATAATCACATTTATGGTACATTTTTCTCCCGACGATACGTTAATTTTCGAACAGAAAATGCTTTTAAATTTGAACGTTTTTAATCATCTTGGGGTATGATATTTAAATATTTTTTGATCAAACTATTCAAGAAACGCTGGCTGGGTATATACATAATTTATAAAACAAACAAATGTGACACGCTAAGCCCCGAAGAGACTTTAGGCAGACCTTCTCTTCCAATTTGCGTCGTGCTCCTTTTGATTTTTCCTACAAATTGGCCAGACGGAACCTAGTTGTTTTATGCTCCGAACGGCATCTGCAAGGCAGATTAGTTTTCACTGAGAGATTTTCATGAAAGAAATACAAACGGAGTGCTTGCAAAACACTGCCGATGGGCAATCCCGCTTAGAAAAAATGGGTTCTACTTGAAAAACTTTCCCACTCAACATTTTGGTTATTTTTGATGATCAAAAACTGAATATAGTTTTTCAATCACATTTTGGAATCATATTTGAATCAAATGTGTTTACTTTAGGTGATCAAAATTTTATAATCACTTTTCATTCAGCTTTCTGAATCTTTTATGAATATATATGTTGACTGAATAATGAATTTTATACTTGTTGAACTTTTAATTTTCATTAAAAATTTTTATTTTTTTCACATACACATATTTTTTCAATCATGAAGCTAAGAAAAAATATATAAAAATTTTATTATTTATACAAAAGATACTCTTCAAGACAAAAATAATGTAATGCTGCTCGTGAACGAAGATTTCCCCAACCATTTCTCCCCTTCAGCTTCCCAGGAAATACATAATGATTGGACAATACATAGGTTGTGAGCTATTTGAACCCCAAGTAAGTGAAACTATCTTGACATACCTGGATACGGCTTCAACATCCCGTATCGTATCCGTATTTTAAGATGCAGACGATAATGCTGATGTTGGATGTTGTAGTCGCAGGTGTATATCGGTCAAGTTTGTTCGCAAGTTAGCTGTGGTTCGATAAGCTCACTTTCGCATGCTTTCTTCCCCTGATGAAATAAGATTATTATGTAGTATCCTATTTTGAATGAGATATGGAGAATAAATGCATTATAATGGCATTCAAAAATGATTCAAAAATCGCAACCAAAACGATTGAAATATATTCACGAATATGATCAGAAAATGACTGTGGAAACAAGTCAAATATTACTCTAAAACTATTCAAGCTCAATTTTACAATGTTATCAAATATGAATAAAAAAAGTTTCGAACTAGGAATGATAAATGATTACTCAAGAATAATCACATTTATGGTACATTTTTCTCCCGACGATACGTTAATTTTCGAACAGAAAATACTTTTAAATTTGAACGTTTTTAATCATCTTGGGGTATGATATTTAAATATTTTTTGATCAAAATTTTCAAACAATGCTGGCTGGGTTGTTTCTAAAATTTTTATGGGCATGAACCCAGGATCTTCGGTGTGGTAGGCGGAGCATGCTACCATCATGCCACGGCGGCCGCCTATATAATTTATTTTTCATTACTTACGCCTCATTACTGCTTAAAATTAGGTGTTTATTTCTCACAATAAATAGCTGTTTCCTTTGTTGGCACCACCTTGGCGATTTTTTCCAACTCTACTCGATATCCAATGTAAGATATCAACCAGAGAAGCTTGTTGAATATTCATTTGAGAACTGCACATTTCTCAAGATCTCTCGAAATTATGATATTAATTGGAAAATATTAATGACGTTGGAGATCAGCTCGAAAACTTTTAATTTTACAGCATTTCTCAAAGGTTGGATAGTGATTGAAGAATGAAGTTGGATATCAACTCAAGAATTTTTTTCCATGTTTGTTGGGTAAACAAAATCCAGCTGTTGCCGTATATACAAATTATCTAGATAATAAACAAAACAATGTTGCCGCACAAAAAGCATACCCCAAAGGCGGCCTTAACTGTGACCGAAAAACTGCTCAGTAGTTTAACTGGAGTTTAAATTTGACTAGAGTTTAAGCAAACTTAGTTTAAGCTTAACTTAACCAGCTACTGAAAAACCGGGCCTTAGTTTTAGACTTAAACAAACATGTTCGGAAGTTTTGCTTATGAGAAGTTTTTGTGATGAGAGCAAAATGCATATATAATAAAGCTTGAAGGATTTTATATTCAAGATTTCCAAGTTTCATTTGATAAAATGTACCTACTTACCTAAATTAATGCAATTAAAATTATGTTCGAGGACTCAAAAATAACTCTCAACAAATTTATATATTGCTGTTCAAAGTTGCTCTCCCATAGGTGCTGATATAAAGCATGAAATAAAGGCTTTCATGGAGACAAAATAATAAATATTGCAAAAAGAACTTAGGCATACATCTCTCTTTTGGGTGTACGCAAAAAACTGTCTGAATCAGTAGATACATTTATGTAAAAGCCAAGAAGTACGACGACCAAATCTCGCATTTGATCAAACTGCGTTTTCAAAATTTATAATCTAATATATAAAATTCTTCTGTCACGGTGTTAGAGGCTTAACTCCTCCGAAACGTATGAACCGATTCTCATGAAATTTTGTGAGCATATTGGGTAGGTCTGGGAATCGGCCAACGTCTACCTTTTTTTTCGCTACGTGCCTAGGGTCTTGAGATCAAAACGTGGGCCTGGGTACCCCTAGAATATGTTTATACAATATGGATATCAAATAAATACTGTTGATGAGTGCTGTAGTACAGGATAATTTTCATACAACTGGGAGGCTAGGGTCTCGATATATAGCTCAAAACGTGGACCCGGGTAGCCCTAGAAAGTGTTTATGCAATATGGATACTAAATGAAAGCTGCTGATGAGTGCTATAACAGGGACATTTTCATACAACTGGGAGGCTAGGGTCTCGAGATATAGCCCAAAACGTGGACCCGGGTACCCCTAGAATATGTTTATACAATATAGATATCAAATGAAAACTGTGGATGAGTGCTATAGTACGGGATAATTTTCATACAATTGGGAGGCTAGGGTCTCGAAATATAGCCAAAAACGTGGACCTGGGTACCCCTAGAATGTGTTTATACAATATGGATACTAAATGAAAGCTGATGATGAGTGCTATAACAGGGACATTTTCATACAACTGGGAGGCTAGGGTCTCGAGATATAGCCCAAAACGTGGACCCGGGTACCCCTAGAATATGTTTATACAATATAGATATCAAATGAAAACTGTGGATGAGTGCTATAGTACGGGATAATTTTCATACAATTGGGAGGCTAGGGTCTCGAGATATAGGCCAAAACGTGGGCCCGTGAATGCCTAGACAGTGTTTATGGATATCAAATGTAAGCTGTTGATTAGTGCTTTAGTACTGAGTAATATATTATAACGCTGGGTGACTACGGTCTCGAGATATAGGCCAAAACGTGGACCCGGGTACCTCTAGAATGTGTTTATACAATATGGATATCAAATGAAAGCTGTTGATGAGTGATTTAGTAGTGGGTAATTTTCATACCCCTGGGTAACTAGGGTCTCGAGATATAGGCCAAAACGTGGGCCCGTGAATGCCTAGACAGTGTTTATGGATATTAAATGAAAGCTGTTGATTAGTGCTTTAGTACTGGGTAATATATTATAACGCTGGGTCTCGAGATATAGGCAAAAACGTGGACCCGGGTACCCCTAGAAAGTGTTTATACAATATGGATATCAAATGAAAGCTGTTGATGAGTGCTATAGTACAGGATAATTTTCATACACCTGGGTGACTAGGATCTCGAGATATAGGCCAAAACGTGGACACGGGTACCTCTAGAATGTGTTTATACAATATGGATATCAAATGAAAGCTGCTGATGAGTGTTATAACAGGATCATTTTCATACAACTGGGAGGCTAGGGTCTCGAGATATAGCCCAAAACGTGGACCCGGGTACCATTAGAATATGTTTATACAATGTAGATATCAAATGAAAGCTGTTGAGTGCTATAATACAGGATAATTTTCATATCCCTGGGTGACTAGGGTCTCGAGACATAGGCCAAAACGTGGGCCCGTGAATGCCTAGACAGTGTTTATGGATATCAAATGTAAGCTGTTGATTAGTGCTTTAGTACTGAGTAATATATTATAACGCTGGGTGACTAGGGTCTCGAGATATAGGCCAAAACGTGGACGCGGGTACCCCTAGAATGTGTTTATACAATGTGGATATCAAATGAAAGCTGTTGATGAGTGCTATAATACAGGATAATTTTCATATCCCTGGGTGACTAGGGTCTCGAGACATAGGCCAAAACGTGGGCCCTTGAATGCCTAGACAGTGTTTATGGATATCAAGTGTAAGCTGTTGATTAGTGCTTTAGTACTGAGTAATATATTATAACGCTGGGTGACTAGGGTCTCGAGATATAGACCAAAACGTGGACGCGGTTACCCCTAGAATGTGTTTATACAATATGGATATCAAATGAAAACTGTTGATGAGTGCTATAGCACGGGATAATTTTCATACAATTGGGAGGCTAGGGTCTCGAAATATAGCCCAAAACGTGGACCCGGTACCCCTATAATGTGTTTATACAATGTGGATATCAAATGAAAGCTGTTGATGAGTGCTATAATACAGGATAATTTTCATATCCCTGGGTGACTAGGGTCACGAGACATAGGCCAAAACGGGGGCCAGTGAATGCCTAGACAGTGTTTATGGATATCAAATGTAAGCTGTTGATTAGTGTTTTAGTACTGAGTAATATATTATAACGCTGGGTGACTAGGGTCTCGAGATATAGGCCAAAACGTGGACGCGGGTACCCCTAGAATGTGTTTATACAATATGGATATCTAATGAAAGCTGTTGATGGGTGCTATAGTACAGGATAATTTTCATACAACTGGGAGGCTAGGGTCTCGGAATATAGCCCAAAATGTGGACACGGGTACCCCTAGAATGTGTTTATACAATATCGATATCAAATGAAAGATGTTGCTGAGAGCTCTAAAGTTCATTGTGATATTCCATTTAGTCGTATCAACCTGGCAAAACTGATAAATATGCATGCGAAGCCGAAATAAAGACAAGAATTAATAATACCCACATACCTATTTACATACGTCGTATTCGATTTGCCTGAAATTTCGTATATAAATTTGCCTATATTAGTATTTACGATGCTTTTTTCCGGGGAGTATACCAGAGACGGACTGGGACTGGGATTAGGAATAGGGCTGAGACTGAGACTGAAACTCGGTGTGGGACTGGGACTGAGACTCGGAATGGGACTGGAACAAAATACATACCACCCTCTGGGACTGGCAACAAGAGATGAAGAATAAGGAGAAAAACTTGAGAGAAGAGAAAAGAGGGAACTAGACTGAGAAAGAGATAGAATGAGACGAAAAGGGTGATGAAGCGAAAAAGACGGAGGGAGGAGTGAATAAAAAGATTAGGAAAAAGTGTAGAGGGGTAGGGCAGAGTTAGACGGAAAAAGCTTATTCAACTGTATGCAGATAGGCCAAATTTAGGGCAGAACAATGTTTGCCGGGTCTGCTAGTTATAATTAAAAATTATAATTATGGTCATGGCAATTAGAGTGAAATGGCTAAAGCCATAATTGCGGTATAGCCTAAAAGGTTCAATGTGGTCATTTAAATTTGTTCCCGAGATGGTCTGGCTGTGCCTTAATATTGCTTGCTACTGAGGACCATCAACCCACCCCACGTTTCTATAAAAATATGCAGGCTACGCGTAACTGGCCATGGGTAAAACATGAGTTATTAAGATTGACTTCTGCTACAGCTAATGACTGCTGTTGCAGCGTAGGTGAGATTGACAATTGAGTTGCAGAAGCTCTGAATCTATAAAGGTTTGTATTGCCGTCATCAATCCCTCGATGCGCAGCTAATGATCGTCCTTAGCTTCATTTATAGGGATAGGAAATTTGAGGCGTTTAAAATTGAGTAGGCAAATCTTCGGTATCAATGGAATCCTTGGTTTTAAACTTTTTTGTTTTCGAAATTCCGATAAAATGAATTGCTTTAATGACATTCGTAAAAGATTTGTGATGAAAAGGCTTGTCCTTCCCACTATATAAGCGTGGAGAACCGAAATAACGGAGCATAAATATTATGATATTATGGGCCCTTTTTGAAGGATCAATCGATGAGGAGATATTTGTGATGGCTCAAAAGAGCTAATAAACTCAATCGGACATGCACAGCTTGGGACTCTTCTGTGTTAATAGAGTGATAAGTTGTCTTGGTTCTTGTGATATTAGCATCCTCATTTTAAGGTGCCTAAAATGCCTTTTCTCAAAGCCATTTATAGTTTGTAAAAATAGATTCAATATTTGGAAGAAACAATAGCTATTAAAGCTTCAGGTGATGTCATAATTTCTCAAAAACTTGCAAGAAAAGAAATCAAATCTGTTAGTAAAGAAATAGGAATTTTGCCATAATTAATTTCCAGAAGTGGTTAGCAAAAGCTGCTGCTGAAGTGTTTCCGCCCTCTCATATTTCTAAAGAGAGTAAATTTTTGTACGTAAAGCCGTCTGTAGACGAAAAAGCACGCATTTACTTCAACTGCGGCTGTTCCAGCAAGTAACAGGACAGCATCACCTTTGGGATGATCATTACACCTTAAATTCTTAAGGGTTCGGTCTAAACCTTGCAGCGACTGTTTATGAGTCATGGTGCACACATCGCACACCCTCACTTTGGCCTGACCATTTGCTTATGTTGCACATCGGTTTATCAGATGTTTGCAGACAGTGGTCATTTAAAGCGGAGTTGTACATCCACTAGACAAAGGTTATCCGTGGTATCTGAGAAAGCAACTGCCATAGTGATTTCTCTGTTTGCTCTTACATCAATTAATATCAAATTAAATAGAAATGTTTTTTCCGGTTCCTCCAGGCGTCTCCAAAAACACCAACCCTAAAAATAACATAAAAGAATACTAAAGGAATAACAGCCAAACCCAAGTCTGCAATCAAACTTTACGTGTTGAAATAATCTGAGTTTTTAAGACAGCCATAGTTCTGAGAGTGCCATTTGTCTTGTTTTTTTTTTCAATTCCATATATTACTGGTGCTGTTAGGACTTAACGTCATATAGCTCCTTACCTATTTTCATTATTCCATTTGTAAAGGATGTTCCACGCCCCTTCTTATCACCCCTTATTTTCGTAGTGGTGCTAGGGATTGATCCAATTTAACTCTTTACTGGATTTCAATGTTCTTGCAATACTTCCAGATTTATGCTGTATCAAACATTCCATTTGTATGGTAGGTGCCACTCCCTTTCTTTATATTGAAGTTATGTTTAGCCAATGACCATCTTTGGAAGATTTCTAGTGGGTGATTCAAATTTAGTTGTGATCGGCCGATCCGTTTAGGGCGCAACCCGGATTATACCTTCATACAAACATTCATAATTTTAACATTATATATACATATAGATAGAAGATGTGGATATAGTGAAGTTAACAAAAAAATTTAACGGCGGAAGATTAATAAACATGCAAAAGAACAACAGCCAAACAACTCTGAAGTCAAACTTTAGCTGTTATAATAATCTAAGTTTGTACGGCAGCCATGGTTCTGAAATATCCCATTTTTAGGGAAGATGCCACGCCTCCTTTCCCCCAATTCCCTAATTCCACATTTTACTACATTTTTTGGAGGTGTTAGGACTTAACCTCATATAGATCCTTACCAATTTTCATTATCCTACCATTACTACATCCAGAAATATGCAGAATGAAAAATTCCATTTATATCGGAGGTGCCATGCCCCCTTATCCCCCACCGCACGTTTTCTTGGGGATGTTAGGGATTGACCTCATATAACTTCTTACTGAATTTCAATGTTCTAGGTTGAATACTATCAGAGTTATGTAGTACCAAATATTAATTTTGCATGGTGCCACGCCCCTTTTATATAACGATATTTCTTTTAGCCTATGACCATCCTTGGAAGGTTTCTAGTGGGTTGTGCAAATTTGGTCGTTTAGGACGCAACTCGATCTATACCTACATACATACATACATAATTTGAATTTTATATATATATATTTACTAACAGAACCGGCAGACGTTGTTCTGCCCTAAATTTGGTCTATCTGCATACATTTTAATAAGCTTTTTCCGTATAACTCTGCCCTCCCCCCTCAACACTATTTCCTATATAATAAAAGGATATTTACTCCACCCTCCGTCTTTTTCGCTTCATCTATCTCCATCTTTGTCTCATTCTATCTCTTTCTCAGTCTCCTTCTCTCCTTTCTCTTCTCTCTTCTCTCAAGTTCTTCATATTCTTCTTCATCCCTTATTTCCAGTCCCAGAGGGTGGTATGTATTTGGTTCCAATCCCCTTCCGAGTCTCAGTCCCAGTCCCACTCCGAGTCTCAGTCCCAGTCCTAGTCCTAATCCTAGTCACAGTCCGTCTCTGGTATACTTCCCGAAAAAAACGATCGTAAATACTAATATAGGCAAATTTATATACCATACTAAAAATTTCATGGCAATCTTTCTATGCGTTCTCGAGTTATGGAGTGACAATCAAAATGTACACTTCTTTTTATTTATTTTTTTCAAATTTAGAATTTTTTCTAAAAAAAAATCATAACTCCAGAATGGCTAAACCGATTTGGGATTTCAAAATCAACTAACCATCATCTCTCCTTCCTGTATCTATCCTAAAAATTTCATGGCAATCTTTCTATCCGTTCTCGAGTTATGGAGTGACAATCAAAATGTACACTTCTTTTTATATATATAGATTATATAATTTATATGATTTAAAATTAACATATTCCAGGTACAGACAAGCGACTAGCCAAGGACGATCTACCTGAATTTTTTCAGTTACTTAAGATTCGTAAATAAAAAAAAAAACTTCTGCTAAAGAAACTAATGTGGAAGCGTTGTGATTTTTCATGGTTTTTTAAAACCCTAATTTTTTGTACATGTTGTGGTTAACTTTGAAGAGATCTGATATATATATGAAAATTATTTTAGCAATGAAAACTATTAAGAAGGGTATTAAATAATCGGCCAAAATTTAAAATTTTCTGCGGAATTCTTGTTTACAACTTCAAGTCGTCTGTTAACTATTTTACTAACAAAGCTACAGAACGAGATTAAATTCTATAACGATAAATACGAAGACTCTATTTATTGAGTTGTGTGTTGAGAACAGCCACCAGCACCAAATGCTGTGAAATGCTTACAGGCCCATAAAATGAGTCCACGTCATCCTTAAACTTATGTGAGAGTGCCCCGTACAATATGCACCACCTCTGCAGATACTTATGGAATCTACGTCAATAAACAGGAACATAAAATTCGGCCAGCCATTTAGAAATATCACTAGTACTTCCGTTAGATGATATCGATGGAAGTTATTGATTTTACGTTTCAGTTATTCAGAATGAAATTCAGCTATAAAAAATAACCAATTTTGGCTACAGTGCTGATGTTATCTACCCCTGTGAAAAATCTTTATTCCGGAATGGAAACATCTTTCCCGCTTATATTTGGGACGCCTGGTTTATTTGCATGACGACATTTTTATGTAAGTAAATTCGTATACTCATATTAAATTCATAATCATATGTTCACCTATTCATTGATATTGCTTTTTTTAAGTACAAGTTATCAATGGTTTGAGAAAATATCTGTGGCAATTTGAAAAAACAACTTAATTCGAGTTATGATAAAAGGGATATTCTGGCTTCATAACAGAAATATGTTACAGATATCCCTGTGCTACTTACTTGTAGCCCTAGCGCCAAATGGCTGCTACAAAATATAGGAAGTTACAATGGTGAATTGTGGCTAGCTTTTCAGATAAAGGTCTATGTATCGCCATTATCCTAACTCGAATTAAGTTGTTTTTTCAAATTGCCACAAGATATCAATTTTTATTCGATTTTCAGCTTAGTTTACCATTCGATACGTAATATTCTTAGGGCCGCTTTTTCAAGTAAGCTTTAAAGTTTATCGGTCCAATATAAACAATTTTTGTGAAGAAACTTTAAAAGTGCAGATAAAGTTTAAAATTCACATGAAAAAATGGCCCCTAATCTTCAATAAATGTTGTCTATTTGAATAGCCTCTTTTAAAAATGCTTGAAGGAAAATAGGAAATTTCTGAATTTGTCAATTATTTATTCAAATATGTGTTTTAGTTCAAAAACTTTATCCGCGGCTGTATGACATTTGTCAACCAAAGGTTAAGATTTGAGAATAAGAATGGTATCAAAAGTGTTTATTGGGATGCAAATTTTCTGTCACCCCAAATAGATATCTAAATATGTGGTGCAAATATGTTCATGCCTAAATGGTTGGGAAAACTCAATGATGCTTAAAGCAATTTTAAACAAATTTATGAAATATACACTTTGGTGTTCTTTTGGTTATACTCGTATGTGCCTGGTAAACATATGCAGTAATCAGGCAAAGCAACTGCAATTAGTGTGGTTCTTATAAACATACATAACTTGTGGTCCCAATGGATGACGGTCAATGGATATCGCACACTGGTAAAAGGTGGGATTTCTCTATGAAGACCCAACAAAACGAAATTAATTATTTTATATCGAACCTAGCCAGGTTTTATTTTGTTGTGATAGACTGAAGATAACCTTGCTAATCAAATTTTCATAATCTATCAGTGAAAATTTGAACTGGAAATGTTGAAACTTTCCTACTGTACTGTAATGCTAATACTCGAAAATTTTCAAATGATTATTCAACACAAGGCGTAACCATTTTCTGTACTTGAAGTTGTTGTGCAATATTTAAAAGTCAATTGGCAATCAAATGGAAATAAGAAAATAAATAAAATAATTGTATATTCAAAATTTTTTTTGTTTGAGAAAAGAAATAAATATGTATGAGGGCAATTTGAAACTATTTGTATAGCGAAAATTGGTGCACTTTTCTGGTGGTAGTGCAAATAGCCAGCGCCCGGGTGTTCTAGTCCTTCGGTTTGCTAGCCCGACTGGGCGAGAACAATTTTCTTGGCCCCTGGAACCTTTGGGCATTTGGATTTTGTCGCCATTGCGACCAACAACCCACATTTTGAACCATTTACTTTCGTACCGATGAAAACCGCTGGCGGGTGTTGAAATATGTTCCATATTCTCTGCTTACCGCATGCAAAGCTCCATACGCCTCGAATGACTCTTTCTCGAGTATTCCAAAACGCATATATCTATCTTGCTCGTGGAATAGGAATTTAACTTTATTTCTCATCAATCCAAAGTTGTAGGAGTTGGCTGAATTATTTTGAAGGCTGAAATTATTCTCGCTGATAAATTCGGTTTTCAACAAGAAGAAGTCAAGAGAATCTATACGAATAGCGTTTGCGATTTTGATAAATTAATTTTGCACAACCCAAATTATATAGTCAGTCCAAAACAAGATATTTCAGTTGCCAATTCTATCTTGTTTGATTTACCTTGGTCATAAACGGATGTATCCAATAAGGTGTGAATAACAGCCGGGTATGTACCAATTGTAAGGGGCTATTGTGTCAAAAAATGTAAACAAACCGAGTTAGCATATCGGGGTGAAAGTCATACCGATGTATAATTTTAATTTTGATTATAGTTAAGCTTGAAATGTTGTTTAAAAAGTGAATGCTTTTATTTGAGTTAATTGATTGATATTATATATTTTAATCCCCATAGAAATACCGCGCGTTTCCAAAGATCCAAGCCTATACAGAAGCCTAAGAAACTAGCAGTTTCTGGAATCTTGAAGCATTAACTGGCTGCTGTTAGAGGCATTACTTCTACAGATAAAGTGTGTGCTATATGAGAACCTCGCACAGCACGCCAGGTTTTAGTCTAGAGATTACCCAGATGGAAGTTTAGCCAAGTCGATTTTTTGTTTTTGTGGCGATAAAGACACTCCGAAGATTTTGAGGAGTGCTATCGATCCTAATGGTTCTTGGCCAGATATAGATACGTTCCGGTAACAAGCATCTAAAAGGTACAATACCGACCATCTCGAGAACTATTTGATTTGACCACATTGAACCTTCTAGGCCATCCCACCGCAACCCTATAGTTAAATGAGGAACTTGGTGTCGACATAGCCTCGGCTGCCAAAGAAACAGGATTCGCCGCGGGAAGGTGAGGTTGGCAACTGGGTTGGAGAAGCTTTAAATTGCGCCGCTAACTCGGAAGTGTAGCACTACACAACCCCTTGGATAACTTGAGTATTTTAGTTGCCTCTTATACTCCAAGCTCTCTAACCCACGAGGGGTTCAAGGTAGGTAGTCGACGCGTCTTTTTAGGTTGTCTACGTTTTACTGTAAGACATAATACAACTCGTCTTCGATAAATCCGTTATCCGTGCATTAGTTGGCAAAAACGTTTATCGACCCTGTATAAATGAAAATTAAGGAGAAAGAACGTTTTTTAAGAATCCCAAATATATTGCATTGTTTAAGCTTATATCTAAGTATATAATGTTTGGTTACAACATAGATGCTGTTAATAATTTTTTTTACTTGTTTGTCTAGTCAACTTTAGCTCAAATATAAAATACATACATTGATGTACTCATCTTTACATATTTACATAAATGCCCGCCAAAAAATGTTTGCCTTCTCTCGCCGCTGAAGGGAAATAAACTTATCTCGGCTTTCATCAAACTTTTACAATAATTTATTTCAAAAGCGCCATATTTTAATTTAACTACTGCCAATTTCAGAATTATGCTAAAGTTCGCACAGGTATTGCAGATTTTGTTTTGAAATGCTGTATCTACGTGTAATTCAACGTTTATTGATAAAGGATTCCAGGTTCGAATTCGAGCTCAAGGCCTATAACAATACTTATTATTATTATAAATATTGTTTTTTTTTTTTAATAATTGGAAAATTATTTTTTAGTGTGGAAAAGAACATAGAAAATGAGTCACATATCTGCCATAGCTGCACAGGTATATCTATTTCGAAGGTTGCTAAACCTAAGCTAAGGAATAGAATGAACAATTTATCAGTCAAATAAACCACCGCCATGAAGCTAAATAGTTAGCTCAGCGTGCCTAAAGCGTACTGATGAATCTATGGCAGGTGTTTGAATAATTTTCTATCTTCTATTCCAAAAAAAAAAATAATAATAATAATCATAAAAGTTATTGCTATAGCCCCTGAGCTCGGTTTCGAACCTGAAAAAAAACTTGAAATTCCTACACAACGTTGCTTTTGTATTAGGTCAATGACGTAGGAAGTGCGAATTGGAGAAAGAAACGATTGAGCACGTTTTGTGTTCGTGCCCTGCGCTCGACAAGCAAAAACTGCCGCTATAAGCAGTGGCTCAGATATCAGATCTGAGAGCAGCAAGTAGCAGAGGTCGTCGAAACTTCTAGTATTTTCCAATAGAAAGAAGCTATTTAATAATACAGATTCGGGGGTTTGATATGAGTTTTCAGTTTGGTCGTTAAAAAAATTTCTGGTGGCACTATGGACTCATTCAGTCTATGTGAGCTTTAACCAACCTAACTTAACCTACACCATGAAAATGAAATTTTTAAGGAGTCCGGCTATTCTACAAAACTTTTTTGCTACACATTAATTGAAGTACTCTTTAGTTATTACGACTGTTATAATAAGTTATGCTTTATAATTACCTTGCTTTATATTTATCAGAATAAGTATTCCTCTTAAGTTATGTATGATCGTTTACACGATTTCTTTGCCAGGTTTTTCAAATTTTCTTTATGAATGCGAAAGAGGACGAGAAATTGTGTAGTTTGCCTGACATACGATGCAGGGAAGGGAAGTGTGAGTGGACGGGTGCTAGTAGGTTCATTTCGCGCGATTTGCCTTATGGGTCGCGCAATTAAAATTCTTTTCACTTATGTAGGGAATATTGGTATAAATAGATATGTAGAAGTTAGTACGTTGTGCGCGCCTATCTCACAAATCGAATGCCTGTCACAAAATATTTAAATTTCCTTCATCATCAGGATAGGTACATCATATGCGGCGACAATGTTGACATCAAACTGATTTACTTAAACAACAGCCAGGAGAGTGAAAAGAGAGCTTAACAAGAGTTCGGTAATGTGTGCTGAGACAACACTAGCCAAAAAAATTGGAAAAAGCCCAGACACAGAAATGAACTTATTATTTTTTGAAGGGTGTTGAGTTCTGAATACTGAATAGGTGTGTTCAGAGCTCTTGTTTTTGAGATATTCTTACATAAAAGTACGAAAATCACATTTTACAGCTGCATTCTGTATTGGCATAAAAACTCGCTAGAACAAGTGCACGTTTTTACTTTAAGTCATACTTTTTTATATTGTGTTTGGAGTTGTGTAGCAGATAAAGTAGTCGATATAGCTCCTTTTGTCTTAAATATTTTGCTTTATTAGTTTAATATAATTTTATTTAGAACATGCATAATTTGCTGAACCCTCCTACATGCAGTTATTTAGTGACTAATGTGCCCTAAAGTAGACTTAAAATTCGTGAAAAAATCCTGTACGGAGAAAATAATTTAAACCCAATACAGTTCAAAGAACAATCACCCTATAATGGTTGTCAACGTCAACCATCACTTCGTTTCGTCATCGACATCAAGGTCACGTCAATGCGAACTGGTATTTACTAAAACAATGTATTGACGTTGATGTGCTATCGATAGTTTTATAGAAACACTATGATCCCTATACTTTTGACAATTGCTTCTTTAGAATTTTTTCAGTGGTTGTTTGGCAACTAGTTTAAAATTTGTGATCGGAGAGTGAAATTTCGAGTGATGACGAGTGCAAGGAGATGTTACTTCTCCAAAGAAAGTTAGACTGGGACTGAATATTCCCCAGCAAACATCAATAAAACAGTTAGGGTTCTTCACATACAAGCAAAAGCCCGACGTCTCAACGTACTCGAAAACATGGAAATCTACAAACAGAAAACATTCGACGGTAGAATAATAAACGAACAGATAAACACAATTTCTGACATAATATTCGAGCCTTTAAAACTTGTTTACAAGAAACAAAGTAATCACACAGGTACAACAGACAAACACAAAACACCAAATGAACACAAAATAATTAACGCTCAAAACAACAAACCCATAAAGATGGTCAAACGACTAAAATCACGGACTTTTACCTGCCTCAGTCAGCAACAAAAATCGATCAGTAAAACCCACCCTCGGTTGTGAATGAGCACACAGCACATACACATACCTATATATCCACAAGCATCATTTTTAACAATATCTGTTCATGTACTTACGAACTATAAATATAGGACAAATGACAACAACAGATCAAAAAGAAGATCGACACTGATGATGGCATAACACCGAAACCGGTTTGTCTCGAAACAAAATTTTACAAAGGATGACGGAAAATCATTTCAATATACAGCATCCATGGAGTGTCCTTGTCGCTACAACAACAACAACAACTGGTAGTTCCTTATCCGTTAGTTAGATAGATAATTTATTGAGGATTGCACTGCGACCATGTGAATTTGAGCTAATTTTTAAATTTTCAGGTAATTCTTCAACCCGACTAGGACTAGTATATTAAGTATTAGGATTCTTCTAGTATACAACTAGTTAGTTTAACTGCAGGGCACTTGTAAGCATAAACACAATAACCTCACGAACGATAACATTCCGATGATACCACGCTGTTTACAAAAAAAAATTACAGCAGATTTCGTTCAAGATTTTTATTTCGATTTCGGCTCCAGTTTAGATTTCCGTTCCGTATTCGGATCCCGATTTCGGTTTGTGTCCATAGTACCATTTTGTTTTCGGTTTCTTATCATTATTTCCCCTTTTCACCCCTATTTTTCTTTCATTTTTGTTATTGTCCTCTTCCTTTTGATTCCCTTAATAGCCGAGACTATAACCGAACCGAAAGCCATAAGATGTGTTCTCAACTTACTTATGAGCCTTATTTTTTTACACTTATACACATACAAATTTGCGGGTAAAAACGGACCATCTAGCAGCAATTAGTAAAGACTCGTGGCGGTGATAAATAACTCGCTACAAAACGGGTTGTACTGAATAGCGGGGACACAAACCTCTGTTGGTCATAGTGTTTAACCTATAGCTGAATCGGTTGCGATAAATAGTGGACACACACCCTTTTTGGAATGTGAATAGTGTAGGGATAAAATGGAGAGACACATCTCACTTGGAACTGAGTATAATGCATTCTGAAATTTAGCAATACTACATGGTGCGCAGTACATAGGAACATTTAGTGCATATACATTAAAAAAAACAGCTTTCATTGGCGTGATGGTTATTATACTGCTTCTTGTTCCTCCCCTTCCTCCACTCCTTCTTTTGCATGTTCTTAACATTTACTTTTCCTTTTCCCTTAATTGTTTATTTATTGTTCTATATCTGCTTTTTCTCATTTCGCTCATTTTTATAACTATGTAGGTAAGACTGGGTCGATTTATTAACCGATATCGCGCCATCGATTTTTCGATAGGATTTGGACTCAGGGAAAAAGGTTCCATTACACGTGCCCAAAAAACTAGTTTTCGACAGTGCGAAAAAACAATGGCGAAAGCGTAAATTTTTCGACCAAAACACTCCCCAAACCCAAAAAATATTTTTTTTAACTGTTATCGCCAACGTTTTTACAACAGTTTTTTGAAAAAAAAAAAAAAAAAAATAGCGACAGAAAGATGCGCTAGAGTCAGTTTCAATTAAGCAGTTTTTATTAAGACGCTACCTGGCGAGCAATAGCAGTATTATTTATTGTGAAGTACTTTAATAAAGGCTATTTTTCCTTTATTCAATATTGGACTTATTTATTCAACAGTTTATTTATTCGAACTTAGCAGAAGGTTGCAAATTAGAGGATTTGCAGTAAATTCGTTACAATATAAAAAATCACTAGTAGATAAGCTCAGAAGGACGAATGGTGAAACAAAAAGAAATAATGAAAAGGAAAATAATAACACCTGGACGACTATGACATATACTGGAAAAGCAACATATAAATTGGCAAACTTCTTTAAAAAATGCAACATTAAAACAGCGTTCAAAACATCGAACAATCTAGGACAGAAACTAAGAACTAACACTAACTCAGAGGACCCGTTTAGCAGCCACGTCGTATACAAGCTTACCTGCGGATGCCAACGTAGTTACATAGGGCAAACAGGACGGCAAATAAGAACGAGGTTCACAGAGCACATTAGAGAAAACAACAAATAAAATAATTAAAAAATAAATGTTTAGTTATCAGGTTTTATTGAAAACAATAATTACATGAAGTATTAATAATATTAAAGGCTAGAAAATAATTAGGTAGGTCCTAAGTACTAGTCATCACACTCCTCATCAATCTAGGACGTTGATCAGACAATTAAATAAAAGTGTTGGGTGCGTGAAATTTCTAAAAATGTGAGGCGTGGCTTAACCTGATTAAGATTCAGTTGGTCTTATATATGACATTCATTATTTTCAAGTTTTTAGTCTTTATTTAATTACCTATTATTTCTCATTCTATTTAGTTCGTTTAGTGACTCATTATTACAAAGACTCTTTCCTGACAATTTGTTACAAACTAAGTCCTCAATATATAGTCCTTCCAAAGACTTTACTCGACTCTGCGCCACGTATGCTTGTCCCTCCCCCAACTCCAAAATATCTTGATGTCCTTTTACCGGAATCCGTTGGAAGGACAAGGTGGAAAACGATTTAAACTCCCTAGGCGCCGGTTGGCAGAATGAAGGAGCGACTGGCGCGCCTTTTGGATGTTCATAACCGTTTAAATGGTTAAGCGCCAATTAAGTAAGTAAGCAAGTGGCTATTTTTGCCATTTTCTGAAATTTAATTAACAATAAATAAATAACGTGTATTTATAAGAATAAATAAAAGAATTATATTGGAACGATTTTTCGTCATCCCTCGTCAAATTTGGTTTTGAGACAAACCGGTTTCGGCGTTGTGCCATCATCAGTATCGATTTTCGGTCTGATCTGTTGTTGTCGTTTGTCCTGTATTTATAGTTCGTACGTACATGAGCAGGAGCAGTTAGACTCGAACGTCGCGAATCACATGGTCGAGAATGAATGTTCGCCAGCAAACATCAATAAAACAGTTAGGGTTCCTCACATGCAAGCAAAAGGCCGACGTCTCAACGTACTCGAAAAAATGGAAATCTACAAACAGAAAAATGTCGACGGTAGAATAATAAACGAACAGATAAACACAATTTCTAACACAATATTCGAGCCTTTAAAACTTGTTTACAAGAAACAAATTAATCACACAGGTACAACAGACAAACACACAACAACAAATAAACACAAAACAATTGACGCACCAAAACAACAAACCCACAAAGAAGGTCAATCGACTAAAATTACGGATTTTTACCTGCCTTAGTCAGCCACACAAAACGATCAGTGAAAACCACCCTCGTTTCTGAATGAACACACAGCACATACACATAACTAAATATACACAAGCATCAATTTTGACAATACCTGCTCATGTACCTAAGAACTATAAAGACAGGACAAACGACAACAGCGCATAACGAAAATCGACACTAATGATGGCACAACGCCGAAACCGGTTTGTCTCAAAACCAAATTTGACAAGGGATGACGGAAAATCGTTCCAATATACATTATTTATCCACCCTGTCGGAAAAACAACAAAACAAAATAAGTCAGAATAAAAAATATAGCTTATTCTACCAATTTTTAACAGCCGAATTTCGTATTGCAGCACTCGTCGTCACCAAAAACTATGTTGACAAATTTTGCGTCACGCTACGTCAACACAACCTCAATATTGTTTTAGCCGATACCAAGAAAGCATCAACACCTGTCAATAGTTATCGAATTTGACAGCGTTGATACCATTTCATGAGCATCGACACTAGTTTTCTCACTATTGACAACCAATGGGGGTGAATATCTCAAATAGCAAAGAAGTCTTCTAGAAAAGAAAACTAAAATAAGCATAGTAATTATATATCAGGAAAACTTGTTTCTTGCAATTTCAGGTACAAATATCTCTAAAACAAGAACCAATTAGAAATTCTGACACCGCACTCAGATTCTGCGTTCCAAAGATCTTTAGAAACGTTTTGGCATTTTTTGGGGTCTAAAATTTGTCGGTCTGTCCTCTTGGCAGTGGTTTGGCCTGTCCTTCGAGTATATTTTGCCGCTCGGAGTGTCGTATAATGTAGATCCGCTAGTTTGTTAGGAAAATTAAAAAAACAAAACAAAAAGCAGAGAGGCTCGGTCTTTTCCTCCTTAGAGATATATACCAGCAAATTACTATTATTATTGTTATTACAAACAGTAAGCTCTTTCATTAGGAATGTATACTGTTTTTGGCTTATACTGTTGAATATTCTGTTAAAGATTTATTTGGAGAAATGAAATGGTATGCTTGCTTTTTCGAACTTTTGTTAGCCATATCAAAAATCATATCTTGGTCCAACATATGCTTCTATGTATATGTATATGGCATTATTTGGCGTTTGTGAGGTAATGACTGTCTTAAGGCATGTAAGCAGTATAATTTGAGGAAACCGTTTAAGATAAACGATCACGCATTAAATCAATTTACGAGGATATTGAAATATTAATCAAAATATACACATGATACATCTAAGCTAAACACTGTTCTAAAATAAAGCGGAAACACATCAAAATATTTTGGCAGAAGGCAAAACTTACAAGTTTATCGAGGATTTGCTCGCAACATGTTATGGTCCGATGAAACCAAAGTCGTTTTAATTGCTCCGATAGGCGAAGACCACAAAATGCTTCTTTTGATCTCAGATATGTTTCCTGCACGTTGTATTGGATAAAAGAGAATATGGATGCCAAATTGTATGTAGAAATAATGGGGTCGCCTAAGCTACTATACTCAGTAAGTTGCCTCAGTACCCTGACCTTAGTCTCACTGAGAACCAAATTTTTTTGTGTATCGGGCAAATAAGTTTTAAAGTGAAACTGGAGCCGGAACTAAAGTTAAATTTGATTCTCGCAATGTAGCTTCCGTTGAATGTAGTTCTGATAATGACACTGTAGATATGCTCACATAGGTTACTTTTCTTGACTTTCCAACCCCAAGTACTTTTGTAGTACAAATATAGCAGTCCGTTGAATGGCACTTCACTGGTGTAATAAATTTCATATGTCGCCTGAATAGATAGTTTCAGAAATTAGTCAGATATGCATTAAGAGGGCGCAAATTCCTAATTTTTACAACGCACCTTTTTTCCGGTTTCCGAAAAAATAAATTCGACTCGACATGTGGTGCACACAGTATTCGGTGTCCATGGTCTTTCATTGTTTTTAAGCTCAATTCCAAAATAATTATAGTATGTAACTTTCTAAGGATTTGAAAACACACGTCGCATCCTTTTAACGATAAATTGACCGCAGATGAAACAGAACATATCTGGATCATTTGTACTCTCAAACTCTCTCGCACTTTAATTCATAATATATTTTTAAGTAAATGACGGGTTATAAACTGCAATTATAAACTGAACTGTATCCGACGAGCCTTGCAGATATTATGAAGGAACAAGGCTCATGTACTATTATTTATACTTATATCAAGTAAAAATTCAAGCTAACCTAGACAAAAAGGTTCCCTAGTTCTACAAAGAAAACACTACCTGCCTTAAAAATATGCTCTTGCTTGTACCTGGGTTTGAGAAAACGACACTAACAGTTTTTGTATCTTATGCTTATAACTTTTGTATTAGTCCATCGATTTTGTTGAATGAATGCTTATTTTTTTTTAATAAAACAGAGCTTAGAGAAAAAAATCTGGAAAAAATAAAAAGTTTTCGAGATCATTCCTGGCAAAAGACATTTTTTTTCTATATTTTTTCAAAAAAAAATTTTAAAAATCTGTGATGATTGTTCGTTATATTTGAGTCTGCACGACCAAGCCAAAAAGGTGTACGCACAGTTTATAGCAAATTTTATTACCTTTTAAAAGCTTCAAACCGAATTCTCAATTCGTTCTTAAGATATTTATCATTAAGGGGACCCAATTTTTTTTTTTTTTTTTTTTGAAAAAACGGTAATTCGTAAATTTCTCAAAAAAGTTACCATAGAATTAAAAATAACCATTTCGGAATCAGGGGTGATTTTACATAGGAATTTCATAATGGCGTATCTGGTACAGAAAAAAATTGGAATTTTTCATCCAGTGTAATTTTTCGATGTACATATTTGCATGTATATTGTGTAAGTGGCTTACTCACCTATCACAACGAAGATCTTGGGTTCAAGTCTCGGGAAAAGCAACAATAATATAATTTAGAAAATGTTTTATTAAGAGAGGTCGCAACTTGGCAATGGTTTGGTAAACACTCTGAGTGATTTTCTGCCATCAAGAGCTTCACAGCGGAAATTCATCCACCTTGTAGAAGCCGCTTGGAGTCGGCATAAAACATGTAGCTCCGAAGCTACCGGGCTTTGATCACCTCGGTTATATATTGCATCAACTTCATATTTAATAAATTATATAGAGGGCTTTCATTGTATCACTTGACACTTCCGGGACTCGGTATCCATTCCTCAATCCGTGCTGAATTGTACGTCACCTTAAACTGTGTTATTCTCAAATCCTTTAACTGGCATCAAGGATTTTGGTAAAAATCTTTAATTTGTAAACGAAAATGTAGAGCGAGGAATTAGTTGACAATTTGTCGTATAATTTATTCATCCAATTTCTTTTAACAAATCTGTTTTCTAACATTTTTCATTTTTGTTTTAGGCAAATTTGTCTTTCCTTTGGCCCAGATTAAATGTTAACCATAATATATTTCATTGGATATATTTTCAACAAACAAATAAAACAAGTACCCACATACAACTTCTCACTCACCAAACAAAAGGTATGCACATATTTACTAAATAACAGCAATGTGTTCTAGAGTGGTCAGAAAAATGCGAAAAGACGAACGTAATATAAAGTCATATTATGATTAGAGACCGGATTTACATACAAAATGAAAATAAAAAATCTTGCCACAATTACCCTTCGAAAAGATCAAGGCCGGGCATCTCTTCCAATTTGTGTCGTGCCCCTTTTTGTTTTTTTCTACAAATTTGGGGGACGGGACCCTTACGGTGTATGCCCACTCCAAACGGCATCAGCGTAGTAAATACAAACCATTTCACTGAGAAACTTTTCATGGCAAAAATGAAGGCAAACCATTGCCGCGGACGACCCTGCTGTAAAAAATGTTTCTAATTGAAACACGTTTTTCTAAATGTTTAACGTAGGACGTAGGTTTTGCTTCAACCTCACCACAAAATCTGCGCCTATAAATATGTGCTCCTGAAAACATTGTTCAGTGGCTGATTAGGAATTTTACCAGGCGGCTAGATTGCCGGCACGGTAAGCTATGAAATTTATTAATTTTATTTCTAGTCCTCGGCAATCCTTTGGCTTTTGCTTCCTTTTATCCAGAAATTGTACTATCTATAAGATTTGGAGCATATTGAACCACACACAAAGTTTTTCGCAGGCGCACAAGGATCTGGGGGAGACCCGAATTTCCTATGCGAACCCTTAAAAAGATATGAACTTCCAAAAATATAGAGTTTCTTCTTCTCGTTTCACTCTAATGTTCGCAAACATATTTAATTGGCTTAAATATATAGATAAATGACAAAGTTTGGAAATGTCCAAACTGCATAGTGCCAGTGATTGCAGTGGAGCGTGCGCCAAAAAGTATTTCACTGTGAGTCATGTTCATAATGAATTGAGCAAACATTTAAGCACAGTTTTTTCTTTTTGATTATTATACTCAGCTGAGCAGAGCTCACAGAATATATTAATTTTGTTCGCATAATGGTACCCCATAACGGCATAAACTAATCGAGATAGATATAGACTTCTATATATCGAAATGATCTGGGGAAAGAAGAAATTCATTTAGCCATGTCCGTCCGTCCGTCCGTCCTACTATCCGTAAACACGGTAACTTGAGTAAATTTTGAGGTATCTTGATTAAATTTGGTATGTAAGTTCCTGGGACTAATCTCAGATCGCTATTTAAAATGAACGAAATCGGACTATAACCACGCCCACTTTTTCGATATCGAAAATTTCGAAAAACCGGAAAAGTGCAATAAATCATTACCAAAGACGGATAAAGCGATGAAACTTGGTAGGTGTGTTGACCTTATGATGCAGAATAGAAAATTAGTAAAATGTTGGACAATGGACGTGGCGCCGCCCACTTTAAAAATTTTAAAAATGTGTAAGCTGTAATTTGGCAGCTGAGTATGTAATGTTCGGTTATACCCGAACTTAGCCTTCCTTACTTGTTATTATTATTTTTTTGATGCTAAATGCTTGCATACATACATAAATACCATATTATTTGTTAAGTAAAATATCTATCATTTTCTTTTTTGTTTTTGTTTTTTTTCTTTGCTGTGATCGGAGTGAAAAATATGAACAGTTGGTCAAGCTATGTCACTTTGATATGTTGTTCAAAAGGAAAACTTTTAATGAGACATTAGTTAAACTTTATATTTCTGGTACGAAGTGAACTAGAAGTAACAGCATACGGTGTATGTGAATGTATGTAATGTTGTCATAATCACATATTCACAAATGCATACACACATACATTATTCGTACAACCTGCAATACTCTTATGAAACATTAATTTAATTTCGTTTCGAGTTCAATATTTTATTGAAAAAATGCAAGTTTAAACTTTAAAGCAATATGAATCTAAGCATTTCTGAGGTTAACACTATGCATTTTTATTTATATGGCTTCAATATTTTTCAAAAAGTTCTCAATCGTTTTTGAAGCTTTCAAAGAAAAGTAGATTTATAATGCTATTAAGATTTCTGTAAAGATAATACGAATTAATCGTAGATAGCAGTTTTCATAAACGATTTTATTGTGGAGTTTCTAGTTAGAGAGAAATTACCTAAAGTTTAAGTCAAAATGTCCCGTCATTTCGAAATACCCCTTTTCTTTGTTAAGTTTGAAAACTCGGTAAATTATTATTATTGATATACAAACACGCTCAAAACCATAGCTAACGAAAAGAAAAATGTAGGTAATTGAAATATCCTACACGATATTCTTTTGGTTGTTTAGCATATGCAGAGTGCATCACACAATAACTAGATAAGAGGCATAAATCGAAACAGTTGTAAGACTCTCAAATTTACTCAAAGCTATATAGGTCATTATGGGCGTACTAATGGCACACTACCTTTTGGCGTCACATCCTTATAAATTAGGCCTCGGCAGTAACAGCAGATATAGGTCAGATGTCGAGGAAACAATTAAGCTAATCTAAAAATCCTACGGAATTATTTTATAACATAAGTCCTGATACCTAACTGGGTTTTGCAATTTGTCGCCCAACAAGGTCTGCTAACAATATAAACAAAATCAGTATATAGCACGATCCGGGAGGAAAGACTCATAACTCGAAAGCATCAATTTTGTTTTTTACGATGTATTGCATTAATTCGTTCTAGAAATTGGTAAAAACCTATGATCGGTATTTTTATTACTTTTGGAGTTATGAGCAGTTAAAGTTTTTATTATTTTTGTAGCAGTGCTTCACCCCATCCAATAGGCACGACCGATCAAAAATTGTCATCTCTATCGTCTAAAGGACCTGTTTTTGTTTTTTTGCTTCATAGGGCTGTGTTCTCCGGCGCCGTATTTACTCACAATGCTTACGGAGATGATTTCTTAAGCCCCTGGGAGGTGTGACCTCGTCAATCAGATGTCGGTTGGGATGTCCAGGTTTCTGGGTATTCAACAGAAACTGTTTGCTCAGAATTTCATTTCTTTCCTGATGGGTCCCTAGGTGGCCTTAGCAAACCATACATATTTGTAATAAAATTATATTGAACTAATAAAACAAATATTCAAGTTTGCCTCAACCATTACACTGTTTGCCGCAACCACAAATATATATTACAAAAACACAAACATTTATCAAAAGAAAATATCGGAAAAAAGGTAACGGCGTTTGTAGGAGAATTCATTGTGTTTTCAAGTTGTTTATGCCGAATATGATAAGAAATTGTAAATTTTAATGAAAATAAAAATATCACCATTCTAAATTCGGTAGTGCATTACTTACACCTAAAAAATATGTTTAGGCACATCCTCTGTGTAAATTTCTAACATAAATACGCGCGACGTTAATCACTTCCGAGGTTTAGTTAAATTATTATAATATTATTAGCAGACCCGGCAGACGTTGTTCTGTCCTAAATTTGGTCTATCTGCATACATTTTAATAAGCTTTTTCCGTCTAACTGTGTCCTCGCCCCTCTACACTTTTTCCTAACCTTTGTATTCACTCTTCCCTCCGTATTTTTCGCTTTATCTATCTCCATATTCGTCTCATTCAATCTCTTTCTCAGTCTCCTTCCCTCTCTTCTCTTCTCTCAAGTTTTTCTCATTCTTCTTCATATCTTATTTCCAGTTCCAGACGGTGGTATGTATTTTGTTCCAGTCCCATTCCGAGTCTTAGTCTCAGTCTCAGTCCTAGTCCCAGTCCTAGTCCTAATCCCAGTCCCAGTCCGTCTCTGGTCTACTTCTCAGAAAAAAGCATCGTAAATACTAATATAGGCTAATTTATATTCCAAATTTCAGGCAAATCGAATAGGACGTATGTAAATAGGTATGTGGGTATTATCAATTCATGTCTTTATTTCGGCTTCTCATGCATATTTATCAGTTTTGCCAGGTTATTGCGACTAAATCGAATATCACAATGAAAATTACTTTAAAGCTCTCAGCAACAGCTTTCATTTATTATCCATATTCTATAAACACATCCTAGGGGTACCCGGGTCCACGTTTTGGGCTATATCTCGAGACCCTTGTCACCCAGCGGTATGAAAATTACCCTCTACTAAAGCACTCATCAACAGCTTTCATTTATTATCCATACTCTATAAATACATCCTAGGGGTACCCGGGTCCACGTTTTGGCCTATATCTCGAGACCCTAGTCACCCAGGGGTATGAAAATTACCCTCTACTAAAGCACTCATCAACAGCTTTCATTTGATATCCATATTATATAAACACATTCTATGGGTACACGGGTCCACCTTTTGGCCTCTATCTCGAGACCCTAGTCACCAAGGGTTACGAAAATTACCCTCTACTAAAGCACTCATCAACAGCTTTCATTTATTATCCATATTCTATAAACACTTTCAAGGAGTACCCGTGTCCACGTTTTGGCCTATATCTCAAGACCTTTGGTTCATTCTGGAGTTATAGCGTCAGGAAAGAAAACCCGAATTATTTTTATATTATATATTCTCAAAAAATTTATTTCATATTTGTTCAGCTGACGTATTTGTATTTTAAATTTTTCCGAAACATTTTGGGGGAGGTATTAGAAGTACAAAATCGTAAATATCTTGCATAGAATTGTGATTCAGAATGGAGGGTGAGACATTCTTATGTTATTACATATTATATTTATAAAATCAAAAACAAATTTAATTAAGACTTACCATTTAAATGAAGTCCGTCGTAAACCTTTAAACTCCAAAACAGGGTTTTACTTTCAATCGAAACACTACACGAAATTATTTCAATTTTTTTTAAATCACTCGTATCTTGTTAAACAATATTTAACTGTAAATTACCAAACTTCATTTTATATATTTTAATATCTTTTTTTTTTAAGATATTTTTTAATTCTTTTTTATGTTCGTTTTCTTAATGGTTTTGCTGTACACTATTAATTTCTATAGTTAAAATCTTGCCTAAATTAAAAATGGGATTTAAAATTTTGGTCTGTCATAGACATATTGAACACAGTTTTCAGCTAAAATAAGCATGGACAGCGTATTCGCATGAAAAGAGATATTGATTGGCGCTGTGAACAAATTTTTTTGAAATTTTAAAAGTTCACCCTGTTCCTTACAACTGTGGTTACTTGACTCCATGTATAAAAAATGGTAATTTTTTACTTGACAAAAACCATTGTGAATTCATACAAGTGCAAAATCTTTTTTCTATTCCTCCATTGCCATACCTACCTGTCAAATAATAACTGACAGGGAGAACGGCTGTCGCGAATGGCCAGAGAATGGAGGAAAGGTTTGTTTTTTGCTCACGATTATTAATTTGAAGTGCCAGGAATTGCCCATTTGTGTTTCAACTCAGCTTTTCTTTTACATGTCTATACAGAAAATCAGACTACATATTAATATTAATTTCTAAAATCTAGTTAATAGATTGCCAGTTAAGCAAGTATTTTAAAATACTTAAATATTGCAATATACCAGTCGTTTACAAAAATGTTTGAAAAACACTATTGAACAAATAATTTAAGTAATCGAACAGCGATCGAACAGGTGATCGAGACTGTTTACTATTGTGAACCTTTTTTATATAACATTCGCCACTTGTATGAATTCACAATGACAAAAACTCTTACAATAGCACAAAAATTGTCAAAGGAGTACCTGAAAACGCGTTTTGATCATAATCCGGTGACAGATAATTATCATTCAATTCTATTTAAAAGTTATTAGCAAACGTTTTGTAAAAATTCGCAGTTTTTTATCAGCCGTCAATTTAAAATTGAGTGCACAATCTTTTAATAGAACATGAACATACTTATTTAAAGAAAATTTACTTAATTTCGTTCTTAAAAAAGTATTTAAATCTCGCAACATAAACGAATAAGTAGTTAAAGCGGATTTGGGCTCCTTAAAGCAAAGGAAGCAACAAGGCTACCCACTCATACACTCGTATTCATGTTGAGTAGTTTTATAGTTTGTAAGAATGTCGTAAAGAAAAGTTGTTTGCATTAAGACAGATGTGACGGCCAAAATGATGCAAATCTTAAATGTTAGGTGGCCCTAACTGATAAAGCCGTTTAATTTAATAAACCCTAAACCGAATAGGGATATCTCTAACCCCAATACTAATAAGTATGCAGGATATTCAATGATAATCAGTTTAAATCAAATTTAGGTTTGTCTTCGCAATGTCAGCATAAATAACACTACTCGACACAAAAAAATCTACAAAAATAAAATAGGCCCTTAAATAAAAATAAATGTAAGGTGCGATAACCTCCGAAGAGATCTAAGGCCGAGCTTATCTTCCAATTTGCGTCGTGCTCCTCTTGATTTTTCCCTACAAATTGGCCGGACGGGACCTACATGTTTTATGCCGACTCCGAACGGCATCTGCAAGGCAGATGAGTTTTCACTGAGAGCTTTTCATGGCAGAAATACAATCGGAGCGCTTGCCAGACATTGCCGAGGGGCGACCCCGCTTAGAAAAATTTTCTTCTAATTGAAAAATCTTATTTCTAAAATTTTGATGTTGCTTTGCCCGGGAGTTGAACCCAGGGCATACGGTGTGATATGCGGAGCACGCTACCATCACACCACGGTGGCCGCCAAATAGGCCCTTCCTAAAGTAAAATTTTCTCCTGATTCCGAATATGACTTCCATTTTCTTGTAGCAGATCTAGTTTCCGAGATATCGGCGAAAATGTGAAAATTCCCAATTTTTCATATAGGTAGGGCAAAAATTTGTAGTTTTCATTTTTTCGATTCGTTGTTGAATTATAAATTATACTAATTTCCATAAAAATTTATTGCCTTCACCTCCTTTCATTATATTCAGTAGTTTGGCCACTATGCCAAAAACGTTGAAACATTTCTGAGAAAAAAAAAGAAATTTTTTACAAAATTTCAGATTTAACCACTTTAAAATCGTAAAAATTCTTTAGATGAAGAAAAGTTAGCCCTCCTATATTGTAGGTAATTTAACTACGAAAATTTTCAGCATACCAGTACAACAATCAGACGTGCCGTTGAGACTATAGCCCCGTTAACTTGCAAGCGTCTATCCTAAAATTTTAGTATTACTTTGATAAAATTGGCGAGACATTTTAGTTAGTCACTCTACCCTAGGGTCTAATAAATTTAAAAAGACGTCAAGTATTTAATTGTCACTACTGTTTGTTGTAAATTTTGTTTTCCAAATTGTAGTGCAAATTTATACATACTATATCGGTAGATGTGTTTACGAAATGGCTTGTTGCAAAAGAGATTTTAAATGTAAAAATAATCCGGATGATGCGCCTCCTGTAGATTAACTTTAGTGAGATGGGTATCGGGTAAAGGTCATAACATGAAGTTTGGTGTTCCAATGATGGGGACTGAACCCTTTAACTACGACCAGTGCTATTTTGCGTGAGAGACCTTAAAGGTAAAACGAGAAAAAAGATATAAGTTATCCAAATGTGGCATCAGCTGAAAAGCCAAAACTACATGACCATAATTTACCCATACCTAGGCCGCCTATAAGTTTTGAAGCCTCAAGCGAAAGTGGCTCCGAAGCAGATAATTCAGACACTGAACAAGAAGGAGATGTCCCACATCGAGTCTCACAAGCCGCACTTAATGACTTGGCCAGAGATTTGAAATTATCGAAATTTGATAGCGAATTTCTAGGATCTCGTTGCAGCAATGGTGCAGCCTGGGCCCTTCGACAAGTACTTCCAAATTTCGAAATAGACACAAGACTTTCTCTTCTTTTTTACTAAAAATGAAAATATTTGCTACTGCAATGATGTTCAAGGTTTATTTGAAGCACTAAAATTAGAAAATAAAGTGGATGAATGGCGCTTGTTTATATAGTTTAAAAGCAGCATTACTCCATAAAGGAAATTCGTTACCGTCAATAACAGTGGCACATTCTGAGAATACTAAAGAAACTTATTTAAGCATATCCAATTTACTTGAGCTCATTCAATATAAACAATTTAATTGTAAAATTTGTGCGGACTTAAAGGTAAGCAGTTTCGGTGGTACAATTTAAAATAAATAGTATATGAAATACATCCCAGGTTGTAGCTATAATTCTCGGACTTCAAGGAGGTTTCACTAAATATTGCTGTTTTCTCTGTCTTTGGAACAGCCGTGCTAGGGAAACCCACTATATTCAGGAAAACTGGCCACCAAGAGCTGAGTACAAACCAGGTGCCTTCAATATCGCAAACCCGCTTTTAGTAAATCCCGAACGAGTTATTTTGCCAGCACTTCACATCAAATTAGGATTAATTAAAAATTTTGTAAAGGCTTTAAATGAGGACGCGCCATCCTTCCAGTACCTAACGAAATTTTTCCCTAAAATAACTCAATCCAAATTAAAAGAAGGTATATTTGTTGGTCCACAAATTAGAAAGTTGCTGAAAGACGAAATTTTTGCGAATCATTTATCATCAGTAGAAGCAGCGGCTTGGGACAGCTTAAAGCAAGTCGTTAGTTGATTTCTTGGCAACAACAATGATCCCAACTATAGAGAGATGGCCAAAGCCTCGTTGAAAAACTACAGTCCTATGAAATGCAACATGTCCCTCAAAATGCATTTTTTGCATTCACATTTGGATAATTTTCCCGCAAACCTAGGTGCTGAAAGTGATGAAGTCTTTCACCCTGACCTCATGATTTTTGAAAAGCGTTACCAAGGTCTTTGGAATGCAGAAATATAATAGAAATAGCAAATTGTTTAATTTCTCGCAACTTTTGACAGCAGACCACCAACTTGAAACCTATTTTAAAAAATTAAAATCGGGCTCATGTCTTTTTAAATTTAAAATACTTTTTTAGAGATAAAATAGTGTTTATGTGGACTATAACAGACTTAAAATGATATTTAATTTAGAACCATGTTTAAATCAATAAAACTCTATTTTATTTCGACTATGATTACGGGCCTATATGTTTTAATACTCTTTTATTTTTGGTTTCATCTATATGACTTTCATTTCACACTCATTATTTTAGATCATGTACTGTGCAAAGGCTATCATAACTTTAGTTGTTTAACGGTGGGTTGTAACAGTTTTAATGAATCGAGATATATATATCAAACAATATCTCACGATGGAGTCATATAAGTACTTTCACTCCGATAACTGAAGCAAAAAAAAATGATGTATTCAGAAAATTTGATACCTGTATTACCTTGGACCAATACAAGAATGATTTTCGTTTTGGCTTAATCGAATTATAACATTGAAAATTTGTACGTATATCGATATCGAAAACGGGAAAAAATGAATAGTTTAATCACGAGTACTAACCAACGAGTACGACTTGCTGTGTATGGTAAAATAAAGTTGTTAAAGCTCCGGTTTAAAAAAGGTTTTCGGCATTTAAAGAATGTCAAACAAAGGCTAGATTTAATAGAAATAAATGTAAACTTTTACAAGTCATAAACAAATCCGGTTCCTACCAAGCTGAAATTTGGAATCTTTGCTAATATATACAGGTATACTACTTTCACGATCACGCGTACTTATCAAACACTAATCAGATGACATTTAAAACTTCTGCACTACCTTACCTGCTTAATTTGGTAAGTTCCTAAGTAAGCGTAGTCATCTATAAATTACTATCACATCACGATATATGTACCTACATTAGGGTGGCCTTTCTTTTGTGGAGAAAAAAAGTGTTTAAATTTTCGATCTCACCCCCTAGAAAAAAACGAAAATATACAAAGTCTTATGTCCATATATAAAGATTCAAAAGTTGCGTAAGAAATTTGAAGTCTTGAAAAAGGACGTGTTCATATTCCTTTATCCTAGAAATATTTACTTCTTTTAAAGGCAATTTTCATGTCTCTAATTCCTTGCTTTTTATAAACGGTGGCCGCCGTGGTGTGATGGTACTATGCTCCGCCTAACACACCGAAGATCCTGGGTTCACTCCCGAGCAAAGCAACATCAGAATTTAGAAAAGTTTTTTTAATTAGAAGAAAATATTTCTAAGCGGGGTCGCCCCTAGACAGTGTTTGGCAAGCACTCCGAGTGTATTTCTGCCATGAAAAACTCTCAGTGAAAACTAATCTGCCTTGAAGATGCTGTTCGGATTCGGCATAAAACACGTAGGTCCTGTCCGCCAATTTGTAGGGAAAAATTAAAAAAAGGAGCACGACGCAAATTGGAAGAGAAGATCGACCTAAAATCTCGTGTGAGGTTATCGCGCCTTAGATTATTTCTTTTGATTAATTGCATAGAAAAAATACCAGCACCCGTCACGAAAAAAATACCCAAAATTAAACAAAAGTTGATAGCGTTTTGAAACTTGCACATCATTATAGTCAAATTCAATGCTGCTCAAAATATTTATATGGAAGTTCGAATCACAATACATGTACAAAATTGCATGTGCACTGAAACTTTTTTTTGTATTTAAAAAAATATATTTACAAGAGTTTTATTGTTTGATGTCGGAAAAATTGAATATTTGGTTTCAAGTTACAAAATATTTGCTTAAAATGTTACGTCAATACTTATATCACCAACATACATGAGCCATTAAACTTAATTCTGAAAGTAACGAAAAATTATATTGACCTCTAGCCTCAACTTTTGTGGGAACATATTTTATATACATATATCTTCGGAATTTGGGGTTCAATAATCATACTAAAAATTAATGTAGAGATTTCCGCGAAAGTTGCATTGGAAATTGAATTTGAAAACTTTTGAAATTCCTAATTAGAGGGCTCCGCGTGGTTTGTTTTAAATGTGTGTTAAAATTTACTAACATATATTAGCAACAGATATTACTGAGGTGCTGAAATACCATTTGAATTTAATAAAAGGTTTAACAAGTAAATGATAGGCATGGTTACTTTACGGTTCCCCCCACGTCCAGTCAAAAAATATCTCATAACCAAGAAAAATAATATACCGAATTGAAATAAAAAATCACAGAAACTACCCCGTAAAGAGAATCTCTAGTTCAAAATAAATGCATTTCTACAATAGTTCGCCATCTATCTCTTTTACATGTTTTCAATACGCGAATTTAACATGGCGATGTCCTATGCGGTGGAAAATGTCCCCGCTGCTTTAACTTTTCACTATATCCTGACTATATACAATTTTCTTTTGGTACTTTTTCGATAGTTACGTACTGGTGGAATAGTGTTGAGAAAGAGGCATACTAATATGTAGCCGCAGCTCGATACAGCTAGTAGCAGTTTTTTTTGTCGATTTTATAACTGCAAATATAGCTATTAACGAAATAATACTTATTTGGCACTCTAGGTCTTGTTCTGAACCAGAATTTTGTATCACTAGTTACTGACTTCCCTTGAATAATATCATATTTAGATAGGCTCCTCTTGTTTTGGTACAGTTTTGCTTACATTCTTTGGTCATATGCCCCATATATGTATTTCAGCTCCGCGGTCAATTATCTATTTTAATTTTATTTATGAATCAATTTTGATTAGAAATTTTTTTCAGTGCTATAATGTTTTTGAATAATTTTTAGCTGTCAAATTGTTAGTGTAAATTTTTTTATCATACACAAGTGCCTGAGCTTCATACGGGAGTGCTTTTCCTTGGCACTTTCATAAGAAATTCAAGCATTTTCGAAATTATATGTGAGGGTATATGGGAGTGCTATGAAATTTTTTTTTTATATTCAAAGTGTGAATTTGAATTTGTACCTATGATTCAGGGCAAAACAAAAACAAAAGTGCTACAAGTGTATAGGGGTTGAGCCAGTAGCGGAGATAGGGGGGGGGGGCGGATCTAGGGGAAAGATCCCTCCATCGGAGTCGGTAATGTATATATGTATGTATATGTATATTCAGGTTTAGTCTCAAAAAATGATCAAGGTTCTGCCCAATGTTCCGTTTTCAACTTCATTAATAAAAAAATGTTTATCTTCCAAATTTAATAATTCATAACGAAAAATAGTAGTTCTGGGAAGAATTCACCATACGTTTTGCCCCTGCTTCGTTTTCACCATCTGGGTTAAAATAGTCGAAAGCCTGGGCATTCGCACATTTTTAGTGATGTAAATTGCATGGCGCCAGCGCCAATGCCGGTGCCAGCTCAATGGCAGCTCATTGACGCAATGACCAAATAAATGCTGCGGACATAACAACCGGAGTCACTTTTGAGTTTTCTATTTTCTGCTCAAATTTTGCTGAAGAACGTTATGCTATGTCATAAAAAGAAAAATAAGAAACAAATAGACAAATTAGCTTTTTTTACAATTTGATTGGTTGGGATTTTCAATTGTTGATTTAACTTAAGCTGTTATGCCACTATTTTCCAGCTAGCTTATTTTCAAATAGATCATTTTTCCGAATGCAAAATAAATTACAGAGTTAGACAGCCTTAAAAAATCAGCTATGTTGAAGCGTACAGCATAGCAAAACGTATGGTGACCTCCTCGCAGATCCGTTCTACGTGTTCTACAAAGCTCCACAGGTCTACAATGCCCCCTCTTATGTTTTTATCCTATTTGATTATATTTAATTCTAGTCCTCAACAATCCTTTGCTTTTGCTTCTTTTTTCCAGAAATTGTACTATCTATAAGGTTTGAAGAATATTGAACCACACACAAAGTCTTTCGCAGCCGCACAAGGATCTGGGAGGAGACCCGAATTTCCTATGCGCAAACATATTTAATTGGCTTAAATATATAGATAAATGAAAAAGTTTGGAAATGTCCAAACTGCATAGTGCCAGTGATTGGAGTGGAGCGTGCGCCAAAAAGTATTTCACTGTGAGTCATGTTCATAATGAATTGAGCAAACATTTAAGCACAGTTTTTTCTTTTTTGTTATTTGTTATTTTTTTTATGCTTAATTCTTGCTTACATACATACCATATTTTTTGTTAAGTAAAATATCTATCATTTTCTTCTTTGCTTTTTTTTGCTGTGATCGGAGTGAAAAATATAGACAGTCGGTCAAGATATGTCACTCTGATATGCTATTCAAAAAGAAAACTTTTAATGAGACATTAGCTAAACTTTATATTTCTGGTACGAAGTGAACTAGAAGTAACAGCATACGGTGTATGTGAATGTATGTAATATTGTCACAATCACATATTCACAAATGCATACACACATACATATATTATTCGTACAACCTGCTCTACTTTTATGAAACATTAATTTAATTTCGTTTTACTCAAAAAATCTTAGTTTAAACTTTAAAGTAATATGAATCTAAACTTTTTTAGATTAACACTATTCATTTTTAATTAATATGGCTTAAATATTTTACAAAAAGTTTTCGATCATTTTTGAAGTTTTCAAAGAAACGTAGATTTATAATGCTACTAAAATTTGTGTAAGGAAAATACGAATTAATCGTAGATAGCAGTGTTCATAAACGATTATATTATTTACTTTGGGTCAATCCAGCCAAAAAGTTACCTCTGATAAAAAAAGAAAACAAATGGAATAAAGTGAATGTATTTTAATGCATGAGAAAGGTGAAGTAGATGCGCCATCCGCTTCGTATTATTATTTTTTGTTATATATTATATTGTAACGAATTTACTTGCAAATCCTCTTATTTGTAATCCTCTGCTAAGTTCGAATCACTAAACTTTTGAATAAATAACTCCAATTTGTAATAATGCAAAATGGCCTTTATTAAAATATTTCACAATAACACTCAAACTGTGCAACGAATAGCTTGCTTAATAACCAAACTGATTGATAGCTCAAATGAAGCTCTACTATTCAAAATAATACTGCTCTTGCTCGCTAGATAGCGTCTTAGTCGAAACTGCTTGACAACTCAAATCAAACTGAATTCCAGCGCCTCTACAATTGCCGCCTTTTATATTCTTTGATTTCAACCTTCGCAGGCCCTTCCAGAATTTACTAGTCCAGCAGCTCTCAAACTTTTCAGCTGTAACTACAACTGCACAATTTTATATTTTTCTCAATGCATACTTATAGGAGTATCTCAGATATATGCATGTGTTTGTGCATTGACTCTCCGCTGCTCGTATACGTACATGGTACATATGTGTAGACGCAATTATTGTTTCGTTTATGTAGATACATAATGATTGATCTATGGATGTGAATTCACGCCACTGCTTAGCATCGGCTTAGAGATGGCAGCACTCCTTATTTTTGCTAATATTCGTAACACTGCCCTCCACCTAAGTCTGATCGTCCCGATTAGACAAATCTCCCGATCTATACGTTGCCAGCCTTTCCAAATGGACCGCTTTCATTTTGGTTCCTTTTTTACCGATGGTTTGTATGCGGTACACTACATCGTTGATCCGTTTTACAACATTGTATGGGCTCTCCCAATTACACTGCAATTTCGGAGACAAACCTTTTTTACGTTGTGGGTTGTTATGAGTTATATTGCTTCATCTGGCCATGACTTCGGGTTCTGGGCTCTTTCGCTCTGCTGCAAACCTCTCAGTTTGCAATCCACTCAGTGACCGACTGACGGCAACCAACCCAATATAATCTCTGTTTAATCTTCTCGAGCGTCTTCGTGATTCCAAGATGACCTCCGCTTGGACCATTATGCAGCTCGCTGAGCACATCAGGAATCCTCTTTCTGGGAACAACTATCAGTTTCTTCTTGCATTTACCATCCTCACTCTCCCATACTCGATGAAGGCAACCGGATATCAATTCTAAACTGTTCCACTGTGCCCAATATGACTTCGCATTGGGACTCTCTGCTGACATCTCTTCTCTGTTTGGCCTTTCGTTTCGTTCGAGCCCTTGCATAACACGTGACAGATCTGTATCTTCTAGCTGACACTTTCTTAGCTGTTCCTTGTCCCATTCATCTGTACATGTTATAGTCATTAGCCGGACATCTATAATGTCTTCTTTAGCCTCGGCTTTTGAACAGTGCTTGCATTCCAAACTACATGGTCTTCGTGACATTGCATCGGCATTTCCATGGGTACTACCTTTTCGATGCTCAATGGAAAAGTCATAGCTTTGTAGTCGCTCAATCCACCGTGCCAATTGTCCTTCTGGATTACTGAACTGCAGAAGCCATTTTAAAGCTGCATGATCTGTCCTAACATGGAATCGCTGGCCATAGAGGTATTTGTGAAAATGTTTAATGCACTCTACCAATGCCAACAGCTCTCTCCGCGTAACGCAGTAGTTCCTCTCTGGTTTTCCAATCGAACGTCTGTAATATGCAACTACTTTCTCCTGTCCATCGACCAGTTGTGATAAAAGACCTCCTATAGCATATCCACTCGCATCTGTATCTAGAATAAGGGCCTTATTCTCTATTGCGAACGAAAGCTCAGACGAACGATTCGTCTCTTATCAATTTCGTCTTACAACCATATTCTTGAACATTTTCGTTCGCCTGCTACCTTTCTTACGTTATCTTTTTATCATAATGTAATAAGAATAAGAGAAGAACGAAAATGATACAGAATATGACTACTAGACGAAATTGATAAGAGACGAATCGTTCGTCTGAGCTTTCGTTCGCAATAGAGAATAAGGCCCTAAATGTTGCTCCTGGTATCGGATATGCTAACATTAGGGCAGTGCACAAACGCTCCTTCAATGTTTGGAAAGCCACTTCTTGCTCCTTCTTCCAGTCAAAAGCTTTATTTTTTCTTGTGAGCTCATGGAGGCTATGGGCTACGCTGGAAAAATTTGGTACAAATCTGCGGTAATATGTGCACAGCCCAGGGAAACTTCTTAATTCATGTAGGTTCTGTGGTCTTGGCCAATCCTTTACAGCCTCTATCTTTTCGTTCGCAGTGCAGATGCCCTCTGTCGTTACCTTGTGACCCAAATAATTTACTTCCTTTTTAAACAGCGCACACTTTTTGGGACTTAACTTCAAACCAGCGCTAGCTATTCTTTGGAAAACTTCCTCCAAGTTCTTAAGATGTTCATCAAAATTCTTGCCCAATACGATGATGTCGTCCAGATACACCAAGCATGTTTTCCAATGTAGTCCTTTCAGTACCTGGTCCATGAGTCTCACAAAAGTAGCTGGTGCATTACAAAGTCCAAAAGGCATCACTGTAAATTGCCAAAGACCATCACCGACACTGAAGGATGTTTTCTCTTTATCTTCCTCCTTCACCTCCACTTGCCAGTAGCCGCTTTTAAAATCCAGCGTGGAAAACCATTTCGTACCAAATAGCGATTCCAGAGTATCGTCATTTCTTGGCAATGGGTAGCTATCCTTTTTCGTTACGGCATTCAACTTCCGGTAGTCCACGCAAAACCTCATTTTTCCATCCTTCTTCATTACAAGTACTACCGGTGAGCTCCGTGGACTAGCTGATGGTTCGATGACGCCGCTGTCGCTCATTTCTTGTATGATTTGACTCACAACTTCCCGCTTCGCCAGAGGAACACTACGTGGAGCTTGACGGATCGCCCTTGCATCTCCAGTGTCAATTTGATGTTTCACAACGTTGGTGCGGCCTGGGTTAGAACCATCCTGGTCAAATATGTTTGCGTACTTTAGGAGCATTTGTTTTGCCTTACTCTGATAGGCTTCCTCTAGCCCCTGCGTCCATGCCGTGATGTCATTTGAAAGGTCAGTATTACTAGCTGAAACGTGTTCCTGGAGCTGTTCACAGTTAATAACTACTTTAGCCTCTTGGCATCTTCCCAAAATAGCTCCTTTAGTCAGTTTGAGTGGTGACTTGAACACATTGAGTACTCTTACCGGAATACGTCCATCTTGTTTTGTCATCTTGTTATCATCTGGTAACCTTGCCGTGCGCGGACGTGTTTTTGATCGCTCTTCGAATTGTTATTCTTTTTACTTTGTAAACAAGTTTTGTCTTTTATAAATATTTATTCATATAATAGAAAACAGTTTATAAGTTTAATTTCGTATTAAATCTTTACACAGTGCAATATACATAGTGGCTTTTTGTGCAATTTAAACATTCAGTCTGTCTGTTCATATATCATAGATTTTCACGAAAATTTGTGATAACTGCATACCTTTTTGTTGGTAGCTGCTATTAGCAAGTCATTGTGTGCCCTTTTTGCTTTGTGTTGTGTTCGCTGCTAGCTATACGCTGTCTCGCGATTTGCATCCAGTGCTCCAAAATAACTCTTGCCCATAATTTTTGAACAGCTGTTCAATTTATCTTATACTTATAGTTTCTTTTGCCTATTTTTCTTTTGGGTTTGTTTAACTTTGCAATTATGTTGGATTGCTGTGTCAAGAAGTGCACCAATCAAAAGAAAATTTCCCGTGGTGATACTTATGTTTGTTGTTGGCTCTGTGATAATATGGCTCATGTTATCTGTGCCGGTTTCTCTCACATAGGTGGTCGGGTGGTTGACCTAATATCCAGCAAAATTGGACTGAACTGGACATGTCATGATTGTCGTTCCGTAGAAAATGCATTCGAGCTTTTATGAGGCAAACTCAGAAAGAGTTCAACAACATTTTTATTGGGTTTCGTGACCTTAACGAAAGATTCAAAACGATGGAGGCTCACTTTAAAAAATTGAAAGTGATATCTGAATCCCCAAAACGAAAGAAATGTATGCCCAACAATGACTCCAACTTGTCTTCGAGTCAGGGGCAAAGCTGTCCTCCTACGAATGTCCCTTCAACCGCGTTGACTAATACGAACAGGCTAACCAAAGACGTTATGAACAATGCAGCTCAGGAATCTCCACAAGAATCTACACAAGGTTGTGTCGAGACTTCCAGTGAGACGATCTATGGCAAATTAAACGATGCACGAACTAATAGTGGTACTTTTGCGGCTGTTTGTTCTACGTCACCAATGTTGATTTCGCTGGACAACCCGATTGATCCTACACCTCCACCGGTATCTTTAGCTCCAACAATAACAGTTACCGATACTGGGGTTGTTGCTAGCGATACAAGTGAACCTGAAAAAAATAGTACGTGCTCGATAACCAACGCTATAACGGCCGCACCTTCCCAGCTCTCTGGTGCGCTATCCGCTACTCCTTCGCAGGTGACTGCCGTGCCACCTCGTAGGGCTGTATTTGTGTCCCGATTACACGCCTCGCTTACCGAAAATGACATTGCTCATTACGTTTGCTCTAAACTTGGTGTTGCACCCACTAGTAACATAAATGTGTATAAATTTAATTTTAAATATGAGAGAGACATCTCCTCATTTAAAATATCCCTTTCAGATGAATATTTCGATAAGGTACTTGATTCCTCTTTTTGGCCCAAGCATACTGTGGTTCACTTGTTCACGAGAAAGGCGAGGGCCGAACCTGTTTTATTACAGCCAAAAAACGGTATGACGAACACAGTAATAACAACACAAAGGTAATTGCTGATCTGTCCCGTCTTCTCATTAATTATCAAAATGTTCGTGGTTTACGATCAAAACTTGTTCCATTCTTCCTTAATTCTTTCAACTTTTCTGCACAAGTTGTAGCTTTTACGGAGACCTGGCTAAAGCCTGATAATTACAATTCTGAGGTTTTTTCAAATAAATATGCTGTTTATCGGCGTGATCGCATCTCTAGAGCGGGAGGTGTCCTTATTGCTGTTGAATCTAACCTATCGTCTGAGTTGATTTCGCTGGACAATATCTCTCATATCGAATTCATAGCAGTTAGGCTTTCATTCGGTAGCTATAGCGTAATTGTTTTCTGTTCGTATATACCACCTCGTTCGGATATGGATGTTTATGCTAGTCATAGCTCGGCCATCTGTGATTTGCATTCGCAGTTGGGAGATAACGATCGACTTGTTGTTGTTGGTGACTTTAACTTGCCAACAGTTAGTTGGGTTAATATAAGTGATTCAAACTTTTTAACTCCCACTGCTCAACATGAGTTTCTCAATTGCTTGTTAGACTCATCTCTTTTACAGATTAACAATGTTCCAAATAGTGGAAATAAAATGCTGGATTTAGTATTTGTGGATGGCTCGGTGGGTACTGCCCTTACGCAAATACCACCTTTATCCCTTCCAGAAGACCCTCTTCACCCTACGCTAGAGATATCACTTGATATCAGCCTACCCCGTAGGATTCAAGTACAGTCTCGTCCCCGATCTAGATGCTTCTACAAAGCGAATTTCATTATGCTCAATGACCTGTTGGCTTCTCATGATTGGTCGGATCTCTATGCTTGCACTGATGTCGATTCGGCTATCTCTATATTTTACAGTACGCTTGATAGCTTCTTTGATACCTGCATTCCTACTCGCTATACCCTATGTTCGAATAAGCCCCCTTGGTTTTCAAGGCAACTTATCAGACTTAATAACATCAAATCTAGGCTTTATAAGAGGTTCAAGAAATCTGGAGCATCTGCAGACCTCTCTAAATATATAATAGCTCGTTCTAAATTTCACCGTCTTAATCAGCTTTGTTATAAAAATTACTTGAGTTGTTGTAAAGCCCAATTTTTTAGAAATCCCAAAAAGTTTTACAGTTTCGTAAATTCAAAGCGGAAAACTTCTGGGTATCCTTCCTCATTAACCTTTGGAGGTAAAAAAGCTTGACGACGTTGCTGAACTATTTTCTGAGTTCTTTAAGTCCACGTATTCATCCAGTGCTTTTCATTCTGGTCAATATCCCTATCGCTTAGATAGCTCGAATTACATTAGGAATCCTGCTATTGATGGTAATATTGTTCTTCAGAGTCTTCAATCTTTGAAGCCCACCTTTTCTCCGGGACCGGACGGTGTTCCTAGTTGCGTGCTTAGGTACTGCGCCGAAAACATGTATGAGCCTATTTTAAAATTATTTGAGCTATCTCTGGGATCTGCGTCATTCCCGGCACTTTGGAAACAGTCTTTTATTATACCCCTGCATAAAAAAGGTAGTAGGTCAAAAGTTGAAAACTACAGGGGTATTGCTAAACTTTCAGTCATTCCTAAAGTCTTTGAACAGATTGTCACCAATCAACTGCAATATCAGTGTTCTAGTCTTTTATCTCCATGTCAACACGGTTTTATTCGTCAAAGGTCTACCACTACAAATTTGCTTGTATTCACCTCTATAGTTATGGAAGGATTTTTAGCGAACAAGCAAACGGATGTCATCTACACGGACTTCAGCAAAGCATTTGATACCGTCAACCACGAGTTGCTTATTCATAAGCTTGATTTACTGGGCTTTCCGTTTCACCTATTAATGTGGCTGAAAAGCTATCTTGCTAACCGGACCCAAAAAGTCCTGTTCAAGTGCAATTTGTCGGAATCGTTCGGAGTTTCCTCCGGCGTAGCCCAGGGAAGTCATCTAGGCCCTTTGCTCTTTGCCCTTTTCATTAATGACTTGCCACAGACAATATTATATTCCCATACTATAATGTATGCGGATGATGTAAAACTTTGCTACACTTACTGTCCTACCGATTTGAGTTCCTTGGATCTTCTTCAGGCCGACTTGGACTCGTTCCAATGTTGGTGCACAACAAATTTACTAGCTTTAAATTGCTCTAAATGTAAGCATATGACATTTCACCGAGTGAAGCCAGCATTGAAATCTTATGTAATAGATGGTACGTCCTTTTTGATCCGAAATTGAATTTTAACATGCATATTTCATCTATAGCCAACAAAGCGTTGGGTTTACTTGGATTTGTTAAAAGATGGGCTAAAGAGTTCGATGATCCGTACCTCACTAAGGTTCTTTACACATCGCTGGTTCGTCCAATACTCGAGTATTGCTCATGCGTTTGGTCCCCTGTTTCTCAAAAGCATATAAAGCGTCTTGAGTCAGTTCAAAAGCAATTTTTGATATTTGCATTGCGCGGCCTTAATTGGGACTCAAGTCTCCACCTTCCTCCATACAGAAGTAGACTTCTTCTTATTAACTTACCCACTCTGGAAAATCGGAGAATATTACTGGGGGTATTGTTCATCCATAAGCTCATTATTGGAGAAATTGATTCCGCGGACCTCCTCAGCCGCTTGTTTTTTGCGGTTCCCCCTAGAGTATCCAGACATTACGTTCCTTTCTATTTACCACTTTGCCGACGAAACTTTGCTAAAAATAATCCTCTTCTTATCTGGTGCGCGCACTACAATGACTTGTATAGCTGCATCAGTCTTGAATGTACTTTTGCCACTATACGTAATGCAATACTTGCCTATCTAATTTAAGAGATACAAGCTAATTTAATTTGCCGGCATTTTATTCCTTCGATAAAACACAGGAACTATCTCGCTTAAGGATGGAGGAACATTCATCAACATGTATCATTAAGAAGGAACAAGAGAGTACTGTGTTGATTGGAATCTGGTGCATTCCAACAACGTAAAAAACATGCTTTTTCATGAGTCACTGACCGGAATCGTATGCATTCCGGCAGTATAATCTTATGGGTCAGGCATCGAGCTGATTGGAATCCGGTGCATTCCAACAACACAGGTCATGTTACTTTTTTATGCCTTGTGATGGCGTATCCTCATTACACTACTCTTAGCACTGCCGGATTCCCATGACATGCTGATTGGAATCTTGTTGCATTCCAACAGGGAGATTGGAATCCACTGCATTCCGAAATCATGCTGAGAGGAATCTGATGCATTCCGCCAGTATAAGATTTCGGCATAAGATCTTATTTCTGCTCATATTTCTTATTATTATTATATTCTGAAATTAAATAGTAATGTTCATTAATATTTCTTTGTTTGTAATATAACATTGTTGAAAGCTCGATATATCTTAAATTTTATCTTTTGAGTTGTATATTTATATATCGTTTATATTATGCAGTCGACCATAGTTTGTCGTCGACTTTAAATAATAAATAAATAAATAAATAAATATCCAGGGTTTTTCCTACAAGAATGTTCAGTGCTGATTTGTTTGCTGCTTCGACAACCCACAATTTGTTTGTCCCACAATCTCCATCAACCTTTGCCCAGATGACTGCTTCGGATTTTGCTGGTATTCGCTGACTCTCTTCCACCAGCACTCGTTTACTGCTGTAGCCTCTCTCGTAGCCGGAATTAAGTGGTACATCCATGTTCTTGTATCGCATCGTCTTGCTTTGCATGTCGATCTTGATGCCCTGGTCGATTAGGAAGTCCACTCCAGTTATGATTTCATCAACAATCTCTGCCACTATAAAATTGTGTACTATCGTGACGTTCCTAATAGCGACTTCACATGATACTTCTCCTAGAACCGTGCTGTCTTCTCCAGTGGCTGTACGCAATCTTGATCCATGCAATGGTCTTATCTTCCGGTTGACTAAATCCGCTCGAATGATGGAATGAGATGCACCCGTATCTACAGTCACTAAACGTTCCTTTCCATCCACATGTCCCCCGACAGTAAGATTGTTTGACCTTCTTCCAATTTGTGATATAGAGATTATGGGGCATTCAATTGAGAGAGCCAGCTGTCGCCCCTTGCGGCTGACTCGCTTTGGTTTAACGATCGAGTGGACTTGGAGATTTGCTCATCTCCTTCAACTCTGCGTTTACGGCCACCCACAATGTTGGAGCTATTGGGACCGGTGCTGCAATGTCGTGCAATATGATCTGGATTGCCGCACTTGAAACATTTAATAACTCTGGCATTTTTCTGTTGTGATCCCTTCATTGCTCCCAAAATTGTGTCTACCCAATCTGGTCTTTCCACTTCCACACGATGAGCTTTGTATGCTGGTTTACTCAATAGTGAGGCCGTTTCCTGAGTCAATGCGTTTGATACCGTTTCAGCAAATGTCAGCTTTGGGTTTGCGTATGTAGCTCGCTTCGTTTCAACGTCCCGTATGCCATTTATAAAACTCTGGATTTTTACCCTCTCGGTGTATTCAACGAGTGCGTCCGCATTTGCAAGATGAGCCAACGTTTCAACATCCGAGGCAAACTCCTGCAAAGTCTCATTTGCTTTTTGGTAGCGGTTTTGCAACTCAATTTGGAATATCTGTTTTCTATGCTCGCTTCCATAACGTCGTTCTACAGCAGCCATCAATGTGTCATAACATTTCCGTTCGTACTCTGGAATAGTCTTTAAGATTTCGGCAGCTGGTCCTTTCAATGCTACGAAGAGTGCAGCAACTTTATCTTCCGTATTCCAGTAGTTCACTGCCGCGGTCTTCTCAAACTGTAGCTTAAAGACCTGGAAAGGAACAGAACCGTCAAAGGATGGTGTTTTTACTTTTGGATTACTCGCTGAAACAGCTGGGCGATTTAATTGTAATTCCTGGATCCTATCTTTCCAAGCATCCTTCTCTGCCTCTATTTTATCCTGTCGACTACTGAAGCCTTCATGAAACTGGGTTAGTTTTTCTTCCATATGCGCTTCCAGTTTCGATGATATATGCACTTCCTGCTCTTCTAGTTGTGTGGAGATCTGAGATGATATCTGTGCTGAAATTTGTGCCGACAAATGCGGAAATACGCGTCTCCTGTACTTCAATCTTAGATGTTATGCGTATTTCTTGCGATTCCATCTATGATGACATATACGTTTTCTGTTCTTCCATCTTCGATGTTATGCGTGTCTCCTGCGATTCCATCTGTGATGACATATACGATGTTATGCGTGTGTCCTGCGATTCCAGTTGAGATGTCATTTGCGACGACATTTGTGAAATGCTTTCCTCCTGTGCTTCCATCTTGGATGTTAAACGTGTCTCCTGTGATTCCAGTTGAGATGCCACTGTCGATGTTCGAGAAGTTATTGCAGCCAACTTCATGTTCAAGTCTGTGCTCGTAACTGTCTGCGATGTTTCGTTCTTCTCTTCAATTTTTGTTGTTGTTTCGTCCCCATCAGGCTAAAAGACAAACTCGTCCACATCAATTCCTTGCGACTCCATTACCCCTCGTAGCCGTGCTTGAAGTTCGATCTTATTGCCGGTTATATTTAATCCACGGTTCTTCAACTCCTTTTTCAGTTGCTGGATCTTCAATTCACTGAACTTTGCCATGTCCTTGTTGTCATCTGGAATTTATTCAACAATTCAACTTCTGACACCAATTGTAACGAATTTACTTGCAAATCCTCTGCTAAGTTCGAATCACTAAACTGTTGAATAAATAACTCCAATTTGTAAAAATGCAAAATGGCCTTTATTAAAGTACTTCACAATAACACTCAAACTGTGCAACGAATAGCTTGCTTAATAACCAAACTGATTGATAGCTCAAATGAAACTCTACTGTTCAAAATAATACTGCTCTTGCTCGCTAGATAGCGTCTTAGTCGAAACTGCTTGACAACTCAAATCAAACTGAATTCCAGCGCCTCTACAATTGCCGCCTTTTATACTTTTTGATTTCAACCTTCGCATCTTCTAGGCGCCTCCAGAATCTACTAGTCCAGCAGCTCTCAAACTTCTCAGCTGTAACTACAATTGCACAATTATATAGTTTTTCTCATTGCATACTTATAGGAGTATCTCAGATATGTGCATGTGTTTGTGCATTGACTCTCCGCTGCTCGTATTCGTACATGGTACATGTGTGTAGACGCAATTATTGTTTCGTTTATGTAGATACATAATGATTGATCTATTTATTTATTTATTACAGCTTATAAGCCTAGCTTAATAACTCCATATCAAATATTACATATTATATGAGATCTCTTCTATCTATCTTATTGCAGTTGTACTACAATATGATATTAATTTCTTTTTAAATACATTCAGCTCTTCACAGTTTCTTATATCTATAGGAAGTTCATTAAATCTTTTTAATCCTTTGTAAAATAAGTTGAGCTGTCCGCTTTCTGTGGAAAAGAGCGGAAGCCTAAAATTATTCTTATTTCTAGTATCAATATTGTGAATATCTTTTTGGTATGCAATATTATTGCTCATGGATGTCAATTCACGTCACTGCTTAGCATCGGCTTAGAGATGGCAGCACTCCTTAGTTTTGCTAATATTCGTAACAATATTTAAAACTGTCCCACCCGTCAAAATTTAAAATCAGCTTAAATTTCTTCTTTTTTTTTTTTTTTTTTTTTTTAATTTCTTCTTTATAAAATACGCAAGTCAAGTGAAGGTACAAATTGCAACTCAGTATCTCAATAAACATATTAAACAGCCAATTTCGATAAGCTTTTTATTGTTGGGTGTTAGGTGAGACACCGTAAATCTAAGAAAATGGTCATTCTTCGTGTAAACTACGCACCTATGTGTAATATTTCATTAATTTCTTTGTTAAGTTTGAAAACAAGGTAAATTATTATTACGGATATACAAACACGCTCAAAACCATAGCTAACGAAAAGAAAAATGTAGGTAACTGAAATATGCTACACAATATTCTTATGGTTGTTAGCATATCATATCATACAATAGATACAATGCATAGATCGAAACATTTGTAAGACTCACAAATTTACTCAAAGCTCTATAGAGAGAAAGCTCATGATGGGCGTACTAATGGCACACTACCTCTTGGCGTCACATCCTTATAAATTAGGCCTCGGCAGTAACAGCAGATGTAGGTCAGATGTCGAGGATGCAATTAAGCTAATCTAAACAACTTCTAATATTTTCCAAGACTACGGAATTATTTTATAACATAAGTTCTGGTATCTAATTGTGTTTTGCAAGTTGTCGCCCACGAAGTTCTGCTAACAATATAAACAAAATCAGTATATAGCACGCTCCGCGAGGAAAGACCCATAACTCGAAAGCATCAATTTTGGTTTTCATGATTTATTACATTAATTCGTTCTAGAAATTGGTAAAAACCTAAGATCGGTATTTTTATTACTTTTGGAGTTATGAGCAGTTAAAGTTTTTATTATTGTTGCAGAAGTCCTTCACCCCATCCAATAGGCGCGACCGATCAAAAATTGTCATCTATATCGTCTAAGGACCTGTTTGTGTTTTGTTACTTCATACGGCTGTGTTATCCGGCGCTGTATTTACTCACAATGCTTACGGAGATGACTTCTTAAGCACCTGGGAGATGTGGCCTCTTCAATGAGATGTCGGTTGGGATGTTCAGGTTTCTGGGTATGCAACAAAAACTGTTTGTTCAGAATTTCATTTCTCTCACTGATGGTGACTTCTCTCGCCTCTAGGTGGCCTTAGCAGACTATGCATATTTGTAATAAAATTGTATTGAATTAATAAAAAAATATTCAAGTTTGCCTCAAGCATTAGGTGTTTGTATTTATCAAAAGAAAATATCGGAAAAAATTTAACGGCGTTTGTAGGAGAATTCATTGTGTTTTCAAGTTGTTTTTGCCGAATATGATAATAAATTGTTAATTGTAATGAAAATGAAAAATATCACCACTCTGTAGTGCATTACTTACACCTAAAAATGTTTTCTCCTCAGATAAAAGTGGTTACCAAGAAATGTCAAAAATTAAAATGTTTCAATCGGTTTTTTTTTTAAAACGTTTCGTTCTGTGTAAATTTGTAACATAAATACGCGCGACGTTAATCACTTCCGAGGTTTAGTCAAATTATTATAATATTATTCTCAAACAATTTATTTCATATTTGTTCAGCTGACGTATTTGTATTTAAAATTTTTCCGAAACATTTTGGGGGAGGTATTAGAAGTAAAAAATCGTAAATATCTCGCATAGAATTGTGATTCAGAATGGAGGGTGAGACATTCTTATGTTATTACATAGTATATCCATAAAATCAAAAAGAAATTTAATTAAGACTTACCATTTAAATGAAGTCCGTCGTAATCCTTTAAACTTCCAAAACAGGGTTCTACTTTCAATCGAAACACTACACGAAACTGTTTCAAATTTTTTTAAATCACTCGTATCTTGTTAAACAATATTTAGCTGTAAATTACCAATCTTAATCTTATATATTTTAATATCTTTTTTTTTTAAGATATTTTTTAATTATTTTTTTTTTATGTTCGTTTTCTTAATGGTTTGCTGTATACTCTTAGTTTCTGTAACATATATACTCTTTCATTTTTGGTTTCATCTATATGACTTTCATTTCACACTCATTATTTTAGATCGTGTACTGAGCAAAGGCTATCATAACTTTAGTTGTTTAACGTCGGATTGAAACAGTTTTCATGAATCGAGATATATATAGGGTCATATACATATATAAAACAATATCTCACGATGGAGTCATATAAGTACTTCCATTCCGTTAACTGAAACAAAAAAAGATGTATTCAGCAAATGTGATACCTGTATTACCCTGGACCAATAGAAGACTGGTTTTCGTTTTGGCTTAATCGAATGATAACAATGAAAATTTGTACGTATATCGATATCGAAAACGGGAAAAAAGGAATAGTTGAATAACGATTACTAACCAACGAGTACGACCTGGTATGTATGGCAAAATAAAGTTGTTAAAGCTCCGGTTTAAAAAATTTTTTCGGCATTTTAAAGCTAAGCAATGTGGTACGTTTTATTTCGGTATAATGTGAAGAAATCTAAAGAAGGTGCTTGACAAAGACTAAAATGTGGTAAAATGTCAATCAAAATCTAAATTTAATAGAAATAAATGTAAACTTTTACAAGTCATAAACAAATCCGGTTTCTATCAAGTTGAAATTTTGAATGGGTTATTATTTTTGCTAATATCTACAGGTATACTACTTTTACGATCACGGGCATTTATCAAATACGAATCACGCTGCATTTAAAACTTACTTACTTAAGTAAGCGTAGTCACCTATAAATTACTCTGTTTTCTATGAGGTCGATGAACAGTTGAATGTTTTAAGCAATGAAATCGAGCTTTTTTGAAAAACTGTACTTAATGAATTTTACCTATTACCTCACGCTATATGTATCTACATTAGGGTAGCCCTTCGTTTATGGAGAAAAAAAGTGTTTGAATTTTCGATCTCACCCCCTAGAAAAATGCGAATAGCGCAAAAACGAAATATACAAAATTTTATGTCCATATATGGATTCAGAAGTTGCGCAAGAAAGGACGTGTTCATATTCCTTTATCCAAGAAACATTTACTCCTTTAAAGGCAATTTTCATGTCTTTAGTTCCTTGCTTTTTAAAAATGGTGGCCGCCGTGGTGTAATATTAGCGTGCTCCCCCTACCACACCGAAAATCCTGGGTTCACTCTCCGGCAAAGCAACATCAGAATTTTAGAAACAAGTTTTTTAATTAGAAGAACATGTTTTTAAGCGGGGTCGCCCCACGGCAGTGTTTGGCAAGCACTCCGAGTGTATTTCTGCCATGAAAAGCTCTCAGTGAAAACTAATCTGCCTTGCAGATGCCCTTCGGAGTCGGCAAAAACAATTTGTAGGGAAAAATTAAAAAGGAGCACGACGCAAATTAGAAGAAAAGGTCTCTTCGGAGGTTATCGCGCCTTACATTTATTTTTATACTCAGTTGAGCAGAGCTCACAGAGTATATTAACTTTGATTGGATAACGGTTGATTTTACAGGTATAAAGGAATCGAGATAGATATAGACTTCCATATATCAAAATCATCAGGATCGAAAAAAATTTTATTGAGCCATGTCCGTCCGTCCGTTAACACGATAACTTGAGTAAATTTTGAGGTATCTTGTTGAAATTTGGTACGTAGGTTTCTGTGCACTCATCTCAGATCGCTATTTAAAATGAACGATATCGGACTATAACCACGCCCACTTTTTCGATATCGAAAATTTCGAAAAACCGAAAAAGTGCGATAATTCATTACCAAAGACGGATAAAGCGACGAAACTTGGTAGGTGAGTTGAGCTTATGACGGAGAATAGAAAATTAGTAAAATTTTGGACAATGGGCGTGGCACCGCCCACTTTTAGAAGAAGGTAATTTAAAATTTTGTAAGCTGTAATTTGGCAGTCGTTGAAGATATCATGATGAAATTTGGCAGGAACGTTACTCCTGTTACTATATGTATGCTTATGAAAAACTAGCAAAATCGGAGAATGACCAGGGCCACTTAAAAAAATTTTTTTTTAAAGTAAAATTTTAACACCGCCCTTTTTCATTTAATTTGTCTAGGATACCTTTAATGCCATAAGTCGTACAAAAATTTACCAATCCTTGTGAAATTTAGTAGAGGCTTAGATTCTAGGACGATAACTTAAAAAAGGGCGAGATTGGTTGAAGCCGCGCCCAGTTTTTATACACAGTCGACCGTCTGTCCTTCCGCTCGGCCGTTAACACGATAACTTGAGAAAAATCGATATATCTTTACTAAACTCAGTTCACGTACTTATCTGAACTCAAGTTGTATTGATATAAAAAATGGCCGAAATCCGACCATGACCACGCCCACTTTTTCGATATCGAAAATTACGAGAAATGAAAAAAATGCCATAATTCTATACCAAATACGAAAAAAGGGATGAAACATGGTAATTGGATTGGTTTATTGACGAAAAATATAACTTTAGAAAAAAATTTTTAAAATGGCTGTGACACCTACCATATTAAGTAGAAGAAAATGAAAAAGTTCTGCAGGGCGAAATAAGAAACCCTTGAAATCTTGGCAGGAATAATGTTCGTGTTATACATATGTAACTAAATTAGCGATATTCAACAAATGATGTTCTGGGTCACCCTAGTCCACATTTTGGTCGATATCTGGAAAACGCCTTCACATATACAACTACCACCACTCACTTTTAAAACCCTCATTAATAACTTTAATTTGATACCCATATCTTACAAACACATTCTAGAATTACCCCTGGTCCACTTTTATGGCGATATCTCGAAAAGGCGTCCACCTATAGAACTAAGACCCAAGCCCTTTAAAATACTCACTAACACCTTTCATTTGATACCCATATTGTACAAACGCATTCTAGAGTCACCCCTGGTCCACCTTCATGGCGATATCTCGAAAAGGCGTCCACCTATAGAACTAAGGCCCACTCCCTTTTAAAATACTCATTAACCCCTTTCATTTGATACCCATATCGTACAAACAAATTTTAGAGTCAATCCTGATCCACCTTTATGGCTATATCCCTAAATGGCGTCCACCTATAGAACTATGGGCCACTCCCTCATAAAATACTCATTAATACCTTAAATTTGATATCCATATCGTACAAACACATTCTAGAGTTACCCCTACTCCACCTTTATGGCGATATCCCTAAATGGCGTCCACCTATAGAACTATGGCCCCCTCCCTTTTAAAATACTCTTTAATACCTTACATTTGAAACCCATGTCATACAAACACATTCCAGGCTTACCATCGGTTCATTTTCTTAGATGTTTATTTTCCCTTATGTTGTCACCATAGCTCTCAACTGAGTATGTAATGTTCGGTTACACCCGAACTTAACCTTCCTTACTTGTTTGTTTTTTAAATTACTAAAATATAATATAAACGAAAACTGTGTTTTTTTATTCATTGCATAGAAAAAATGACCAGCATCCGTCACGAAAAAAATACTCAAAGTTAAAGAAAATTCGATAGCGTTTTGAAACTTGCGCATCGTTATAGTCAAATTGAATGAGCTACAAACCTGCGTACTCGAAAAGTTTCTAAAAATTTACAATAAAAAGGTGAAAACTATGCGCGCAACTGAAATTTTGTCATATCTTCTATTTTATAACTTTTTTATTATTTGACCATTTTTGCTAATTTTAAATGCGGCTGAAAGCAAAATCTCTATAGGTTACCGATAACAAGTGGCAGACAATTCTGCCCACAATAAATTAATTAGGGTAGACCAAAGAAATGTAAAAATTCACCCATTTTACTATTTAAAGGTCCTTGCGTAATTTCCAAACCTTTTTTGATTGGCCTAAAATTTTGTACATAAAAATTTTAAGGATTTTTCAATATTTCCTGTGGGATCGAGCATCGAGACACTTTGAAAAATAAGGGCAGCCCTAATGCACATATTTTATGCATTCAGAAATTTTAAGAAACCGCTATGATTTAAATCATGATGCAATAAAACCAGACAGGTGAAGTTTGGAGTCGCATTTAATAATACTCGCCCTCATAATTCTAAGGGTTGCTTCTTGAATTATTTTCAGAATTGAGTTTTTCAGTATCATAAAAAATATGAAATAACGTGCGGGAAATCTTCCCGTTTTCATCTTATTCTTCCTGTAAATCTTCCCGTTTTCCTCTTACTCTTACTGTTCTTGCTCTTATCCTAGTCTAACTATCACTATTACTCTTAATTTTATCCTTATATTATTCTTAATCTTCCTGTAAACCTCGTTTTACTACTTTCTCTCAAACCATTACCCATAATTGCTACTTTGAATCTCACTCCCTTTCTTGTTCTCTTTACCTTTCCCACTTCTCTTCAACTTCCTGTACTTTTTCTTCATATTTCCTCTGTTTTCATATCTCTTTTTTCAAGTTCCCCTTTCCAATATTTGACTCTTTTCGGCACATTATATTGCCAAGTTACTAAAAAAAAGTAGGAACATAGTACGAAAAATTTTCCCTTCCTACTGATTTAAAATCCGGATTATGAGAGACGTCAAATTTTTGTTGTTGTACTACTGAGATCACCTGTTTGGTTTTATTGCGTCATGAGTTTAAATATAACCTTTATTTTTATATTTTTTATTTTGTTTAATATTTTATTTTATATTATATTTAAATTTTATTTATTTTCACAACTTTAAAAAATGTTTTTTTTTTTTTTGAATAATCAACAATTTTCATTAGCAAATAATATTTACAAAAAGTATAAAATGCAAAGTAGAAAAATATTCAATACTACATTTATCCCCACAACACCTCTGAAATGGTCCGATTCGCCATTTCAAATGTGAAGCAGTGACCACGCGTAATCATTATATACGTACTTTATTTCTTTGCTATAAATAGACGGCTCATATTTTTCGTCTTGTATATTAGCATGTTGCATGCTTCCTTGAATACGATTCTTTTTAAAATGAGCTTCTAGTAAATAAATAAAAAGGTCGAAAAAAATGCCGCTAAAAGTGCGAGAGCTAATGTTCGGGTGTTACCGATGTAAATTTAGCGATGGGGGATTAATGCCAAGTACTCACTGGGTCGATTTATTAACCGGTGGCGCGCCATCGATTTTTCCATAGAATTTTAGGCTCAGGAAAAAAAGTTCCACTACGCACACCCAAAAAAATAATTTTCGAGCCTGCGAAATTTGGTTTTTGACTTTTTTTTCGACTTTGACTTTTAAGGTTTTTTTCATGACCTACTAAAAAAATTTTCATTTGATTGTAAAATTATCATGTATAACCTGTCCGACCCAAAAGTGTCCGCTAAAAACGTTGGCGATAACAGTTATGAAAAAACCTTAACAATCAAAGTCGAAAAAAGTCAAAAAAATGATATTTCGCAGGCTCGAAAACTATTTTTTTGGGTATGCGTAGTGGAAATTTGTTTCCTGTCTGTGCACATTTACCTAAAAGTAGTAAAATTGCATTTTTCCTTCTGCAGATTTCGTTTGCCATCACCTAACGCGCGTTCTGTTTACAATTTTAATTGCACATTGCGGAGTGAGTTACTGAAATTACTGGTAAGTCTTATCTTTAGCTAACAACTTCTAAAACTCGTAAACAAAATATCGAGAGAGTTATCAAAAGACGCGCTTTGGACCCAGGATCACGAATCCGAAAGCAGAAATTGAAAAAGTTGGCAATTTTCAAGTGATTGTAATGTTGTACACTGGAAACAATTTTGTGTACTAACAGATTTTGCAAATATTTAATTTTGATCCCACCCCCGGTTTCGGAGGGGCCCGGGGTCATTTTTCTCTTGAAAGAGCTAAAATTGTTCGGATTATTAATACTGATGTCAAGACCTCTTCCGATATTTTTGGACGAGTTTTAGCAAATCTAAGTTAAAGTAAAGAATGACCAAATTTCTCTAAAAATATCAGCTCCATCAAATCTTTAGTAAAATAGCTAAATATTTTATATATATGTTTCCATAGATTTGAACCTATCAAATGTGTGGTGTCTGCAACACTTCTACCTTTAACCCTATGGTGAGTGAACTATGATAACAAGTGTTATTAAGTAAAATTTTTGAGAAAATTGCATCCTAAATAATGTCTTTAATTTTTTGTTTAAGTTTGTGTGCGACGGCTTTTCCATCGTTTGACACCTTTCCGGTATATATCATCAATCCGTTCTAAAGATTCATCAAATTCTCCTATCGTCGTACATTCGTTTTAAGTTAACTTTGTGCTCACAAAGTTATACAACGGGCAAAAGATTTTGTACACGAATACATGAGACGCTGCACACACACTACATGAGTAATTCAGCAACAATAGCGCTATACTATTGGAAGAGTAAACTACAATATCAGCACACTGTATGTATTGAAGTGGACCTGTTACAAGAACAACGTATAATATTCTAAGATTTATGAGTAGGTGCATCATTACAGTAGGATTGCGCAACTTTTAAGAATGCAATGACTCCCTTCTAGACTATAAATCTTCAAAATCTGTGTTTTTCAAATTTTACTCGAATAAATATAAAATTATTTAACGAAATTCTTAAAGGAGAAATAAATTATCTTTTAATAAATGAAAGCCACTTATTACACATCTTAATATATATGTTTCTTTTGTACGTGTGCTTGTGACTGAACTTATCCTTAAAGACTGGACCTATTTTGATGTAATTTTGTGTGTGTGTGTTCAAGAGGATGCATTAGATTCACAATTTTGTCCGTTTTCTTTCTTAACTTTCCGAAAAGTGAATCAGGGACCGACCACTTCCAAAAAACACTACTTTATGACGTGATTTGCTCAATTCTGGTACAGGGGCAACTTATTGACCAGGTTAATATTTGATAAACTTTTCTTTCCGGGAAAAGGACCAGGAACCGACCTATTATAAAATTTTATTTGGCTAAGAAAAACTGCGAGAGGGAAATGGAGAGTTATACAAAAAAGCATAGGCTGAAGAAAGAGAAAAAGAAAATCAGAGATTGGAATGGGATTTGGAGATGGAGGGAAAGAGAAGAGTGAGAGGAATGATAATGGAGAGAGGGTGACGGAGAGGACGAAGTTGGTAGTAGGAAATGGAGAAAAGGTGAGGGGAGGATAAGAAGGGGGAGACCTTAAGAAGGGAAGATGATGAAGAAAAACAAGAAGTTTGGAAATTAATTGGGAGAAGGTGGAAAACAATCGAAACTCCCTTGGTGTGACCAATTGGCGCCGGTTGGCAGAGAGAAGGAGCGACTGTCGCGCCTTGGTTGACGGCCGTAACCGTTTAAACGGTCAAGCGGCAATTAATTAAGTAAGTAAGAATGTATTTTCGCATAAAAAGCCTTAACAAAGCAATGAAAAATAAGTAATGAAATTCGCATATAGGTAAATAATCAAAATAACTCCATAATGTTCTTTGCATTTTTTGGAATATGTTCTATAATATATGTGAATTATCGTATTCTTGTTTCGTTTATTTGATTAATTGAGAGAAAGTATTGCAAAAAATATATGATGAACACCTATAAATAAAAACTACAACTTGAAAAATGTTAGCCAATTTAACATGGTTTATATTTTATAAGAAATAGCGTTCCCCTGCCTCAAGGTATTTTAATATAATTGGTATTTTCATCAAAAAATGAAATCAAAATCAGTTTCTTCGCCAATTTTTTTGAATACTTTTATACAAAAAGTACCATATTTAATACTATTTCACAAAACGGCTTCTTCTGTTCCTCCCTTTCTCTCATCATTCGTATTAGATGGGAGTTTTCAAACTGACCTGTCACTACATTAAGAATTTTCAAATGAAATTCAACTAGGTCATGTTTATCCTAGTCCCCTAATTCTGTGTTCTTCACAAATTGTCAATATTGATAAATAGACCAGAAAAAAAAAATTATCAAATCACGTTTCTTATTTTTGATTCTGTATCAAAAACAGGAAAAATAATTTTAGCGCAAAGTCCAAAAAACTTAGTAGAAACCCATCAAACATTCCGAGTCATAAAAGTGTCATTAAAGGTACCTACATCGGAGTATTAACACATATTATGAGCTCGTTTAAAAGCCCGAAATTATGCAATGGTCATCCTATATGAGCATTTTTTCATAAATTAGAGCTTAAATAAGAGTCCGATCAGACTCCAATTACCCTCATAAACAGCTCATAGTTGGAGTTATTTATGTGCTTTATTTTAGATACATATAAAGATTGACCAGATGAAGGCGGATTGGACGCATGGCATTAAAAATGGAAAAGCCTATCCTCGATATTGGTTGGAACACAGGAATTTTGGACGAAATCCATAAAAGTAGGACACACCAACGTCAGCTCTAATTCAAAATATGGAGGGCTCGACAGACCAACCAGGGCATACCACGGAGGTAGTTGTGGGTTACAATGAAATAAGCACGAAATACTTAAATTGCCGCTCATTGCGGGGATGATTAGAGGGAAGCGTCCATGCTTATTTAAATCGAGAACAGCAAGAAACTTTATTATGACGATTTTATTTAAATTGAATATGAAAGTAAATTTTTCAGAACAATATATGTATGGATAATTGTTCCAAAGTTGCCTTGTTTGCTGAACAGTCTTGGCAAATACTTAGCTCATAATTTTCATCATATTGGAGTCACAAAAGACTCATATATCGCACGTTTTATTGCAAGCTGATTCAACGGAAAGTTTTGGTCTTTTTTGATATTATGACAGGCGAAAACATGTTGACACTTATAGAATACTCAAAAAGACCAAATAACCAGACATAGATGGCTTTGAATCTCATTTTTATAATGGAACTCTATGAAGAAATAAAACATAGAGTGTGTTTTTTCAACAAAATTAAATTTTGGATTATATCTGTTAACTATAAAACGTGCAATATGATCATACTTGTGAGGCTCATATTTTTATATACATATTTCGGACTCATATCAGATTCCTAAATTATGAGCGCTGCTATTTTTTCTTTCATTTCAAGCTTGACGATTTGAGAAGAACACAGAATGAGGTGGCACGTAATTCAAAATAAACTTAAATACTATAAATACTATACTATATTATCATGTTCATACAAATTTAAATAAAAATGATAAGAAAACTCCTGTTGAAAACTTATATGGAATTAAGCAGGATTATTTGTTCGTAAATATTTAAAGTTTTATTATTATTAACTTATATCTTTTTATACTTATTTCAATTTCACTGTGACTGTGACTTTTTCCTCTAAATCAATTTGCTTTCATATTATGTACATATGTATGTATTTTGTTTTGTCGTTTTTTTTTTTTTTTAATTACATACTCCTTTTATTTTTTAATGCTTTTTTGTTTTTATACTCAGTTGAGCAGAGCTCACAGAGTATATTAAGTTTGATTGGATAACGGTTGGTTGTACATATATAAAGGAATCGAGATAGATATAGACTTCCATATATCAAAATAATCAGGATCGAAAAAAAATTTGATTGAGCCATGTCCGTCCGTCCGTTAACACGATAACTTGAGTAAATTTTGAGGTATCTTGATGAAATTTGGTACGTAGGTTCCTGAGCACTCATCTCAGATCGCTATTTAAAATGAACGATATCGGACTATAACCACGCCCACTTTTTCGATATCGAAAATTTCGAAAAACCGAAAAAGTGCGATAATTCATTACAAAAGACCGATAAAGCGACGAAACTTGGTAGATGAGTTGAACTTATGACGAAAAATAGAAAATTAGTAAAATTTTGGACAATGGGCGTGGCACCGCCCACTTTTAAAAGAAGGTAATTTAAAACTCTTGCAAGCTGTAATTTGGCAGTCGTTGAAGATATCATGATGAAATTTGGCAGGCACGTTACTCTTATTACTATATGTACGCTTAATAAAATTAGCAAAATTGGAGAAGGACCACGCCCATTTTAAAAAATTTTTTTTTTTTAAAGTAAAATTTTAACAAAAAATTTAATATCTTTACAGTATATAAGTAAATTATGTCAAGATTCAACTCCAGTAATGATATGGTGCAACAAAATACAAAAATAAAAGAAAATTTAAAAATGGGCGTGGCTCCGCCCTTTTTCATTTAATTTGTCTGGGATACTTTTAACGCCATAAGTCGAACAAAAATTAACCAATCCTTTTGAAATTTGGTAGGGGCATAGATTTTATGGCGTTAACTGTTTTCTATGAAAATGGGCGAAATCGGTTAATGCCACGCCCAGTTTTTATACACAGTCGTCCGTCTGTCCTTCCGCATGGCCGTTAACACGATAACTTGAGCAAAAATCGATATATCATTACTAAACTCAGTTCACGTACTTATCTGAACTCACTTTATCTTGGTATGAAAAATGAACGAAATCCGAATATGACCACGCCCACTTTTTCCATATCGAAAATTACGAAAAATGAAAAAAATGCCATAATTCTATACCAAATACGAAAAAAGGGATGAAATATGGTAAGGTAATTGGATTGTTTTATTGACGCGAAATATAACTTTAGAAAAAACTTTATAAAATGATTGTGACACCTACCATATTAAGTAGAAGAAAATGAAAAAGTTCTGCAGGGCGAAATAAAAAACCCTTGAAATCTTGGCAGGTATTACATATATAAATAAATTAGCGGTATCCAACAGATGATGTTCTGGGTCACCCTGGTCCACATTTTGGTCGATATCTGGAAACCGCCTTCACATATACAACTACCACCACTCCCTTTTAAAACTCTCAATAATACCTTTAATTTGATACCCATATCGTACAAACTCATTCTAGAGTCACCCCTGGTCCACCTTTATGGCGATATTTCGAAAAGGCGAACACCTATAGAACGAAGGCCCACTCCCTTTTAAAAATACTCATTAACACCTTTCATTTGATACCCGTATCGTACAAACAAAGTCTAGAGTCACCCCTGGTCCAGAAAGGCCCACTCCCTCTTAAAATACACATTAACTCCTTTCGTTTGATACCCATATTGCACAAACGAATTCTAGGGTCACCCCTGGTCCACCTTTATGGCGATATCTCGAAACGGCGTCCACCTATGGAACTAAGGATTACTCCCTTTTAAAATACTCATTAACACCTTTCATTTGATACCCATATCGAACAAACGCATTCTAGAGTCACACCTGGTCCATCTTTATGGCGATATCTCGAAAAGGCGTCCACCTATAGAACTAAGGCCCACTCCCTCTTAAAATACTCATTAACTCCTTTCGTTTGATACCCATATTGCACAAACGAATTCTAGAGTCACCCCTGGTCCACCTTTATGGCGATATCTCGAAAAGGGGTCCACCTATAAAACTAAGCCCCACGCCCTTTTAAAATAATCATTATCACATTTCATTTGATACCCATATCATACAAACAAATTCTAAAGTCACCCCTGGTCCACCTTTATGGCGATATCTCGAAAAGGCGAACACCTATAAAACGAAGGCCCACTCCCTTTTAAAAATACTCATTAACACCTTTCATTTGATACCCATATCGTACAAACAAAGTCTAGAGTCACCCCTGGTCCACCTTTATTGCGATACCTCGAAAATGCGTCCACCTATAGAACTAAGGCCCACTCCCTCTTAAAATACTCATTAACTCCTTTCGTTTGATACCCATATTGCACAAACGAATTCAAGAGTCACCCCAGGCCCACCTTTATGGCGATATCTCGAAACGGCGTCCACCTATAGAACTAAGGCCCACTCCCTTTTAAGATACTCATTAACACCTTTCGTTTGATACCCATATTGTGCAAACAAATTCTAGGGTCACCCCTGGTCCACCTTTATAGCGATATCTCGAAACGGCGTCCACCTATGGAACTAAGGATTACTCCCTTTTAAAATGCTCATTAACACCTTTCATTTGATACCCATATCGTACAAACGCATTCTAGAGTCACCCCTGGTCCATCTTTACGACGATATCTCGAAAAGGCGTCCATCTATAGTACTTAGGTCCACGCCCTTTTAAAATACTCATTAATACCTTTCATTTGATACCCATATCGTACAAACGCATTCTAGAGTCAACCCTGATCCACCTTTATGGCTATATCCCTAAATGGCGTCTACCTATAGAACTATGGCCCACTCCCTCATAAAATACTCTTTAATGCCTTTCATTTGATACACATGTCATACAAACACATTCCAGGGTTTCCCTCGGTTCATTTTCCTACATGGTTATTTTCCCTTATGTTGTCACCATAGCTCTCAACTGAGTATGTAATGTTCGGTTACACCCGAACTTAACCTTCCTTACTTGTTTTTTATAGTTTTACGTGGTCAAAACAATGGCTTTGTGTTATTTATTTTAATTTTCATATTTTTACATAAAATCAAATCTGTTCACTGTACAGTCTTTGGGTTTTCACAAATATCGTTTGTTTTTCAACTTACTTTTGCACATATTTCATATTGCGACTTTATCATATGCCATTTTAAATCACAGACAAGGTATTCCATAGGGAATCCAAAATCTATCTTTATACTTCTCATTCAAATACATGCATATGAATATTGTTTACACATATTCCAACAAGATACAACTTTACGAGGTTAAGTTGAAAACTCACAAGCATTCAATAATTTATACCTTCGGCTAAGTAAACACTACATATATATGTACATATGTATGTATGTATGTAAATGTCTGCGAGTATGTGTAGACTTTCTCGCTTTTACCAAAATTCACTTCATGCACTTTACTCATAGACATTCGCCATGCAGAAAGAAATGGACCAACCTAACGCTTTATAAAAATCACCGACGCGCGAAAAGTTAACAATAAAATATTTTTAATGGCCATATAATCATCAAAATTCAAGACGCACGAGAAATATGCCGCCAGTACCGTCAAGTCGCGGAGTTGGCGTCTCAATAACGTAGCAGCAGAGAGTTAAATGAAAAACACCGTTTATCCGTTCAATTTCATCCACGTACGAATTCGGCAAAATACTAACGTCGACTAGGATATACCACGCACGCCAAGCACAAATTAGAGACAGTGCCACAATCGGAATCAGTAACGAAAACGAAACGTGATGAAAACATTGCCGCTGTAAATGTTGCAGTTGTTGGTGCTTCGGTACTGCGCTGTAGTTACACTTTTGCCGAAGTTGATATTCTACAACAACACAGACCGGCAAAACAAAGGAAAACAGACACATGCTACAGCAACAACTATGTACATAATAAACCCAGGGGGTGGTGAAATTTATGTTGCAAGGATAATTGTGTTTGTGTTAGTGTTGGGTTTAGTAGTGGTAGTGGTTGTAGTGGCGCATCACCAACAAAGGCTGCTAGTGTTGGAAAATGGTACGATTTGTTAGAATTGAAACACGTAAAAGCAAACGGTGGTTGTTTCAACAATTCAAAAACTTACAGCTGTGCTCTGGTTTTAATTTTTGTGATTCACTCTGCAGGTCGTCTGCTGTTTGCGCCTTACAAACTTACATGATTAACATTCAATTTAAGGGGGTGGTTTTGTGTGTCAGTTATTGTCCAACATGTGTCTGTAAAAACATGTATTTCTCTTTGAGTATAGTTTAGTTATACCTCTCTCGTTATGATGCACGAAAGAGAGTTAATAAAATGAGTTCCAATCAGTGAGTGAATCATGCATAATAACGCAAGCCGTAAAAGTAAACAATTCAAACGAGCAGTCGCTCACTGATTGAACTGCATTATCTCCAACCGTTTGGGTTTGGCATGCAATATAGACATTTAAGTTGATTAATACCGACTCTAGGGAAAACATTTAAAAGATATCGGTGAGCAAGTAATAAACAAATCAATTATGCACATTTTTTTGTTATCACTATAATTTATATATGTACTTAAATATAATTTACCAATTGTTTGTTTTTCTTTTACACAAACTCACTTGATATCAGCAAAAGAAATAATTGCCAAAAATCAGCAACACATACTAACAGATTACGACAAATACATTACAAATTCTAATTACTAAAATTATAAAAAACAGCATCCTTGTAAAATTCAAAAACAACTTGGTGGAAATTTTAACATTTTGATAATACTTCGTTGAATTTTACTGTATTTTGCATGAAGTTTCAAGCTATTATTATATACTGAAATATGTTTGAACAAAAAAATGCAGAAGTCATTAAAGTTAATCTGATCGTAACAAGAGGACCTCAGTTTTATTAAATGAGTTCACAGCGTTTGGAAATAACTTACCTTATGCAAAAATTGGTGGTAACTGTAAAAAATATCTGTAAATGAGTTATGGAAATGTGAGAATTTTCTTTAAGACGTCTATTTTGTTGTTCATTCTATATATATATATAGATAAACAATGAAAATTCCAAAATCTGTTGATTGACAACTATACGTCTGAAGGCATGAACTCATTACGTTGCGTCAAGAACTGACTTTGAACACACATGTGTTTATTGCTATGATCTCAATCCTCAGCAAAGTTGTTCAAAAACTTATACAACTAACTTATAACGATACGATTTGTCGAGATTTTAATTAACAATTTTGTCGCTTGCCTTATCGATTGTACTATTCACTAACTTGGTTTTAACGACTCAAAATAAATGGCATTTAAATTTCATTTTAATAGTAGAAAGGTGGCAGCGTAATTTAACGAAACCTAAAAAATGGTGAAAGCACAAAAGGGATGCCAAAAATAAATAAATTCCGTATACTAACTGCTTTTAAAAGTCGTTATTGTGCAAGTTTTTACATTAACAAAAGGTAAGTAAATGCAGTATTAATTTCCTTTTTTTCTCTGTTGATATCGCAGTTATTCTTGTACCCCTTAATTGATCATCAAGTTGAGAAATAATATCATGAGCCAAATCTGGAGTTAGTCGGTACAGCTTTCGAAACTCTGTTGCATACAAGTGGAATGGGTTATCCACTTCTCTAAGAAAGTGTCTGGGTACTGGCGATGCACTTAGTAATTCTTCATCTTGTGATAAAACGTACGCCAAGTACTCAAACGCAATTTGATTTATAAAGCAGCTTTTCGTATTTGAAAGTATTTATTTTAAGTTCCGTTTTGTTTTTTAACTAAAATTGCCAGAAATAATAATTTAATGATATTTAACGTAGCAAATTTACTTGCCATTTATTTAACAGCACAGCTGATCGTCGATAAACAACTATAGATACGAAATAGTTACTGAATAACATAATCGTTATAGTTATCGATTCGCAAATAAAGCGATGGCAAATGTGGTTAAAAAAGTTAGTGCATTCCACTACTGGTCGTTTGTATTTGGTCTCTATTCTTGTATTGCCTTTTTGTTGCTATTCCTTAATACACCAATAAGCTGCACACATTGGTGCTTTATCGGTAACCGTATCGGTAACCTTATAACAGCTGATTCGACCAACCTTATGGGAATCAATGCAATCGGTTATTGGTGCCACTAAGGCCGTAACCGTATCGTAGCCAACCAATTGGGCTTTGGTTTACCGTCGTAACTATAAACAACTGATTACGTTCGGAATACGACTACAGCGATACGACAAACGGCAACAATGACTGCAGCTTTAGGTACATACTAATTCTATATGTTTTTAATCCTAATTGTGTGGCATAACTACTTATAGGGGCGCGCTATCGAAATATTTGTAATTACTAACCCAATATATATGTAAGTATTCCACACAATTGGGATAAAAGACATATAGAATTAGTATGTACCTGATGGTGTATAAAGGAATAGCAACATAAAAGTAACGTTCCAATGACGCGTGAACCAGACACGGATAGAGATTTAACATGCAAATGCAACAAAAACGTTGTGATCCTGATATTTATTTACGCGCACATTTCATCACGTAAACGCGGTAAACTCAAAGGAATGCAACCTCGCAGACAGAAAAGCCGTCATTGTCATCAGAAATCTCCAACATCAGCGAGTCATTTACAAGAATATTCTTGAAAGCACGTTTAAGTTTTGATTGTTCACTTAATCTGGGCATTTTATAATTTTTGTAATAATCACAATTTTTTTTTTTTTTGACAATAAAACAGCTGATAGACTATAAGTTTATCAAGAATAATACCATGGTATAAATATGACCAGGTAAAACCATTTACTCTTTTTGGCGGCCATAATGAGTTTTTGATTTTAAAAAAATTTTAAATCACTCTATTAAACTTTGTGGAAATGCCAAACCGAAGTAAACACAAAAAAAAATTCTTGGTTTGACATTTTCATTTTTTTAATACCAAAAAAATAAAATGCTTATGAAATAAGTGAAAAAATATTTCGAAAATTTTTGAAATCGGTTTTTATGTATATGGAAAAAATGAGTTACCAATATAATGGATGCCTCAAGACGTGCTATTTTTTCAAAGCGAAAGAAGAACGAATGTTGGAGACCACCCCTATTGATTTTTCATTCATCCTTCTTCACTTGGTTGATACATCTTTAACCCTTAAATATGCTGAAACTTCACTTTATAAGAGATCACCAGTCTCAAGGGTCCCCGCTACTGCGGAAAAAAATGATCTTGGAGATATTCTTTGGTTTGTTGTGGTCCTTTTTCTCGAGGTTGGAAGATACATTTTTTATTTGGCGCTTAACCGTTTAGGTGATGCTGGTCGTTGCGTAGCAAGTCACTCTAGCTAACCCTGTTTCCCGATAACTGACGCCAACAGGGGGCACCAAGAGAGATCAAAGTCTTCCCCCACCTGCTTCTCCATCTTCCAATAACTTGTCCACGTCAGCAAAAACGCTGTAGCTCTTCGCAGCGTAGCTAAACATCATCTTCCAGTTGGAGGATGATAGTTCGAGGAGGCTGCATTTACCGGCTGAGCGGTAAAATTCTGCTGCCGTGGTGTAGAGCTAGTGTGTTGGCCTATCCATCAAAAATATTTAAGAAAATTTGTATAAATGGTATTGATTGCCCCTCGGCATTACCTTGGCACCAAAAGTTCGTCGAATTAGCAGATAAATTTTTGGGTCGGCACAAAACATGTATTTAGGTGAGCCAGTTCGTAGAAGAACGAATACACGATAAGTAGTCTTCGAATTGGATGGAAAGCAAGACCTTAATCTGCTCAGATATATATCACACCAAATTGTTATTATTAGTAGATATGTATCTCTTCCGTACACCTTGGCGGTAAGTCGGGGTTTTCTTCTCGTCGCGCAGACGCTGATACATTTCTAAACAATTTGTTGAAGAAAATTCCTCAGAAGATGATCGTGGCCTGATGCTTCCTCTTGCGGGAAACCACAATACAATTCTTGAATGTGAATTCTGGAATCTGGTTGACCGTTGAGATTTCTTATTTTCTGGTTATTTCCACTAATAAAAAATTCGGTTTTGGATAAAATATCATAATATTAATGTTAGAATGCAAAAATATATGGTAATTCTATACGACAGCATGAAACTGGCAATACGCGTCTAAAAATACCGAGAGAGGAGTCAAAAGACTTGTATTGACTTCGACAACAATAATCCGAATGCAGAAAATAAAAATTTTAGATCGTTCAAAAGATATTAACGAAAACCCGAAAAATTACCCCGGAGTGCTCCGAAACCGAGGGTGGGATCCATAGTATTTTTGAGCAGAACACCTCTACGCATTGGCGGCCTGTCGCCGCTCTTATAAAAAATTACCTTGTGTGGGTTTGGAGACCAAAACTATATCCGCGGAAAACACTTATGTTCACAATTTTTTTTTTTTGTGGCTACCACAAAATCATCAATATTACAACAACCACATGAAAATTTTCAAAATTTCTTTTGCAAATATCTCTTGACAGACCAGAAATTGTTTACCTACGCTTTCAGATTCGCGATCCTGGATCCAAAACGCGTCTTTCGATACCCCTCTTGATATTTTTGGACGTGTATTAAAAGTGTCATGCTATCGTATAAAATTACGACATGTATTAGTAGAGTTTGTTATATTTTTGTTATGAAAACAACACCAAAATAAAACAAGTAAGGAAGTTTAAGTTCGGGTGTAACCGAACGTTACATACTCAGTTGAGAGCTATGGTGACAACATAAGGGAAAATAACCATGTAGGAAAATGAACCGAGGGAAACCCTGGAATGTGTTTGTATGACATGTGTATCAAATGAAAGGCATTAAAGAGTATTTTATGAGGGAGTGGGCCATAGTTCTATAGGTGGACGCCATTTAGGGATATAGCCATAAAGGTGGATCAGGGTTGACTCTAGAATGCATTTGTACGATATGAGTATCAAATGAAAGGTATTAATGAGTATTTTAAAAGGGCGTGGACCTAAGTTCTATAGATGGACGCCTTTTCGAGATATCGCCGTAAAGATGGACCAGGGGTGACTCTAGAATGCGTTTGTACGATATGGGTATCAAATGAAAGGTGTTAATGAGCATTTTAAAAGGGAGCAATCCTTAGTTCCATAGGTGGACGCCGTTTCGAGATATCGCCATAAAGGTGGACCAGGGGTGACCTTAGAATTTGTTTGCACAATATGGGCATCAAACGAAAGGTGTTAATGAGTATTTTAAAAGGGAGTGGGCCTTAGTTCTATAGGTGGACGCCGTTTCGAGATATCGCCATAAAGGTGGGCCAGGGGTGACTCTAGAATTCGTTTGTGCAATATGGGTATCAAACTAAAGGAGTTAATGAGTATTTTAAGAGGGAGTGGGCCTTTCTGGACCAGGGGTGACTCTAGACTTTGTTTGTACGATATGGGTATCAAATGAAAATTAGTATTTTTAAAAGGGAGTGGGCCCTCGTTCTATAGGTGTTCGCCTTTTCGAAATATCGCCATAAAGTTGGACCAGGGGTGACTCTAGAATGAGTTTGTACGATATGGGTATCAAATGAAAGGTGTTAATGAGTATTTTTAAAAGGGAGTGGGCCTTCGTTTTATAGGTGTTCGCCTTTTCGAGATATCGCCATAAAGGTGGACCAGGGGTGACTTTAGAATTTGTTTGTATGATATAGGTATCAAATGAAAGGTGTTAATGATTATTTTAAAAGGGAGTGGGGCTTAGTTCTATAGGTGGACCCCTTTTCGAGATATCGCCATAAAGGTGGACCAGGGGTGACTCTAGAATTCGTTTGTGCAATATGGAGTTAATGAGTATTTTAAGAGGGAGTGGGCCTTTCTGGACCAGGGGTGACTCTAGACTTTGTTTGTACGATATGGGTATCAAATGAAAATTAGTATTTTTAAAAGGGAGTGGGCCCTCGTTCTATAGGTGTTCGCCTTTTCGAAATATCGCCATAAAGTTGGACCAGGGGTGACTCTAGAATGAGTTTGTACGATATGGGTATCAAATTAAAGGTATTAATGAGAGTTTTAAAAGGGAGTGGTGGTAGTTGTATAAGTGAAGGCGTTTTCCAGATATCGACCAATTTGTGGACCAGGGTGACCCAGAACATCATCTGTTGGATACCGCTAATTTATTTATATATGTAATACCTGCCAAGATTTTAAGGGTTTTTTATTTCGCCCTGCAGAACTTTTTCATTATACTCAGTTGAGCAGAGCTCACAGAGTATATTAAGTTTGATTGGATAACGGTTGGTTGTACATATATAAAGGAATCGAGATAGATATAGACTTCCATATATCAAAATAATCAGGATCGAAAAAAAATTTGATTGAGCCATGTCCGTCCGTCCGTCCGCCCGTTAACACGATAACTTGAGTAAATTTTGAGGTATCTTGATGAAATTTGGTACGTAGGTTCCTGAGCACTCATCTCAGATCGCTATTTAAAATGAACGATATCGGACTATAACCACGCCCACTTTTTCGATATCGAATATTTCGAAAATCCGAAAAAGTGCAATAATTCATTACAAAAGACCGATAAAGCGACGAAACTTGGTAGATGAGTTGAACTTATGACGAAAAGTAGAAAATTAGTAAAATTTTGGACAATGGGCGTGGCACCGCCCACTTTTAAAAGAAGGTAATTTAAAACTCTTGCAAGCTGTAATTTGGCAGTCGTTGAAGATATCATGATGAAATTTGGCAGGCACGTTACTCTTATTACTATATGTACGCCTAATCAAAATTAGCAAAATTGGAGAAGGACCACGCCCATTTTAAAAATTTTTTTTTTTTAAAGTAAAATTTTAACAAAAAATGTAATATCTTTACAGTATATAAGTAAATTATGTCAAGATTCAACTCCAGTAATGATATGGTGCAACAAAATACAAAAATAAAAGAAAATTTAAAAATGGGCGTGGCTCCGCCCTTTTTCATTTAATTTGTCTAGGATACTTTTAACGCCATAAGTCGAACAAAAATTAACCAATCCTTTTGAAATTTGGTAGGGTCATAGATTTTATGGCGTTAACTGTTTTCTGTGAAAATGGGCGAAATCGGTTGATGCCACGCCCAGTTTTTATACACAGTCGTCCGTCTGTCCTTCCGCATGGCCGTTAACACGATAACTTGAGCAAAAATCGATATATCTTTACTAAACTAAGTTCACGTACTTATCTGAACTCACTTTATCTTGGTATGAAAAATGAACGAAATCCGACTATGACCACGCCCACTTTTTCCATATCGAAAATTACGAAAAATGAAAAAAATGCCATAATTCTATACCAAATACGAAAAAAGGGATGAAATATGGTAAGGTAATTGGATTGTTTTATTGACGCGAAATATAACTTTAGAAAAAACTTTATAAAATGATTGTGACACCTACCATATTAAGTAGAAGAAAATGAAAAAGTTCTGCAGGGCGAAATAAAAAACCCTTGAAATCTTGGCAGGTATTACATATATAAATAAATTAGCGGTATCCAACAGATGATGTTCTGGGTCACCCTGGTCCACATTTTGGTCGAGATCTGGAAAACGCCTTCACATATACAACTACCACCACTCCTTTTTAAAACTCTCATTAATACCTTTAATTTGATACCCATATCGTACAAACTCATTCTAGAGTCACCCCTGGTCCACCTTTATGGCGATATTTCGAAAAGGCGAACACCTATAGAACGAAGGCCCACTCCCTTTTAAAAATACTCATTAACACCTTTCATTTGATATCCACATCGTACAAACAAAGTCTAGAGTCACCCCTGGTCCAGAAAGGCCCACTCCCTTTTAAAATACACATTAACTCCTTTCGTTTGATACCTATATTGCACAAACGAATTCTAGGGTCACCCCTGGTCCACCTTTATGGCGATATCTCGAAACGGCGTCCACCTATGGAACTAAGGATTACTCCCTTTTAAAATAATCATTAACACCTTTCATTTGATACCCATATCGAACAAACGCATTCTAGAGTCACACCTGGTCCATCTTTATGGCGATATCTCGAAAAGGCGTCCACCTATAGAACTAAGGCCCACTCCCTCTCAAAATACTCATTAACTCCTTTCGTTTGATACCCATATTGCACAAACGAATTCTAGAGTCACCCCTGGTCCACCTTTATGGCGATATCTCGAAAAGGGGTCCACCTATAGAACTAAGCCCCACGCCCTTTTAAAATAATCATTAACACCTTTCATTTGATACCCATATCATACAAACAAATTCTAAAGTCACCCCTGGTCCACCTTTATGGCGATATCTCGAAAAGGCGAACACCTATAAAACGAAGGCCCACTCCCTTTTAAAAATACTCATTAACACCTTTCATTTGATACCCATATCGTACAAACAAAGTCTAGAGTCACCCCTGGTCCACCTTTATTGCGATACCTCGAAAATGCGTCCACCTATAGAACTAAGGCCCACTCCCTCTTAAAATACTCATTAACTCCTTTCGTTTGATACCCATATTGCACAAACGAATTCTAGAGTCACCCCAGGCCCACCTTTATGGCGATATCTCGAAACGGTGTCCACCTATAGAACTAAGGCCCACTCCCTTTTAAAATACTCATTAACACCTTTCGTTTGATACCCATATTGTGCAAACAAATTCTAGGGTCACCCCTGGTCCACCTTTATGGCGATATCTCGAAACGGCGTCCACCTATGGAACTAAGGATTACTCCCTTTTAAAATGCTCATTAACACCTTTCATTTGATACCCATATCGTACAAACGCATTCTAGAGTCACCCCTGGTCCATCTTTACGACGATATCTCGAAAAGGCGTCCATCTATAGTACTTAGGTCCACGCCCTTTTAAAATACTCATTAATACCTTTCATTTGATACCCATATCGTCCAAACGCATTCTGGAGTCAATCCTGATCCACCTTTATGGCTATATCCCTAAATGGCGTCCACCTATAGAACTATGGCCCACTCCCTCATAAAATACTCTTTAATGCCTTTCATTTGATACACATGTCATACAAACACATTCCAGGGTTTCCCTCGGTTCATTTTCCTACATGGTTATTTTCCCTTATGTTGTCACCATAGCTCTCAACTGAGTATGTAATGTTCGGTTACACCCGAACTTAACCTTCCTTACTTGTTTTCTTCTACTTAATCCATGTACGTAATACCATGTCACAACCATTTTATAAAGTTTTTTCTAAAGTTATATTTCGCGTCAATAAAACAATCCAATTACCTTACCATATTTCATCCCTTTTTTCGTATTTGGTATAGAATTATGGCATTTTTTCATTTTTCGTAATTTTCGATATCGAAAAAGTGGGCGTGGTCATAGTCGGATTTCGTTTATTTTTCATACCAAGATAAAGTGAGTTCAGATAAGTACGTGAACTGAGTTTAGTAAAGATATATCGATTTTTGCTCAAGTTATCGTGTTAACGGCCATGCGGAAGGGCAGACGGACGACTGTGTATAAAAACTGGGCGTGACATCAACCGATTTCGCCCATTTTCACAGAAAACAGTTAACGCCATAAAATCTATGCCCCTACCAAATTTTAAAAGGATTGGTTAATTTTTGTTCGACTTATGGCGTTAAAAGTATCCTAGACAAATTAAATGAAAAAGGGCGGAGCCACGCCCATTTTTAAATTTTCTTTTATTTTTGTATTTTGTTGCACCATATCATTACTGGAGTTGAATCTTGACATAATTTACTTATATACTGTAAAGATATTAAATTTTTTGTTAAAATTTTACTTTAAAAAAATTTTTTTTTAAAAGTGGGCGTGGTCCTTCTCCGATTTTGCTAATTTTTGTTAAGCGTACATATAGTAAGAAGAGTAACGTTCCTGCCAAATTTCATCATGATATCTTCAACGACTGCCAAATTACAGCTTGCAAAATTTTAAATTACCTTCTTTTAAAAGTGGGCGGTGCCACGCCCATTGTCCAAAATTTTACTAATTTTCTATTTTGCGTCATAAGTTCAACTTATCTACCAAGTTTCGTCACTTTATCGGTCTTTTGTAATGAATTATCGCACTTTTTCCGTTTTTCGAAATTTTCGATATCGAAAAAGTGGGCGTGGTTATGGTCCGATATCGTTCATTTTAAATAGCGATCTGAGATGAGTGCTCAGGAACCTACATACCAAATTTCATCAAGATACCTCAAAATTTACACAAGTTATCGTGTTAACGGACGGACGGACGGACATGGCTCAATCAAATTTTTTTTCGATCCTCATTATTTTGATATATGGAAGTCTATATCTATCTCGATTCCTTTATATATGTACAACCAACCGTTATCCAATCAAACTTAATATACTCTGTGAGCTCTGCTCAACTGAGTGTAAAAATGTAAATGTGAGAGCAGTGAGAATTTTAAAATTTTTTTAAACGTCATTTCGGCTCTCACCGGTTTTACCTTGTAATATTTATACCATGAATATTACTAGGAGCGTTCATCTAACAGTGTGCATAAACTGATATAATTTTACATTTTCATGGCCGGGGAGAGGGGAGGCAGCCGGGGCAATTGTCCTGAGGCCCGGAAGGTTTTTGGGGGCCCGGCAAGGCAGAGCAGTATTGACAGTACTCTAACTAAGATTTCGTAGATACATACATATTTTATTGCTACAAAAAATTGTTTTAAAATTGAAAATCACTGAACTAAAATCATAAGCATCCAATCAAAAACTATGGGTCATAGTCATAGTCGAAATAAAATGTGATTTTAAGTTAGATAAACTTTAAATATTTTGCACACTTCTAGTTAGTGTGGCTGAAGGGGAGCGTTCTTTTAGTCTATTGTGTCGAGTGAAAAATTTTTTACGTTCTACTATGAGCAAAAATCGCTTGACAAGACTTGGAACATTGGCGTTGGAGTCCAGCCTTGCTCCCAGCATTAGTTTTGAATCGGTAATTTACATATTCGCAGACCAAAGAGCACGGAAGGGTTTCCTTAGCTGATTCAAGCTCTTAGAATGTACATATTTAGAAAAAGTTAATGTAAGCAAATCAAACAATGAAATCTAACAATTCATTTATGTAAATCTTATTTTATATGAAATAAAACTGACAATGTGAATTGAAAAATTTATGTATGTTATGTAATTTTTATTACTGGGTTGAGTTTATTTTTTAGGGAGGCCCGTAATCGCGAACTGTCCTAGGGGCCCGGCTCAGCTCTCTGCGGCCCTGTACATCTTATAAAATTATATGCCTCAATGAGTCCCCCCAATACTTAGAAAACAATTGGAAAGCGAGCAGCGGGGCATTCATAAAAGCATCTACCTTTGCACTCGTATGAAGTATGAATGTTGGAGATTTCGAGTTCAATACTCAGCTCCCGAGAAGCTAGCTGATTAAGAAGTGCAATTCAGGAACGTGTCCTAGTAACCATTGCTGGTTGCAAACTTTACAATTTTCTCTAACATCAATAACAAAAACAATTTTATAAAGTAATATGAGCATGTCTCGCTAATTAAATACAGATTACAAATTTGTTGTTTTTAAAATTCATTCAATGAGAACAAATCAAAATTTAAGCTTTCTTACGTTCATTGTGGCAGGCAAGCTTCCATCGTGCATAATTTCAATATGACGCCAGTGCCGAAACTACACAAAAATCGAATGTGTTTGGGCCTTAAATTCCAAAACATGTTCACATTAAGTCAATACTTAGATGAAATATAACTTATAGATCGTTATAAAATAAAAAAATAAAAAGAATATAAATGAGGTAAAGTATTCCATATATAAAAACCAAAACTTTTTACATCTCCAACTTCGATAAAACATTGTAGAATTTTTGTACTATTCGAAAAGCACGACTAAATAACACTGAGTTGCCATTTAATTATGTATCATAAATAGTTAACGATCGGTTTTTTATTATATGAAATCGAGTTTTTCTATAGTTTCCACACGTATAGTTTTCCACACGTATAGCATCTCAACTAGAATCGCAGAAGAACCGTATAACATCGAAGATTGAAGTACAAGAGGCACGAATATCCGTAATGTCGGCGCAAATATCAGCGCAGATCTCTGCACAACTGGAAGCGCAAGAAGGACGTATTTCTTCGAAGATGGAGGCGCAAGACACAAAAATTTTGCAACTTGAGAACAAAATCGATGTCGAGACTGAAACATGCGAGGTCATATACAGGAGTTGCAACTAGATCGCCCAGTTGTTTCAGCAAGCAATACGAAGGTAAAAACTCCATCTTTTGACGGCTCTGTTCCTTTCCAGGTGTTTAAGATTCAGTTTGAGAAGACCGCAGCAGTGAACTACTGGAGTGCTGAAGATAAAGTTGCTGCACTATTCGTGACATTGAAAGGATCTGCTGCTGAAATCCTACAGACTATTCCCGAGGGGGAGCGGAAAAACTACGAAATATTGATGAGCGCTCTAGAGAGGCGATACGGAAGCGAACACAGGAAGAAGATATACCAAATAGAGTTGCAAAACCGTTACCAAAAAGCTAATGAGACTTTGCGGGAGTTTGCTTCGGATGTTCAAAGGTTGGCTCATCTTGCAAATGCGGACGAAACCGTGGAATACACTGAAAGGGTAAAAATCCAGAGCTTCATAAATGGCATACGAGATGTGGAAACGAAGCGAGCTACATATGCGAATGCAAAACTAACATTTGCAGAAACGGTATCGCATGCACTAACTCAGGAAACAGCCTCACTTTTGAGTCAGCCAGCGTACAAAGCTCACCGCGTGGAAGTGGAAAGGCCAGACTGGGTAGACACAATTTTGGAAGCACTGAAGGGGTCACAACAGAAAAATGCTGGAGTTATGAAATTTTTCTAGTGCGGCAATCTAGGTCACATTGCAAGTCATTGCAGCACCGGTTCTAATAGTTCCGACAATGTGGGTGGCAAACGCAGAGCTGAAGGAGATGAGCAAATCTCCAAATCCACCCAATCGTTACACTAAAGCGAGTCACCGCAAGGGGCGACAGCTGGCTCCCACAATTGAATGCCCCATAACCTCTATCTCGCATATTGGAAGAAGGTCAAGCAATCTTACTGTCGGAGGACATGTAGATGGAAAGGAACGTTTACTGACTGTCGATGCGGGTGCATCTCATTCCATCATTCGATCAGATTTAGTCAACAAGAAGATAAGACCATTACTTGGAGCAAAATTACCTACAGCCACGGGAGAGGGCACCCAGGTAATTGGAGAAGTAGCATGTGAAGTAGCAATTGGGAACGTCACGGTACTACACAATTTTATAGTGGCAGAGATTGTTGATGAAATCATAATTGGAGTGGACTTCTTAATCGACCAAGGCATCAAGATCGATATGCAAAGCAAGACGATGCGATATAAGAACATGGATGTGCAACTTAATTTCGGCTACGAGAGAGGCTACAGCAGTAAACGAGTTCTGGTGGAAGATAGTCAGCAAATACCACCAAAATCCGAAGCAGTCATCTGGGCATAGGTTGGTGGAGATTGTGGGACAAACAAATTGTGGGTTGTCGAAGCAGCAAACAAATAAGCATTGAACATACTTGTAGGAAAAACACTGGCTATAACAAAACAAGATGAACGTATTCCGGTAAGAGTATTTAATGAGTTCATGTCACCACTCAAACTGACCAAAGGAGCTATCTTGGGAAGATGCTAAGAGGCTGAAGTAGTTAGTAACTGTGAACAGCTCCAGGAACACGTTTCATCTAGTAATACTTATCTTTCAAATGACATCACGGCACGGACGCAGAGGCTAGAGGAAGCCTATCAGAGTAAGGCAAAGCAACTGCTCCTAAAGTACGCAAACATATTTGACCAGGATGGTTCCAAACCAGGCCGCACCAATGTTGTGAAACATCAAATTGACACTGGAGACGCGAGGCCGATCCGTCAAGCTCCACGTAGTGTTCCACTGGCGAAGCGGGAAGTTGTGAGTCAAATCATACAAGAAATGAGCGACAGCGGCATTACCGAACCATCAGCTAGCCCATGGAGGTCACTGGGAGTACTTGTAAAGAAGAAGGATGGAAAAATGAGGTTTTGCGAAGACTACCGGAAGTTGAATGACGTTAAGAAAAAGGATAGCTACCCATTGCCAAGAATTGAAGACACTCTGGACTCGCTATCTGGTAAGAAATGGTTTTCCGCACTGGACTTGAAAAGCGGCTACTGGCAAGTTGATGTGAAGGAAGATAAAGAGAAAACAGCCTTCAGTGTCGGTGATGGTCTTTGGCAATTTACAGAGATGCCTTTTGGACTTTTTAATGCACCAGCTACTTTTGAGTGACACATGGACCAGGTATTGAAAGGACTACATTGGAAAACATGCTTGGTGTACCTGGACGACATCATCGTATTGGGCAAGAACTTTGATGAACATCTTAAGAACTTGGAGGCAGATTTCCATAGAATAGCTGGCGCTGGTCTGAGGTTAAGTCCCAAAAAGAGTGCGTTGTTTAAAAAGGAAGTAAATTATTTGGGTCACAAGGTAACGACAGAGGGCATCTGCACTACGCACGAAAGGATAGAGGCCTGAAAGGATTGGCCAAGACCACAGAACCTACATGAATTGAAAAGTTTCCTTCGGCTGCGCACATATTACCGCCGATTTGTACCAAATTTTTCCAGCGAAGCCCATATCATCTATGAGCTTACAAGAAAAAATAAAGCTTTTGAATGGAAGAAGAAGCAAGAAGTTGCTTTCCAAACATTGAAAGAGCGTTTGTGCTCTGCCCCAATGTTGGCATATCCGATTCCAGGAGCAACATTTATTCTAGATACACATGCGAGTGGATATGCTATAGGAGGCGTTTTACCACAACTGGTCGATGGGCAGGAGAAGGTAGTTGCATATTACAGCCGTTCTATTGGAAAACAAGAGAGGAATTACTGCGTTACGCGGGGAGAGCACTTGGCATTGGTAGAGTGCTAGGACATTTTCACAAATACTTCTACGGCCAGCGATTCCGTGTCAGGACTGATCACGCAGCGTTAAAATGGCTTCTGCAGTTCCGTAGTCCCGTAGGACAATTGGAACGGTGGATCGAGCGACTACAAAGCTATGACTTTTCCATTGAGCATCGGAAAGGTAGTACCCATGGAAATGCTGATGCAATGTCACGAAGACCATGTAGTTTGGAATGCAAGCACTGTTCAAAGGCCGATGCTAAAAAAGACATTATAGATGTCCGGCTAATGACTATAACGTGTATCGATGAATGGGACAAGGAACAACTAAGAAATGGTCAGCTAGAAGATACAGATCTGTCAAATGCAAGGGCTCGAACGAAACGGAAGGCCAAAAAGAGAAGAAATGTCAGCCGATAGTCCCATTGCGAAGCCATATTGGGCACAGTAGCACAGTTTAGAATTGATATCCGGTTGCCTTCATCGAGTATGGGAGAGTGAGGATGGTCATTGCAATAAGAAACTGATATTTGTTAACAGAAAGAGGATTCCTGGCGTGCTCAGCGAGCTGCATAATGGTCCAAGTGGAGGTCATCTTGGAATCACGAAGACGCTCGATAAAATTAAGCAGAGATTCTATTGGGTTGGTTGCCGCCAGTCGGTCACCGAGTGGATTGCCAACTGCGAGGTTTACAACAGGGCGAGAGGGCCCAAAACACGAAGTCGTGGCCAGATAAAGCAGTATATTTTAGGTGCACCATTTGAAATGTTCGCCATGGATGTCGCAGTTCCATTTCCTTCTAGCAAGAGCGGAAACAAAACACGTACTGGTGGTTATGGATTATTTCAGTAAATGGCCAGAGGTATACCCAATCCCAAACCAAGAAACAGAAACAGTAGCAGAAGTGGTTATAAACGATTGGGTTGCAAGTTATGGTGTACCAATGGAATTACATTCTGACCAAGGCAGGCATTTTGAATCAGCTGTGTTCCAGGAAATGTGCAAGAAGTTGGGCATTCGAAAAATACGGAAAACTTCATTGCATCCTCAGTCCGATGGTATGGTGGAACGTTTCAATAGAATATTGGAGGAGCATTTAATGAAAGTAGTAGACAAGTAAGGACTGGTATACACACATATCATAATTCTTGATGGCCTACCGATCGGCAGTACATGAGCAACGAGCCAAACTCCCGCAAAGTTAATTTTTTGCAATGACCTTCGACTGCCAGCTGATTTGAAGTATGGGGTAGATGCCGATGCGGAGAGAAATGTCAAGAAATCCACTGGTGTCTTGGAAGAAGAGCTGAGAGAGATACACGATCTAGTAAGGCAACGAGCAAAGATTATGAGTGACAAGGTGAAAGCGAGGTAAGATAAAGCAATTAATTCGAAAGGGTTTCAGGAACGAGATTTGGTGTTGTTATACAACCCACAACGAAAAAAACGGTTTGTTCCCGAAATTGCAGTGCAATTGAGAAGGCTCATACAAAGTTGTAAAACGGATCAACGAAGTAGTGTACCGCATACAAACCAATGGCAAACCACGAAGCAAAATGAAAGTGGTTCATTTGGAGAGGATAGCAACGTTTAGATCGGGACGATCAGACTTATGTGGAGGGCAGTGTGACGAATATTAGCAACACTAAGGGATACTATCATCTCTAAGCCGATGCTAAGCAGTGACTTGTGTGCACATCAATAATTCAATCATTATGTCTACACATATGTTCGTACACGCAGCGGAGAAGCAACTCACAAACACATGCAGATATCTTATCTGGGATGCTCCCGAAAGTATGCAATTATAATTGTGGAAGTGTCGCTCATAAATACACGCGCATGTGAGAGCTATACACGTACATCTGTAGTTATAATTATATAGCAGTAACTAAGTAAATTCTGGAAGAACCTAGAAGTATGCAAACGAGAAATCACAAAGTATAAAAGGCCGCCACAGTAGAGGCGCGACAATCAGTTCGATTTAAGCAAGCTATTGGTTGTGAAGTATCAGCGTTATTGTGAAGTCTTTAATAAAAGCCATTTTGCATTATTGAATATTGGAGTTATTTATTCAACAGTTTAGTGATACGAAGGTTAGTACAAAGTTGCATATAAAAGGGAATTGCAGTAATTTCGTTACAATATGTATGTATATGTAGGAAGCATGCGTATTTATGTATTCACATATTTACGTATGTATGTATATGGCCACCGTGGTGTGATGGTAGCGTGCTCCGCCTGCCACACCGTTTACCCTGGGTTCGCACCCCGGCTAAAGCAACATCAACATTTTAGAAATAATATAATATTTCTATAATTTCAATTAGAAGAAAATTGCTCTAAGCGGGGTCGCCCCTCGACAGTGTTCGACAAGCACTCCGAGTTTATTTCTGCAATGAAAAGCTCTCAGTGAAAATTCATCTGCCATGCAGATGCCGCTCGGAATCGGCATAAAACAAGTAAGTCCTGTCCCGCCAATTTGTAGGAAAAAGTAAAAAGGAGCACGACGCAAAATGGAAGAGAAGCTCGGCCTAAAATCTCTTCGAAGTTTGTCGGGCCTTACATTTATTTATTTATATGGCAACATAGGTACTTTCGTACAAAGCTGTCGCAACAACTTTTTTTGTTCATTTGACTACTAAAACGGTCAATTACGGATCAACGATTTGTGCGCTGTTGATTCAACATCATGTTGCGATGGATACAAATTAACAGAAATTTCGGTTGAATTGACCCGTATTTCGGTTAATTTTACCAGTATTTTTCTTTCAGTGAGCACTTTTCGAAACATTTTGCTACTAAATTGGAAATCTCCCAATTTACTATTGTATTTTTTAATTTTATTCAATTTCAATTTAAAACTTGTTTAAACAACAATTGTTAAGATATTAAAATTGTTTCGAAACAAAACCAAAAGTCTCTAATTCCAAAAATAGAAACTGGAATAGAAACTTCTGGTTTTAAAATTTATCCTTAGAGGAGTTTAAATTTGGTTCTGAAAATTCAAAAATAAAAATTTTTTTGTGAAAAGTGCTGAAACTAATCGATTGTGTTATGAAATGATTTCTTACACAGCAGGTAGAGCAACGCTACAAGAACAATCATGTAGTTCAATCCTGGTGCGTTTCTAGTATATTCGGATCCTCTACTAGTTCGCCCTCTATATCTTTTACATGCTTCCAACTGACGAATTTAACATGGTCATGTCCTAGTTGGTTCGAGTAGCATTAACATTTCTATGGTTCCGAACTAGATATATATTTCTACTTTGGAACTAGATGATTTATTGGAACTACTTCGGTAGTTCCAAACTAGAGTAATAATTACAGCTTAGTTGTTTTCTTGGTACTATTTTGTTGGTTCCGATCCTAAGAGAAATTCTAAATGCTGATTCTAGTAGGATATTAGAGCATTTATTGATACCTGCGAGCCAGTGGGAAAGTTTGGGATAAGAAATCATACACATAGTCGAAGTTACCTAAAGCTGTTAGCATTTTTTTGTATATAAAATATTTCTCAAATTAAATATGTAAAATAAGAACCCAAACTGTCGAATTTATAATTGGGTAAAATCTTGCTAATAATGACCTTGTACTTATTTTGCAGTTTAGGTCTAGTTTCGAACAAGAAATGTATATCACTAGTGAATGAGTATTTTTTTTTGTTTTTTACAACTCTAAGTGTAGACATCTCCATTTTCAAATTGAAACCCAGTTCTATGCACAGATTTTCAGGAAGACCGTTATAATCTATATTTTAAACAAAATTTCTATATTGTTTCAGATTTAGGCTCAAACTTTTTAACCGTGTACCTGTCGAATTCTGAAACCACTTATTGATAACAAGCATCCGCCGTGGTGGGTTGCACAACTTTTAAATTACCTTCTTTTAAAAGTGGGCGGTGCGACCCCCATTGTCCAAAATTTTACTAATTTTATATTCTGTGTCATAAGGTCAACCCACGTACCATGTTTCATCGCTTTAGCCGTCTTTGGCTATGAATTATCGCACTTTTCCTGTTTTTCGAAATTTTCGATATCGAAAAAGTGGGCGCAGCTATGGTCCGATTTCGTTCATTTTAAATAGCGATCTGAGATGTGTGCCCAGGAATTTACATACCAAATTTCATTAAGATACCTCAAAATTTACTCAAGTTATCGTGTTCATGGAGAGACGGACGGACGGACGGACATAGCTAAATGAATTTCTTTTTTCTGTGAGCTCTGCTCCGCTGAGTATAAAAAAGTTTGTCAAAGTGCGGTCTCCCCTCGGCAGTTATTTGGCATGCACTCCAAGCGTATTTCTTCTATGAAAAGCTCTTCAGTGAAAATGCATCTCCCTTGCCTCAGCTTCCGTTTGAAATCGGCATGGAACATGTAGGCCCAGTCCCGCCGGAAAATCAAAAGGGAAGAGGACACAAATTTTAAGAGAAGTTCGGCCTAAATTTGCTCTGAGATAAATCGCGATAAGCGTTAATTACTTTTTTTTCTTTTTAATTTTTTATGTTTAATGCGCAAGCAAAACGCAAATTCCATATTAGTTAAACAAACAGCTATGCTCTAAAAATAACAAATTCAAGGTTGTTATGTTTACTCAAGCGAAATGAAATCAGCGCGTATTTGGTAAATATTTTGCTATTATTTTTCGTTTCTGTATTTGTACAGTTGAATTGTAATATGAAGTTCTAATAGGTTATGTGATACTGTGACCATATTTTTAACCCTCTTATGTATATGGGACACCGGTGTCCTAAAAATACTTCCTCGTGTGGCAAGAAGGCTAGCAATATTTTACTAGTTTTTATACACAGCTGAGCAGAGCTTACAGAGTATATTAAGTTTGTTCGCATAACGGTACCCCGTAACGGCATAAACTAATCGAGATAGATATAGACTTCTATATATCAAAATGATCTGGGCGAAAAAAAATTAACGAAAGCGGACCACGCCCACTTTTTCGATATCGAAATTTTCGAAAAACCGAAAAAGTGCAATAATTCATTACCAAAGACGGCTAAAGCGATGAAACTTGGTAGGTGGGTTAATCTTACGCAGAATAGAAAATTAGTAAAATTTTGGACAATGGGCGTGGCACCGCCCACTTTTAAAAGAAGATAATTTAAAAGATTTGCAAGCTGTAAATTAGCAGTCGTTAAAGATATCATGATAAAGTTTGGCAGGAACGTTACTCCTATTACTAAATGTGTGCTAATAAATATCAGCAAAATCGAATGACAAGCACGCCCACTTAAAAAAAAAATTTAGAAGTCAAATTTTAACAAAAAATGTAATATCTTTATAGTATATAAGTAAATTATGTCAACATTCAACTCCAGTAATGATATGGTGCAATAAAATACAAAAATAAAAGAAAATTTCAAAATGGGCGTGGCTCCGCCCTTTTTCATTTAATTTGTCTAGAGTACTTTTAATACCGAACAAAAATTTACCAATCCGTGTGAAATTTGGTAAGGGCATAGCTTCTATGCCGGTAACTTTTCTGTGAAAAAGGGCGAAATCGATTGAAGCCACGTCTTTATACACAGTTTTTATACACAGTCGGCCGTCTGTCCTCCCGCTCGACCGTTAACACGATAACTTGATCAAAAATCGATATATCTTTACTATACTTAGTTCACGTACTTATCTGAACTCACTTTACCTTGGTATTAAAAATGGGCGAAATCCGACTATGACCACGCTCACTTTTTCGATATCGAAAATTTCTATACCAAATACGAAGAAAGGGATGAAACATTGTGATTGGATTGATTTTTTGCCGCAAACTATAACTTTAGAAAAGGCTTTGTAAAATGGGTTTTATTAATGACATAGTACACGGTGTTATGGAAAGTGGATAAGGTTTCCTTGCGATAACGAAAAAAACTGAAATAGCAGAACTATCCCAAGATCCCAAGATCATAATGGTTCATGTGCTTGAGATATTGATTATTAATGGTCCGATTTTTTTGATGATATTTCTTACCCTAATTATCATGTCGGTTAGCAGAATCGAGAGTAGGTTCGGTTAGGTTAGAGTGGCTACCTCCGCTGTCCGAGCGGAGACTCACGTAGGCCGTTGTGGCCCGTTGAGCTACCACGCAGGGGGCCCCTATTTCCTATTACCCTACTTTCGAAGAAGAGGAGAGTTTAGACCCCAGTGAGGCCAAACCAGCGCGTTTGCCTAATGAAACGCAAGATATCGTTTGGGTTTATAGATTCAAGCTCCGCAAGGCACCCAAAAGAGTGTCTGTGGAGGCATTGGTACCTGGTTTTTGACAGTGCGGGACAGTGGCACAGATAGTGCTCAACGCTTTCTATCTCCTCCTCGTCCCTGCAGCTGCGGCAGAAGTCATTTGTCTGCAGGCCCATATAGGCACCGTGAGTGCCCATGAGACAGTGACCTGTAAGAAGGCCCACTAGTGGGCTTATAGAGATACGGTTTAATAATATCACCGATCGCGATCTCTTTTCATCCAGCTTAGGCCAGATTTGCTTGGATATACTAGATGTAGGTTCCCTCGCCCATCTGGCGTTTGCCTGATCCGTGAAAAGAGATCGAAGGTGGTATTTGCAAGTGTTTAGAGGAGGGCTGGCCCAATCAGCGGAGGTTGTTGTTTGCAAGTTGGTGCCTTCCCTAGCTAGCTCATCCGCAGCGCAGTTTCCTGAGATGTCACAGTGGCCAGGAGCCCATATTATGCTTAGGTTGCAATTTTCAGCTAGTTTGTTGAGGGTTTCTCTGCACTTCAATGCCACTAGTGACGAGGTGTTACTGCATTGCAGGGATTTTATGGCAGCTTGGCTGTCAGAGAAAATTAAAATAGAATTGGTTAGCGGGCTGCTTCCCAGATAGCTATGAGTTCAGCCTGAAAAACACTGTAGTGATCAGGTAGGCGAAAGCTCTCGCTTAGATTGAGCTTCTCCGAGAATATCCCGCTGCCGACTCTGTTGTTTAGTTTAGAGCTATCTGTAAAAACGGAGATTTCGTGTGATCCCGGCTCTACGCCGTTTGCCCACTCGTTCCTCTCTGGGATTCTTGTGGAAAATTTGTTGTCCCAGCAAGGGGGCGATGTTGTATGGTCCAATTTCAAGAAGGTTTCAGGGACTTGCTTCAGGATCCGGGTGTGACCAAACCTGCAATCCCTCCATGGTTCGATAGCGTTGAGCCTCGCCGCGTTGCAGGAGGCACAGTATCTGCCATATAGATCAGTTGGGAGAAGGCATAATATGGTTTCAAGAGCTTTGGTGGGAGTGGAGGGAAGGGCACCGCTGGTGAGCATTGCCGCCATCCTCTGCACTCTCGTTACTTTACTCCTGTTAGATTCGATATCGAGTGCCGTCCACCATACGGTGACGGCGTAGAAGAGTATGGGTCTCACCACTGCCGTATAGATCCAATGGACTATGCGTGGCTGGAGACCCCACCTTTTTCCGATTGCCGACTTACAAGCGTAGAGAGCCATTGTGGCTTTCCTGGATCGTTCCTCCACATTTCGCTTCCAGTCAAGCTTCCTGTCTAGAATAACTCCGAGATATTTAACCTCGGTAGAGAGTTTGATTTCCTTCCCGTTTAGGGATGGGAGGGTAAATTCCGGTATACTGCGTTTGCGGGTAAAAAGCACCATCTCAGTTTTTTCACTGCTGATGCTGAGTCCGCATTCCATAGACCATGTGTTTGTTAGATTAAGAGCATTTTGCAGGAGTTCGCCAAGCACCGGAAGGTATTTGCCGGTAACTGTCAAGGCTATGTCGTCGGCATATGCAATGACTTGGCATCCGGTGGGCCGTAGTATAGATAACAGAGCGTTCACCGTCAGGTTCCATAGTAGAGGAGAAAGAACGCCCACCTGGGGGGTTCCTCTGTTGGTATACCTTATTAACGATGAGCTGCCCAGCTCAGAGATAATGATTCTCTTGTTTAGAAGGAGCTCGACGAACTTCACAAGAGGCTCTTCCACCCCTAAAGAACGTAGAGATTTTGTGACCGCTGCTGGGAGAACGTTGTTGAAGGCTCCTTCTATGTCGAGAAAGATACCCAGCGTAAATTCTATAAAGGCAAGATCCTTCTCTATCTTAGTAGTGATAGCATGTAGAGCTGTCTCTACGGATTTGCCCTTAGAGTAGGCGTGTTGGTTGTTGGAGATGAGTGCCTTATTTGCCGATCGTCTAATGTAGGCGTCCAGCAATCGTTCTAGGTTTTTTAGGAGGAAGGAGGTCAGACTTATTGGTCTGAAATCCTTTGGACTGTTGACCGATATCCTGCCTCCTTTGGGTATGAAGACTACCTTTGCCTTGGTCCATTCCGTGGGGATATAGACCAGGTTGAGGCAAGCCTTGTAGATTTTAGCTAGCAGCGGGCTTATAACATCGCTTGCAGCTTGCAATTCAGCGGGAAATATTCCATCCGTTCTCGGAGATTTGAAGAGTTTAAAGGACTTGATTGCCCAGATAACTCCTTTTTCACTTACAATCTGGTCCAGGGGTTGAAATGGCCCTGGGTTAGATTGCGTGTTTAAGATGTATGGTTGAGATCTGCAGCCTGGAAAGTGAGTGCTGATCAGGGTTTCGAGAATTTCCGTACTAGAAGTGGCCCATTTTCCGCTCGTTGTGCGAATGCAGCTTGGAGGTATGGGGTTTTTGGAGAGGACCTTTCGTAGGCGATTGGCCTCTGAGACTTCTTCGATGTCATTGGTGAAGTTCTTCCAGGAGTCCCTTTTGGCCTTCTGGATTAACTTCTTAAAAGATTTTAAGGCGTCCCTATAATGGGACCAGATTCCCGTGGGCTTAGCCTCGTTAAAGAGTTTTCTGCTGTTTTTCCTCTGCTCGGAGATTTCTTGGTTACACCAATAGGGTTTCTTCTTTCCCCTCACCTTAATCTCCGGGCAGGCTACTGTGAAGGCAGCGTTACAAGATTTGGTGATAAGATCTACTGCTTCTTCTATTTTTGACGATGAGTCTAGCTCACCGAGAGAAGCAAATGTTGTGTCTAAAGGAGGCGCTTCATCAGTTGTTAGCGGTAGGCTCGGCCTACCGTGAGAAGCGTTCTTTAGGAGAGTAGAGGATAGGACTTTTTTATAAAGGTTCCAGTCCGTACGTCTCCTATTCCTGTAAGCCACCCTAGGCGGTGTACGCAAGAGCAGAGTGAAAATGATATGCATATGATCAGAGTAGGAGTTTTCGTTGGAAACTCTCCAATTTTTGACAAGGTCAGAGAATGCCCCAGAAACTAGAGTAACATCTAGAACCTCCTTCCTATTTGAGGTGATGAAAGTTGGTTTGTCTCCAGAGTTGCATATACTTAGATTGTTACTTATAATAGAATCAAAAAGAGACTCACCCCTACTGTTAATGTCGGTAGAGCCCCAAGCAGTGTGATGTGCATTGGCATCGGCCCCAATTATTATCGGGAACCCTTTATTGTGGGCCTCCCGTACCGCTTTGCAGAGCCGGTCCTGCACAGAAGTTGGGCGATCGTGCGATAGATATGCGGACATCAGCCAGATTGTTTGCCCCTGTAGCTCGAGGCTATTACAGGTAAAGTCCTCGTCGCTAAAAAGAGATAGTAAAATAAATACTAGATTTTTCTTTACTAGAATACAAGATCTGATTCTACCTGGGAATCGAGAGTAATTTTCTCATATATTTTAATGATAAATACTTAATGATAATGATATCGATAACGCGTATGAAGGAAAAGCATTCGATAAAATCTTTGACTCTTAAGTATTACGAAACTCCGAAACGTCAACAAACGCTCACTTGTAGCTCCGACACATAAGCAGGTTTTTATATAGATGAGTTTAACACAAGCTTCTGCATTTGAGTAGATTGCACGTATTTTTATGGAGAACGGTAGAATGAGCGACACTGGCGCCATCTGATATTGAAAAGAAGCCATCTCCCAAATTTTGTTCCAAGAAAACCATAAGAAGAAGAAATTGACATTTGCTTTGGCTAAGGGTGTTGGCACACTTTGCAAGTGAAATTATTTTTCCTACTGGTTGGTAAAATTTCTATCATTTTTCGCAATTGAAAACTGCAATATAACAATCGAATACGACACAAAATATGTTAGCAAGTATTTTTGTTGTATAGGGAGAATATTTACAAAAATGCTTCGCGAAATTTTGTACGTGAATGGGCAAGGCGTAATGAACTTCAATTGCGAAGTCTGAAGTTCCTTCATATTTACAAACGCAACATCTTGGTTGATAGTGGCGATGTTATTGGAATGCTAAAGCTTGTGTTAAACGCATCTATATGAAAAATGTCATTGTACCGCGGATTTAGGATACTTTCTTTTGTTTACGTTTTTCGTTTTTATAGTTTAGAGCATTTGATGGCGAATGGTGGAATAGCAGAGTGAGATACAGAGAGAGAGAGACAAAGACAGATAGGCAGAATATAACACGAGTGCCATGAATGTTTTGTTTGTTTAGTACATCCCTAGTTGCGAAGCCGCTCAAACTGTGTGAATTATCTTTTCGAAAATGCCAGACCCTTGTGACCATAAGTGAGAACATAATAAGAACAGGAAAAAATTGTGTGCTCCTTGTGGTCGTAAAATAAATATTGGTTCGAAGAAATTGCAAGATTTTCGCATCAGTGAGAATCATGAATTACTTATTAAAAAATTTATAAACGCGGATTTCGATCTATCAAACCCCCAGTCCTCTTCAAGTATCTGTGTAACCTGTCGTCAAATTCTTCAAGACCGTGCACGGGATAATGATAGAAGACCGTTTAAGATCATGCCTAACTGTGGAGATATATGTCTATCCAAGGAAACCAGGTCATCTAGAGAAAACAATTTCATATGCAACTGGTACATAAGGGAGAAATAGACATGAAAAAATGATTACCTGTTGGTAAAACATTTGATTTATCGATAAAAATTAATCGCGACAATGGAATGTTCGGATCTCAGCACTCAACCATCACGGGGGTTCAGAAGAGTCAAGCTCCAGTCGTAAAGATTCCAAAAACTCTGAATCTTTGCTAAACTCAAAAAACAGTGTTCCTGAAATAGGTCGGAAAGGCAACGATTTTTCCAGCTGAAACGCTGCATAAACATCAAGTAGAGTCTAGAATATCAGAACGAGGAATTCAAAAATTAAGTTGTCTTATTCGAACAAAATTGTGGCAGAAAATCAGTGCCAGCGTTCTTTCAGAAAGAAGTGTCAGAAAAAGCTAATTTCTTGAAAGACTTTTACAGGCATGATATTTTGGACTTTGATGTTGAAAAAATTTCTGTTAAGGAAAAAAGGGATATTATCTGGGGTAACGCGGAAGAACTTTTAGAAAATGTAGTCGATAGACGTGGTTCGATTGGTAACTGCTCAGTCAAAGTTATGGCTGATGGTGGACAAGGGTTCTTTAAAATTTGTACATCCATTATTACAGAAACTTACGTTTCTGAAAATCTACATAAATAAGGTTCATCACGGAAGAATAGCAAGATTATCAAGTGTACGAATGTACACAAGTTGATTATGTTAGATATTGTACCGCGCATCAAAGGGACCTACGAAACTTTGAAAATATTAATTGTTCTCATAAAAATCAATGATATTTCCATGAAATTTGTGTCCGACTTCAAACTGTTACTTCTCGTGAACGCGCAACAAACAGCCACAGCAAATTTTCCTTGTCCTTATTTCCTGCAAGATTTGCGAGATTGTAAGGAAATAGAGAATATCTATAATAATATAAGCTGGCGAATCACGAATTCTTAAAATTTTGGAACAGACGAAAAATTAATAATCTGCAGGATCCAAGTTATCGAATAAGATTACAAGCAGCTGTGGTTGGCTTTTCTTCCAAGCATATTTAGTTCTTATTTATAAAATATATAAAAAACAAAATATAATAACACTATGCGACAAAATCAACATTTTTCTGCTTATTGGACCAAACCAACTTTTTTGAGGAGATTGAGGTTTAAGTATAAAAGTACTATCTCCATTTTTCGAAGTTAGCATCCAAAAAACGGATATCAGCTTTCGAAGTTCGAAATTCAATATTCCGAAATTTTATTTTTTTGTTAACGCTTTCAGCAAATTAAAAAAGTAAAAATGTGGTCGTGGTCCACTCTTTTCCCTTATTTGAAGGGTTGAATTCTTTTTTTGATAAATTTAGTATAACAGCTGTTATACGAGGTGAAAAGTCAGATAGTCCCCTGATAGTGGCTACTACTTTCATGTCTGCACTGGAATTGCTCGTACTGTAAGAATTCAGCCATTCAAATAAAAGAAAAAGGCAGCCCACGACCACATTTTTACTTTTTTAATTTGCTGACCGCGTTACTGTAGATGTAGAATTTCGAACTTCGAAAGCGGATATCTATTTTTTGGAGGCTAACTTCGAAAAACGGAGATAGTACTTTGTCTACATAAGCCTCAATCTCTACAAAAAAGTGGGTTTGGTCCAATACCAAGCCGGCTGTTGCACAGTGTAATATATTGGAAAACAAAGTAAATCCTGCATATTTCCAATATATGTACATATATATAAATTAATTTTGTTACACCTTTTTACTACATTTTTATTTATTTGTACTCCTTAGCATTTTTCACACGTCTATACCTTTAAAGATATATATAACATTCTTGATTCTGCTAACCGACGTAATAATCAGGATAAGAAATATTATCTAAAAAATCGGACCATAAATAATGAATATCTCAAGCACATGAACCGTTACGATTTTGGGATCAAGTTTTTCTATTTTCTGGCCACCTACTGCATAGTTCTGTTATTTCAGTTTTTTCGTTATCGCAAGGAAACCTAATCCACCTTCCAGAACACCGTTAGTAAGCTTTGAATAATTTATTTCTCAATTGTTGTTTTAAAGCATTTCATACACAGCTGCACTTGTACATAGGGTATTTTAACTTTGATTGGGTATTGGTTGGTTGAGCAGGTGTAAAGGAATCGAGATAGATATAGAATTCCATGTATCAAAATCATAAGTATAAAAAAAAATTAGATAAAGTCATGTTCGTCCGTCCGTCATTCCGAGCATTAACACGACGACTTAAACAAATATTTAGATATCTTCACCAAATTCGGTTACCGGCTTATCTGGACTCAGAATAGATTGGTATTGAAAATTAGTGAAATCGAACGATAACCATGCCAACTTTTTCGATATCGAAAATGTAGAAAAATGGAAAAAATTTTGGAATATGGGCCCACATTTAGAAGAAGAAAATTTGGAAGTTTAACATGTCTTACGGTGGTTAAAGATATTACATTGAAATTAGACTGTGTGCAGATATTCGAAATCAGTTAAAGGCTACGTCCACTTTTCCTAAAGGTTCAACCTTAACAAAGTTTGCACTAACTCTATGGTATTTAAGTAAAGCTAAGGACAAAACTTAAACAAATTTTGAAAATATGCGTGACCCGCCCCTTTTTTTTGTACTCCTTCCAAAATACTTATAATGCCATAAGTAAAACAGAAATCTCTCCATCTGACCGAAGTTTGGCATAGAAATTTGTTTCGTAGCTAAAATTGTTAAACTACATTTTTACCCGTTCAAACTCATAAGTGGTAGCCTCTGTATCATATTAGCTTCTTTTGAACGAAAATGAGTTCAGAATAGACTATTAACCACACAAAGCAAACAACAACAGCGTTTCAAGTGCACAGCTGGGTAAATAAAGTTCAGTTTCATCCGAACATAGGCTTTCTTATTTGTTTACTTTATATTTATCGAAAATGTCTCTTAAGTGTGTATATTAGACTGGGTCGATTTATTAACCGATACTGCGCCATCGATTTTTCGATAGGATTTGGGATCAGGAAAAAACGGTCCACTACACATACCCAAAAAAATAATTTTCGAGCCTCCGAAAAAAATGGTCAAGGGTCAATTTTTAACCAAAACACTCCCCAAAACCCAAAAAATATATTTTTTTTCAACTGTTATCGCCAACGTTTTTACAACAGTTTTTTGACCATGTATTAACAAGTAAGGTAGTCTAAGTTCGGGTGAAACCGAACGTTACATACACAGCTGTACGCTTGAAATGCTGTTGTTGTTTGTTTTGTGTGCTTAATAGTGTTACAAGGCTGCGCAATAATACATATACATATGGTTCTATTCTGAACTAATTTTTCTTCGAGTTACGGCTACCGAAACATTGAAAATTGCTTAGACAAAAAAAAGGCGGTGCCACACCCATTTTAAAAAATTTTAGTGTTTTCCAATTTAATGTTATAATTCAATTTAGAAAGTAAAATTCTATTGATACAAAGCTCTTTTTCGCTAAGATATAGTTTATTATTTTCGTCACGACCCTTTTAAAAATCTTTTATATAAAAGTGGGCGTGGTCTTTAACCGATTTCGTATATTTCTTGCTATAGGGAAAATTTGTGCACCCAATTTTATTAAGATCAGTTAATTTTTCTTCGAGTTATGGCTACCGAAACATGGAAAAATGCTTAGTCATAAAACGGGGCGGTGCCACTCCCATTTTTTTAAATTTGAAGTTTTTCCTATTTGTTGTTATAAATCCATTTGGGAACTGAAATACCATTGAAATACAGCTCTTTTTTGCAAAGATATAGCTTATTTTATTCCTCCATGACCCTTTTAAAAATCTTTTATATAAAACTGGGCGTGGTCCTAAACCGATTTCGTTAATTTTTCTTCAAAGCATTTCCTATAGTAAAGAGAACTTCTCCGCTGAATTTTGTTACGATAGGTTGAAAGATTTTTGATTTATGACTAATATTATTTGTAAAATTGATTTTATCACAAGTGGGCGGTACCACGCCCATATTAAAAACAAAAATTTTAAAATTTTTATCAAGAGTATCAATATCAATCCACACGTCAAAATCAATATTCTAGGTGTATTATTTAATAAATAATCAGGTTTTTTTTGTTTTCCAAAATGTTATATATATAAAAAGTGGGCGTGGTTATCATCCGATTTCGCTCATTTTCGATACCAATCTATTCTGGGCCCAGGTAAACTCGTGTACCAAATTTGGTGAATATATATCAATATTTACTCAAGTGTTAACGGACAGACGGACGGACGGACGATCTCGAATCGTTTATACCTGTACAACCAACCGTTATCAAATCAAAGTTATTATACCCTGTGTACAAATACAGCTGCAGAATTTTTGTTCCAGTCCTTATGTATATAGGAAGGTATTTTAGTATTCAGGAACTTAGTTATAAACGTAAAAGAGTTAATGACTTAATACAATGCTAAACGTTTCCAAACTGATAGTATGTTCAGCCGTATACTGCCACAAAAGCCAGAGTCAGGAAAAGTGCACTAAATTTTAAGCCAAAACTGTGCTCGAAGTTAATTGGACTGACATAATCAACATCTTGTGTTAAATTTTGATGAGAAGTTGGTTTGTTTAATGAACTTTATACCACTTCGAAAGGAATATATAAATTTACCCCCATCGCTTCAAATGAAAAAACTTACTATCCACAATCTTTTTGTTATAAATGTTACTTTTTGTATGTTTTTTCTAGGGAGTGTGGGGTCTAGCGTTGCCAAATGTCCCGTATAGGCCGGGACATCCCGTATTTTTCACAAATTTTAAAGTGTCCCGCCGGGAAATGTTATGTCCCGGCATTTTCACAATATCAAATTTAATAAATTGTAATCCGCTACGAAACATGGCCATATTTGCGGCTTTGATTGTAATCAGGTCATTAGCATATTGGATGCTACTCTGTAAAGAAGAAAAATTCATCCCTACTGTGATTGCGAATATTGTCAATGTTTTTTTGCATTCCAAACTCTAATTGCTTTGCAGAAACAAATTTTTCTCAGATGGCACTAAAATGGACTGATACAAGAAATAGATGTACTACTTCATTAATTAGAGCAGAACTGCTTTTTATGTTTAACAACGATTTAAACTGCATTGAGTTTTATCTATATACATAAAAATAAGTGCACATTTTTGGTGTTACTTTATAACTTGAGACCGGCTCCACCAAATTCAACCAACAGTACATTTGGGCTATCATGTAGATGGTTTCTGTAAAGTTCGATTGAATTTGGTCGAGCTGTTCAAGATAAATATCACACCAAGCTACGGCTACGTTTCATACCAATAGATGGTGCTTATTTGCATATTTGCGTTATTTCATGAAATGGAATAGGTGGTGGTTTTTTCCATTTTGCATTATTCAATCGAATTGACATTTCTAGAATTATAATTTGAAGTTCGGCATTTCTCAAGAGAAAACCAAACGAAAAAAAGAAGACATTTGTTTTGATTCTTTTTTTTTTCATAAAAAATGTGAAAAAAAATAAATGAACTGGATTTAAGTAAATTCGGTATATGCTGTGCCTCAATTTGGTGAGTAATGTCCCACTAAATTTATTAAGTGTGATTTCGGTTGCTTTTCTTCAGAAACAACCATGAATACAGTTAATACTCTTGGATATTGATGACCGACTGAATTCTGATGAAGATGTCATACATTTTGCATGGCAAATTTATTTTTGGCTGGGATTTTGGCAACAAGAATTCAAGATTATCGATTTCATCGCATTTTTTTCGACGAAGTGATGATGCATTATTTCGGTCAATATTTAAGATTTCTCGAAATCAAAACCCGACATTCCGCAAATTTCAACTGGTTCTTTTCAAATGGTCGCTTCCTTACTGAAAATTTACAATATCTCTTCATTACACAACTGTCCCAACAAACAACGGTTCGGCGCAACGTGTTCAATCTTCTTTCATGACGAGAAATCACTTAATGGGAAAACGAATATACAGAATCGTTGACTGTTGCCATTCAAATTGCAAATTTACGACCACAAAATCTGGTAGCCATAATATTTACATATACAATGTTTCTTCGAAATACGGATCAAGTCAACATTGGAAACATTCGCACACCTGTTTTCGAATCAATATCGCTACAACTCTTTGGTAACCATGGATCCCTCGAGTTCAACGAATATATTCACTAGCGTCCCGAAAATTGTTGATCCTACACACTTACTAACTTTTTTACTCTGATGCCTTAAGAATAAAAAAATTAAAAAAAAAAAGTAATGAAGAAATGTATTTATAATGTGCTGTACTGATTCATCTGCATCTGATCGAGTTTTCTTAGACAAGAGTATGAACAATGAACATGGCTGCCATTTTGGCAATAGGTATTTTTCAAATACAATGGAAAGAGATACACCACAACACAACATATCTGTCACATCGTACTTTCGGTGTATATTGACATTAGGTCTTTTTTTATGAACTATGAAGAATCAACACGTGTGCTCAATATTTATGTAGTTTTCGATTCATTTGCAGAATACATTTAGTGATTTCAACTGTATCTAATCGTGCGCACGTGTTTTGTTGTGCTTCGCATCAAGTTTTTTGCACGGTTTGTATTTTCGTTTTGTCTTTTGGACATATACCTGTGGGTGTATTTCGACCGCGCATTTTTTGTTTGCACGTGTGCTTTTCATAAATTAAATTTCTTGCGTTAAACATGGAGTTTTAGTGAATTTTTTTCCTTTCTCTTGAAGAAAACGCCTCGAGAAAATGTCGACGTATGCGTAGTGCTAACAGAATGTTACTTCAAAGAAGAGCGCAAGGTATTGATGACCTGTAACAAAAAAAATGAAATACGACGTGAACGATATGCATGAAATATGTAGATCTGCAGAAACGCAGCGGCAAAGAAATCCAGCACGACCAAGACAAATACGACGTCGTGTTCTAGAAAATATGTATCGTGCTGCTTTTAATTACGATCCACAAATTGATTACAGTATGCATGGATATATTGGATTAATGAGTGCGATATATCCACATTGTGAAGCAGCTAAATTTCTGGTTGAAACGGCTGGCATGTGTTGTGCTAATGGCAAAGTAAAATTACCGGCGTTTGAAACTCCACCTGATCCATTGCACTAATTGATTTTAAGAGGATCACCAATGTCGAAGCATTTTATGAATCATATACAAGAATACAATTCATCATTTCAAATTACTTCTTTTGGGGCTACAAAAATTATAAGAGACAATTTTATGTCGACATTTAAGGTGATTACTTCATGTGGGATATCTAATTGTTCTGTAGATCTAAGTAACAGTTTCTACAAGGTTTTTAAGGATTCTGATCCAACATCAAATTACGTTGCATACATATTACAGATTTAAGGTCAGTTTTATCATCGAGCGGGTGCATTATTACCTTGACGCTAACCATCAATTTTTGCAAATATACTTTATCGGAGATGAAAATCGTGAGTTGGATGAACGTTACACAATTGGCTCACATAAAAAACGAGCAACGAACGCAAATAATCGCGATCTCCAAAGATTTTTTCATCAGAACAATGAATTGGTGAAATTGTTCAAAACCGGTCCCGATCTTATGCCATCTGATAATCACAAAATCATAATCAGACCGGATAAAACGCCTTTTGGTGAGCATGCCAGAAGATTTAATGTACCGACGATTGATGAAGTGGCAATTGTAATTGTTGGCGATCAGTTTCAATCCCGCGATATTGTACATCATCGTAGAAATGAACAATTACAGCGTATTTCGGAGCTTCGTCGCAGTTACGACGCATTACAATATCCAATTCTACATTGGAAAGATGATGATGGTTATCACATTAATATAACAATAATAGTTCCCAGAAGCGGTAAATAATATACTAATTATATTAATCAAATATTAAATAAAAACTAAAATTTGAAATCGACTGAACATATTTTTTACAGGTCGAGATGTTTAAAAGAAAGTTAGTGTGATGAATTATTATTCTTATCGATTGATGATTCGTGCACAATAACAAAATTACATTCTGAGATGTGGTACACTTTTTCACCAATACATTGTAGATATTTATGCAAAAATTAAAACTGAATGTCTCAATTTCATCCGATTCAATCAAGCCAAATTGCGATCTGAAGAGTACATACTTATTGCAAGATTCAATAGCGAATTCTGCAAATGTGAATGATATCGGACGTCTGACGATATTGCCAGCTTCTTATATTGGTAGTCCACGCCACATGCACGAATACTTATACACAAGATGCTATGTCATATGTTCGAAAATACGGCCGACCAGATCTTTTCATCACTTTTACGTGTAATCCGATGTGGAACGATATAAAAAATAATTTGTTCGATGGTAAGTCACCAACAGATCGACACGATGTTACAGCACGTATATTCTGACAAAAATTGAAGGCACTGATGAATTTAATTGTGAAATTGGATGTACTCGATTGAATGGCAAAAAAGAGGTTTGAAACACACGCACACATATTGATATGGCTGGTACGTAAAATAAAACCGGACGAGATTGATAGCGTCATATCAGCCGAAATACCAGATCAAATCATCGATCCAGAATTATTTGAAGTGGTAACAAAAAACATGATTCACGGTCCATACGGTGAAATAAATATGAATTCCCAGGTATGCTCGATGGGAAATGTTCAAAGCGGTATCCGAGAGCATTAATTTCCGATACCATAACAGGCAATGACGGATATCCATTGTATCGACGACGATCATTTGAAAATAATGGTAAAACGGCGATAATAAGAGTGCGCAATCAAGACATCGAAGTTGACAATCGTTGGGTCGTGCCATATACACCGATACTGTCAAAAGTTTTGCAGGCTCACATAAAAGTTGAGTACTGTAACTCAGTAAAGTCTATCAAATACATTTGTAAATATGTGAATAAAGGAAGCGATATGGCTGTTTTTAGAGTAGATGGTGAAAATAGAAATCATGAAATCACTCAATATCAAATCGGGCGATACATAAGCAGTAATGAAGCAGTTTGGCGTATCTATTCGTTTCCTTTGCACGAAAGACATCCTGTTCTTGTCCATTTGGCAGTTCATCTGGAGAATGGTCAACGAGTTTATTTCACTACTGAAAATGTACAGCAGAGAGCAGCACAACCACCAGTAGCTACGTTAACTGCTTTTTTTTCAATAGTGTGAAATCGACACATTTGCCAGAAATTTGATATATGTTGATATACTGCAATATTACACCTGGAAGCATTATCGAAAAAATTTCAACGGCGTAAACAAGGAACACCAGTTGATGGTCATCCAGGTAATTTCCAAGCAGATGCCTTGGGCAGGAAGTATACGGTACATCCCAACAATGCTCAATGTTTCTATTTGCGAATGTTGTTGGTAAACTTTCTAGGACCAAAATCATTTCAGGATTTAAGAACAGTTCACGGTCATTTTTGTCAGACATACAGCGAAGCATGCCAACTCTTGCATTTGTTAGAAGATGACACTCATTGGGACGCAACACTTCATGATGCATCGATTTCATCTCATCCACAGTAAATACGAATGCTATTTTCGATTATAACATCAACATGCATGCCATCGAATCCAATTGAATTGTGGAATAAATATAAAGATTACATGACTGAAGATATTTTAATTCGGATGCATCGTAATGGATCCTGATTTGCTGATTACATTGGAAATGTACAATGAAGCTTTGATAATAGTTGAAGATATATATTGCATACTTTCGGGAGTATCTCAGATTTTGGCATGTGGTTGTGCGTTGCTTCTCCGCTGCGTGTATGTACATATGTGTAGACCTAATGATTGAGTTATTGATGTGCATGCAAGTCACTGCTTAGCATCGGCTTAGAGATGATAGTATCCCTTAGTGCTGCTAATATTCTGCCCTCCACCTAAGTCTGATCGTCCCGATCGGACAAATCTCCCGATCTAAACACTGCCAGCCGTTCCAAATGAACCACTTTAGTTTTGGTTTGCCAATGGTATGTACGTGGTAAACTACATCGTTGATCCGTTTTATAACTTTGTATGGGCCTTTCCAATTACACTGCAATTTCGGGGACAAACCTTTTTTTTCGTTGTGGGTCGTATAACAGCACCAAATCTCCTTCCTGAAAAGCTTCCGAATTAATTGCTTTATCGTATCTGGCTTTCATCTTGTCCCTTCTCCTCCCTTGTCCTCTTCTTCCAAGACACCAGTGGATGTCTTGACATTTCTCTCCGCATCGGCATCTATCCCAAATTGCAAGTCAGCTGGCAGTCGAAGGTCATTGCCAAAAATTACTTTTACAGGGGTTTGGCCCGTTGTCTCATGCACTACTGATCGGTAAGCCATCAAGAATAATGGTATGCGGGTATCCCACTCCTTATGGTATTTGTCTACTACTTTCCTTAAATGCTTCTCCAAGGTTCTATTGAAACGTTCCACCATACCATCGGACTAAGTATACAATGCAGTTGTCCTTGTTTTTCGAATTCCCAATGATTTGCACATTTCCTGGAACACAGCTGATTCGAAATTCCTGCCTTGGTCAGAATGTAACTCCATTGGTACCCCATACCTTGCAACCCAATTGTTTATAAGCACTTCTGCTACTGTTTCCGCTTCTTGATTTGGGATTGAGTATACCCCTCTCCATTTGCTGAAATAATCCATAAGCACCAGTTCATATTTGTTTCCGCAGTTGCTAGTAGGAATTGGACCTGTGACATCTATAGCGATCCTTTCAAATGGCGCACTTGAGTTATATTGCTTCATCTGGCCATGACTTAGGGTTTTGGGCCCTTTCGCTCTGCTGCCAACCTCGCAGTTCGCAATCCACTCAGTGATCGACTGACGGAAACCAACCCAATAAAATCTCCGTTTAATCTCCTCGAGCGTCTTTGTGATTCCAAGATGACCTCCGCTTGGACCATTATGCTGCTCGCTAAGCACGTCAGGAATCTTATTTCTGGGTATCAGTTTCTTCTTGCATTGACCACCCTCACTCTCCCATACTCGATACAAGCAACCGGATATCAACTCTAAGCTGTTCCACTGTGCCCAATATGACTTCGCGATAGGACTCTCTGCAGACATCTCTTCTCTGTTTGGTATTTCGTTTCGTTCGAGCCCTTGCATAACATGTGACAGATCTGTATCTTCTAGCTGACACTTTCTTAGTTGTTCCTTGTCCCATTCATCGGTACACGTTATAGCCATTAGCCGGACATCTAATAATGTCTCCTTTAGCCTCGGCCTTTGAACAGTGCTTGCATTCCAAACTACATGGTCTTCGTGGCATTGCATCGGCATTCCCATGGGTACTACATTCCCGATGCTCAATAAAAAAGTCATAGCTTTGTAGCCGATTGATCCACCGTACTTCTGGATTACGGAACTGCATAAGCCATTTCAACGCTGCGTGATCTGTGCTGACCCGGAATCGCTGGCCGTAGAGGGATTTGTGAAAATGTGTAATGCACTCTACCAATGCCAACAGGTCTCTCCGCGTAACGCAGTAGTTCCTCTCTGGTTTTCCAATCGAATGGCCTCCTATAGCATATGCAATCGCATCTGTATCTAGAATAAATATTGCTCCTGGAATCGGATATGCCAACATTGGGGCAGAGCACAAACGCTCTTTCAATGTTTGGAAAGCCACTTCTTGCTTCCTCTTCCATTCAAAAGCTTTATTTTTTCTTGTAAGCTCATGGAGGCTATAGGCTACGCTGGAAAAGTTTGGTACAAATCACCGGTAATATGTGCGCAGCCAAAGGAAACTTCTTAATTCATGCAAGTTCTGTGGTCGTGGTCAATCCTTTACTGCCTCTGTCTTTTCATTCGCTGTACTTATACCTTCTGTCTTTACCTTGTGACCCAAATAATTTACTTCCTTTTTAAACAGCGCACTCTTTTTGGGACTTAGTTTCAGACCAGCGCCAGCTATTCTCTGGAAAACTTCCTCTAAGTTTTTAAAAGGTTCATCGAAATTCTTGCCCAATACGATGATGTCGTCCAGGTATACCAAGCATGTTTTCCTATGCAGTCCTTTTCAATACCTGATCCATGAGTCTCTCAAAAGTAGCTGGTGCATTACAAAGTCCAAAAGGCATTACTGTAAATTGCCAAAAACCATCTCCTACGCTGAAAGCTGTTTTTTCTTTGCCTTCCTCCTTCACCTCCACTTGCCAGTAGCCGCTTTTCAAGTCCAGTGTGGAAAATCATTTTGTACAAGAGAGCGAGTCCAGAGTGTCGTCACAACGCAAAACCTCATTTTTCCATCCTTCTTCTTTACAAGTACTACCGTTGAGCTCCATGGACTAGTTGATGGTTCGATGACGCCGCTGTCACTCATTTCTTGTATGATTTAACTCACAACTTCCCGCTTCTCCAGTGGAACTCTGCGTGGAGCTTGAAGGATCGGCCTCGCATCTCCAGTGTCAATTTGGTGTTTCACAACGTTGGTGCGGCCTGGTTTGGAACCATCCTGGTCAAATATGTTCTCGTGCTTTAGGAGCAGTTGTTTTGCCTTAGTCTGATAGGCTTCCTCTAGCCCCTGCGTCCATGCCGTGATGTCTTTTGAAAGGTCAGTATTACTAAAAGAAACGGGTTCCTGGAGCTGTTCACAGTCAATAACTACTTCAGCCTCTTGGCATCTTCCCAAAATAGCTCCTTTTGTCAGTTTGAGAGGTGACTTGAACTCATTGAATACTCTTACCGGAATACGTCAATCTTGTTTTGTCATAGCCATGGTTTTTCCTACAAGTATGTTCAGTGCTGATTTGTTTGCTGCTTCGACAACCCACAATTTGTTTGTCCCACAATCTCCATCAATCTTTACCCAGATGACTGTTTCGGATTTTGGTGGTATTTGTTGACTCTCTTCCACCAGCACTCGTTTACTGCTGTAGCCTCTCTCGTAGCCGAAATTAAGTGGCACATCCATGTTCTTATATCGCATCGTCTTGCTTTGCGTATCGATCTTGATGCCTTGGTCGATTAAGAAGTCCACTCCAATTATGATTTCATCAACAATTTCTACCACTATAATATTGTGTAATATCGTGACGTTCCCAATTGCTACTTCACATGCTACTTCTCCAATTACCTGGGTGTCCTCTCCCGTGGCTGTACGTAATCTTGCTCCAAGCAATGGTCTTATCTTCTTGTTGACTAAATCTGATCGAATGATGAAATGAGATGTACCCGTATCAGTCAATAAACGTTCATTTCCATCCACATGTCCTCCGACAGTAAGATTGCTTGACCTTCTTCCAATTTGCGAGACAGAGATTATGGGGCATGGAATTGCTGGAGCGAGCTGTCGCCCCTTGCGGCTGACTCGCTTTAGTTTAACGATTGTGTGGACTTGTAGATTTGCTCATCTCCTTCAGCTCTGCATTTATGGCCACCCACATTGTTTGAACTATTAGGGTTGGTATTGCAATAACGTGCAATGTGCCCTGGCTTACCACACTTAAAGCATTTGACTGCATCATTATTTTTCTGTTGCGTTCCCTTTAAAGCTTCCAAAATTGCGTCTACCCACTCCGGTCTTTCTACTTCCACACGATGAGCTTTGTATTCTTGTTTACTCAATAATGAGGCAGTTTGCTGATTTATGCATGTGATACCGTTTCTGCAACTGATGGCTTTGGGTTTGCGTATGTAGCTCGCTTTGTTTCGACGTGCCGTATGCCATTTATAAATCTCTGAACCTCTACCCTTTCAGTGTATTCCACGAGTGCGTCCGCATTTGCCAAATGAGCCAACCTTTCAACATTCGAAGCAAACTCCTGCAAAGTCTCATTTGCTTTTTGGTAACGGTTTTGCAACTCAATTCGGTATATCTGTTTTTTATGCTCGCTTCCGTATCGTCTCTCTAGAGCACTGATCAAAGTTTCGTAGTTGTTCCGCTCTCCCTCGGGAATCGTCTGTAGGATTTCAGCAGCAGATCCTTTCAATGCTACGAATAGTGCAGCAACTTTATCTTCAGCATTCCAGTTGCTCACTGTTGCGGTCTTATCAAAGTGGAGCTTAAATACCTGGAAAGGAACAGAGCCTTCAAAAGATGGAGTTTTTACCTTCGTATTGCTTTCTGAAATAACTGGGCGATTTAGGTGCAGCTCTTGTATACGACCTTTTCAAGCATTCACCTCAGCCTTGATTTTGTTCTCAAACTGCATTATTTTTTCGTTGTGCAGAGATCTGCGATGTTACCTGTGCTGAAATTTTTCTCGACATTTCGGATGCACGTGCCTCCTCTGCTTCAATCCTGGATGCTATTTGTGACGACATTTCGGATATACGTGTCTTCTGTGATTCTATTTGGGATACCATATATGTCATCTGTTCTGCCAGTTGAGATGTTATATTTTTCTTTTGTTCTTCCAGTTGGGATGCCATTGTCGTTTGAGCAGATATTTCAGCCAAAATCATGTTCAGGTCCGTGCTAGTAACTTTCTGCGATGTTTCGTTTTTCTTTCAATTTTTGTTTTTGTCTCGTCCCCATCAGGATAAAAGACATACTCGTCCACATAAATTCCTTGCGGCTCCATTACCTCTCGTAGCCGTGCTTGAAGTTCGATCTTATTGCCGGTTGTAATCAATCCATGGTTCTCCAACTCCTTTTTCAAATGCTGGATCCTTAGTTCACTTAACTTTGCCATGTCCTTGTTTTGTTCTGGAATTTATTCAACAATTCCTCTTTTGACAACAATTGTAACGAATTTACTGCAAATTCTCTCATTCGCAACCTTCTACAAACGTTCGTACCGCTAAACTGTTGAATAAATAACTCCAATATTTATTAATGCAAAATGGCCTTTATGAAAGTACTTCACAATAACACTGATACTTCACAACCAATAGCTTGCTTAAATGAAACTGATTGTCGCGCCTCCACTGTTGCTGTCTTATTATACTCTGTGATTTCTCGTTCGCATCTTCTAGGCGCAACGTTTTTAGCTTCTTATATGCGCGTGTATGTGTGAACGCAATACTTTTGGGAGCATCTCAGATAAGATATCTGCATGCGTTTGTATGTGTGAGCGACACTTGCACAAGCATTGAATACTTTCGGGAGTATCTCATATATATGTACGTGGTCGTGCGTTGCTTCTCCGCTGCGTGTATGTACATATGTGTAGACATAATGATTGAATTATTGATGTGCATGCAAATCGCTGCTTAGCATCGGCTTAGAGATGATAGTATCCCATAGTGCTGCTAATAGTCGTTACAATATTTAAACGAAATGCAGATTTTCGTTGCTTTTGAAATTCAGCTTAAAAATTGCACATGGAAAAACTAAAGACTCTCCTGAATTACAAAAAATGTCATAGTACCTCTGAATCGCGGGCCCCTCAGAAACCCTCCCTCCACCCTCTTGGCGGGCCTGGTTATATGCTATACTTGATATCATTGTCTATAATATTTTTTATTGATAAGCAGGCTGTTTAATTAAATACCAACCAATTACGCGGATGTATATCCGCACCACTGAAAATGTGAGTGCCGGTGCTTATACGTAATATTTTATTATTACGTATAAACATATAAAAAAATTGCAATAAAATAATATTGCGACTATAAACTGAGATATAAACCTATCCTATCTTTCAAGTTAGATCAAGCTACACACGGGGTGCAAAACAAATTCATAATCGGTTCGGTAGTTTAGGAGTTCATTTGCGCCAAACATAATGACACGTGATTTTTATATATTAAGATTAGTCAGGCCGATATTAGAATATGGTGCAATAATTTGGAACACGAGCTACCAGGTTCATATTGATCGGCTAGAATCAATCCAAAAACAATTCTTACTTTTCTCCTTAAAAGATTTCCATTGGGATTCTGCGTGTAATCTGCCACCTTATACTAACCGCCTGAAACTTACTAATCTTCCCACCCTTGCTAGTCGTAGGGAAATGCTTGGTATTGTATTTATGATTAATTTATTAAACGGTTCGGTCTCTAGTTCATTTTTGTTGAGCGAAGTAAACTTTAATGTCCTTTCCCGGCCTTCAAAATATTTTAAACCTCTCTATCTAAAACATTTTAGAACACATTTTGAATTACATGAGCCCTTCCGCTGTTTGTGTCAGACTATATAACTCCCACTCTAGCACATTTGATATTTCGGACTCGCTTTTTTGCATTAAAAAATATGTCCTTTCCTCTCTCAATTGTAACTAACTGTATTCATTAATATGTATATTGAATTCATTTTCTACTAATTCTATACATTATATGTATGTATATTAATTACTAATACGTCATTTATTTCTTCCGTAGAAAAGAGGTACGAGTTCGCGTGACCCCCCTACTGGTCATCCGGCGCCGTTATGAGCACATCGCGTCAGCCCCTTACGGGCACCAAGCTCCTTTCTGAGCACCTCGCGTAAGCTCCCTTCTGAGCTCGTCACGAGGAATGATCTGATCAATTTGAATTGTTAAATGCATAAGTTTACTCTTATTCAATGTTAACCTTATAATTTACAAGTTATAATACTTTTTTATAATACTAATTTTATGCTTTACCAGTCGACCGTTTTCGTTTTGTGTCGACTTTAAATAAATAAATAAATAAAGTGTTTGTTATAATAAAAAAACGAAAAATCATGGCAACTTATTAAATATCAAGGAAAATTACCAGTGAAATACCATATCGAAAATTCCTTTATATTACGAGTTTCAACTACACAGGGACCCGATTTCTTATTGGATCTGTAAGATATCTAATTAGTGTTTTACATTTTTTTATGCTGAAGTATTTAATTTAAGTATTAGTACAGAAAGTGCTGCAATTTTAGAACTCCCAATAAATTTTTATTAAAGACATAGTAAGCTTTCAGTAATTTATTGCTCAATTGTTGTTTTAAAGCATTTCATACACAGCTGCACTTGTACATAGGGTATTTTAGCTTTGATTGGATAATGGTTGGTTGAACAGGTGTAAAGGAATCGAGATAGATATAGAATTTTATATATCAATTTCATAAGTAACGAAAAAAATTAGATTAAGTCATGTTTGTACGTCCGTTATTCCATCCGTTAACGCGATGGCTTCAGCAAATGTTGAGATATATTCACCAAATTCGGTACACGGGCTTACCTGGACCCAGAATAGATTGGTATTGAAAATGAGTGAAATTGGACGATAGCCATGCCAACTTTTTCGATATCGAAAATGTAGAAAAATGGAAAAAATTTTGGAATATGGGCCCAAATTTAGAAGAAGAAAATTTGGAAGTTTAACATGCCTTACGGTCGTTAAAGATATTACATTGAAATTTGGCAGAGACATTATCCGTGCCAATTTATATAGACTGTGTGAAGATATTCGAAATCAGTTAAAGGCTACGTCCACTTTTCCTAAAGGTTCAACCTTAACAAAGTTTGCACTAACTATATGGTATTTAACTACAGCTAAGGGCAAAACTTAAACAAATTTTGAATATGCGTGACCCGACCCATTTTTTGTAATCCTTCCGAAATACTTATAATGCCGTAAATAAAAAAAATCTGTCAATCTGAACGAAGTTTGGCATAGAAATTTGCTTCATAGCTGCAATTGTTAAACGGAATTTTTACCCGTTCAAACTCATAAGTATCGTTTTAGCTTCTTTTGAACGAAAATGAGTTCAGAATAGACTATTAACCAAACAAAGCAAACAACAACAGCGTTTCAAGTGCACTGCTGTGTAAATAAAGTTCAGTTTCACCCGAACATAGACTTTCATATTTGTTTACTTTATATTTATCGGAAAGTTCTCTTAAGTACGTACGTCTGTTCGTTATAACTATAGTTCATATCTTATACAGCCGATTATTCGATATTACAAATGGGATAAGATTATTGCTCAGCTCCATTCAAGAAGGGTATGAAGTCTTCGGCACATCCGAACCATGTATTACTGTCAAAGTAACTGTTAGCACTTTATGAGTATTTTTCAATTTGCACGATTTTTGTACCAGTCCTTATGTATAGAGGAATATATTTTAGTATTCAGAACATTTATACAGCCAAGGAATTTAGTTGTAAACGTAAAAAGGTTAATGCCTTAAAACAATGCTATCTGTTTCCAAACTGAAAATATGTTCAACGTATACTGCCACAAAAGCCAGAGTTAGGAAAGTGCACTAAATTTTAAGCCAAAACTCTGCTCAAAGTTAATTGGACTGACATACTCAACATCTTGTGTTAAATTTTGATGAGAATTTGTTAGTTAGTGTTAATGAGCTTTAGACCACTTCGAAAGGAATATAGAAATTTACTATTATAGGACACCACCCTGTGGCACCCCTTGTTTAATTCTCCTTTGTTTTGATGTTTCGTTTCTGAATTGCACCGATGCCTGCCGACCACCCAGATAATTTGCGGTCCACCTTTTAAGACATGGGGGAAGGGTAGACCCTTCCAGGTCTTGCAGTAACGAGCCATGGTTGACCGTGTCAAAAGCTTTTGATAGGTCTAACGCTACGAGTACTGTTCTATGGTGGGGATATTGATTCAAACCGCAATTTATCTGGGTGCTAATGACATTTAGCGCGGAGGTAGTGCTATGGAGTTTTCTGAAGCCATGCTGATGAGGGGCTAGCTGCAAATGTGCTTGGAAATAAGGGAGCAAAATGGCTTCAAGCGTCTTTGCCACTGGCGATAGGAGAGATATCGGACGATATGACTCACCTACGTTAGCTGGTTTCCCAGGCTTTAGTAGCGGAACCACCTAGGCCATTTTCCATTTCTCGGGTATGACAAAGGTGGAAAGAGACAGGTTGAAGACATGCGCTAAATATTTGAAACCCTCTTTCCCTAGGTTTTTAAGCATCGGTATGGCTATGCCGTCTGGGCCCACTGCTTTGGATGGTTTAGCGCGACCAATGGCGTCCTCAACCTCTCTAGCGGTGATGGTAATTGGTGACGCGCTGAGTTTGTGTTTATGTGCGTGCCTATTGGCTCTCCGTCTATCTTTGTCGACCGTAGGATGCATTATATATTGTCGGCAGAAGGCGCTCGCGCATTTTTTCGCGTCCGACAGCATCTTATCGCCAAAGGCGATGGAAACTTTGTCTTTGTGCTTAGTCGGATTCGATAGGGACTTTACGGTGGACCAAAGTTTACCTACACCGGTAGAGAGGTTACAACCTCTTAGGTGCTCTTCCCATTTCGCCCGCTTGTGTTCGTCCACAAGCAACCTGATGCGTTGGTTTATATCCCTTATTTGGGGGTCGCCTGGATCAAGCTGTCTTATAAGGTCGCGTTCCCTCGCTAAGCTCGCGGCCTCCGCCGGGAAGTGGGGCCGGATTTCGGGAATTCTCCCGGCGGGAATGAAATGTGCCGAGGCGGATTCAATGACCTTACGGAAGGCACGCTCCCCTTGGCGGGCATCAGTCGGGATAGGGAGGGCAGCAAAGCTGCTGTCTGTTGCAGATTTATATTCTTCCCACTTTCCTTTTTTGAAGTTTATGAAAGTGCGTTTTTCGGTGACGATGAAGTCGGCGGTACGGTAGAACGAAATAAGTATGGGCAGGTAGTCGGATGCCAATGTTACCATCGGCTGCCAGTTGACGCAGTTTACGATTTCTGCGCTCACGATTGAGATATCTGGCGAGCTATGGCAGCTTCCTACCATACGTGTGGGGGCGTCTCCGTTTATTGTGCAGAACGTCGTTTCGTCTATTTGATCCGCCAACATCTCACCCCTACTGTCCGCCCGCAAGCTTGAATGCCATAGGTCGTGATGGGCATTGAAATCGCCTAAGATAATGCGATTGTTGCCAGTGAGTAAGGCCTCGATATTAGGGCGGTATCCACTGGGGCAACAGGTGACAGGAGGGATGTAGATGTTGATGATTTCTAGATTTGCATCGCCTGACCGGACAGATAGGCCTTGACGTTCTAAGACATTGTCCCTGCGGTCGATGCCAGGATCAAATATATAATATTGCACAGAGTGGTGTATAATAAACGCGAGGCCGCCTCCATTTCCGCTCTCGCGGTCTTTCCTGTGGACATTATAACCAGAGCAGGTCCGCAATGCAGATCTTGCTGTGAGTTTAGTCTCTTGAATCGCAGCAATGCGGATGTTGTGCCGCTTCATGAAATCGACTATCTCCGTAATCTTCCCAGTTAGTCCATTACAGTTGAACTGCAGAATTCTGAAGTGCATGAGGGGTGACGCCGCCACTCTAGGGGTAAGTGACGGGTGACTACGCCTAGGTTGTGGAAGGCCAGGACGCAATTGCTGTTGTGGCCTTGGGACTGGGCGCCCTTGGGCAAGCATTGGGGTACCCGGATGATTTGGGTTTGCGACCTGGCAACATGGCGCGATGAACCCATCGCAAACCTATATATTCTGTGCTGGCAGACGGTGCAAACGGAGGCAGGGACTAAGAGTCTGTTTCCCTGACCTGCACGATTGCTGCCAGAAAAGAGGGGGGGAGAAGAAGACGGGGGCAGGGGCTGATGCTCAGCGCGAGCAGCAGCGGGTACTTGTTGTGGCTTGCTGAGCAGCGAAGCTGCTGGAAGGTAGTGGGGATACGCTTAGGCGGAGACTACGGGACGCCCTTGGGCGTGAGCAGCAAGGAGCCACAAAAATTTATAAAAGTTACGTGGACGTCGGGTTTTGGGATCAAGCCCAGAACAACCTGTCCGATGCAACCATCCCTTGCACGAGACACACTGAACAGAGTATGACCGTCCTAAAAAGATTATTTTCTGGCAAATGCAGCAAAACCATTTCTCAGGACCGGGGTCAGGAGACGGACCCGGATTGGGTTCGATACCTTCTCGGAGTAAGAGAATATGTAGCAGTCCTGTTGCAAGGAGCTGCTGGGAGGATGACAATTTGTGGGAGGGACGAAACAAATTAAATGCTTAGCTTTGTTAGCTTTGTGGCTAACAATCAGTGGTTGGGGGGTTCGCGACCTCTTCCTTAAGATCTCCGTCATTACATTGCTATTACAGAGCCCCTATTTTTTTTGATTATTACAAAAATTATTTTATACCCGTGGATAATGTATTGGAAAAGATCTAATGATAAGGGTGGATGGTGTGATGGATTGGAATCGGATCATCTGAAAATACGGAAACTAAATATGTTCGTACACGGAATGCTGCACTGGTGTAATTGCGCTCGCGCTTCCATGCCCTCCCTGCCTTGGCCTTTAAGCGCCTAAAATGTATGTTTATAAGGCCCCTTAGTCCAACTTACCCTTTCACACTATTATTTAGAAAAAAAATTTAAAAAATTATTAGAAATTAGCGTTTTTACAACCCCCTTTTAAAACCAAGGCATCACTGTGATGCATTTGCATGTTGTAAACATAGTTGTGTGGGTTTTTTTATTCAACCGTTTTAAAAAATGAAGGTATCACTGTGACACAATTGCAGATCGTAAAATTGCTTGTGTTGTTTTTTTTAAGCCACCACAAGACACAGCAGGTAGAATTGAAATTGCCCCTACCCAAAAGTTCGACCCAAATGGGGGACATCATTTAGAGGTATGGTTCCTTCGGCAAAGTTTCTTATTTTGATCCCTAGAATACGATTTTCACAGAGCAATGAGCGATTTTTAAATCGACCCGCCCTAATGTGCGTCCATCCGTCCGTCCACCATGACATGAATAAAAATTGAGATATCTTTACAAAATTGGTATACCGGCTTATCAGGGCCCTGGATAGATCGGTTTTGAATACTAGCGAAATGGAATGATAACCATATCAACACTTTCGTTATCGAAAACTTCAAAAAATGGAAAATATGCGAGTAGACAAGCCGCGCAGTCCAATTGAAAGAATATCAGTTGGATTTTAACACCTATAATTGCAGTACGCGAATACATTAAGTTATGAATATCGACCAGGTACCGTTATAAGTTCCTTAAGATGACTTCAGATTGAAGTCGAAATATTGGCAAGACAAACCATTCGACAAATATATATACATTGTTTAAACACATTTGCTGTATTTTAATAAACATATGTATATATTGGCCTAGAGCTCAAACATACCTTGAATATATTAACTAAAAGGCCTGAATACAAGAAATTAATGAATATCTTCTACTATAGTAGTGCTGTTAGCAAAAAGCATTCTCTGTATAGAAAACTTCACTTTATTTATTCGACAGATTAGTGATTCGAACGATAATAGAAGGCGCGGAATTATCGAGAATTTTTTATTCATGTTATATACATAACAAGATCATTACACAGTATTACAAACCTAGATCCTTGTAGCGTTTGCAAAACCACTGACAAGAGACGACAATGCTTAGGAAAGAAAAAGGTTGTAGTCTTAATCCTCAATTTTTATCGAGTAATTTCATTTACACCAGAAAACTTGTCGATGGCCGTATATGGGGATTACAATGGGCCATCTTGTGATTTTGTCCCAGCCATTTCAACCAAATCTAACAAAAAATAATCCTATTACCATTGAGGATTTTATTATTTACGAAATGTATCTGTTTTTAATATTTTTTTTCGAATTGAGATAATTTCAGGAAAACTTGCACTTCATTTTTGACCTCGTAATGACTATCTTCGCTGCTTTTAAATAATCACCAGGACCTCATCCCATTATAAAGTATCAAAACATCATAATGCAACCATACAATTATGGAATTATGTATCACCACCGACCAGGGCCGCAGAAAGCCGAGCCGGGCCCCTGGGACAGTTCGAGTTTACGGGCCCCCCTAAAAAATAAACTCAATCCAGTAAAAAAATAACATAACATACATAAATTTTTCAATTCACATTGTCAGTTTTATTTCATATAAAATAAAATTTACTGGATCACTTATGTACATAAATGAAATGTTAGATTTCATTGTTTGATTTGCTTCCATTAACTTTTTCTAAATACATATGTACATATGTACATTTTAAGAGCTTGAATCAGCCAAGGAAACCTACCGTGCTTTTTGGTCTGCGAATATGGAAATGACCGATTCAAAGCTAATGCTGCGAACAAAGCTGGACTCCCACGCAAATGTTCTAAGGCTTTTCAAGCGATTTTGGCTCATAGTAGAACGTAAAAAATTTTTCATGCGAGACAATAGACTAAAAGAACGCTGACTGGAAGTGTGCGAAATATTCTTAATGCTATGCAGATGTTAGGAAATAATACTTCCATCTTCAAGTCATAAAATTTGTTCAGAAGTTGAAATGGTGGCAGCGAATCACATCCCAAATTTGCTAAGTGCATGGCTTTGAGATGAATGATTTCATCTATTAGATCCGTAGAAATAGCGATACCATAAATCGTGCAGAATGATGCTGTCTTTTTCTCTGAGCTCTTCTTTCGTCAGATCCTGATACTTCCACAAAAAACTAAATTTAATCACAATGTCATTTACGGCTTCGAAACGTCTTTTCATGTTACCAATCAAGCAGTCCAAAAGAACTTGCTGTTTGAATTGAGTTTCGGAATCACACTCAGGTGATTCGCCAGGTATTTCATCGAACTGGCGCTTTCTTATCTTCCTTCTTTTCTCTGCGAAGATATTCGCAACTCCTATACTCCCTTTCAGAAATTTACATTCTTGAAGTATGATCGACCACTGACCCCTGAACTTCTTCCACTCATCAATCAGGCTACGTATATTTTCTGCTTCCACGTCCAGTGTGGCATTTCTAGCTTGCAGTACCAGATTTCGATGGTTGATTACCGTCAACACTTTGAGCCAAATGGAGGCTAAGAGGATACACCCAAATTTCCCCATATATGCTTCAATACCTTTCAAATCCGTTACTGTGTCTGAACTCAGATTCAAAAGCTTCATTTAATCAATAACTTTCAATATTTGGGGAATGTGAGTTGCGAAAGGTTTCACACTATCCACACGAGCAGACCATCGTGTTTGTGACATGCTGTGCAAGGAGCAATTAGCCTTTTCCTTGAGAATTTCCCATCTCTGAGGGCTTGCGCTAAAGATATTATACAATTTCTGCATAATACCGAAGAATGTGATGGCTTCTGCAAAACATTCAGCAGCTTGCACTCCACATAAATTTAAACTATGACAAGCACAAGGTGCAAATATTGCCAGGGAGTTATATCTCAGGATATGACTCTTTGTAATGACCGCTCATATTACTGCCATTATCATACCCTTGCCCACGGCAGTCATCCAGTGGAATATTGTTTTTTAGAGTGCTGCGAATCAGCTCAGCGATAGCTTCTCCTGTTTTTGCGTTACAATCGACAAACTCTAAGAAGCGTTCTTGGATTTTCCGTTTTCCGGAGCCCCTGTCTAATAAAACATAACGCAATATAAAAACAGTCTGCTCCATATGCGCCGAATCAGGGGTTGCATCCACTATTACTGTATAATACTTGACGGACTTTTTCTCGCCTTCTATTTTTCTAATTACTTGACTTGCACAGATTTCTATGAACTCATTTTGTATTCCATCAGACAAATAATGTGCTTGGAGACGATTATTTTTCGTTTGAGATTCCCTCACCTTCTCCAAATGTTCATGCAATAGGGGGTCATAATTGCTGAGCAGTTCTAAAATACTAAGAAAGTTTCCTTTTTTGGATTTCCGATCAATGAACTATCCCCTCTAAATGCCAATCCTTTTCTCCAAGAACTAAAACAACATCAAGAATTCTGCGAAGTATCTTTTCCCAGCGAGCTGCTTCATTTCTAAGGGTTTCCGCTAGGAGAAAATCCACTGAACTTGCATTTCGAATTCTCATTTCATATTGGCGCCACTCTCTATAACAAGTTTTATGATTTTAACTATTTTCATGTTCAGGAATTTTGTCGCGTAACCTCTTCCAACCTTTTTCTTTAGAACAACCTGAAGATTTTGTCAAAGCTGATCGGGTATTTTCGGAAATTGTGCTGAAAAGCCGGCATGGAAAACAAAAAAAGTGCTTCTTTTCTTGCACTCCAAGCGAGCCAATCACGCTTTACTTTTTCTCCGTTTTTATACTCAGTTGAGCAGAGCTCACAGAGTATATTAAGTTTGATTGGATAACGGTTGGTTGTACATATATAAAGGAATCGAGATAGATATAGACTTCCATATATCAAAATAATCAGGATCCAAAAAAAATTTGATTGAGCCATGTCCGTCCGTCCGTCCGTCCGTCCGTCCGTCCGTTAACACGATAACTTGAGTAAATTTTGAGGTATCTTGATGAAATTTGGTATGTAGGTTCCTGAGCACTCATCTCAGATCGCTATTTAAAATGAACGATATCGGACTATAACCACGCCCACTTTTTCGATATCGAAAATTTCGAAAAACCGAAAAAATACGATAATTCATTGCCAAAGGCGGATAAACCGATGAAACTTGGTAGATGGGTTGACGTTATGACGCAGAATAGAAAATTAGTAAGATTTTGGACAATGGGCGTGGCACCGCCCACTTTTACAAGAAGGTAATTTAAAAGTTTTGCAAGCTGTAATTTGGCAGTCGTTGAAGATATCATGATGAAATTTGGCAGGAACGTTACTACTATTACTGTATATGTGCTAAATAAAATTAGCAAAATTGGATGAAGAACACGCCCACTTTTTAAAAAAAAATTTTTTTAAATTCAAATTTTAACAAAAAATTTAATATCTTTACTGTATATAAGTAATGATATGATGCAACAAACTACAAAAATAAAAGCAAATTTCAAAATGGGCGTGGCTCCGCCCATTTTCATTTAGTGTGTCTAGAATACTTTTAATGCCATAAGTCGAACAAAAATTTACCAATCCTTTTGAAATTTGGTAGAAGCATAGATTCTATGACGTTAACTGTTCTCTGTGAAAATGGGCGAAATCGGTGGAAGCCACGCCCAGTTTTTATACACAGTCCACCGTCTGTCCTTCCGCTCGGCCGTTAACATAATAACTTGAGCAAAAACCGATATATCTTTACTAAACTTAGCCCACGTACTTATCTGAACTCACTTTATCTTGGTATAAAAAATGGCCGAAATCCGACCATAACCACGCCCACTTTATCGATATCGAAAATTACGAAAAATTAAAAAAATGCCATAATTCTATACCAAATACGAAAAAAGGGATGAAACATGGTAACTGGATTGGTTTATTGACGCAAAATATAACTTTGGAAAAAACTTTGTAAAATGGGTGTGACACCTACCATATTAAGTAGAAGAAAATGAAAAAGTTCTACAAGGCGAAATCAACAGCCCTTGGAATCTTGGCAGGAATACTGTTAGTGTTATTGAATATATAAATAAATTAGCAGTACCCGACAGATGATTTTCTGGATCACCTGATCCACATTTGGTCGATATCGCGAGAACGCCTTCACATATACATCTAAGGGCCACTCGCTTTTAAAACCCTCATTAATACCTTTAATTTGATATCCATATCGTACAAACACATTCTAGAGTCAACCCTGGCCCACCGTAATGGCGATATCTCGAAAAGGCGTGCACCTATAGACCTAATGCCCACTCCCTTTTAAAATGCTCAGTAACACCTTTCGTTTGATACCCATATCGTAAAAACATTCTAGAGTCACCCCTGGCCCACCCTAATGGCGATATCTCGAAAAGGCGTCCACCTATAGACCTAATGTCCACTCCCTCTTAAAATGCTCAGTAACACCTTTCCTTTGATACCCATATCGTACAAACATTCTAGAGTCACCCCTGGCCCACCCTAATGGCGACATCTCGAAAAGGCGTCCACCTATAGACCTAATGCCCACTCCCTCTTAAAATGCTCAGTAACACCTTTCGTTTGATACCCATATCGTACAAACATTCTAGAGTCACCCCTGGCCCACCCTAATGGCGATATCTCGAAAAGGCGTCCACCTATAGACCTAATGCCCACTCCCTCTTAAAATGCTCAGTAACACCTTTCGTTTGATACCCATATCGTACAAACACATTCTAGAGTCACCCCTGGCCCACCCTAATGGCGACATTTCGAAAAGGCGTCCACCTATAGACCTAATGCCCACTCCCTCTTAAAACGCTCAGTAACACCTTTCATTTGATTCCCATATCGTACAACTAGAGACACCCCTGCTCCACCTTTATGGCGATATCTCGAAACGGCGTCCCCCTAGGGAACTAAGGATCACTCATTTTCAAAATACTCATTAACAGCTTTCATTTGATACCCATATCGTACAAACATATTCTAGAGTCACCCCTGGTCCACCTTTATGGGGATTTCTCGAAAAGGCGTTCACCTATAGAACTAAAGCCCATTCCCTTTTAAAATAATCATTATCACCTTTCATTTGATACCCATATCGTACAAACACATTCTAGAATCAGCCCTGGTCCACCTTTATGGCGATATCCCTAAATGGCGTCCATCCATAGAACTATGGCCTACTCTCTCTTAAAATGCTCTTTAATACCTTCCATTTGATACACATTTCATACAACCACATTCCAGGGTTACCCTAGGTTCATTTTCCTACATGGTGATTTTCCTTATTTTGTCTCCATAGCTCTCAACTGAGTATGTAATGTTCGGTTACACCCGAACTTAGCCTTCCTTACTTGTTTTAGAGTATTATGGAGTATGATTTAAAGGAAATGGCGACCACTTAAGTCGTTGGGAGGTCGAAATAAAATGTCATTTTAAGTTAGCTGAAGCACTTTTGACAGATAGGGCTAATAAAATTGTGTCAAAAACGTTTATCTAACTTAAAATCACATTTTATTTCGACTATGAATATGCCCCATAGTATTTGATCAGATGCTTATCATTTTAGTTAAGTGATTTTCAATTTTAACACAATTCTTTGTAGCAACAAAGTATTGTAACGAATTTACTGCAATTCCCTTTATTTGCAAATTTCTGGTAACGTTCGAATCGGTAAACTGTTGAATAAATAACTCCACTATTCAATAATTCAAAATGGCCTTTATTAAAGTACATACTTATGAATAACACTACTTATGCTTTCCAGATAGCGTCTTAAATCTGACGCCTCTACTGTTGTGCCTCTACTGTTGCTGCCTTTTATACTGTCTGATTTCCTCGTTGCATATTTCTAGGCTTTTCCATTTCCAGAACTTATTAGTTAGTTATCAGCTATAAAATTACTCAGCTGTAACTACAGATGCATGATTTTATAGCTTCTCTCAAACCCCATGCGCTTGTATGTGTGAGCGACACTTGCACAACAATTGCATATTTTCGAGAGTATCTCAGATTTATGCATGTGGTTGTGCGTTGGTTCTCTGCTGCGTGTACGCACATATGTGTAGACATAATGATTGAATTATTGATGTGCATACAAGTCACTGCTTAGCATCGGCTTAGAGATGATTGTATCCCTTAGTGTTGCTAATGTTCGTCACACTGCCCTACACCAAAGTCTGGTCGTCCCGATCAGACAAATTTCCTTATCTAAACGCCGCTAGCATTTCCAAATGTACCACTCTTCTATTTCATGGTTTCCCAATGGTTTGTATGCGGTAGATGACATCGCTGATCCTCTTCACAACTCTGGACGGGCCTTCCCAACTGCACCAAAATTCGGATGGGACACCTTTCCAACCGTGAGGGTTGTATAGCAGTACCAAATCTCCCTCCCGGAAACCTTCCGAATTATTTTTGTACCTGTGTTTCATTTACTTCTCATTACCCTGGGCCGTTCTCTCACACTCTGTTGTTTGGCCAATGAACTACTTCGTAGAGCTTACGCTTGACGGATTGACTTCGCATAATCAGTATCGTTCCCACGTTTCGCAACAGTAGTGCGCCCAAGCTTGAAACTACCCTCGCATTCTTTCTGGGAAATTCGTTCCTTCGTTTTTGTGCATCCATTTGGTTTTTTCAATGCCAGTGTTTCTCCCGCAGGTACTTTTGTTTTCGCTTTATTTGGCCCATTCGATCCATCAACCTTTGCCTTTGACTTTCGTGGTCTTTGTGGAGTCTTCTCCACCAGTACTCGATTAAAACTGAACCCTTTCTCCAAACTGAAGTTAAGTGGTATATTCTGATCCTTATAACGCATAATCCTTCTCTGCATGTCAATCCTGATGTCATGGTCTAAGAAGTCCACTTCCAATATGACTTCATCAATAATCTCCGAATTTGTGTAGAAGCATGACGTTCCCAAATAAGACTTCACAGATCCCTTCTCCCGGAATTTGTTATACAAGTCAGTGACCGTACGCAGTCTTGCTCCAGGTAATGGCTTTGCTCTCCTGTAGACCAAATCAGATCGAATCAAGGAATGAGATGCCCGCATCTACAGTTAGTACATGTTCTTTGCAATCCACCTTTCCTTTGACGGCAACACTGCTCGATTTTCTTCCAATTTGCGACACAGATATCACAGGATATTCAATAGCTGTGGCAAGTTTTCGATCTTTACATCTGACTCGCTCTTGCTTATCCCCTCCAGCTTTGCGTTTACGGCCACCCAAGTTGGAACTACCACGACCGGTGCTGCAATGTCGAGCAATGTGACCTGGGTTACCGAACTTGAAACTTTTGATTGCACCATTATTCTTCTGTTTCGTTCCTTTTAAAGCTTCTAAAATTGCGTCTACCCGCTCTGGCCTTTCTACTTCCACACGGCGTGCATTGAAAACTTGTTTACACAGAAGTGACTCTGTTTCCTGAATCAGAGCTTGTGACACCGTTTCTGCGAATGTTGGCTTTGGGTTTGCGTATGCAGCTCGCTTTGTTTCGACGTCCCGTATGCCCTTTAGGAAGCACTGAATCTTTACCCTTTCAGTGTATTCCACGGGTGCGTCCGCATTCGCTAAATGTGCCAGCCTTCAACATCCGACGAAAACTCTTGCAATGTTTCACCAGGCCTCCGGAAGCGGTTCATTATCTCCATTTGGTATATCTGTCTCCTATGCCCAGTTCCGTATCGTCTCCCTAGAGCGCCCATCAATGCTCCATAACAGTTTCGTTCGCCCTCTGGAATGGTTTGTAAGATTTCGGCAGCTCGTCCCTTCAATGCTACAAATAGAGCTGCAGCTTTATCTTTAGCATTCCAGTTGTTCACTGCTGCGGTTTTCTCAAATTGTAGCTTAAAGACCTGTAAAGGAACAGAACCATCAAATGATGGTGTTTTCACCTTTGGATTACTCGCTGAAACTGCTGGGCCATTTATTTGCAACTCATGTATACGACCTCTCAAAGCTTCTATCTCGGCATCCATTTTGTCTTCGAGCTGTACAATTTTTGTATTCTGTGCTTCTAACTGCGAATACATTTGTGCCACCTGCAATGAAAAACGCTCCTCTTGTGCTTCCATCTTGGATGTAATCTGTGTCGACATTTCTGAAATACGCGTTTCTTGTGCTTTCAACTGCTCAGCCATCTGAGATGTCATATATGGCTTCCGTTCTTCAAGTTGAGTTTCCATCTTAGATGTTATATGGTTCTCCTGGGATTCCAGTTGGGATACCATATACGTCGTCTGTTCTTCCAGTTGTGATGCCATACATGTCTTCTGTTGAGATGATATTTGCGACGACATCAATGCTACTGTCGATGTTTGTGCAGATATTGTATCCAATATCATGTTCAAATCTGTGCTGGTAACTGTCTGCGATGTTTCGTTTTTCTCTTAAATTTTTGTTGTCGTCTCGTCGACATCAAGGTAAAAGACATACTCTTCCACGTTAATTCCCTCTAATTCCATTGCCTTACGTAGTCGTGCCTGAAGTTCGAGTTTATTGCTGGTTGTATTCAATCCACGGGTCTCCAACTCCTTCTTCAGTTGCTCGGTCTTCAATTCACTCCACTCTGGCATGTCCAAGTTGTATTCGAAGTCTTCGGAATTTATTCAACAATTCCTCTTCTGACACCAATTGTAACGAATTTACTACAATTCCCTTTATTTGCAACATTCTGCTAACGTTCGAATCACTAAACTCTTGAATAAATTACTCCACTATTCAATAATGCAAAATGGCCCTTATAAAGTACTTCTGAATAACACTACTATTGCTCGCCAGATAGCGTCTTAAATCAAACTGATTGTCGTGCCTGTACTGTTGCTTTCTTTTATACTGTATGATTTCTTCGTTAAATATTTCTAGGCTTTTCCATTTCCAGAACTTATTAGTCAGTTATCAGCTTTAAATTACTCAGGTGTAACAACAGATGCATGATCTTATAGCTTCTCTCAAACCCCATGCGCTTTTATGTGTGAGCGACACTTGCACAATCATTGCATACTTTCAGAAGTATCTCAGATTTATGTATGTGCTTGTGCGTTGCTTCTCAGCTGCGTGTACGTACATATGTTTAGACACAATGATTGAATTACTGATGTGCATACAAGTCACTGCTTAGCAGCGGCTTAGAGATGATAGTATCCCTTAGTGTTGCTAATGTTCGTCACAATGTGTATGTACCTATGAAGTCCTAGTTAGAGTACTGTCAATACTGATTTTCCTTGCCGGGCCCCCAAAACCCTTCCAGGGCCCATGGCAATTGCCCTGGCTGCCTCCCCCCCTTATCCACGGCTCTGCCATCAACCACGGCAATTTAACTTTAAATAAAAGTCCACATAAACGTATAGCAGAACTGAAATTGCAACTATAAATTTACGATTTATGCGGCGCTGTGAATAGCGCGGAAACGAGCGAAACCACAACGGAAAATTCAACAACTTAAACCCGCCAGGAATTTAGAGTCGCTCTTTAAAACTTTAACCACAACAAACGTGTACACAAATAACAAGCAGGTAATGTGACGCACTTTAGTTTAACAAAAGGCGCACAAAAGCAATACAAGTCACGTAAGGCACAAGAAGGTTAAGCTAAAATTGTGCATTATATACCCAGTAGTGGGATTATTATATTTAGCTGAGCAAAGCTCCGTCCGTCCGACAATTCCGATTGTGCATACACAATTTTTATAAACACCAGAAATAAAATGTGTCGGTTAATAACGCAGCTACTATAACCAAATTCCCTGTATAGTCTTAAATACTAACCTAAATTAAATTTAATTCTAAATTTTCAAAAAGAGGCGCAGCACTGCGCTCTTCTGACAAAATCAATTTTTCTATTATTACTATCTAATATCTAATATATATTATAAATGGCAAAGTTTGGATGTGAAGATGTTTGGATGTTTAGATGTTTGGATGTTTGTATGTTTGGATGTTTGGATGTTTGGATGTTTGTCCAGACGTTTGTCTTTGTGACTCAATCACGCAAGAACGGCTGGACCGATTTGGATGAAATTTTGCACACATATAGTCAATAGTCTAGAAGGATCTACTAGCTATATATTTTTCAAAATGGGCGTGGTCTCCGCCCCCTAGGTACAGTTATAAATTAATTATTATATTTTTTCGTCTTTGCGACTGAATCACTCCAGAACGGCTACACGGATTTTGATGAAATTTGGGACACAGACAGTAGTCTACTAGCGAAATTTTTTTCGAACATGGAAAGAGGGGTGGGGGTCCCACGACCCCTACGAGAAATTATTTTTCAATAATTTTTACACATTATAAGTTTACGTATACTGGCCTTCACCAATATCACAGACTCAAGGGGTCAAATAAGTCGAGGGCTTACAAAGTAAGCAGTGACACCCTCCGCCCGCCCCCCTTTATCTCCCCCTCTGGTGTAAAATCTATAAATTGTTATAACTCAATATAAATTTTCTCCTAAATCAATAGTTTTTGGTATCTGGTACATACAGAACGAGATCTAGACAATCTTGGAGGAACGACCAGTGGTCCTCTCCTCTACTCCCGCCATCCGCCCTCCATCTATTGTTTTTATTAGCACGCTTTTATTAGCTTTACCTGTATGTTTCTATGTAACTTTTTATTCGCTCCAATGCGCCTGCTGCCTTATTAACATGGTTTTATAATTAGCTTCACCTTATTTGTAATCCCGTAAGGGCCATATCGAGACCCTTCCGGGATCATTTCTGGATGGTTTTCGGGATCGGTCCGGGATTACGCCGGGGTAATTTCGGGACTTTTTCGGGACTATTTCGGGATCATTTTGGGACCCTTCCGGGATCATTTCTGTATAGTTCTCGGGATCCGTCCGGGATCCCGTCGGGGTTATTTTGAGACATTTTCGGGACTATTCCGGAATCATTTCGGGACTATTTCGGGATCATTTGGGGACCCTTCCGGCATCATTTCTGGATGGTTTTCGGGATCCGTCCGGGATCTCGTCGGGGTCATTTTGGGACTTTTTCGGGATCATTTGGGGGCTCTTCCGGCATCATTTCTGGATGGTTTTCGGGATCCGTCCGGGATCTCGTCGGGGTCATTTGGGGACTTTTTCGGGATCATTTGGGGGCTCTTCCGGCATCATTTCTGGATGGTTTTCGGGATCCGTCCGGGATCTCGTCGGGGTCATTTGGGGACTTTTTCGGGATCATTTGGTGGCTCTTCCGGCATCATTTCTGGATGGTTTTCGGGATCCGTCCGGGATCTCGTCGGGGTCATTTGGGGACTTTTTCGGGATCATTTTGGGGCTCTTCCGGCATCATTTCTGGATGGTTTTCGGGATCCGTCCGGGATCCCGTTGGAATCATATCGGGACTTTTACGCAACTAATACGGGATCATTTGGGATCCCTTTCGGCATCATTTCTGGGTGGTTTTCGGGATCCGTCCAGGATCCCGTCGCGGTCTTTTAGGGACTTTTTCGCGACTAATACGGGATCATTTGGGAACCCTTTCGGCATCATTTCTGTATGGTTTTTGGGATTCGTCCGGGACCCCGTCGTGGTCATTTCGGGACTCTTTCTCGAATAATACGGGATCATTTGCGGACCCTTTCGGAATGGATAGTTGTCGGGATCCCCTCACGGTCATTTCGGGACTATTAGGAGATCATTTGAGGACCATTCCGGCATCATTTCTGGATTGTTTTCGGAATCCTTTCGGGATCCCGTCAGGGTCATTTTGGGACTTTTTCGGGATCATTTAAGGATGGCTTTCAGGATTCGTCCGGGAACCCGTCAGGGTAATTTCTGGACTTTTCCGAGACTATTTCGGGATCATTTTGGGACCTTCCCAAGATCATTTCTGCATGGATTTCGGGATCGGTCCGGGATGCCGTCAGGGTCATTTTGGGACTATTAGGTGATCATTTGAGGATCTTTCCGGCATCACTTCTGGATGGTTTTCGGTGTCCGTTCAGGATCCCGTCGGAATAATTGCGGGACTTTTTCGGGATCATTTGGGGTCTCTTCCGGTATCATTTATGGATGGTTTTTGGGATTCGTCCGGCATCCTGTCGGGGCCATTTTGGGACTTTTTCTCGACTAATACGGGATAATTTGCGGGCCCTTTCGGTATCATTTCTGGATAGTTGTCGGGATCCGTTCGGGATCCCGTCAGGGTCTTTTCGGAACAATTAGGAGATCTTTTGAGGACCTTTCCGGCATCATTTCTGGATAGTTTTCGGGATCCTTTCGGGGTCCTATCAGGGTCATTTCGGGACTTTTTCGGCAACATTTAAGATTGGTTTTCAGGATTCGTCCGGGATCCCGTCAGGGTAATTTCTGGACTTTTTCGAGACTATTTCGGGATCATTTTGGGACCAGCCCAAGATCATTTCTGGATGGATTTCGGGATCTGTCCGCGATGCCGTCAGAATCATTTTGGGACTATTAGGTGATCATTTGAGGACCTTTCCGGCATCACTTCTGCATGGTTTTCGGTATCCGTTCAGAATCCCGTCGGAATAATTGCGGGACTTTTTCGGGATCATTTGTGGTCCCTTCCGGCATCATTTCTGGATGGTTTTTGGGATTCGTCCGGCATCCCGTCCGGGTCATTCCGGGACTTTTTCTCGACTAATACCGGATCATTTGGGAACATTTTCGGCATCATTTCTGTATGGTTTTCGGGATCCGTTCGGGATCCCATCGGGGTCATTTCTGGACTTTTTCTCGACTAATACGGGATCATTTGGGGTAGCTTCCGGCATCATTGCTAGATGGTTTTCGGGATCCGTCCGGGATCCAATCAGGGCCATTTCGGGACTATTTCGGGATTATTTGGGGTACCTTCCGACATCATTTCTATATGGTTTTCGGGATCCGTCCGTGATCCCGTCAGGGTCATTTCGGTACTATTTCGGGATCCTTTGGGGTACCTTCCGGCATCATTTCTATATGGTTTTGAGGATCCGTCCGGGATCCCGTCGGGGTCATTTCGGGAATTTCTCTCGACTAATACGGGATCATTTGGGGACGCTTTCGGCATCATTTCTGGATGGTTTTCGGGATCCGTCCAGTATCCCGTCGGGGTCATTTCGGAACTATTTCGGGATCATTTGGGGTACCTTCCGGCATCATTTCAAATGGGTACTTTTCGGGACTATTTCGAGATCATTTGGAGACCCTTCCGGCATTATTTCTGGATGTTTTTCGGGATCCATACGGAATCCCGTCAGCGTACTTTGGAAACTTTTTCAGGGCTATATCGTGTTCCGGCAAAAACATTTCGGGACTTTTTTGGGAGTATTTCGGTATCATTTCAGGATAGATACTTCAGGGATAATTTCTGGATTATTTTCTGAATCTGCAGGGATTCCGTCAGGATTATTTTGGGACCCCTCCGGGATGATTTATGGGTCATTCTCGGGATCTGTCCGGGATCCCGTCGGAGTTATTTCGGGACTTTTTTCTGGATTATTTCGGGATCATTTTGGGACCCTTGCGGGATAATTTCTGTATGATTTTCGGGATCTGTCCGGGATTCCGTCGGAGTTTTTTCGGGACTTTTTCCGGACTTTTTCCGGGATCAATTCTGTATGGTTTTCGGGATCCCGTCATGGTAATTTCAGGAATTTTTCGGGACTATTTCGGCCACCGTGGTGTGATGGTAGCGTGCTCCGCCTATCACACCGTATGCCCTGGGTTCAACTCCCGGGCAAAGCAACATCAAAATTTTAGAAATAAGATTTTTCAATTAGAAGAAAATTTTTCTAAGCGGGGTCGCCCCTCGGCAGTGTCTGGCAAGCGCTCCGATTGTATTTCTGCCATGAAAAGCTCTCAGTGAAAACTCATCTGCCTTGCAGATGCCGTTCGGAGTCGGCATAAAACATGTAGGTCCTGTCCGGCCAATTTGTAGGGAAAAATCAAGAGGAGCACGACGCAAATTGGAAGAGAAGCTCGGCCTTAGATCTCTTCGGAGGTTATCGCGCCTTACATTTATTTATTTATTTATATTTCGGAATCATTTTGGTACCCCTCCTGGTTAATTTCTGGATGATTTTCGGGATCTGCACGGAAATTTTGGTATCATCTTGGGTCCGGGATCATTTTAGGTCTCTTCGCAACCGGTAGTTCAGCACACATGCCTTTTTATATTATGAGCTTTTATGGCCGTGCATTTGCTGCTAATTATTCGTATTTAAAATTCGGTATGTTTTATCTTCAATCTAACAGAGCTTTTTCGTTCAATTTTTTAGGTTTTTTCAATGAATCGTGTAACGAACTGTTTTAACTATAATTACACTTTTTGTAATATTTTAACCAACTAAATACCCGAAAAGCAACACTATTTTCATCTAAAAAATTCTCTTTGGTTTTAGCTAATTGTAGTTTCACTCCTTTGTTCTATGAGTAGTAATTCTTTCACCCCTCTCATATCAATTAATTTAATTTAAAAACAAAATGTATTTTTTTTTTAATTCGAGAAAACTGTATTGTGCTATTCATGAAAGCGTACCTTTCAGCTTATCTTCTTATTTAGTTCTTTTTTTTACTAAATTACAAAAATAAAATATATTAGACAAAAATAATTTTTAAACAGATAACTTGATAAGCAGGCTAACATGAATAGCACATATATTTTTTTTTCTCCTTGCGGACGGGGCCGCGGGTAAAGGCTAGTATATATATAAAAATCAAATTCTGTGTGTGTGTGTGTGTGTTCGCTATGGAAACGTATTTCCCACACATCATTCATCACCAAATTTTGGTTATGGGTTCCTTCGATCAACGGGAAGGTTTTAGGCTAAAAATAATTTCGATATATAAAAGGGGCGTGGCACCTCCCATACAAATGGAATCTTTGGTACTGCATACCTTTGAAGGTATAAATGCCAGAACATTGAAATTCAATGAGGAGTTATATGAGGTCAATCCCTAACACCACCAAGAAAATGCGGAATTTGGAGAAAGGGGGGTGGCACCTCCAATGAAAATGGAATCTTTAGTAATGCACAACTTTGAATGTATACATGCCAGAACATTGAAATTCAGTAAGGAGTTATATGAGGTCAATCCCTAACAGCACCAAGAAAATGCGGAATTGGGAAAAAGGGGGCGTGGAACCTCCCATACAAATTGGATATATTATACTGCATATATCTGGATGTCGTAATGGTAGGATAATTAAAATTGGTAAGGAGCTATGTGACGTTAAGTCCTAAAACCTCCAGTAAAATGTGCAATGGGGAAAAACTATGGCTGCCGTACAAACTTAAGTTATTTTAACACCGAAAGTTTGACTGCATTGTTGAGTTTAGCTGTTAAAAAAATTGTTTAGCTTCAGTCTATCTACATCTTCTATAAAAATCAAATTCTGTGTGTGTGTTCCCTATGAAAATGTGTTTGCTATACTTCGATCATCACCAAATTTTGGCTCGAGGTTCCTTCGATTATGACGAAAGTTTTTCATCTCTTAGAATTAAGAATTTTAAATTTAAATGTTTTTGTTTTTTGGCTATGCGAAAGAACTATCTTAGCTCACAAAAATGATCATGTTAACAAAATCAATGATCGCTTTCAAAATCAATTTCCTATTGAAGTAACGAAATATAAATCGATCGCCACAGTTACAGATCTAAGCCCACCTCACTCCTAGGCGGCCCGTCCAGAGTAGGAGGATACTCAACCGGTAGTAGCTTCTGCCTCGAAAGTTACACCAAGACCTTAAAGTAGTACCACGGGGAGCAGATAGCCCGCGAAACTTGCTCCGTTTCTGCTCGTTTGCAGTAGGCCCTTCGGGAGCATCGTGGTGGAAGTGGTTGATATCCGAATGCGGTAAGACTTGGTTAGCTCAAATGTGGAGTTGCATTTCAACTGGGTGACGTGACCCTTAGAAGAGGAGAGATGTTGTATAGGCCTTCAGCCCTACCAAGGTGATGATGTATCCACTCACATCATCGAGTGGGACCAAGGGAAGCGATGAACTAGAAGGTTCAATGTGGATGTTGTTGTTGTCGCAGTGCTTCACTTTGTTCACATAAGAAGGTCGGTGCAGTTCCTTAATCCACCAAATACCATGAACAAACTCCAAACCCTTCGAGGAGTGTGTTTATCGCTACATCAACAATATCTCGCTTCAGAAAAATAGGACCATTGGTGTGGTATCCTAGGACGCTACATGGTGGCCTTTTATGCATTCAGTGCTAACACCGTTGGTTATAAATTCATGTAAACAAATACACAAAAAAGCAACCAAATAAAATCACTTAACTAAACGCGCGCGAAAAATTTAAATTATGTACCGCAGAATTCCAATGCTTGGCCAAGCGGCAAAGTACTTTAACGATGGCTGATCCGGCACAATTTCTGGATGAAGAGTGATGAAGGGGCACAGTTTGGCTGATTGCAAGCAGCGCAAAGTTAATACTATATTATTTCGGCAGGGAAGTGGCGGTTGGTACAAATACTTTAGCCAACTTGTTTGTTGGTTGTGCAGTATAGTTGTTTGTAGGCTTCTAAATTTTGTGCGCATCGACTTATTGTCTTGGTTCGCCACTTTTTTATTTGCCTTTTAGAATTAAACTTACCTTACAAGAGGCAGTGTATGTGAGCAATAAATCGATAGCTATTATGCGTAACGCCTATAAACCCCAGTCGGAAGGGGTGATAAACCATTATAAAGCAAATGCAAAAAGATTTCATTTTAATCTTTGGTCTAATTTAAAATTGAAACCCTCCTCTGTTTATCTAACATTACCATTTCAGGACTGATCTACAAACAAAGGTACATAGTAAACAGCCGAAGCTCTGGTTACCCCGAACTCCTGATGGATCTAGGGGATTGGAGGGCGGAATGGCCTAGAAGGTTTCATGTGGTCATACCAAATCGTTCACGAGATGGTCGGTGCATGTTACCGCAACGCATTGGATTTGCATCCGGCAAAGGACCATCAATGTCATTAACACTCCCCAAGGCATTCGGTGAGTGTTCTTATCGCTACAACAATAACAACCGAAAAAGTCAGAGCTAAAGGTCGACGTGCATCCAAGCATTATAATGCATGCATACTGTGCCTTGGAGGCTTTCTTAGTCCTCTTATCCACATTGAGCTTTTACAACAACATTTTACTTTCTACATATTACGATTTCTAAGTATGTTGTACTTTGTTTCTAAGTGAGTTGTACCAACACGACGTCAGTTGCCCAGGTGTGCAGATCTCGAGGCGCTTGCTACATCAACACAATTACTTATTAACAGACCAATTACCAATCAGAAACGGGCTATTTTAAAATTTGTTCAAAGAACGCCCTATCTGGAATTCGGTTGGAAAATGCCTGATCTTAGGATTTGTTCCAAAAATGCCCTATTTAACCATATCAATAGATTTTAACGTTTTCTAGGGCTTTTATGAAAAAAGTCTGAGGTGGGATTTATTTAATCAAATTTTTACAAATCAAAAAGGCTGTCGAGACAGGGCTGTATTCCACTCAGCAGTCAATTTATGTTAATAAATCGAAGAAAGTGGTACCTTTCAGACAGACCAAAGTAAAAATGGCAACAAAATCTTTATTTTTACGATAATAAGCTTTTTTATTACCCGTGTTATTATTTCAATAAAGAAACTGTACGATATAATGAGATATGAAATTTATTTTGATATGTGGTTTTCACCATGAACATAAGACGAATGGCAAAAAACTGCTGTGAGTATTTGCCCTTATATAGCTTATCATATCATTATTCTATGCATCAATTCCACAAAGAGCACCTTTTATTTGTGCAGAAATATCGCCTGATTTAACTGTAACACAAACCAGAGATGTAACTACTTATGTACAAACATATCGCTCATTTACTTCAATAGTGTCATAACTCAAAAAACACGACTTTTTAGTTAATAACATATAAACGTACCCAATACCATGATCTATGTTGTATAAGAAAATCGTTGTAATCAAAAAATTTGCCACGTGCTATAAAAATGAAAATGTGCCTTTATATGCGCAACATATGGCAGTTAAAATCTTTGAATGACTCTCCTGGAAAATTGTGTTTTTTGAGTTATGACACTATTGAAGTAAATGAGCGATATGTTGGCACAGTCAGCTGTCTTAGCGGTAGTGCACAATAGGTTTTTTTTATGCTAACATACATATGTACATATGTATGTATGTTTTATTTATAAAAATGATTAGAGATCAATGGTGAACAGTTTTGTATGCATTTATAACAACAGGGTTTAGTGGGAGTGCAGATTTAATGTAAGCAAATGTTAGTATATGTGTGTTTGAAGTTGTGTATACTTATCCATATGAAAATTAGAAATTGCAAGTGATAATAACAAAATAAAGTTATCAGTGATCGTACATGACAAAACTTAGTAATAAGGAATTAGCAACTTATACCTTTAAACATGTACAATGTGTTTATAACTACACAATCTTCATAAATCCTCCTTGTGTAGGAAATCGACTTGAGATCTCATCAAAGAATGGCGATCATGAATAAATCGTATGCGCCCATAAAATATTCAGCCCAATTCTAAACGAAAATTCCGTGCGGGTTTTTTCCCTTCTCCCATTCCTCGAATTCTAAATAAAAATTCCTTGTGAGTTTTTTCACTTCTCCCTTTCCTCCTATTCTGAACAATGTTCGAAAAAGCGGAAACCGGTTATGGGAGAAAAGTAGGTATTATGAATGTGAGGGAGAGGGAGATTTCTCTGCCATTTCATAGGAGTTTTTTCACTTGTTAAATTAAAGGGAATGTATAAAAATAGTTAAAGGAAATTGGTTCTTTTAAGAAAGAACACTTATTTGTACAAATTTGTGCTAAAATATGTATTTACATTCTACAATATTCTCACTGTTAATACAACAACAACAACAACCGCAATATTCTTTAGTTTAAGGCGAAAAGTATATCATAAGCAACGGAAGAGCTCTTCGTATATTTGATGCAGCCATTCAGAAATTGCGCAAGGATTTTTAAGAAGGTTGAAATAGATTTTGGCATATGGCGAAAGGCGAACTCAACTCGACTTGGCCGCCAGAAAATAGTTTTGCTGAATGAAAGCAGGCAACTCCGGCGGATTTGTGTTATCCCGCCGTCTTCTTCTTCTTATGCTCCTCTGTTGATGTTGCTGTGGCACCAATTCATTACTCATTTCAGTGAACACCACATAAAATGCAATACTATGCATTGTTTATATTTTATTTCTTAATTTCAAACAAATTCGCAACAATAATTAACTTTTCTATTTTTTAAACAAAATAAGAAATGAGCAACGAAATTTCAATTGACAAAACAGCTGACTTCGAAAATTCGAAATTCCTATTCCCCAATTATTCTTCTCCCTAGGAGAAAAGAATAGGAGGAATTTTTCCGCGGGAATAAAAAAATCCGCGAGAACAAAATTCCGTGAGAATATTTAGAATTATTATCTTCGGCCATTTTACGATCGTTTCACTGGTCACTTTTAAATAGCATTTTATTAAGATATAGCTCGTGTTTAATATACTCTCACTCTTACTTCTCCCATTGTCCCCTTTTTATTAAACTCACCTTTTCCCTGCGCGTACTTCCAGTGTTGACATTATGGTGCTTTTTAAACTGGGCCTAGCTTTTTTTTGAATTTAGTTCCAAGATTGTGTGTTAGGCTTCTAGATCCTTTTTAGCACTTTCAAAATATTTTATTTATTTACTTATAAAGATTATTTTATGTGGATTAACTTTACGAACGCTGCAAATGAGTCGTATATTTGTGAAGGTAATTTTTGTGTATCAAAACAATCACATTCTACTTTATGATTTCATGCTTATTATTTTCCGTGTATGTATGCAAATATGCATATAATGAATGTACCGTTTTATGTATAATATATATCCCTATACCTACATATGTACAAGTTTTATATTGTGCAGATGAATTCTTTCACAACATTCTCTACGTAAGTTGGTTGTTATGCCAACAATTATTTAGGAGCATACGGACTCAAGCAATGACGTGATACCTGCCTGCTTAGATAAACCATTATATCATATGTGTCAACATCGTTAACTAATGAGGAGATAATTTCAAAGAAAATTATAATCAATATTTGTCTAACATGCTGCAAACTAATGATATGAATCGACGGTTATGGCTGTCCAACAAAGCACAAAAACCAGTCGCTTCTTCTCTAGGTTAACTGGCACCAATTGGTCACGCCAAGTGAATCTAAATTGTTTTCTACCTGGTCCTTCCAAAGGAGTGGAGGCCATCCGCTTCCTCTACTTCCGTAGACGGATTCCGATAAAAATAATTTCTTAGTGGGGGTCTCATCTTTTATTCGCATAACATGGCCTAGCCAGCGTAGCCGCTTTGTTTTAATTCGCTGGGCTATGTTGATGCCTACGTAAGGCACGTATAGCTCATGTTGTTGTTGTAGCAGTGCTTCGCCCCATTCAATAGGTGTGACCGATCACAAATTGTCATCAATATCCTCTAACGGGAGCCCAAGGAAACTTGCTGTTTCCAAAGGGTGGACCATAATGAGAGGGGTGTTAGAGGCGTTGGTTCAACAATATGGATGGTGTCATGTGTGGACATGTTACAATCAGGACATATGTTTTGTATGACGTGGTTGATTCTGGATAGGTAAGAGTTTAACCTGTTACAGTATCCAGATCAAAGTTGAGCTAGAGTGACTCGCATTTCCCTAGGGAGTGTTTTTTTCCTCTTCTTCAAGATTAGGGTATAGTTCTTTGAGTACAGGATTCACCGGGCAATTCCTGGCATAGAGGTCAGATGCTTGTTTGTGGAGTTCACTGAGGACCTGCTTGTATTTTTTGGCTTCATACGGCTGTGTTATAGGTACCCTATTTCCTCATAATGCTTATGGGGATGACTCCTTTAGCCCCTGGGTGGTGTTGGCTCATCAATCAGATGTCTGTTAGGATGCCCAGGTTTCTGGGCATTCAAGAGGAACTGTTTGATTAGCATTTCATTCCTCTCCCTAATGAGGAGTATTCTCGCCTCAATATGTAGATGGTGTTCAGGAGACATAAGGAGACAACCCGTGGCGGTTCTGAGGGCAGTATTTTGGAAGGCGTGTAGCTTCTTCCAGTGAGTAGTCTTTAGGCTTGGCGTCCATAACGGGGACGCGAAGCATGCAGTCGACTGGCCAATTGCTTTGTAAGTGGTAATGACCGTTTCTTTGTCTTTTCTCCAAGTACTGCCAGCAAGGGATTTGAGGATTTTATTACGGCTTTGGTATAATTGCGGCTGCATGCTTACCAAAATGTAGATCCTGATCAAACGTCACACCCAAGATTTTGGGGTGTAAGACAGTCGGTAGCGTAGTGCCATTGACGTGGATGTTCAAAATGGTCTACATTTGGGACGTGCATGTTGTAAACAAGGTCACCGATGATTTTGTCTGTGATAATTTCAGGTTTCGCGAGGTGAAAAACTGGAGAGATCAGGGAGGTAGCCGTTTATTTTGTAGCAAAGCTCATCGATCTCCCGGCCTGGCCTGTGGTCATTATTGTGCAGTCATGGGCGTAACTCCTTCTGATGGCGAAAGTAGATTTTATATGTAGAAGTTAAACAAAAGTGGAATAGGGCACCACCCTGTGGCACCCCTTGTTTAATTCTTCTTGGTTTTGATGTTTCGTTTCTAAATTGCACCGATGCCTGTCGGCCACCCAGATAATTTGTGGTTCACCTTTTAAGACTTGGGGAAAGGGTAGACTTTTCCAGGTCTTGCAGTAACGTGTCATTGTTGACCGTATCAAAAGCTTTTGATAGGTCTAGCGGAACGAGTACTATTCTATGGTGGGGTTTTTGATTTAAACCGCAATTTATCTGGGTGCTAATATAATTTAGCGCGGTGGTTGTGCAATGAAGCTTTCTAAAGCCATGCTGATGACAGGCTAGTTGCAAATTTGCTTTGAAATAGGGGATCAAAATGGCTTCAAGCGTCTTGGCTACTGGCGATAGGAGAGATATCGGGCGATATGAATCTCCTATGTTAGCTGGTTTCCCAGGCTTTAGTAGCGGGATCATCTTGGCGTTTTTCCATTTTTCGGGAATGAGAAAATTGGAAATGGACAGGTGGAAGACGTGTGCTAAATATTTGAAACCCTTTTTATATTTTATATTTATATTTATATTATATAACTTTGTCAACCATAGATTGCATTATATATTGTCTGCAAAAAGGGCTCGCGCACTTTTTCGCATCCGACAGCACTTTGTCGCCATAGGCGATGGAAATTTTGTCATTGTGTTTAGGCGGATTCGATAGGAACTTTTCGGTGGTCCAAAGTTTACCCACACCTGCAGAGAGTTTACAATCCCTTAAATGCTCCTCCCATTCGCCCGCTTGTGTTCATCCACAAGCAATCTGACGCGTTGGTTTATATACCTTATTTGGGGGTCGCCGGGATCGAGCTGTCTTATATGGTCACGCTCTCTCGCTAAATTTGCGGCCTCCGCCGAAAAAGGAGGCCAAATTTCGGGAATTCTTCCATCGTGAATAAATCAAGCCGAGGCGGATTCATTGACCTTGCGGAAAGCACGCTCCCCTTGGCGAGCATCAGTTGGGATAGGGAGGGCAACAAAGCGGCTGTCTGTAAACGATTTGTACTCATCCCACTTTCCTTTTTTAAAGTTTATGAAAGTGCGTTTTTCGGTGACGATAAAGTCGGCGGTACGCTCGAGTGAAATAAGTATAGGCAGGTGGTCGTAGGTCGATGTTACCATCGGCTGTAAATTTCGCAGTTTACGAGTCCTACCAACGATTGATATATCTGGCGAACTGTCACAGCTTCCTACCTTACGAGTGTGGGTGTCTCCGTTTATTGTACAGAACGTCGTTTCTTCTATTTGAACCCCCAACATATCACCTCTGCTGTCCGCCTGCAAGTTGGAATGCCATAGATCGTGATGGGCATTGAAATCGCCTAAGATAATGCGATTGTTTCCAGTGAGTACGCTGCTGATATCAGGACGGTATCCACTGGGGCAACAGGTGACAGGGGGATGTAGATTTTGATGATTTCTAGATTTGCATCGCCTGACAGGACAGATAATCCTTGAGGTTCTAAGACACTGTCTCTGCGGTCGACGTCGGGATCAAATATATGATATTGCACAGTGTGGTGTATGATAAACGCGAGACCGCATCCATTTCCGCTCTCGCGATCTTTTCTGTTGGCATTATAACTAGATCAGGTCTGCAGAGCAGATCTTGCTGTGAGTTAAGTGTCTTGAATCGCAGCGATGCGGATGTTGTGCCGCTTCATGAAATCGACTATCTCCGTGATCTTTCCAGTTAATCCATTACAGTTTAACTGCAGAATTTTGAAGAGCAGTGGGGGAGACGTCGTCACTCTAGGAGTAAATGAAGGGTGATTATGCATGAGTTGTGGGAGGTTAGGAGGCAATTTCTGTTGTGGCCCTGGGACTGGAAGTCCCTGGGTAAGCATTGGGTTACCCGGTGTATTTTGGTTTGCGGCTTGGCAACATGGCGCAATGAAGCCCGACGGGGGGTTGCCGTCACGGAGATTAGAAAATCTAAGAAACTGGCACCGTCCAAGGCAGGAGCTGCATTGGCGGATGACGCAAACATATATATTTTGTGCTCGCAAACGGTGCAAAAGGTGGTAGGGACTAAGAGTCTGTTTCCCTGAACTACACGATTGCTACCGGAAAATAGGGGGGAAGAAGACGTGGCGGGGCTGATGCTCGGTATTGCTACCGACTCTAGTACGGAGATTGTGGTCATGAGTGGGAGCGGCCGTATGGCCTGGGCGCTGCGGCGTAGACTACGGGACTCCCTTGGGCGTGAACAGCAAGGAGCCACAAAAGATTTATAAAAGTTACGAGAACGTCGGGTTTTGGGATCTAGACCAGAACAACCTGTCCGATGCAACCATTCCTTGCATGTGACACACTGACAAGAGTATGACGGTCCTAAAAATATTCTTTTGCGGCGAACAGAGCTAAACCATTTCTTAGGACCGGAGTCAGGAAGTGGACGCAGATTGGGTTCAATATCTTCCCGTAACAAGAGAGTACGGCGCAGTCCCGCTGCAAGGACCTGCTGAGAAGATGACAGTTTGTGGGAGGGACGTAACAAATTAAATGGGGCTACACTGAAATGACAGCCCTTGATCGGGAAAAATCCCGAGTCGCTCTGGTACATAGAACGGGCTGCCTTGGGAAGCGACGTACAGCTCATCATTAAACCTTGTTCGATAATCGACGTCGGCAGCGCGTAGAGTGCCGTAAATCTTTCGAAGAACGTTTTCCTCTAACACTCCCAGTGCCGCTTCATCTGATCATCAATTGCTGCTCACCTACTCTTGCTGTTTGTGTACGTGTGAAGGCCGAATATAGTTCGACTAATGTGCAAGTAAATGGCTATCATTGCCAGCAACTTCAAACGCAAAGTACATCTTTTATCAGTTTTATGTATATTGTTTCGCAATACTTAAAGAAGCTTCGGTAGATACTTTACAACAAAACAAATATACATATTATAAATTTAAGCCATATGATGCGGCTAGTTTGATGCTGATCAACTGGCATTCGTTAGTGAAATTATCGTTTTTCACTATGATCTTTTGGCGAGACATATTATGTAATGAATTTAGGCAACAAGTATTAAAATCAAGACCTTATATTTATGGTGCTCATAAGTCACTCATGAGCATGTGAATTTATATAAACTGCCAAAATGTCAAGATTAAACTTGATGCAACTTTAAATGTATTTTAAACTCGCGTTGTAATAGCGGGCCATAATGCGTTCCATTGTGAATATTGCTCATACGCAGTGTTGTCCGGTTTGGCTTGCGCCACTTCGGCGCTCATTGCGCGTATACAGAAGTTAGTATTACATGGCTCACAGCATGGCCACTCTGCAGAATAGTTCAAAAGGTTGGTGGTTGCAAATGGTAATATTGGCAGATGCCAATTCAAACCATAGCATGTGTGGAAGTTATGATACTGTGACGAATATTAGCAACACTAAGGGATACTATCATCTCTAAGCCAATACTAAGCAGTGACTTGTATGCACATCAATAAATCAATCATTATATCTATACATATGTCCATACAAGCAGCGGAGAGCAACGCACAAACGCATGAATATATCTGAGATACTCCCAAAAGTAGGCAATAATTTGTGGTAATTTGCCCTACTTTGCAGATATTTTGAACGCTTTCCTAACTTGTTCAGTCGTAGGTGGTTCTCAAATAGTCCCAGGCTTTGATCAATTAATTAAAATACATACAGCTCAGATTTCAGCGCTGTTGGTACAAGTGTGGCTAATAAAGGTAGGCTAATGAAGGTAGTCATTAAATATTTAGTGCCAAAACGACCCTATGCGCGTCTGTTTCTCATATTTGCTGTAGCAATTTGTCTGTCGAATTTCGGCGAAAGAACTTCTAACTACTTAATACATCGACTTCTAAGCCCAGATGAAGATTCATGACGCTAACTTTAACCTACTTTCGAAATACTGAACAGTTCAAAAGAATTTACAAAAATTGCCAACAATATTCCAAAAGTGTTTCACATTATACGATTTGGTTTGCGTTCCCAACATGACGATTGATATTTAAAAAAAATGCAAACTTTGCAACCCTAATTAATACGGTATCTCTAAATATACGTTTGAATAAGGTCAAAAGTTGCTGAAATCCTTTTTATCGTCGTTTCATGATGCCCCTCACCACGGGATCGTTCCAGAATTACAGGGTTGCAAACTTAACGCAAAAATGTGTCCTCGGTTTGCCATGACTGCCCTTCTATATACCATGGTGAAACGAATATTCAGGTGTTCTCATCCAGTTGACTTTTTCTCTTTTTCTGACAAGCTCGGCATGCATATTTTAGATTTTCTATGATATATAGCAGCCTTGCTATACTACAATCGGAGTGGATTTCAATATTCCTTCGGAAATATAACAACTATATAAGCTACTACCACTAACAGAACTTTTTAGACAAAAAGTTTAATGTTTCTTTGTACCCCCAAACAGAATATAGGAAAAATTTGCAGAACACTAATTTTTTTGAAGAATATGTACAAAAAGTCAAGCAACCAAAATTTATTACTTGTATAATATACGTAAATACTAGCAAATAGAGCTGCCACTTTTTCCATAGGTTAAGTTTTTGACATATCCTTTTTTATTGCAAATTGTTAATACTAAAAATGTTTTATTATTTCAATCTTGATGGCTGCTATATCTTAATTCCCGAAATGACGTACTAAATTTTAACGACGTTCAGTTATAGCAGTTAAGCTGATTTACCTCACTTCCAAATTAACTAAAATAAGACTACTAGTTCATCTCTTCAAATTACTTTTCAGGAGTGCCTTACGTTCCTTGAATGACATATTCAAAGTCGAACAACTTTTAAATCATATCCATATTACGACGCTTTCAATTTATGTTTTATTATATACTTATTAAAAGGTGTTAATATAAGTAAATAACGCAGCGATAATAATTACTTATATTTGTCTTTTTTGACGTATTTTTCGCCCGGTCGAAACGCATTTTATGGGTTTTGAACTCATTTCCGAAATAATTTTTCAAGCATTTTCCTTGGGCTGACGACAGAGTGATCGTTATATGCTATACTAAGCAAGAAGATATTCCTACTTTCATATATTTCACAAGCTTCAAACGTTTATAAGATAATTTTCTGTAAGCTATGAAAACTTTCTATCTTTATATTATAGCAACGCTTCTCACTTTCACTCTGTCGTCAGTATCAAGATGAAATTTGAAAAGAAATTTTTAAATAAAATTCTAAATTATAACATTAAGTTTTCTGATACATAAATCCGAAACCCGTTTTCAACGTACATATATTCCACACCTCCATTACACTGCACCTTGTCTAAGCTTTGGTGATTCGACGGGCGAATAGTTTTTTGTTATAATTATATTATTGGTTATTTAAGTGGAATGTATGTTATTTTAGACAGAGAGGTCGCTATGTACCTGTTACCTTGTACGCATTCATTGGGGGCGAGCACTGGGGGATCTAAGGTACTGGCTGCGGGTTGAGCCACCTTATTTTGGTTTGAAAAACCCCCCTTTAGGATATAAATTTTAAACTATGTCTTTAGAATATTTCACTAACCCGTTCAGAATTACAAGCGCATTCATGCTCATAGTTTAAGTCACTTAAACACAACTAAAGTACGGATGTCGAAAGTGAGCCTTGCTGCGGAGACAATTTTTATTACAAAACGGGAGAACGTTTAAATACAGGTGTTGTAAAACCCTTCAATCAAATGAAAAATATTAATTAACTAGGATTTTTTGTTAGGCTCTTTTGACATTTGGCGTTTGGTGCAAATAAAACAACTTATTTTACCTTTCAACCCGACGTTTCGCTAGTCTCTCTAAACTCTTCAAGGGTGAACTCTGTATTTAACAACAAAAAACAATACATTAATATGAGAAAAACCTAACATTCAAACATTATTGATAAAAATATTACATACCAACAAATATATGAATAAGTGTATTTTATAACACATTACATAAAACACTCACATAATTGGAGTATTTTAATTTAAAACCTCAAAACTAATTCCGGTACCTTTTCATAGTGGTATCATTGTCACACTAGTGGTAATATTCAAGAGTGAGTACAAAAATAAAATGAACAATCTGTTAGACAACAAAAATACATACAAAAAGTCAGGGCTGACCCAAGACACACATTACAAAATAAAAACAATAAGATAGTAGATGATCTCTATAAACAAAAACGCATTAATATTGTCACGGATATTAACATCACTAAGTTATACCATCACTAAGGCGATGCCAAGGCCACGATAAGCAGAATTTACGTCAATAATCAAATCATGTATACACATATATAAGGCAGCCGAAAGATGTCACACACAGATGCATTTACTTATACGCCTATGTATGCGCGAGAGACTGTGAACTGCAGACGTTCACATCGGTGATTCAATCATTATGTATCTACATAAACGAATGAATAGTTGCGTCTACACATTTGTACGTATGCGAGCAGCGGAGCGGCGATGCGCAGACACCTGCATATATCTTATCTGAGTTGTCACAAGAGAGAGCAATAATTTGTGCACGTAGTTGTGGCTGGCGATTTTGTAGCTGAAACTAACTAGTAACTTCTGGAAATCGAAGAACCTAGAAGTATGCAGCGTAAACTATAAAAGCAGGGCAGGCGAGTAAGAAGTAATTCAGTTTGATTTGAGATTTCGATTAAGCGCTATCTAGCGAGTTATAGCAGAATTAATTTGAATAGTAGAGTTTCATTTGAGCTATCAATCAGTTTGGTTATTAAGCTTGCTATTCGTTGCAAAATATAAGTGTTATTGTGAAGTACTGTAATAAAGACCATTTTTCAATTATTCAATATTGGAGTTATTTATTCAACAGTTTAGCGATACGAACTTAGCAGAGGGTTGCAAATAAGAGGATTTGCAGCAAATTCGTTACAATATAAAAGAAAAGCAAAAGCTATCATGTTCAGCAGCAAATGCGTCAAGGCTTTATGGATTACCGAAAATCCATAAACCCAACATACCCTTACGTTTAATCGCATCGTCCGTGAATGTCCTTTGTTACCAACTGTCAAAATATATAAACGATAAAATAAAAAATGTAACATCCGAAGAGTACAATGTCAAGAATTTGTTTAGTTTAAAGGCAAGACTCCAAAATATACATGTAGATAATGAAGAAGTACTAGTGTTCTTTGTGGTTGTGTCCCCGTTCACTAATATCCCCACCAGTCTCGCCATCCAAATAATATTGGAGAAATGGGACCAAATAAAATCCACAACAAACATACCAAGGAACAAATTTCGTGACGTATTAAGAGTCTGCTTGTTGGATAATAATTATTTTAAATACAACAACACAATTTATGCTCAAACGTTTGGCATACCTATGAGTAACCCTCTCTAACCGACAATAGCTGATATAATTATGGACGACCTACTTGACAACACACTTAAGGCACTTAAAGAAAAACTTGTCAAATATGTGGACGACATCTTCGCGATAGTAAAAAGAAATGACGTTGAACAGATCGTAGAAACCCTGAACAATTACCACAATAAAATTAAATTGACATATGAAATGGAAAAAGACTGTTGCATTCCCTTCCTCTACGTCGAAATTCACAAAAATAATGGAAATCTATTATTTGATTGGTATGCAAAACCCTTATCGTCCGGACGTCTAATAAATTTTTACTCATCGCAGCCCCTAAAATACAAAATAAATATGGCAAAATATCTCACACACAAAATCTTAACTATCAGCGACGAAAATTTGTGGGACAAAATCTAAGAAAACTTAACGAAATGCTTAAAAACAATATTTATCCGGGCACTCTAATAAAATGTCTAGTCAATAGCAAACTAATGGAAATAAGAAACGAACGAAATAAAAAAACAATACAAAATGGAAAAAAAGCGAATCAATACTTTAGCATAACATGCATATCGAAGCTCACGGAGAATTTCTGCAAAATATTAACCAACAACAAAAAACAAAAAAAAAATGAAAAAGCTAGAGAGACTAGCGAAACGTCGGGTTGAAAAGGTGAAATAAGTTGATTTATTTGCACCAAAAACAAAAAATCCTAGTTAATACTATTAATAAATTGACCGGAAAAATGTTGACTGAACTTTTTCAATTAGATAGAAAAAGCTTACTTTTAAATAGATGTCAAAAAAAAAATTGACTTAACAATCGACTGATTAACAAAAAAAAAATAACTGCATTAACTCATAATGGTTTAAAAGAGCTGGTTAAAATACAAGATTATATAAGCCCTATAATCTTATTATCAGATCTATAGAAAAGTGTTAGCTTTGTTCCACCCGTGTCAAAAAAAGTTAAAAGTTGTGGTTTTACATTTTGAAAGTTTTTTGTTTTGTTTTTTATTTGATAATTGTTATACGATGCTGGAAGCTAATTTTATATTCAACCATACAGCTTTGATTTCTTTGAAGTTATTAAAGATTTATTCAACAATGAAGTTTGTGCCAACCGTGACAAGTTACACTGTTGGACTCTTTAAATGTTCCTTTATATTAAATTAATAAAACAAAACAAGCTTCTTCTATATAGTTACTCGCAAAGTTTTAATAATTTGTAACTGAGTTTAGTAGCCTTCTTGTTGCCTTATTATAAGTTATTTTGTTGTAAAGTATATATGTAAAATTCTTATTGATCTAAATGGCTTATTCTTTAAGAAATTTTTAATTTCTTCGTGAAGGCCTTTGAAATGCTACTCGGAATTTAAATATGATTCATGTACATATATGCATATATACATATTAATAAATATTTGTCTATTTTAGAGACAATAGTTGAGGCGAAAAGAAATGCATACACTATCCAGAAAATAAATAATGTGTTGATTTTTTGAAGCTCAAACCCCTACCATATCATAATAAAAGTGTTTCAAATATATGTCAACTTATTAGCTATATTGCCGCGCGCTTACTAGCAAGATCGTCCCGACACGATGTCGACTATTTGCTACATAAAATTAAATCAGATAATATTTTTTCTGAAACTTTTAATATAAGTTTATAGCGCCTATTTTTACACACGTTCTAAATATGAACCTAATCAGACTATAATTTCGGTTTTGACCGATTGAGGGTTAAACACCTTTTATGCTAAGGAGATTGACTCCGTTGAGCTTTCTTAATAGTTGAGATAAAAAATGTCCTACATTATACATAATGTAACGAATTTAGTGAAACTCCACTTATTTTACACCTTCTACTAAAGTTCGTATCGCTAAACTGTTGAATAAATAACTCCAATATTTAATAATGCAAAATTGTCTTTATTAGACTACTTTAATAACACTTATACTTCGCAACTGAGGGCGTGCTTAAATCAAACTGATTCCATGCCCCAGCTGGCGCTGCTTTTTTGCTCTTCGGTTTCCTCGTTTGCATATTTCTAGGGGTTTCTAGAATTTACTACTTGTTTACCAGCTCTAAACTCAGCAGCTATAACTACAGATTCACGATTATAGCTTCTCGAATAGCCATATGCGCGTATATATGTGAGTGACATTTCCATTGATGATTGCCTACTTTTGGAAGTATCTCAGATATATGCATTTGTTTGTGCGTTTCTCTCCGCTGCTTTTATGGACATATGTGTAGACATAATTATTGATTTGTTTATGTGCATACAAGTTACTGTTCAGTATCGGCTTACAGATGATAGCATCCCTTAGTTTTGCTAATATTCGTCACAAAAAATGAACCATATTATGGCACTCTTGAAATTATATTTATTTATTTATTTATTTAAAGTGGACACAAAACGAAAACGGTCGACTGGTAAAGTTTAAAATTAGTACAAAAAGTATTATAACTTGTAAATTATAAGGTTAACATTGAATAAGAGTAAACTTATGCATTTAACAATTCAAATTGATCAGATCAACTATCGTGAGGAGCTCAGAAGGGAGATTACACGAGGTGCTCAGAAAGGAGCTTGGTGCCCATAAGGGGGCTGACGCGACGTGCTCATAAAGGAGCCGGATGCCCAGTAGGAGGATCACGCGAACTCGTCCCTGTTTTCTACGGAAGAAATAGATGACGTATTAGTAATTAATATGCATACATATAATGTATAGAATTTGTAGAAAATGAATTCAATATATATATTTATGAATACAGTTAGTTACTATTAAGAGAGGAAAGGAGAGGTTATTTAATGCAAAAAAGCGAGTCCGAAACATCAAATTTGATAGAGTGGGAGTTATATAGTCTGACACAAACAGCGTAAGGGCTCATTTAATTCAAAATTTGTTCTAATATGTTTTAGACAGAGAGGTTTAAAATGTCTTGAAGGCCGGGAAAGTACATTAAAGTATACCTCGCTCAACAGAAATGAGCTAAAGACCGAACCATTTAATAAATTAATCATAAATACAATTCCAAGCATTTCCCTACCACTAGCAAGGGTGGGAAGATCAATAAGTTTCAGGCGGTTAGTATAAGGTGGCAGATTACACGCAGAATCCCAATGGAAATCTCTTAAGGAGAAAAGTAAGAATTGTTTTTGGACTGATTCTAATATCGGCCTGGCTAATGTTGTATAACGAGCTTTTGTAACGTACGGGTCACTAAATTCTTTAGACCATCGCTTTACAAACGTTAGAACCTCTCTAGCCTTATTAATAGTTGCAGTAATATGAAGGTTGAAGTTAAGTTTATTGTCCATATTAACACCAAGGTCTATAAAACTGTATACCTGCTTAAGATTATAATTGTTAAGAGTATAGGAAGCTGGCTGAAGTGATCTACGAGAAAAGCATATAAATTTGCATTTTTTAGGATTAAGTGGCATATAGTTGATGGTGCACCAATTGTGCAATGCGTCCAGATCAGATTGTAAAAGAGACCTTTCTACGCTTGATGCACAGGATAAAAAAATGTTTGCATCATCAGCGTACATCAAAATTTTAGAAAATTTAATGTTGTAGAAATATCGTTTATAAACAGCAAGAACAAAATTGGGCCAAGATGACTGCCCTGAGGAACTCCAGAAGTTACATCAATGACATCAGACAAAGCATTCTTAAAGATAACTCTTTGGGTTCTATCAAGCAGATAAGACGATATCCACTGCGTGAGACCTGGTTGAAAGCCCAGAATGTTCAGTTTATGAATAAGTAGCGAGCGACATACTTTGTCACACGCTTTACTAAAATCTGTGTATTCAACGTCCGTCTGCATGTATTCTCGAAACCCATTTGAGAGATGAGTTGTGAATTCAAGCAAGTTAGTAATTGTGGATTTTCCCTTGCAAAGTCAGTATTGGCAACTAGCTATTGATGCAGAGATCGTAAGTGTGAGCAGGCTGGTAACAATAGCTTCAAATAATTTTGGAATACAGGAGAACTTAGCTATGCCCCGATATTTTTCAATGAGAGACCTACTCCCGTTCTTATGAAGAGGAATTAGAAAAGATTCTTTCCAGGCTGACGGACTTCAAAGGTAGATTAAACATGTTAGTTAAAGGCTTATATATAACATCTGCGCATTTTATTAAAAAGCATGTGGGAATCCTATCAATACCGCTTTTGGAAGATTCCTTTAAGGTCCTCCGTATTGATTAAGTTGTTAGAGTGAAATTGATAGGGATAATTGTGTGACTGAGCAAAGCCATTTATGGAATAATTAGCTTTGAAAAATTGTGCAAAGAAATTTGCAATTTCTTGATTATCGTTGGATAAAAAATCTCTGAACTTCTTAACTTTTACGTTGCGTTTGGAGCTTACGAAACCATAAAAAGATTTCGGATTGCGGATAATATTATTTTTTATCTTACAGATATAAGACTTATAACACTTTTTATTGAGTTCAAAATACTTCTGGCGTAAATTCAAATACCGCAGTTAGTCTCTGCTTAAACCTGATTTCTTGTATAACTTAAATGACAGGGGTTTTTATTTTTTAAAGCTTTAAGTTCTTTAGTAAACCATATTTGGGTTTGTTCAACATAGGCAAAATTACGTTTAGGAACATACATTTCGAATAGGCTGTAAATGGTATTATAGTACTCGGTTTAAGTTTTTAAAATTTGCTTTGGCAAAATTAAAGTCAAACCCGAAGTCTTAAGCACACAGATTAGTACCGAAATCTTTAACGTTTTTTATAATTTCGTAAAAAAATCTCTACGGAAGGATGGTAAGCGTCTTCTGGTAAGACCAAAGGTTCATGACTGCCAGTCCGTTGGACAGTTTTGGAGTTTTTCCTGAATATACACCGTGACACGAAATATATGAATCCGGAGTATTTTAAAACACGCATTTATAAATAAAGCGTGGTTTCAATTGGACAATGGACGGTGTCGCTAAAATGTTTTCCATAATTACTGAAAGCGCGAATGAAATCAATATTAATTAGCTCCAGTGCGTAAAACCTTACACTAATCCATCACTTGCTGAACATATAATGTTGCTACTTCAACCAAACTAACATTATTCTATTGTGACGAATACTAGCAACACTAAGGGATGCTATCATCTCTAAGCCGATAATAAGCAGTGTCTCGTATGCACATCAACAAATCAATCATTATGTTTACCCATATTCCCATTCAAGCAGCGGTGAGCAACGCACAAACACATGCATATATCAGAGATACTCCCAAAAGTATGCATTCATTTGTGAAAGTATCACTCACATATACACGCGCATGAGATATGAGAGAAGCTATAGAATCGTGCATCTGTAGTTATAGCTGAGAAATTTATAGCTGATAACTAACTAGTAAATTCTGGAAATAGAAGCGCCCAGAGGTGTCGGCGAGGAAACCGGACAGAATAAAAGCGGCAACAGTTGAGGCACGACAATTCAGTTTGATTTAAGCACACTATCTGTCGAGCAATAGAAGTGTTATTTTGAAAGTAGTCTAATAAAGACCATTTTGCATTATCGAATATTGGAGTTATTTATTCAACAATTTAGTGATTCGAACATTAGCAGAATGGTGCAAATAAGCGGAGTTGCAGTCAATTAGTTACACTATTATAAATTTTAATATCTATTTTTTCCTTGCATTTCCATCACTTGCATATACCTATGGACCATGGCTCAAATATATGGTTGGCTCGTATCATCAGCTGATTTTATTTTTTTCATTTCACGATGTAGGGATTGTCAGAAGGAGATGGCAAACTCCAAATTAAACCAACAAATTGACAACATTTTCTTACAACACACAAAAACTGCTAAGTTTCATGCTTTCATTCCATTCCATTCGGCTAACACCAACAAGCAGATTTTGACAATCTGAAGAAAGGTTGTTGTTGCTGTAGAGATGAGCCAACCATATAGTTGAGCCATGACTATAAACGAAAATCAGCGTTTTCGGTTGCCATTCAAATTTCATTGTCCCACTTTCACAATTTGCAGTATTTACAAATTAATTACAGAAAACTGAAATTCATTCATTTTCCACTTCTGCTTCCTTTATTGCCGCCTCGCGCAACCTACACTGCAGTAGAGTCCGTATTTTCATTAATTCTGTTTTGTATCTGTTGGTTGCTTGGTTTCTGCTTGCTTTTTGGTTTACCAGTTTTACGCACATTAATTCAAACTCTCAATTTCATATTAATTTAAAGTTCATGCTTCTCAGTACCAATTCAACTACGAAAGTCCAAAGTCTTTGTGGGGCTACCCAACAGGATGTATTTCATATGAATTTTCTATTAATAACAACTTTTTCATTCAACTAACAGTTACTTGGAAGTGTAATGGGTGACCCTGAAGGAGAAACCATGTACAAAATATTTAGGAATCATTCTAGATAGTAAGTGGTCGTGGAAGGTTAACGTGAAGGAGAGCGGGAAGAAAGTCTCGATGGCACTTTATGCATGTAAAGGAAAGTTGAGGTGTATATGGAATCTATCGCATCTCCCTCTCATAGGATACTAACAGCGATTGCAAAGTCTATCTTATACTATGGATTCCTTGTTTGGTAGACAGCCACACAAAAAATAACATACCTCGGAAAATTAGAAGGATATGCAGGCTATAAATATATAGCATTCCGAGAGCCCTGAAAAAATCATACCAGCTGCATTGTATGTAATTCTGCTCTTTCTGTGGGGTTGGTAGCGAAGTAAATAGCGTCAACAACTGCGGCAAGATTCAATGCTTCGGGGCAGCTTGAGCGTATATCATACGACCAAAGTAGTAAAGCGACGTCAAATATTAGACGAACATACTAACTCTCTCCATACCTGCACTCCGACTGGTCCCTTAGAGCCCCAATAGCCACTTGTTTTTGTAAGCTAGTGGGATTAATACGCTATAAGCGAATCGCATAGAAATCAACAACACAAAGTAAACTAGTTGAGGTGGCTAAGTGTTTTGAGATGAAATCGCTTAAGCAGTAGTGCCCAAAAAAACTCTTGTGAACGATCGAATGAAATATACATACAAATGTGCAAATAATCGAGAATAACAAAATAACAGTGCGGCGGCGGTGTGACATGCATATCAACAAAAACGCGCATTCCATTTCTTTTGTTTTTATAATTTCTGGTTGAGTGACAAAAAGGTACTGCCCTAGAAGAAGAAATGTCAAAGCAGCTAAAAAAGTACAAATTAACTGATAAACTTCCATCGCATGTGTTATTTCGCCATGATGAAACTGTTAAGCTAGTCGAAGCATTTTTTTCAAGCTTTGTCTACGGTAACGCTGATCCGGAAATAAACAGATCTCAAAAGCTGCCAGACCACTGTATTATTTTTCAGGCGCGACTTAGGCAGTAGAAACACTGGAGAAAGATAGCTTAAACTACGGCCGCGTTAATTTTTGCATTGACAGCACACAACATTTAAAAGTGTGTTAGAGCTTACGCAATCCCTGCAAAGAATCGGTATAAGGGGAAATATGCATCTTTGTTGGGTGCTGGACATATGGGAATAAATGGAAATGAAAAAGCGAATGAGCTGGCAAAGCAGGGCGGATCTCCAAGCTTGTACCGTAGACGTCCCAATCATATTGCGGGACATTAAAAGAAGGTGAAAGGAAAGGCGTGAAATCAAGCGCGGGTTGCAAAGTATTGAAGATAATGTGCAGGTCTTAGAAACTAAGACCAACAAAGCTACTCTTATCCTTGGAAGGAGTAGACGTTAGGCTAATGATGGGTAATCAGAGTGGACACTGCCTTTTGGCGCCAAATGCGTTTAAATTAGGCCTTTTCAGTGATAGCAGATGTGGGAAGTGCGGTTTGGAGGGGAAAACCGTCGAGCACCTTTCGTGGTGATGCCCTGTGCTTGCCATGCTAAAACTCCAGCTACGTAGAGTGGCACGACTATTAGATCTGGAAGTAGCAGAAGGACGGAGGTATTTTATAACATAGGTCCTCGTTTCTGCCAGTGTTTTTGTAGTTCGGTCCTTGAGAAAACTTTTGGTGAGACTGTGGACTCATGGAGTTTATATGAGGTCCTCACGTACGGGCTAATTCATCCTTATCTAGCAGATACAAATTTTCTAAACATATAAGAAACAGTACAGTTGCATACTTCTAAACCATTTTATATGCCACTTAAATACAAAAAAAGCCCAAATGTTGGGTTTTGAGTACCTTTAGCACAAATAGATGTAAAACGACAAACAACATCTGATGAGAGAATTTCTAAAATATCTTAACAGTTAACAGCAACAGATTTTATGGAAAATATTTCCAGAAGATGTCACCCCGCAACACAGGTATAGATACCTTTTGACGCATATATTTTCCTATATGGTATTGCAGTTGAACTATCAGTCTTACATATACATATGTATGTAGTGATTTTTGTTGTAATATGTAATATGCATAAATTTTGGCTGACCTGTCAGTTTATGCAGTAGTTCATCATACGCACTGCTGGCGATAGTACTGAATGTGTGAATGAATGAGTTTTGGGTTTGTTTCCGGGGTGAAGAGGTTCAATTAAACTGATGTTCAAGTTCAAGAGCTTTTAACAAATTGTTAAAATTTTACCATTTAAGTAAATAATAATATGAATAAACACAATCCGATATTATATGAAAAATTTATTGAATGCTTATGTACATAGCATACAAATGTACGTGCACCTGTATTTTAAAAAGACGTACACAGTTACATAATATTATTTGATTATTGCTATTGAAGTGTTTACTTCCATTTGCTTATGCCAGGTTGCTTGATTTTAAGATGAATTAATATTTCGGTCCAGTTCAATATACTGCCGTCCTTGTAAAAAAGCTTTAAGGTGTTAAAAGTTAGACCGTAGAAAATTTTATTTTTTTTTTTAGAAATTTAAGACTTTTCAAAGTATAAATAAAAGCAGTAAGTGAATTTTAACTACTTTTAGCTATGGACGGATGTATATTATAAATGTTGAATTTTTGACGTTTGTCCGATGTCAAGACGTTTCTTTTTGTGACCCTCTCCCCCTCACCCACTACAGTATTTCTAAATTGATATAACTCTTCCAGACCAATAAATATTTTTTGGAAAAGCCAGCAGGGGAGTCATTTTCTCCCCTTCGCCACCCTTTTAATAAATAGTAATATCTCCACGTCTATACGTTCTAGGCCAATAACATTTGGTATTTGGGCCATGTAGAACCGTGTTCAAAGGAATTTTGGAAATGCACTCGCCCCGCCCACTGTAACCATTTTATAAATCGCCATTACTCTGAATCTTTTAATTTTATAACAAAAATACTTCGTAAATGGCGCAAAAAGAGAGGAGTGGGGAAATCTTCTGATCGCCATGCACCAAGAAATGGCCAGGGTGACATCGATTCAAGCAGCTCACTACTTCCGGTCGTTTGTGGCCAAATATCTTTGGGTAGCCACTGCACATCCGGTTGGTAATGGGCTAATGTAGACTGCGCGAACCTAGCTAGGCCACTCCATTATAATTGGTTTAAGGGCCAGCTGGGGACTTAATCAGTAGAGTGTTTTCACCATAAAGTGCGGCTGAAGCGGACGCTTGTCTTCAAATGGCTGCTATGAAAAATTGCAAGCTCCGCTGGGCTTGGGAGCAGCCACATAAAACCACACTCCAATTAAAACAAAAACACGACCCTGGATAAGAAAACAACCCTTCGTGCCACTTAACCCAAAGAAGGAGCGACTAGCGTGCAGTTAAAACTGCTAAACGCCAATTAAGAAAGTAAGTAAATGTAGCACATTCATCGGAGTCTAACGATTTAAGAAAAGTGTAGAGTGCTACCACTCGCCCTTCCTGAACTGCTTTTAGAAATCGTCATAGCTCTGGGTTTATATAATTTATGTAATTTCCTGGCAAAGCAACATCAAAAATTTTAGAAACAAGTTTTTTAATTAAATTAAAGTTTTTTTAAGCGGGGCCCTCCCACCAATTTGTAAGAAAAATTAAAAAGAAGCCCGACGCAAATTTAAATAGAAGCTCGGCCTCAAATCTCTTCGGAGGTTATCTCGCCCTACATTTACTTATTTTTGTATGCCTCTAGGTCAATTTGACGCCTGCCAATAATTGATTTATGGGCCATATAAATCGATACACAATATTTAAAAAAAAAGGATAGTAAGTCGTTTCTTGGCGAGCAAATACCAAACTTTATAAGTCTCATATAATATCTTTCCTTAAATAAAGTCAACAGGATCAGGTAGATCCATAATTAAAAGGTCGACGGCTTCGCTGACAAATACTGTTATGAAAATGGCAGCAGAAGAAAGGCTAGGCCACTACTACGCAGGGATTGAATAATGGTTTGGAATTTCCAATTGATTACCCTTATGGAAAAGAGCAGCGGAACAGGGTTTGCAGCGTTTTGGCTAAAATCATTTAATTTTGAGTGTAATTTAATAAAATCTAAATAAATTACAATTTTGTTTTAGTAAAAAATATTTCCCAGTCCAGTTCCTATCTTAGTACCTAGCACTTATTGCGGAAAGCTTTAAAAATTTACGAAGTCAAATTGATATTGTGCAAAATTTAATAGTATAAGAACGTGATACATCAAAAATATTTTAATAACCACATCGCAGTTAAATATTATAGCAAACTTAACTCTCGTAGTCAAGGAAATTATATAGCTTTCGACGTATATAAACCGCACTTAATGCTTGAAACTGCGAATGGATAATAAATAGTTTCCGTCATGTTGTTTTTGTATATGCACTAATAAATCCATTTTATTTTAAAACATTAGATTAACAAAACAAAACTCATCATGCCAGCATAATTTCTGTGATTTACATACACTACGTAATTATGCAAATGTATTTATGTAACTAACTGTAAACACTCAATTACTCATAATCATCGGTTAAATACTAGTAAATTGTAGTAAAAATAAAACGTATCATAGATTTTAATAGCTAAGTATTTCAGCCTAATGGCATTAACATTGCTTGAGTGATTGCGATGAGATTTCAGTGATGTGCTTTTATATGTTTGTATATTGTGAATAAATGTGCAAATATACGCGCACATAAACACAAGCACTGCATTACCATCACCGCCACTGATATTTACCGATATCACTCCTTTCAAAAGTAACGAATACATTGAAAGCTGTCCTCCCTCCTCATTTAACTGCGAATTTCGGCAAGCGTCGGTTCAGTTTAGGAACGAAATCTTCATGGCCTAGTAGAATTAAACAGGAGCTACCACAGGATGGTTTTCTATCCCCGCTTCTAATTAACTTCTACATATCAAAGCTCCCTTCCTCACTAGGACTGCACGATAATGGCAACGGGACCTGGCCCTCAAATAGACAAACTCGGAATAAACTGCTATCACCCCAGTCTTTGACATTATCACCGACCAATTCCACTGCCACTCTGAGAGACATCTTCAAAATCACTATGATGAGATCCGGTACCTGCCAACACAGCCGTTTGATCTAGACGAGCGTGTGGAAGTCCAAGATCAAATTCATACAGAATCGGTAAACGCTTTTGCCGGGACGCGTCCGGTGAGCCTTGTTATAGATGTACAATATCCTTATCTTGCCGAAGAAGAAGAAATCACATAACCAAGCGTATACGAGTCACCCTGGCCCAACTTCGTTCTGGATACTGTAACAGGTTAACAGGTTGCTTGTCCAGAATCCACCCAGATATACGTTATGCACGTCCTGCATGCGGTGTGTCGCCACATGATGCCAATCATATTTTCAATTGTAATGTGGAACCTACCCCTCTAGCATCAACCTCCCTATAGTCCACCTCTGTTGAAACTCCTGGTTTACTCGGACTTCCGTTAAAGGACTTTGATGACCATATGTGAGTGGTCGCACCCATTGAATGGGAAGCCCAGCGGGTTAGGGGGTCAGAATATACCCGCGTTAGGTATGCCTGTCGTAAGAGGCGACTAAAATACCAGATTCAAGGGGCTGTGTAGCGCAACCCTTCAGAATGCCAGTTTAAGAACAATATTCATATAATATTAAAGCCTAGAATAAGATTAAAACTTTATTTCGATGGGGGGTAGCATCCCATTTCTTCTTATCTGGCCCATAGATGCCAGCTCCCGTTCTTCCGTCATCGATTTTCGATCCATCCGTGAACCAGACCTCTGAGTCAGGGTCATTATAGAGATTCTCTGTTTTCCAGTGGGTGCTGTCCACAATGGACACTTTAAAGCTCCGTGAGATTCTGAGCTTAGGGAACATAACGTCACGCAGCTGTAAAGTGGGATTTCCTATGAACTAACTATGATAATTTTCTGTTGTTGCGAAGCTGGGATTGCCCATTTGCTTTTAAATGCATTCACGCATTCTTGTAAGCAGTTTTAGCTACCAGTAGCATTGATATTTCGGCTTTAGAGTTTAGTTTACTTATGCCAAATCCCAAAATATTGCGTCCTTTCGCTTATTTGATTGCCACGAGTTGACTTAAGCCTGTGTTTTCAAACTGAGATAAATATAACTTCATTAAAGTAATATTTCCTTCTTTAAATCAACACCAGAATGAAACTACGTTCAATACCAGCATCCGGCATCCCTCCCATGAAGTCGGGTTTGCGAGATAGCACGTAGGCGCTGGATGTTTAGAACGACGCAAATCGGAAAAGAAGTTATTTAGTAAGATTTAGTTTTTTTTCGCTGCTCCAAATTTTCTTCAAATATCGCTAAGATGGAATGACTTGCGTACTTTTCTACGGTGCGGCCAACCGAGAGCTGCTTGTTGGCATTTTGCAAAATCATTTTATAAATTCCTTTTTACAATCTTTTTTATTTCATTTCTGGCTCATCAAGTAAGTATTTGCGAATAAACGTGCAGAACAAACATTTATCTGGCATCCGTTTTTAAAGACCCCTCATTTCGTTTAATTAACGAGATTGCGTTCAATCTCTCCGTAGTTTAAAATGCTACTAAAATATTGGTTTATTTAATATTGAAATTTTACGCTTCTTCATATGACCGCCTAACATTTTTATCACATAAATCTGTTCTTCCTTGAAATCTTATATGTTTTGGAAATTTTTATCTCTATTAGTGGGTAAAATTTTCAACCAAATTTCTTTTCTTTTCTATTTGTGTCTAATCAAAGTTGCTTAATTCTTTCCGCTGATACATAATTTTAGATTAATGTGTGCTAATTTGAAAACTTTGGTACTCACCAAAGAGGCAACTCATTTCCTTGTTATATTTCACCCCTTTGATTGCGAAAGATAGTGAAATCAACAATGTGAAATTAATCCGGAAAATAGAAAAAAATTAATTTAATAATTTGGGAAAAATTTAAACAACGTGACATCAGGACGGACAAGGCGACAGCTGTTTCGATTATACCTTGTAAATCTCTTCAAAGCCTTTTCAATTAAGTCAATTACTTAGCAGCAAATATCGATGCCTTTAGCATTTGTTATACTTTGTTATTACTCACTCCTTTTATTTCTTGGTCTTGCTCATTTTTTACAATTTCCTATGCAAAATATATTTGTAATTTTTATTTTTTCAAAACTTTTGAATAACTATGTAATAAATGCTGAATAACGGCAAACAAAGCAAATGCTACTTTTTGGCTCACAGACATGATAACAAGCTCATACTTGGGTCCAGCATATAATGGAGAAAGAGCACACACATACATACCCGAATTGGCAAACACAAAAATAATGAGAACAAATATTGGCTTGTAATCCCGAAATTTTCGAGCTTTTTAATTTCTTTCATGTACCGATTTGCATTCATTCGAAAGAATTCTAGGAACATAAGAGATTATGAAATGATTTAAAAATTATGATGAACGATTCACTTAAAATTTAGTCGAACTCTAAGAAGTAACTGAAGAATCGACGATAGATGTTCCAATTCGTTTGGGGAAAATCAAAAGGAGACAGAGGTAGCGTATGTTCCATCAAGCAGAAAAGGCGTGGACGGAAGCGCGAGGCTGCAAAATTTCTAAGATCGTGTGCAAATCCTGCGACGTTAGACGCACAAAGCTGCTTACACTCTAGCGCACATACTTTTAAGTTAGGCTTTGTTAGTAACAGCAGATATAGGAAGTACGGGAGTTCAGAAGGAATCGGCTGAGCACGTTCTGTGTGTGTTCGCACATCAGGACTCCTGCTACAAAGGGCGTCAGAGTTTGCCAGATCACAAGGCAGCAATTAAGCGAATTAGCGGCCGGCTACTACAAAGAAGATCTTGCGCTCACACCCCGGACAAAGCAACAAAAAAATTTGGAAACAAGTTTTTTCAATTAGAAGAAAATTCTTTAGGTAAGGTCGCCCCTCGGCAGCGATTAGCAGCCCAGAAAGCTTCTAATATTTGCGAAAAGGACAGAGTTATTGTCCTTGTGACTTATTCGGGTTTTTTCATATTTATTAATTTTTTTATCATAATCCAGTCTATTTATAATAGAGCAACTCATTAAAGATCATTAAGAATCGTATCATCTGTGAGGTTACGAGGAAGGTTACGAGGAATTTTTTTTTATACTCAGTTGAGCAGAGCTCACAGAGTATATTAAGTTTGATTGGATAACGGTTGGTTGTACATATATAAAGGAATCGAGATAGATATAGACTTCCATATATCAAAATAATCAGGATCGAAAAAAAATTTGATTGAGCCATGTCCGTCCGTCCGTCCGTCCGTCCGTTAACACGATAACTTGAGTAAATTTTGAGGTATCTTGATGAAATTTGGTATGTGGGTTCCTGAGCACTCATCTCAGATCGCTATTTAAAATGAACGATATCGGACTATAACCACGCCCACTTTTTCGATATCGAAAATTTCGAAAAACCGAAAAAGTGCGATAATTCATTACAAAAGACCGATAAAGCGACGAAACTTGGTAGATGAGTTGAACTTATGACGCAAAATAGAAAATTAGTAAAATTTTGGACAATGGGCGTGGCACCACCCACTTTTAAAAGAAGGTAATTTAAAATTTTGCAAGCTGTAATTTGGCAGTCGTTGAAGATATCATAATGAAATTTAGCAGGAACGTTACTCTTATTACTATATGTACGCTTAATAAAAATTAGCAAAATCGGAGAAGGACCACGCCCACTTTTAAAAAAAAATTGTTTTTAAAGTAAAATTTTAACAAAAAATTTAATATCTTTACAGTATATAAGTAAATTATGTCAAGATTCAACTCCAGTAATGATATGGTGCAACAAAATACAAAAATAAAAGAAAATTTAAAAATGGGCGTGGCTCCGCCCTTTTTCATTTAATTTGTCTAGGATACTTTTAACGCCATAAGTCGAACAAAAATTAACCAATCCTTTTGAAATTTGGTAGGGGTATAGATTTTATGGCGCTAACTGTTTTCTGTGAAAATGGGCGAAATCGGTTGATACCACGCCCAGTTTTTATACACAGTCTTCCGTCTGTCCTTCCGCATGGCCGTTAACACGATAACTTGAGCAAAAATCGATATATCTTTACTAAACTCAGTTCACGTACTTACCTGAACCCACTTTATCTTGGTATGAAAAATGAACGAAATCCCACTATAACCACGCCCACTTTTTCGATATCGAAAATTGCGAAAAATGAAAAAAAATGCCATAATTCTATACCAAATACGAAAAAAGGGATGAAACATGGTAAGGCAAGGATTGTTTTATTGACGCGAAATATAACTTTAGAAAAAACTTTATAAAATGGTTGTGACACCTACCATATTAAGTAGAAGAAAATGAAAAAGTTCTGCAGGGCGAAATAAAAAACCCTTAAAATCTTGGCAGGTATTACATATATAAATAAATTAGCGGTATCCAACAGATGATGTTCTGGGTCACCCTGGTCCACACTTTGGTCGATATCTGGAAAACGCCTTCACATATACAACTACCACCACTCCCTTTTAAAACTCTCATTAATACCTTTAATTTGATACCCATATCGTACAACTCATTCTAGAGTCACCCCTGGTCCACCTTTATGGCGATATTTCGAAAAGGGGAACACCTATAGAACGAAGGCCCACCCCTTTTAAAAATACTCATTAACACCTTTCATTTGATACCCATATCGTACAAACAAAGTCTAGAGTCACCCCTGGTCCAGAAAGGGCCACTCCCTCTTAAAATACTCATTAACTCCTTTCATTTGATACCCATATTGCACAAACGAATCCTAGAGTCACCCCTGGCCCACCTTTATGGCGATATCTCGAAAAGGCGTCCACCTATGGAACTAAGGATTACTCTCTTTTAAAATACTCATTAACACCTTTCATTTGATACCCATATCGTACAAACGCATTCTAGAGTCACACCTGGTCCATCTTTATGGCGATATCTCGAAAAGGCGTCCACCTATAGAACTAAGGCCCACTCCCTCTTAAAATACTCATTAACTCCTTTCGTTTGATACCCATATTGCACAAACGAATTCTAGAGTCACCCCTGGTCCACCTTTATGGCGATATCTCGAAAAGGGGTCCACCTATAGAACTAAGCCCCACGCCCTTTTAAAATAATCATTAACACCTTTCATTTGATATCCATATCATACAAACAAATTCTAAAGTCACCCCTGGTCCACCTTTATGGCGATATCTCGAAAAGGCGAACACCTATAAAACGAAGGCCCACTCCCTTTTAAAAATACTCATTAACACCTTTCATTTGATACCCATATCGTACAAACTAAGTCTAGAGTCACCCCTGGTCCACCTTTATTGCGATACCTCGAAAATGCGTCCACCTATAGAACTAAGGCCCACTCCCTCTTAAAATACTCATTAACTCCTTTCGTTTGATACCCATATTGCACAAACGAATTCTAGAGTCACCCCTGGTCCACCTTTATGGCGATATCTCGAAACGGCGTCCACCTATAGAACTAAGGCCCACTCCCTTTTAAAATACTCATTAACACCTTTCGTTTGATGCCCATATTGTGCAAACAAATTCTAGAGTCACCCCTGGGCCACCTTTATGGCGATATCTCGAAACGGCGTCCACCTATGGAACTAAGGATTACTCCCTTTTAAAATGCTCATTAACACCTTTCATTTGATACCCATATCGTACAAACGCATTCTAGAGTCACCCCTGGTCCATCTTTACGGCGATATCTCGAAAAGGCGTCCATCTATAGAACTTAGGTCCACGCCCTTTTAAAATACTCATTAATACCTTTCATTTGATACCCATATCGTACAAACGCATTCTAGAGTCAACCCTGATCCACCTTTATGGCTATATCCCTAAATGGCGTCCACCTATAGAACTATGGCCCACTCCCTCATAAAATACTCTTTAATGCCTTTCATTTGATACACATGTCATACAAACACATTCCAGGGTTTCCCTCGGTTCATTTTCCTACATGGTTATTTTCCCTTATGTTGTCACCTTAGTTCTCAACTGAGTATGTAATGTTCGGTTACACCCGAACTTAACCTTCCTTACTTGTTTTTGTATACCTTTCATGTTTTTTTTTTTTTTTTGTTTTTTGTTTGAGTGAGGTGCTTCGATATGGAAATAAAAGATTAATTGAGGAAAAACGAAGTACCTGCTGTCATCAAGCAAAGAATCAGCGCATTTGCGCTTTTGCAACCACACCAATGCTGGCCTCGATAATTTTAAAATAGTAAAATATTTCGTTTATTTTGGAATCAATACATCGACTTAGTTCAGTGATTTAAAACGCAGAGGCTACGCTAGCTAGGCCATGTTATGCGAATGAAAGTTGGATAAAAAAATATCTTTATCGGATCCCACCTATGGAAGAAGAGGAGGAGGGCGGCCCCCACTCCGCAAGAAATTCCAAGTGGCAAGCGATTTATGTTCGGTTGATGTGACCAATTACCGCCAGTTAGCCCAGCGAGGAAGCGACTGGGCGCCTTATTGGACGGATATAACCCTTTAAATGTAAGTATCGAAAACTTTCCTTCGATAATTTTTTTGTTCTTGATCCCTTTAAACGATTACAGATATCGAGTACTAGGTGATTTCGGAACAAAACTAATTATGATAGAAAAACTAAAAAGAATAAGCATACATGCTGATGTGATAACTTTTTCTATCCTGCCAAATATCTTCTCAGATATCTTTGTGTTTTAAATTAGAAATGTATCGTCCCTGAGCTGATATTCGAACTCGATTCATCAGATTTCTAATCCTGCAGAGCTACCACTAGGCTATAACTTCATCCGTTTGTGTGCTGCTTATCCTAACAGATGCGCAAAATACCGTGTTGGCAAAAGTCGAAAAAATGTGCGTCCCTATTCTGTACGTGCATGTGAATTGCATTGGAATGCAAGTGCTTGTAAAAAGTAATAGACACCAGAGCGTAGATTTGATTCTATTAAAAACTGAGAAACCTACATCAATAAAGCTGCCAACATACGTAAAATATGCGATGAAGCGGTGAATATTGCAACAGGCATTTGGATACTTCCACACATACATACAAAGAAGCAAATATAATGAATAATAAATATGTTTAAGTGCAAATGTGGTTTTGTTTTTGTGTGCAAAGTGTGAAGAGACAAATATTTGCTAATACATACTTGCAAATGTTGTAATCGCAGCGTATCTGAAGAATCCGACGTAAAACCACCAACCAATCAGGCACCCTTCGGTTGTCGTATGATTCTGCTGATCTGAATTTAAATATAATCATTAGTTTTAGGACGTTATATGGTAGCGCAATATATTACTCTCCATGCAAATACATGCAATCTACTTATCTGTAAGCGCACGATGCTGCACCAAAAGTCTAATGTGACGGGGCCTTAACTGCGGCTGGTCGATATTTGAATTCCTCTATAACTTAAGAAAAAACGCAAATAATAAATGTTTCAAACTTTTAACAAATTAAGAAGAATATTTTTGGTATATATATATCTTCTTCTTCTTGTAGCGATTAGGAGGAGTTTTATCGGTGTTGATGATCCATTGACGGATGATGCGGTTGATACGGTACGTTCAGGAAAATAGCACCATTAAGGCGGTAGCCCGCCCATCGGGTGAACGATTCGAGATGACCAAGCTGAACCTTCTAGAACATCCAGTTCTCTCCTTCCGTCAATAGCTTGGAGTTGCCAGAGGCTGTCCTTCAAAGGATTCGCCACAGGTTCACAATTTGGTTGGAGAAAATATAGGGTGCGGGAAGCCCCTTGAAAGGGTTGCGCTAGTTTATGTTTATATTGTTATTATTATTATTATTTTTTATTATTAAAACAAAACATAAACTGTGCTTGCAACTTGGCTTGTAGTTGTTTATACATTAAAACACTTATATATGTCTTTCTTTGCTATGCAATATTGCGCTATTGCACTAAACAACCATAAAATGATGATTTGTCAGAAATGAAATTGTAAGCAAAACTAAACGGACTATAGGTTGGGCATGCACACGTACCTATATATTAAGAAAAGTGAGGGTGGTTGCAGATTATATTTATACCCAGCGTGTACTTACACAAAGGTATTATAACTATGGTGTGATAACGGTAATACGTAATTTCATAATGGAATCGAGATAAAAACTGAGATATCTTTACAAAATTCTTTATATTGGCGTATCTTAACCCTGAATAGATCGGAATTGAAAATAAGCGATATCGTACTAGAACCACGCTCAGTTTTTCGATACCGAAAATTTCGATAAATTGGGAAAAATTCGATAATTCATTACGAACAGAAGAATCTTGCTACCTTGCAAGAGGTGGTATCCGCCCAATTCTTGCTGAGCTCCCTCGAGCTCCAACTATGCAGGAGCATACTACAGGTGGCCAGCGGAATCCCGAAATTCCTCCAGCCATCTTCAATTGTACTGATGCATGCTAAGAGATCTGCTTGACAGTATACCGAACTATTACTACGCCCCAGTACCCAGATATCCTTAATCATAAAATAGTTCGACGCAATAGCAAGCGAGTCACTTCCAGACCACCGTCGATCGCACTATAGTTGAACTCCAGCCCTTAATAGCCGCTTGGCTATCAGCCTTTCCAACTTCGACCCATCCGTGAACAAGTTAACTGGTCCCCTTTTCTTTTTCGGGGAAATTACTGGGTTGAAGGTTGCACAGGGAGCAGCTACCGCCACAAAATAGTCCGCCCGGTCAGAGATAAAATCGAACTTAGTAAGCAGGCTAGAGTTCCCAAAGTCAAAAAGGCCATGGCCCATATCGACAAGCCTGGCCAACGACCGGCCGCGTCCACCTTTCGCGCAATATCTACTGAATATATGTATGTTCAGCATGACATTCAATGCCAAGGTAGGTGTTGTTCTAAGAGCGCCGCTTATACCATCCAGCGACGACCGTTGTACTGACACTTATATTTTGGTGATGCCCACCGTGTCCAGTGCATTCCACCAGACCAGCACCCCATAGAGCGAAATCGGCTTGACAAACTTCTTATAAAGCCAGTGTACTACTCTTGGCGAGAGCCCCTCAGTACAGGAGATGGCCACCCCGGACTCCTGGCCATATATTCCACAATAATTAACACTTTCTCAAACTTTGGAGAATTTTCGTTCTGTTGTTTACTACATTTTTTATATTACTTCGCGAATTCGCAAAGAAGAACATCGAAATTTTGAATGGTGTTTTGAGGTTTTTTCTTCTCGTTGTAAAAGGCAAAGAACAAATGATGTTGTCGTCTCGTTAGCTCTTCGGTTCAGTTGGAAACATTTATAGATTTCAATTAACGCATTTTTATAATTTTTAGCTTTGGGATAAAAGGGCAAGTATAGGATTTCATACTTCCTTAGACCTAACCTGAGCCAAGGGATATTCAGTATACTATTTTGCAGCTTTTGATGCCCCATTATTTTTTATACTCAGCGTGCTTGGCACACAGAGTATATTAGCTTTGATTGGATAACGGTTGGTTGTACAGGCATAAAGGAATCGAGATAGATATAGACTTCCATATATCAAAATCATCAGCGTCGAAAAAAAATTTGATTGAACCATGTCCGTCCGTCCGTATGTCCGTTAACACGATATCTTGAGTAAATATTGAGATATATTCACCAAATTTGGTACACGAGCTTATCTGAACCCAGAATAGATTGGTATGGAAAATGAGCGAAATGGGATGATAACCACGCCACTTTTTATATATATAACAAAAAAATCTGATTATTTAGTAAATAATACACCTAGAATATTGAAATTTGACGTGTGGACTGATATTGAGATTTTTGATAAAAATTAAAAAAGAAAATTTTAAAATGGCCATGGCACCGCCCACTTGTGATAAAATCAATTTTACAAATATTATTAATCATAAATCAAAAATCTTTAAACCTATCGTAACAAAATTCGGCAGAGAGGTTGCCTTTACTATAAGGATTGCTTTGAAAAAAAAAAAATTTGCGAAATCGGTTAAGGGCCGCGCCCACTTTTATATAAAAATGTTTAAAAGGTTCGTGGACGAATAAAGTAAGCTACATCTTTGCAAAAAGAGCTTTATATCAATGGTATTTCATTTCCCAAGTGGATTTATAACAGTAAATAGGAAAAACTTCAAATTTTAAAAAATGGGCGTAGCACAGCCCTTTTTTTTTTTGTTTGACTAAGCAATTTTCTATGTTTCGGGAGCCACTTGAAGAAAAATTAACGCATTGTAATAAAATTGGGTACACACATTTTCCCTACAGTAGAAAATATAAAACAGTTTTGAATCAATGATATTTCACTTATTAAGTTTTGTTGCAAGAGGAAATCGGGAGACATTTTTTTTTGAACGGGCGGTGCCACGTGTTATGTAGAAAAATAATTTATCTGAAATGAAATGTGCAATTGAAGCTTACAATGAGTATATAATGTTCGGTTACACCCGAACTTAGACACATTTACTTGTTTTTTTTTTTTTTATACTCAGTTGAGCAGAGCTCACAGAGTATATTAAGTTTGATTGGATCACGGTTGGTTGTACATATATAAAGGAATCGAGATAGATATAGACTTCCATATATCAAAATAATCAGGATCCAAAAAAAATTTGATTGAGCCATGTCCGTCCGTCCGTCCGTCCGTTAACACGATAACTTGAGTAAATTTTGAGGTATCTTGATGAAATTTGGTATGTAGGTTCCTGAGCACTCATCTCAGATCGCTATTTAAAATGAACGATATCGGACTATAACCACGCCCACTTTTTCGATATCGAAAATTTCGAAAAACCGAAAAAATGCGATAATTCATTGCCAAAGGCGGTTAAAGCGATGAAACTGGGTAGATGGGTTGACATTATGACGCGGAATAGAAAATTAGTAAGATTTTGGACAATGGGCGTGGCACCGCCCACTTTTAAAAGAAAGTAATTTAAAAGTTTTGCAAGCTGTAATTTGGCAGTCGTTGAAGATATCATGATGAAATTTGGCAGGAACTTTACTACTATTACTATATGTGCTAAATAAATATTAGCAAAATTGGATGAAGAACACGCCCACTTTTTAAAAAAAATTTTTTTTTAATTCAAATTTTAACAAAAAATTTAATATCTTTACTGTATATAAGTAAATTAAGTCAAAATTCAACTCCAGTAATGATATGATGCAATAAAATACAAAAATAAAAGAAAATTTCAAAATGGGCGTGGCTCCGCCCATTTTCATTTAGTTTGTCTAGAATACTTTTAATGCCATAAGTCGAACAAAAATTTAGCAATCCTTTTGAAATTTGGTAGGAGCATAGATTCTATGACGGTAACTGTTCTCTGTGAAAATGGGCGAAATCGGTGGAAGCCACGCCCAGTTTTTATACACAGTCCACCGTCTGTCCTTCCGCTCGGCCGTTAACACAATAACTTGAGCAAAAACCGATATATCTTTACTAAAGTTAGCCCACGTACTTATCTGAACTCACTTTATCTTGGTATAAAAAATGGCGAAATCCGACCATAACCACGCCCACTTTATCGATATCAAAAATTACGAAGAATGAAAAAAATGCCATAATTCTATACCAAATACGAAAAAAGGGATGAAACATGGTAACTGGATTGGTTTATTGACGCAAAATATAACTTTGGAAAAAACTTTGTAAAATGGGTGTGACACCTACCATATTAAGTAGAAGAAAATGAAAAAGTTCTACAAGGCGAAATCAACAGCCCTTGGAATCTTGGCAGGAATACTGTTAGTGGTGTTGAATATATAAATAAATTTTCAGTACCCGACAGATGATTTTCTGGATCACCTGGTCCACATTTGGTCGATATCGCGAGAACGCCTTCACATATACATCTAAGGGCCACTCGCTTTTAAAACCCTCATTAATGCCTTTAATTTGATATCCATATCGTACAAACACATTCTAGAGTCACCCCTGGCCCACCCTAATGGCGATATCTCGAAAAGGCGTGCACCTATAGACCTAATGCCCACTCCCTCTTAAAATGCTCAGTAACACCTTTCGTTTGATACCCATATCGTAAAAACATTCTAGAGTCACCACTGGCTCACCCTAATGGCGATATCTCGAAAAGGCGTCCACCTATAGACCTAATGTCCACTCCCTCTTAAAATGCTCAGTAACACCTTTCGTTTGATACCCATATCGTACAAACATTCTAGATTCAACCCTGGCCCACCCTAATGGCGATATCTCGAAAAGGCGTCCACCTATAGACCTAATGCCCACTCCCTCTTAAAATGCTCAGTAACACCTTTCGTTTGATACCCATATCGTACAAACATTCTAGAGTCACCCCTGGCCCACCCTAATGGCGATATCTCGAAAAGGCGTCCACCTATAGACCTAATGCCCACTCCCTCTTAAAATGCTCAGTAACACCTTTCGTTTGATACCCATATCGTACAAACATTCTAGAGTCACCCTTGGCCCACCTTTATGGCGATATCTCGAAAAGGCGTCCACCTATAGAACTGAGGATTACTCCCTTTTAAAATAATCATTACCACCTTTCATTTGATACCCATATCGTACAAACACATTCTAGAGTCACCCTGGCCCACCCTAATGGCGATATCTCGAAAAGGCGTCCACCTATAGACCTAATGCCCACTCCCTCTTAAAATGCCCAGTAACACCTTTCGTTTGATACCCATATCGTACAAACATTCTAGAGTCACCCCTGGCCCACCCTAATGGCGATATCTCGAAAAGGCGTCCACCTATAGACCTAATGCCTACTCCCTCTTAAAATGCTCAGTAACACCTTTCGTTTGATACCCATATCGTACAAACATTCTAGAGTCACCCTTGGTCCACCTTTATGGTGATATCTCGAAAAGGCGTCCACCTATAGAGCTAAGGATTACTCCCTTTTAAAATACTCATTACCACCTTTCATTTGATACCCATATCGTACAAACACATTCTAGAGTCACCCCTGGCCCACCCTAATGGCGATATCTCGAAAAGGCGTCCACCTATGGACCTAATGCCCACTCCCTCTTAAAATGCTCAGTAACACCTTTCGTTTGATACCCATATCGTACAAACATTCTAGAGTCACCCCTGGCCCACCCTAATGGCAATATCTCGAAAAGGCGTCCACCTATAGACCTAATTCCCACTCCCTCTTAAAATGCTCAGCAACACCTTTCGTTTGATACCCATATCGTACAAACACATTCTAGAGTCACCCCTGGCCCACCCTAATGACGATATCTCGAAAAGGCGTCCACCTATAGACCTAATGCCCACTCCCTCTTAAAATGCTCAGTAACACCTTTCGTTTGATACCCATATCGTACAACCATTCTAGAGTCACCCTTGGTCCACCTTTATGGCGATATCTCGAAAAGGCGTCCACCTATAAAACTAAGGATTACTCCCTTTTAAAATACTCATTACCATCTTTCATTTGATACCCATATAATACAAACACATTCTAGAGTCACCCCTGGCCCACCCTAATGGCGACATTTCGAAAAGGCGTCCACCTATAGACCTAATTCCCACTCCCTCTTAAAATGCTCAGTAACACCTTTCATTTGATTCCCATATCGTACAACTAGAGACACCCCTGGTCCACCTTTATGGGGATATCTCGAAACGGCGTCCACCTAGGGAACTAAGGATCACTCCTTTTCAAAATACTCATTAACAGCTTTCATTTGATACTCATATCGTACAAACATATTCTAGAGTCACCCCTGGTCCACCTTTATGGGGATTTCTCGAAAAGGCGTTCACCTATAGAACTAAAGCCCATTCCCTTTTAAAATACTCATTATCACCTTTCAGTTGATACCCATATCGTACAAACACATTCTAGAGTCAGCCCTGGTCCACCTTTATGGCGATATCCCTAAATGGCGTCCATCCATAGAACTATGACCTACTCTCTCTTAAAATACTCTTTAATACCTTCCAATTGATACACATGTCATACAACCACATTCCAGGGTTACCCTAGGTTCATTTTCCTACATGGTGATTTTCCTTATTTTGTCTCCATAGCTCTCAACTGAGTATGTAATGTTCGGTTACACCCGAACTTAGCCTTCCTTACTTGTTTTTTGTTTAATTTTGCTCAAAGCAATTGGGGCTCTATTAAACTTCGCACCGAGCCTTTAATGTTGTTGTTTATAAAGGGTAAATTTAACGTTAGGAAAGTTTAATTGCACTTAAGAAAACATTACTACTACGCCTCTATGCTAGTTACTAGTTTAGTCCTTAGCAGAAAACGAAAAGTTACACTGAAGATCGCACAACTTCATCTTCAACCCGAATTTGACAAGGGATCACGGCCGCCGTCGTATGATGGCAGCGTGTTCCGACTACCACATCGAAGATTCTGGGTTCACGCCCCTGGCAAAGCAACACGAAAACTTTAGAAATAAGGCTTTTCAATTAGAAACAAGTAAGAAAGGTTAAGTTCGGGTGTAACCGAACATAACATACTCAGTTGAGAGCTATGGTGACAACATAAGGGAAAATAACCATGTAGGAAAATGAACCGAGGGAAACACTGGAATGTGTTTGAATGACATGTGTATAAAATTAAAGGCATTAAAGAATATTTTATGAGGGAGTGGGCCATAGTTCTATAGGTGGACGCCATTTAGGGATATCGCCATAAAGGTGGATCAGGGTTGACTCTAGAATTTGATTGTACGATATGGGTATCAAATGAAAGGTGCAAATTAGTATTTTAAAAGGGAGTAATCCTTAGTTCCATAGGTGGACGCCGTTTAGAGATATCTCCATAAAGGTGGGCCAGGGGGGACCCTACAATTTGTTTGTACAATATGGGTATCAAAAGAAAGGTGTTAATGAGTATTTTAAAAGGGAGTGATCCTTAGTCCCATAGGTAGACGCCGTTTCGAGATATCGCCATAAAGGTAGACCAGGGGTGACTCTAGAATATGTTTGTACGATAAGGATATCAAATTAAAGGTATTAATAAGGGTTTTAAAAGGGAGTGGTGGTAGTTGTATAGGTGGTCGCCTTTTCGAGATGTCTCCATAAAGGTGGACCAGGGGTGGCTCTAGAATGCGTTTGTACAATATGGGTATCAAACGAAAGGTGCTAATGAATATTTTAAAAGGGAGGGGGCCTTAGTCCTATAGGTGGACGCCATTTCGAAATATCGCCATATAAGTGGACCAGGGGTGACTCTAGAATACGTTTGTACAATATGGGTATCAAACGAAAGGTGATAATGAGTATTTTAAAAGGGAGTGGGCCTTAGTTCTATAGGTGGCCGCCTTTTCGAGGTATCGTAATAAAGGTGGACCGGGGGTGACTTTACATTTTGTTTGTCCGATATGGGTATCAGATGGAAGGTGCTAATGAGTATTTTTAAAGGGAGTGGGCCTTCGTTCTATAGGTGGTCGCCTTTTCGAGATATCGCCATAAAGGTGGACCAGGGGTGACTCTAGAATATGTTTGTACGATATGGGTATCAAACGAAAGGTGCTAATGAGTATTTTAAAAGGGCGCGGGGCTTAGTTCTATAGGTGGACGCCTTTTCGAGATATTTCCATAAAGGTGGACCAGGGGTGACTCTAGAATGTGTTTTTACGATATTGGAATCAAATTAAAGGTATTAATTAGAGTTTTAAAAGGGAGTGGTGGTAGTTGTATATGCGGAGGCGTTTTCCAGATATCGACCAAAATGTGGACCAGGGTGACACAGAACATCATCTGTTGGATACCGCTAATTTATTTATATTCTACTTAATATGGTAGGTGTCACAACCATTTTACATAGTTTTTTCTAAAGTTATATTTCCCGTCAATGAACCAACGCAATTTCCATGTTTCATCCCTTTTTTCGTATCTGGTATAGAATTATGGCATTTTTTTAATTTTTCGTAATTTTCGATATCGAAAAAGTGGACGTGGTCATAGTCGGATTTCGTTCTTTTTTATACCAAAATAAACTAAGTTCAGTAAAGATATGTCGATTTTTGCTCAAGTTATCGTGTTAACGGCCATGCGGAAATTCACATGGAAGACTGTGTATAAAAACTGTGCGTGGCTTTAACCGATTTCGCCCATTTTCACAGAAAACAATTAACGTCATAAAGTCTATGCCCTACCAAATTTCAAAAGGATTGGTAAATTTTTTTTCGACTTATGGCATTAAAAGTATCCTAGACAAATTAAATGAAAAAGGGCGGAGCCACGCCCATTTTGAAATTTTCTTTTATTTTTGTATTTTGTTGCACCATATCATTACTGGAGTTGAATGATGACATAATTTACTTATATACTGTAAAGATATTAAATTTTTTGTTAAAATTTTATTTAAAAAAAAAAAAAATTTTTTTAAATGTGGGCGTGGTCCTTCTCCGATTTTGCAAATTTTTATTAAGCGTGCATATAGTAATAGGAGTAACGTTCCTGCCAAATTTTATCACGACGGACGGACGGACATGGCTCAATCAAATTTTTTTTCGATCCTGATGATTTTGATATATGGAAGTCTATATCTATCTCGATTCCTTTATACCTGTACAACCAACCGTTATCAAATCAAAGTTAATATACTCTGTGAGCTCTGCTCAACTGAGTATAAAACAAGTAAGGAAGGCTAAGTTCGGGTGTAACCGAACATTACATACTCAGTTGAGAGCTGTGGAGACAAAGTGAGGGAAAATCACCAAGTTGTAAAAAGAACCTAGGGTAACCCTGGCATGTGTTTGTATGACATGTGTATCAAATGGAAGGTATTAAAGAGTATTTTAAAGGAAGTGGGCCATAGTTCTATAGATGGACGCCATTTAGGGATATCGCCATAAAGGTGGACCAGGCCTGACTCTACAATTTGTTTGTACAATATGGGTATCAAATGAAATGTGTTAATGATAATTTTAAAAGGGAGAGGACCTAAGTTCTATAGGTGGACGCCTTTTCTAGATATCGCCATAAAGGTGGACCAGGGGTGACTCTAGAATTTATTTTGTACGATATGGGTATCAAATGAAAGGTATTAATGAGTATTTTAAAAGGGTGTGGGCCTAAGTTCTATAGATGGACGCCTTTTCGAGATATCGCCATAAAGATGGACCAGGGGTGACTCTAGAATTTGTTTTTACGATACGAGTATCAAATGAAAGGTTTAGTTAGTATTTTAAGAGGGCGTGGGCCTTAGTTCTATGTGTGGACGCCTTTTCGAGATATCGCCATAAAGGTGGACCAGGGGTGACTATAGAATTTGTTTGTACGATATGGGTATCAAATGAAAGGTATTAATGAGTATTTTAAAAGGGTGTGGGCCTAAGTTCTATAGATGGACGCCTTTTCGAGATATCGCCATAAAGATGGACCAGGGGTGACTCTAGAATTTGTTTGTACGATATGAGTATCAAATGAAAGGTGTTAATGAGTATTTTAAGAGGGCGTGGGCCTTAGTTCTATATGTGGACGCCTTTTCGAGATATCGCCATAAAGGTGGACCAGGGGTGATTCTAGAATTTATTTTGTACGATATGGGTATCAAATGAAAGGTATTAATGAGTATTTTAAAAGGGTGTGGGCCTAAGTTCTATAGATAGACGCCTTTTCGAGATATCGCCATAAAGATGGATCAGGGGTGACTATAGAATTTGTTTGTACTATATGGGTATCCAATGAAAGGTGTTAATGAGTATTTTAAAAGGGAGTGGGCCATAGTTCTATAGGTGGACGCCTTTTAGGGATATCGCCATAAAGGTGGATCAGGGTTGACTCTAGAATTTGTTTGTACGATATGGGTATCAAATGAAAGGTGTTAATGAGTATTTTAAAAGGGAGTGATCCTTATTTCCATAGGTGGACGCCGTTTCGTTATATCGCCATAAAGGGGACCAGAGGTGACTCTAGAATGCGTTTGTACACTATGGGTGTCAAACGAAAGGTATTAATGAGTATTTTAAGAGGGCGTGGGCCTTAGTTCTATATGTGGACGCCTTTTCGAGATATCGCCATAAAGGTGTACCAGCGGTGACCCTAGAATTTGTTTGTACTATATGGGTATCAAATGAAAGGTGTTAATGAGTATTTTAAAAGGGAGTGGGCCTTAGTTCTATAGGTGGACGCCTTTTCGGAATATCGTTATAAAAGTGGACCAGGGTTGACTCTAGAATGCGTTTGTACAATTTGGGTATCAAACGAAAGGTGTTAATAAGTGTTTTAAAAGGGAGTGGGCCTTAGTTCTATGAGTGGACGCCTTTTCGGGATATCGCCATATACGTGGACCAGGGGTGACTCTAGAATGCGTTTGTACAATATAGGTATCAAATGAAAGGTGTTAATGAGTATTTTAAAAGGGCGTGGGCCTTAGTTCTAAAGGTGGACGCCTTTTCGAGGTATCGCCATAAAGGTGGACCAGGGGTGACTCTAGAATGTGTTTGTACGATATGGGTATCAAACGAAAGGTGTTAATAAGTGTTTTAAAAGGGAGTGGGCCTTAGTTCTATGGGTGGACGCCTTTTCGGGATACCGCCATAAACGTGGACCAGGGGTGACTCTAGAATTCGTTTGCACGATATGGGTTTCAAATGAAAGGTGTTAATGAGTATTTTAAAAGATTGTGGGCCTTAGTTCTTCGGTGGACGCCTTTTCGAGATATCGCCATAAAGGTGGACCAGGGGTGACTCTAGAATTTGTTTGTACGATATGGGTATCAAATGAAAGGTGTTAATGAGTATTTAAAAGGGAGTGGGCCTTAGTTCCATAGGTGGATGCCTTTTCGAGATATCGCCATAAAGGTGGGCCAGGGGTGACTCTAGAATTTTTTTGTACGATATGGGTATCAAATGAAAGGTGTTAATGAGTATTTTAAAAAGGAGTGGGCCTTAGTTCTATATGTGGACGCCTTTTCGAGATATCGCCATAAACGTGGACCAGGGGTGACTCTAGAATGTGTTTGTACGATATGGGTATCAAATTAAAGGTACTAATGAAGGTTTTAAAAGGGAGTGGCCCTTAGTTGTATATGTGAAGCCGTTTTCGAAATATCGACCAAAATGTGGACCAGGGTGATCCAGAACTTCATCTGTCGGGTACCGCTAATTTATTTGTATATGTAATACCACGAACAGTATTCCTTCCAAGATTCCAAGGGCTTTTGATTTCGTCCTGCAAAACTTTTTCATTTTCTTCTACTTAATATGGTAGGTGTCACATCCATTTTACCAATTTTTTTCTAAAGTTATATTTTGCGTCAATAGACCAATCAAATTACCAGGTTTCATTCCTTTTTTCGTATTTGGTATAGAATTATGGCATTTTTTTCATTTTTCGTAATTTTCGATATTGAAAAAGTTGGCGTGGTCATAGTCGGATTTCGGCCATTTTTTACACCAATACAAAGTGAGTTAAGATAAGTACGTGAACTGAGTTTAGTAAAGATATATCGATTTTTGCTCAAGTTATCGTGTTAAAGGCCGAGCGGAAGGACAGACGGTCGACTGTGTATAAAAACTGGGCGCGGCTTTAACCGATTTCGCCCTTTTTCACAGAAAACAGTTATCGTCCTAGAATCTAAGCCTCTACCAAATTTCACAAGGATTGGTAAATTTTTGTTCGACTTATGGCATTAAAAGTATCCTAGACAAATTAAATAAAAAAGGGCGAAGCCACGCCCATTTTGAAATTTTCTTTTATTTTTGTATTTTGTTGCACCATATCATTACTGGCGTTGAATGTTGGCATAATTTACTTATATGCTGTAAAGATATTACCTTTTCTTTTAAAATTTGAATTTAAAAAAATTTTTTTTTAAAAAGTGGGCGTGGTCGTTTTCCGATTTTGCTAATTTTTTGTAAGCAGACATATAGTAATAAGAGTAACGTTCCTGCCAAATTTCATCATGATATCTTCAATGACTGCCAAATAACAGCTTGCAAAACTTCTAAATTACCTTCTTTTAAAAGTGGGCGGTGCCACTCCCGTTGTCCAAAATTTTACCATTTTTCTATTCTGCGTCATAAGTGCAACTAACTTAGCAAGTTTCATCGCTTAATCCGTATTTGGTAATGAATTATCGCACTTTTTCGATTTTTCGAAATTTTCGATATCGAAAAGTGGGCGTGGTTATTGCCCGATATAGTTCATTTTAAATAGCGATCCGAGATCAGTGCCCAGGAACCTACATACCAAATTTCATCAAGATACCTCACAATTTACTCAAGTTATCGTGTTAACGGACAGACGGACGGACGGACGGACGGACATGGCTCAATCGAATTTTTTTCGATACTGATGATTTTGGTATATGGAAGTCTATATCTATCTCGATTCCGTTATACCTGTACAACCAACCGTTATCCAATCAAAGTTAATATACTCTGTGAGCTTTGCTCAACTGAGTATAAAAATTCTAAGCGAGGTCGCCCATCGGCAGTGTTTTGCAAGCACTCCGAGTGTATTTCTGCCACGAAAAGTTCTCAGTGAAAACTCATCTGCCTTTCAGATGCCGTTCGGAGTCGGCATAAGACAGTTCGGCCCCGTCCCGCCAATTTGTAGGAAAAATTAAAAGGAGCACGACCAAAATTGGAGTAGACGCTTGACCTTTAGAAGAGAAGCGCCTTGCACTTTTTTTATGACGGCAAATTGTTACATATCTGCTTAGAAGAAGGATTAATGTGGGCCATGGGATTATAGATGTGGAGCAAAAAAGGAACAAATTCATTGCAGTTAAAAAAAAATTAGCATAAGTAATTTTAGGTGCAAGTTCTACCACCTTCTAAATGTGATGGATCTCCCCAATGCACTCCAGATGCACATATTTTGAGTGAGTTCAAGCTACACCTGCATGACTGTCCCTTTACACTTCGTGGCCTTAGGGAATTTCACCTCGCTTTCATCTGTGTAAATGAAATAACCGAATATCACGGTGAAAGTCTACTAAGCATATCATGCTCAACAGAATAGTGATGGAAATCTGGCTTCTTAATTGCATTTAGAAGAAGATAATACACGCGAAAATGCATACTACGTCTTTATATGAAAAAGGTCTTGTCGGTTCCTAAAAAGTTCACTAACTTATCGAACTCATTCATTGTTCCAAGTCGTGAACAAAACTGTTAAAATGCACCGAAAGTTGTATTCTCCCTGCTTCATTTAATTTAACAAAGGTAAACGGAAGTGCAAATATTTTTATACTGTTAATGTTTGCCTCTCCCTCTGCATTCCTTGATCTTAGTTAGTTGTATAAATGTCGTATATTTACATCTAAAAACCAAAAAAAAAAAACCTAATTTTAACTCAGTTTGCTTTAGTTGGTTCTGCTTTGTTTGTTTTCCTTTTAACCTTTCTTGATAGTTTTGGTTTTTAGTTTGTTTTCGCTGAGTAGTGATACACAATTATTCTTTTTCTTCTCTAAATTCAAGCTCATCTCTATTATTTGCTCCAGGAACGTCGGTAAGTTGTTTGGATAATCTTCGGTGTAGTTTGTTACAAAAAATTTAGAAGAAAAAACTTCCAAAAACGTATTTAATTCGTTCAAATATTTTTGCAACTTAGTATCTAGTCATTTTGACGTATTCACTCCCTCGACTCTTTCGCTTGACAAATTTTTTTGTTAATTTAAAGTTTACTGTTTAATCCTGTATATTAAGTCCCAAACGAAGGTATCCTTTTGGTGATTTTTCTTATTTTATGTATTCGAAACGTTTTATGTGCATTGTTGGCTTACAAATCACTCTTCCGTAGTTTAGACTCTAAACTTTAGAGTAACAAATATTTTTATACCTTTCATGAAAATGAAACCGTATATTAACTTTGTCACGAATCTCAATATTGCAAGTCCTTAAAGAAAAATAGATAGACCCACAAACAAGTATACCTAAATGATCAGGATGAAGAGCTGAGTTGATATAGGCATGTCCGTCTTTCTGTTTGTATGCTTGTTTGAGGGACTAGCTCAATTTTTTAGATATCCTGATAAAATTTGGTGAGCGGGTTTATTCAGGCGTCCGAGTAGACATTTGTGGGAAACGTCCGGATCGCACCACTATACCATATATCCCCCATACAACTGATTTTTCAGAAAAGAGGATTTTTGTCATATCTTCCACAATTTATCAGATTGAAGCTTCAAACATCACCATATGCTTTCGTATATTGCACATATTGTTTATTGTCTGAAAAATGGATGAGATCAGTCGTATATATAGCGTAAATCCCCCACAACCGATTGTTCAGATAAGAACCTTTTCGTAATTTCTGCCCCATTTTAACAGCTAGAAGCTTCAAATTTCAACAAATACTTAGGCATATCGTGTATATGGTATGTATCCCATATAACCGATTATTCAGATAAGAAACTTTTTGTAATTTCTGCACCATTTTAACATCTAGAACCTTCAAATTTCACCATATGCTTTCGTATACAGCAGATATTGTTGTCTGAAAAATTTGAAGAGATCGGGGATATATATTTTATATACCCCATATAAACTGTTATTTCTGCCGCCTTTTCAATGGCTAAAGCCTTCAAAATTCATCCAATACCTTCGTTTACGTTATATAATATTTTTGTTACGTTATATGTATATCGGGATAAGATTATTGTTCAGCCCCATTCATGAAAGGTATGAAGTCTTCGGCACATCCGAAGACAGTCCGTCCTGACTTGTTCCTTGTTCATTTTGATTTGATCGTAAATAATACCAAGTTTATTTGACAATTCACGTCTTCCGCGCTCTACCTCAGAACCGTATAAATATTGTTGCAGCCAAGTTATGCAATCTATAACTTTGTAAGAGAGCGCACATAATGGCTAAACCTGGTAGTCAAATTTCATATGGACTTTCTAATTTGTTGAGTCCAATTTTTAAGCTTGGCATGAGGTTGGAAATTTGTTCCGCATCTGATAATGTGCCATATACATAAATTAGTAGACGGTCGCTTTCAGGAAAATGCCGATAAAAACTGAACGTGGCCAGATTAATGGTTTCTTATGCTAAATGGGCCTTGAGTGAATACCTTTCCAGCAATGTCCAAGCCATTGAAATCAATGATCAAATAAATAAGTTTTAAGGAAAAAACTTATTTCACTATTTTACAGTGTGCTGAAAAATAATTCTTTCATTTTTTGAAGTCTGCAAAAAGTGAGCCTTCGAACTCAAAAGTTTCAACTTTTTTTAGTGATACGCTCAATTGGACAAAGTCTATGTACGTGGGTCCCTGACAGTTTTTAAGTGCCTTTTCCAGGTAGTGACAGCTAGCGTCATCACAAATATTCTGTCTAGTTATAGGCTGGCCCGGCCAGAAAACTCTACGTGGTCCCCCAATAGCTTATTATACTCTGTTGTTACAGGGCACTGTTAGCGATACCTTTTCAGGTATTGTATGATGCAAATTTGATAGACACTATCTTTCTTTCATAAACCATTGATGGCAAAAATTGGTCTTTAAAAAACAACAGTCCCACAGCCTTATTTCCTATGACGCTATCGTGTCCAAAACGATCGTCATTCTTATGTTTTTAGCACGACATGCAAAACGAAAACAGCCGACTGTTACGATATCTCGTCATTCTCTACCACGAACAGCTGCTGTGAAAGTGAAAACGAAGTGTCAGAAGCTAAAGACGTAAGCAAATTTGACAATGGCTTTCGTACAGTTGCCGAATAACGTAAAGCTAGACAATAAGCGAAAACGTAAGCTTCAGAGTAACATTAGCAGACGATATCGCCAAATCGGGTATCGTTCATTAAGAGTCTCGTTTACCAAACAGAATAAGGCTGTGAATAAATTTTGGTTTTGAAATTTTAACACTAGATATTGTAAGTTTTGTTCAGTGGTACTCTCTGCATTTTGATCATTCATATCCGTAATTAAGGTTGGGTTGTGACGTCGGAGAACATAAATCCTGTAATAATTTGGGAAAAATGTAAACAACGTGACATTAGGACGGACAATGCGACAGCTGTTTCGATTATACCTAAATCTCTTCAAAACTCCAAGAACTCAAGGGGACCACGTATGTACCTTTTGTTATATACACATCGTCAGCCTCCCATCGAAAAACACTCAAATTAGTAAACAAGTCAGTGTAACACTCTATTTGTGAGATTTAAGACTCGTTAAATCTTCTCTCACAAAGATTTAAATCAATTTGGATAATTAAGAATTTCAATTAAAGCCCATACCAAATATGTTTAGGGAAAATTGCTTTTGCTTGGTTAACTTTTTCTCCACACCTCTTTGGAATGGCAGGAGTGAAATTAATTAAAATTTAAACGTTACAATATGTTGACTGAAAATCAAAACAAAACCAAACATTCGAAATAACAAAGGCAATAAAAGCAAGAATAGTTAAACAAGATTAGCTTAACAAAAGGCAAGTATCACAACAACAATAAAGAGAGATATCTACACAAGTTAGCTATCTAAGCATTGAGGAGGTGTGCATTCAATCATAAAATCTGCTAAGAAAATGAAGTTACAACAACGCCAACAACAAAAATTACCATAATTACAGTAACGACAGACAAGGCAACAGCAAAGGGTTTCGTAAATAATACAAACAAAACAGCAAAAATGCTATTAACAAACCACAGCTGGTGATTTAACATGTCGCTGAAATGAAGGCACTAAAGAAGACGATAAAATGAGCGCCACCAAAGTCGTGGTCCAGCCCCAGAATATCAGCCACGCTTTAGCACCGATAAGCAGAATATTTTATGTACGATAATGAGTAGTAATTAAAAAAATATTTAAACTCGTTTTTAGTAATATTTTTTTGACCTGCAGTGAACGATGACAGCAGGTGAAGGCGTTTTGGTGTCAGGGTGAGTAGAAGATGTTTCGAAACCAAACTCGCCCATCAAAAAAAGTCCTTTGAAAACAGCTTCGTTCATAAATAAATGGCACAAAATGATGTACAGTCCAATGAGTAAACAACAGGGAGCCAATCAAAGCGAAAAGCGACGAAAATAGCAGGAGAAATTCAAGCAAAAATGGAATTAAATTTAATCCAAGCCATAACTTAATTTACACCTCTGCAGCGACTAAGTAAAATAATGTTCACGACACAAATCCTTGTTTAAATTAATTTATGCATTCAAATATATTCATTTATGTGCCTAACAACCAATTATTTGTATAAATAATTGAGTTTATTCGTTGGGACAAATATAAACTACAATATTTGTACTTAAATATTTGCATTATTATTTATGTATATGCCATTCATGTTTATTGCATTTATTTTCATTCATAGAGTCGTATAGATAAACAAATGTGGAACTACGACGAAACTGGGAATGCCACCACTTTCATGTGGGAAATGGGAAGACAAGGTATGACCCTCCCATACAAATAGGATTTTTCATGCTACATATCTCTTTGACTTTTTGGAAGTACTCATGCCAAATAGCTGAAATATGGTAAAAAAATTAAATGTTCTGTAAGTTACAGACTGCAACACATCCAGGAGAAGGGGATCAGTTCCAAACATATGATGTTTAAGAATGGTAAGGCAGTAAGAGTGGTGATGGAAGAGTAGTGGAAGTGTTAATGGGAACAACAGTGACGGAGGAAAAATGAGACGCGAAGGGAATTGGAAAATCAGCTGAAAAAAAGGAAATTAGATTGAAAATTAGGTGTATTTGGAGTGGGGATGGTAGAGGGTGCATGACTTTTGGTAAACTTTTCAACTAAAGAATAAAACTGTAACCAAATCAATCACCCCATGAATTAAACGAAGTTTTATATTCCTTTATTTCTTTCATACTAAATCTGCGTTAAGCTGTTTGAGCGGTTTTGGCCATCCAACAAGTCGCTCCAGTCACTAGGTTTGTTTAGGTTAAGTGTTGGCGACCCCGACAGGGAAACCTCCCTTGGACAACATGAAGAAGGTCCGTTATGATACCAAATGAGATAACGGTGATTTAAACTATACTTATACAGCTATTTAGAGAACTTTGGTGCAGCAATGATGTAGTTTCGAACAAGACTGATCCCGACTCTGGATAAGTCTTTCGGAGATACTTTTGCGAAGTTCTGGAAAAAGCTGGACAGTGAAGCATGAAGTCTCTTGAAGATTTATGTAGAGAGAATTTTCATTGATCGCTGAACTTTGGTGAACCCAATAATTTCAGCAGACTGCTTGATGTTCACTTCCAGCTATAGGGATCTCGACGCCCTAAAAGAGGTAGTGTCCGCCCAGCATTTGCTTAACTGCCTCGAGGCTGATCTGTAGATGAGCAGACTACAGGTGGCCAGGGGTACTCCATATTCCCAGCAACAATATATAATCCGTTCAGTAATACCCATGGACTGCTGGACAGTTTCCAAGTATATTCCTATGTCCCGGTACACGGATTATATTAATATTTAATGCAAATACAAGCGAAGTAGGCATTCCCAAAATACCCTCGACCGCTTCATAGTCGCACTTAGGGCTTTATTATTGATTTGTATAATTGCATTAGCACTGTACGGCATCCTATCCACCGCATTCTTAATGGCCACAGGCTCCGCTTGAAAGGCGCTGCAATGATCAGGCGCTTTGTGGCTTAAATAGAGCTCCTGAGCTAGCTCGTACCAGTTGGTAACAACGAGGCAATTTTAGTCGCTTTCTACCTTGCCTTTCGCCTCTATGTGGGATGTAATCGGTGTAAAGGCTAGCTGAGGCATTTCATTGGCAGCATCTGACCACTGCAAGGTGCTGCTACAAGCGGGCATATGTCTTGGATCAAGCGGCTCGCTATACAAACATGACCCAGAATAACTTCATCAGCGTTGTGTGGGTTGCGCGCTGAACTTGGGTCCCGCCACGTAAAACCACACTCCAATGAAAACAACAAACAAGTCTCGTATAACGAGGTATGTATCTGCCTACCATAGTGAAACACCAAGTTCAAGTCATGGAGAAGGTCCCAACAAAATATTTAACATTTTTATAAAAAGGCTGTCTTTCCATGTTTTTTGTTTTCCAGGAATTTGTGTGCTTATTATTGTTCTCTCTGCCATCCATAAACTTGCTTCAATGCCTATCCCTGTCCTTTGACCTTTAGATTTTATATCAAATAAAAAAAATATAAGGTGTGATATATCTCCGCGAAAATTTAAGCCAATTTCTGCCATGCTACCTTTTTAGTTTTATTTAGAGTGATCACTATCTGAACGAGACGTAGATTATTTCTGATCAACTCCGGCTTGAAACTAACTGAATTACGGATCATGAATTTTTTGCAGTAGATTCACTCAACGCGTTCATTCGGATGTTTAACGTTTTCTTGGCGTTTCGAAGTGTTAGTTATGAACACAATTGTTTCTCTTAATATTATAATGAAGTGTGAAAAATCATTTCAGAAGTCGTTAAAATTTTGGAATAATTGTTTTTAATTATTATTGTCGTAGTTGGCTCAACTCAAATTTCATAAAACAAAATTTCTATCAGCCAACTGTTAGCAACATGCTTGCAACGTACTAATAGTAGTTGTGTTTGTTGAAAGCGCTTATTTTGTCCCAAAACAGCAAATATGAACGGTTGCTGCGAGAAACGTTGTAAACACCAATTTCTATGTAACCATCTTTTATTGCACAAATATCAATTCAATTTTAAAATATCAATTCCAGTTTCATATTTTACATTCAGCATTTATTTGTTTGTTGCTAATTTTCAAATTTTCCACTGCTTTACCATTGAAATAATCTGGGATAACGTGGATGTGTACACTGTATACACATATATACATACCCATTTAATCGTCATAATACTAAATTAAGATGGAAATAGGAAAATCGGCGCAGACCGATTTCAGGAGGGCTCACAACAAATAATGAGCCAATAATAAACACATTTACAATAACCAAAAATCGTATCCTCATTAGCTGTAATATTGAAGGTAAATGGAAGATGCGAATGCATGCGAGGGATTGAATAAATAGAATAAATGGAATGGTTGTTAGAGGAATGTGGAATACCGCAAAAAAGATTTGAAAGCGAAATATTGCACGAACTGATTCAAAAATTATACCACCAATTTCAGCCTGAATTGATTTTGGTAACGGAAAATTCGGTAGCATATTTTGCTTGTGCTATGCTTGTTGGCGTAGTCGAGTGCGATTTTTGTAACGTCGCGACGTATTGTTCAACTCAAGTGTAAGTACTTTTCATTTATGTTTTCTAGAATTTTTATACCCAGTGTGTTTTTCGAAACGGATGTACGTAGTTGCATAAAGGAATCTAGATAGATATAGAGCAGAAAAAATAACCACGCCTACCTTTTCCAAAACGAAAATTTCGAAAAACGAAAAGAAAATGTCTATAATTCATTACCAAAAACTGATAAAGTGATGAAACTTGATATGTGACTTGGCGTTAGGAAGCAAAATATAAATTCGGTAAAATCCTGAAAAATGGGAGTGGCACCGACCACATGTAATAATGAAAATAAATAAATACCATGCACGATATACCTCCGAAGAGTTTTTAGGACGATCTTCTCATCCGATTTGCGTTGTGCTCCTTCTAATTTTTCCAACACATTGCCGGGACGGGATCTACATGCTTTTTGCCGATTTTGAACGGCATGAGTTTGCACTGAGAAGTTTTTCATGACAGAAATACACTGCCAAGGGGAGGAAAAAAATTTTTTTATACCCAGCTGTACTTGTACATAGGGTATTATAACTTTGATTGGATAACGGTTGGTTGTACAGGTGTAAAGGAATCGAGATAGATATAGATTTCCATTTATCAAAATCATCAGTATCGAAAAAAAATTTACTAGCTATGTCCGTCCTTCTGTCTATCCGTCCCTCCGTTAGCACGATGACTTCAGCAAATATTGAGATATCTTCACCAAATTCGGTATACCGGCTTATTTGGACCTAGAAGAGATAGGTATTGAAAATGAGTGAAATCAGACGATAACCGCGCCCTTTTTTCGACATTGAAAATTTAGAAAAATGGAAAAAATTAGATAACTCAAAAATTAATACCGCTAAGCTAATAAAATTTGTTAAGTGGATTAGTTTTATGACGCAAAACAGAAATTCCAAAAAATGTCCACATTTAGAAGAAGAAAATTTGGAAGTTTAACAAGCCGTTAAAGATATTGCATTAAAATTCAGCAGACAATCTCTCCTAGCCAAATTATATAGACTGAGTGAAGATAATCAAAATCGGTTAAAGACCAAGCCCACTTTTTCCTAAAGGTCTTATAACGCAGCCGTATAGCACTATTAACCACACAAAGCAATCGACAACAGCATTTCAAGTACACAGTGGGTATGTAATGTTCAATTTCACCCGAATTTAGGCTTTTGTGTTTGTTTTTAATTGATAAAACTCGTTTCTAAAGTTTTAATGTTGCTTTGCAAAATACGGACTAGTGCAAGCCCCACGAGGGGAATCTAAGTGTTCTTTGCCCAGTCCACTAGAAATGGGATACTGCAAACTGTGCCAACTATTGCGGAATCAGCCTTCCTAATATCGCATATAAGGTCCTGTTAAGTATATTGTGTGAAAGATTGAAGCCCACCGTGAATCGGCTGATAGGACGTTGTCAGCGCGGCTTCATACCTGGCAAATCTAATGATTTTAAAGCCGTCTTTGACAACTCGAAAAAGATCTGCCTATATGTCGCTATGTCTGAATTTGGTTTCCCCGCAAAACATAAACGGATGTGCAAAATGACGTTGAGCATCACCATCAACTCAGTCATAATTGGGAAGAGTCTCTCCGAGCCGTTCGAAACTAAAAGAAGTTTCAGGCAGGGTGACCCCCTATCGTGCGATTGCTGTAATTTGATATTAGAGAAAATTATATAAGCTTCAGAACTTAACTTAAAAAATATTGTATAAAAAAAAATAAACGTAAGGCGCGATAACCTCCGAAGAGATCTAAGGCCGAGCTTCAATTCCAATTTGCATCGTGCTCCTCTTGATTTTTCCCTAAAAATCGGCCGGACGGGACCTACATGTTTTATGCCGACTCCGAACGGCATCTGCAAGGCAGATAAGTTTTCACTGAGAGCTTTTCATGGCAGAAATACACCCGGAGCGCTTGCCAAACACTGCCGAGGGGCGACCCCGCTTAGAAAAATTTGCTTCTTATTGAAAAATCCTATTTCTAAAATGGAAATAGGAAGGCAATTGAAAAGTAAAATCCTCTCTCGGCAAACGATAATCATGCTCTACAAGTCACTTATCGTACCCGTCCTGCCATATCGTGCAGAAGCATGGACCATGACAACATCAGATGAATCTGCTCTGGGAGTGTTCGAGAGAAAAGTTTTTCGAAAGGGTGAGCTTTAAGAGCTTTACGCAGACATTTACATAGTCCAGCGAATTAAAATGCAGCGGTTAAGCTGGCTAGGCCATGTAATGCGAATGAAAGATGACGCTTCTGCTAAGAAAGTGTTTCCATCGGAACCCGCCAATGGAAGCAAAGGAAGAGGGCGGCTCCCACTTCGCTGGAAGACCAGGTGGAAAATGATTTAAGATCCCTTGGTATGACCAATTGGTGCCAGTTGGCAGAGTGAAGAAGCGACTGGCGCGCCTTGTTGGACGGACATAACCGTTTAAACGGTTAATCACCAATTAAGTAAGTAAGTATATCTCATGTAGTTTTTGTTTTAGTTTCAAATAGGTGGTAATCTTGTGAAAGCATCCTTAGTGGCAACCCCTACGTAGAAAGTCTTAGAATGTGATACAGCATCATTCAAATCGGTTAAGCCGTATCCGAGATCCTTCAGGTTATACAAACAATCTTTACTCGTTTAAAGTATTAAGATGTGAGAGCACACATCTCGATATATAATGTTCGGTTATGAACGAACTTAGACTTCCTTACACATTTTCTCTATATTTTCATCCATTAATAAATTTTTCTTTTGTACATATTGTTTCTACGGCATTTTTGGCTATTTCTGGCGCTGAAGTGGTTGCGATAAATAAATATTGTGAATGAGTTAACTGATATTTGTTTGATTGGGAGAAACGTCCATTGGCAAGATATAATTGTTCGAATTTTTCCAGATGCAAGTTCTTTGTTCTTTGTGAGTGCACCAAAATTGTTGACATTCCTCTTTTTCGTTTCTTATAAACTTTTTTTTTAGTCCGAACACAGCAAAAGTTGCAGCATTTTCTATTTTTTGCTTTAGCTCCAAATTTGTTTTCTCCCCTTTGTGCTTATTTTCGCCATATTTAGCGTCGCTCGTTGGTATCGTTGTTGTTATGCTTTACTACTTCAGGACTGCAATTTTATGTCATATGATTTAATTCAGTCTTTCGCACCCATTACTTCCCCACAGTCTCATCGTTGGGCTGTTTTGCAATTTCCTTTGCCGCCATGGTCTCTATCAAAGCTCTGAGCGCTCTGCTACCAGTCCTACTGCCATAACGGTAGCTTTGGTGTTAATTGATTTTTTAGCTTCATCTAATTGTAACGAGTTGTAGTGGAAACGCCATTCCATCAGTCAGTTAGTCGGGAGTAGCTTTATATTTGTTGTTGTTGTCTTTTTTAACTTTTTATTCTCAATATAGTTTTTATTGTTGTTGTTTTTTGCATATGTTATGAAATATTACAGTAAAAGCCATTCATACAGCCAGACAATCCGAATACATAGAAATTCAGGCTATTTTGAAGAAAGTCTAAAGTCTTTTAATTTTACTCAAGGAATCAGTACCTAGCAGTCTAGTAAAGAGAAAGAGATAAACAAATTCTTTTGCTCAGACAAAGCCGAGTAAAAATTTTGTGTTTTTCCTTCTCCTGTTTCATATCTTCGCCTCCCACTTTCTTTCCTCTCCCTCAACCTCTCTCTATTTTTCCCACAATAAAGCACCTTTAACCCATCTTCGAAACATTACGAAACCAAAGCAGCTATAGTTTTCAAAATTGGGTCATCCAATCTTGAGTTATAAAGGTACAAACCTCAGTCTAGAGATCAAGTAAATCGCTAAATGAATACGATTTGTTAACATAGTTCGGACTCTAGCTCATTCTCCAAAAAGTTTCTCATATAATATGATAATGGACGAGGTACCCATGTACCAAACTTCAAGAAAATGGCACCATGTACCTACACGATTTTTTTTTTTTTTTTTTTTTTTTTTTTGAAAATGTCAGCTATAGTCCATTTTCCGGAAGAAAAAGTTTCTCAACTATTAACGGAGTCAAAGAAGTTCCCCTGTACTGAATTTTAAGCAAATCGTACCATAAATTAGTTTTCTGGTATTGGCCGGTTCCCCGACCACTTCCTGGAAAAAAAATTTCTCAAATAAAAAGCTCGTCAAAGAAGTACTTCTGTATCAAATTTGAAGCATTTCGGGCTTTAAATTATTAAAAAAGAAAACGAAATAAATTGTGAATTTACAGCACTCCCAAATCCTGTTGTTGTTGCTGTAGCGATAAGGACACTTCCCGATTTTGATTGTCCTTTGCCGGACGCAGATCCGGCACATTCCGGGAACAAGCACCATAAAGGTATTAGCCCGACCATCTCGGGAACGATTTGGTATCACCATATGAAACTCTCTAGGCCATTACGCCCGCCTCAGTAGTTCAGGGTCGCCAGAGCATTGGCTGTTAATGAAACAGGATTCGCCACGGGTAGCTGAGGTTGACAATTGGGTTGGGGAAGCTATATATTGCGCTGACAACCCCTTGAATCAATTTGGTATTTTAGTCACCTCTTACGACAGGCATACCTACCTCGGGTATATACTAAGCCCCTTAAACCTCTGGAATCCTCTTGAATACATACGAAATTTCATTAAAACTGGTCGAATCGTTAGAAGGTTTGGTTAGGTTTGGTGGTAGCTACCTTGATAGGGGAAGCTCACTTGGACAACATGAAGGTCCGTTGTGATACCACATACAATAATATAAAATAACGTTGACGTAGATATAGCTAGTTAAAGAATCGTTGGGTAGCAACGATAAAGTTCCGAATGATAGCGATCTCAACCTTGGATAAATCCTCGGGAGATCCAAGTAAGTCGCGACCGCAGTACTATCGCCTTGTTCTGGCAAAAGCTGGACGCATGAAGTGATTTGGTGATTCCGCCTCATCATCCTCCATATAGCTGCGCATGGATACCCATGGGACAGCGCCCAGTCAAAACGCCAATGACCATTGATAGGTGCGCCTTAGTGTACCCACTATGGCCCGGGACCCAGATAATCTTAATTATAAAATAATTCGATGTAATCGCAAGCGAGGTCAGGCAATCGCAGACCACCCTCGATCGCACTGTAGTTGAGCTCAAGGCCTTGAGAGCCGCTTGGCAATCAGAGTAGATGTTAAATTCCCTAATCGTAGTAGCACTGGAGAGCATTTCATCCACCGCATCCTTAATCGCAGCAACTTCCGCTTGGAATACACTGCAGTGATCAGCCAACTTAAACTTGCTGCTTAAAACTAGCTGTTGACAAAAGACCCCCACCAACCTTTCCGTCCAACCTCGAGTTATCCGTGAACAATTTAACCGGTCCCATGCCCCAGATAAATCCTCTTCTCCACTCCTCTCTCGGTGGAATGATTGGGGTAAAGGTTGTATAGAGCGCAGTTATCGGCATACAATAGTCCGCTCTTTCCGGGATAAAGTCCAAACTGGTAAGAAGGCTAGAGTGTCCGAAGTCAGAAAGCCCATAGCCCATATCACGAAGCCTGACCAACGGCCGTGCCGCGTCCGCCTTTCACGTAATATCTACTGGATGTATGTTCAGCATGGCATTCAGTGTCAAGGAAGGTGTTGTTCTGAAGGCGCCATTGATACCGATCAGCTCTGTCGGTTGCACTGACACTAACATTTCTGAGGTGCTCGTCGTGTCCAGTGCTTTCCACCAGACCAGCACCCCACAGAGCAAAATCGGTTTGACCATAATCTCATAAAGGCAGTGTACTACTCCTGGCGAGAGTCCCCATCTCTTTCCGATAGCCCCCTGCAGCACTAAAAGTCAACCGCGGCCTTCCTGGCCCTATCTTCCAAATTGGGTCTCCAGGACATTTTCTTGTCCAAAACAATCCCCAAATAATTAACCCTTTCAGAAAGTACCGACGGTACCCCTGCAATCGAGGGATTTCTGAAATCGAGCATCTTATAACTCCTTCTAAAAAGAACCAATTCCATTTTCCCCGGGTTGACCGCCAATACACATGATTCAGCCCACCTAGCCACAGTATCCAAGTAGCCCTGCAGAATATCGCGCAGGGTGCCCAGAAATTTGCCTTTGACTAGGATAGCGAGGTCATCTGCATAAGCTACCACCCGACAACCATTGGCTTACAGCTCCACAAGAAGCTCGTTCACTACCACAACCCAGAGAAGAGGAAATAGGACACCCTGTGCCCCTGCACACCTTCCTCTCAATAATGGCCCCTCCTCACTCCGCAGCGACAATTCTGCTGCAAGAAGTCTGCTACTAAATTCAAGCAGAGCCGCCTCGTCTCCTAAACCCACCAGAGCTCTTTCGATTGCCCCCGGTTAGACATTGTTAAAAGCCCCTCGATGTCTAGAAAGACACCCAGAGCAAACTCTTTGTGTTCCGGGGACCGCTCTGTTTGCTTTACAATCGAATTGCGAGCAGTTTCCGTCGATCTGCCCTTACAGTACGCATGCTGTGAAGCCGGCAGTGTGCTCCGAGGAATCCTTTCCCGTAGGTACAGGTCAATCAACCGCTCAAACTTCTTAAGAAGAAACGACGAGTGACTGATGGGCCTGAAATCCTTTTTCGAATCGTTAGAAGCAGTTAAACCAATATATGTATATAAAAATATATAAAAATTATTAATTTTGGCTATAAAAAAAAAAATATTTAATTATAATTGTTTCAGTCTCCAAGGCGAAATCTTAGCTTTGACCCTTAATCCTCTTCAATCGGAACCAAAATTTATATGTGATATTTTTGCCCTTGGTATTGGAGTTTGAAGGGGTGAGACCGAAAAAAATCGGTAATTTGATTTATAAGGACCACCCTAATATGCATGCTATGTCGCATAAAAGAGTTTTTCTGGAAAGCCGATATATTCAAAAGACAAGTCTAGCATAAGCCATTCTACAAATATCCGTGTACTCCCGCGTACAACTAGCACATCCAGTCTATATGTAAACATGCTTGATATCCGAAAGTATTCAGCTCTTCAAATTATTATGGTCACATATAAGATAAAAACTACTTAATACAACACATTATACAATTAACAACAGTAGAAAGCACTGATTATAACCTAAGAAACTCTCAGAACATCAGGACTCACTTTTTTCGAACTGAAAGATGCGCTAGATCTATTAGAAGCTACGGTATAAGATTATTCAATAAATTATGTTAGAGATAAAAAATATAAATAACATTCCACTAATTAAGAGATATGTAACAAACTTACTACTGTCTATCATTTTAGAACAAAGCCGGCCAAAAGTTGCACATTGTGCAATTTGAGTTCGTATTTTCACACCGACACTAACGATGTGTGATCACGATCGTTTGCTTTCGCTTGTCACTCACTAAAATCAACAGTGAACGCAAAAGGAAAAGTCCAAGCTACTTTTTGGGCACATAATAAAAACAATATGCTGCAATGTTAAAGTGACTTTTAATACGTTTTAGTTAGTATTATTAAGTTCCTTTGAACATACATATTAATATTGACAATTTAAATATTAATTACTAATAATTAACTAATTAATTATTAATAAATATTAACAATCTTTATAAATATATTTTTATGCGTTCTACTTCAAATAAATAAATGTAAGGCGCGATAACCTCCGAAGAGATCTAAGGCCAAGCTTCTCTTCCAATTGCGTCGTGCTCCTCTTGGTTTTCACTACAAATTGGCCGGACGGGACCTACATGTTTTATGCCGACTCCGAGAGGCATCTACAAGGCAGATGAGTTTTCACTGAGAGCTTTTCATGGCAGAAATACACCCGGAACGCTTGCCAAACACTGCAGAGGGGCGACCCCGCTTAGAAAAATTTTCTTCTAATTGAAAAACCTTATTTCTAAAATTTTGATGTTGCTTTGCCCAGGGGGTGAACCCAGGGCATACTGTGTGGTAGGTGGAGCACGCTACCATCACAACACGGTGGCCGCCGTTGTACTTAGTTTTATTAATTTTCATACATTTTTTTTATTGAATAACCTTATGTTTTGAAAATATATTTTTCTATCTTTACATTTTATTTATTTATTTATTTATTTCTTATTGTCTACCGAATAGTTCTAACAGACTCATTAATTAAAAAGTATAAAGATACTAGTCTTAAAGCTACTGATCTCTAAACTGAAATTCAAATTTTTAGCATATGTATTGCATATTCGAACGCATCTTGTGAGTGGCTCATTTAAACCATAATTGGTTGCATGAAAAATTACATCGAATAAACGAGTTATCCTTAAATTAAGACTTGATGAGTGAACATGTATTAAATTAGAAATTAGTTCACAGAGACCTAGCAACTTGCGTCTGCCAATATAGGTTGGAAGCCCATCAGGCCATGACAGAGGACGCAAAGCCATTCTAGTGAACGCCATTTGCACCTTTTCAATTATAGAAGATTTTGATAGTAAGGGTTCCAAATTATACAGCAATAGTCCAAATGACTACGCACTAAAGATATATACAGCGCTTTGAGAGTAAGTGGGTCAACAAAGTCCACTGTGTTTCTGCGTTTAAAGTCAATCATAGAAAAAGACTTCGACACCCTATAGTCTACATGGTTGGAAAAGGTCAACTTAGAGTCGAAAATAACCCCTAGATCCTATAGTATCTTTACGGCACAATTTTTGTCCATTTAGTCACTGTCTTAGACTTCTTAGCAAACGTGATGACGCAACCTTACTAACATTTAGATGGAGATGATTTAATATACACCAATTAGAGAGATTATTTAGATCAGACTGAAGACTAGAACAGTCAATTGTATTTTGAATTTTTAGGAATAATTTAACATCATCCGCAAACATAAGACAATCCGCAGTTGAAAATTGATCAGGAAGGTCATTAATAAATAGTAAAAAGAGGAGAGGCCCAAGATGTGTACCCTGGGGGATACCTGGCCAAGCATGTATGTAAGTTTGAGATCTAGCGGATTCCATTTGGACGAAAAGTTTTCGTCCCATAAGAAAACTTGAGAAAAAATCAAAAAGGTTTCCGTTAATGCCGAATGCTTTGAGTTTTTCTAAGAGAATGGAGTGGTCTACCTTGTCGAATGCCTTAGAAAAGTCAGTGTAAACTACATCTAACTGTGCCTGGCTCTCAAAGGCGTTAACTATTTTGTTTGTAATTAAGACCAGATTTGAGCAAGTTGATCTCGAGGATACAAATCCGTGATGATGTATAGAGATATATGATTGAGCGTGATCGTATAGTTTAGTTTTGACCACGTAATCGAAGATTTTTGCAAAATTACTTTGTTTCACAATGGGTCTATAGTTAGATACGTCATTTCGGTTACCCGATTTGTAGACTGGCAATATTGTGCAAAGCTTCCAAGAGTCTAAAAAGATACCTTTACTTAAGTACTTATTGAATAATTTAGCGATGGGAGTAGATATGATTGAGTTAAGTAGCCTGAAAAATATTGGAGGAAACCCCTCGTGATCAGCTTTTGAGCTATTTTTTAGAATAGATATTGCGTTCGCAACATCCGGTGGTGAGACGCTAAAACCATCAACGTGATCCAATGTCAAGGCATTGGGCGTTGTACAGTCACTAGGTGCATCAACTTCATACACTTGGTGAAAAAAATTTGCGAATAGATTACAAGAATCAACTATGTTGTCGGATACAGTACCATCGTAAGACAGGGTAGTTGGAAACCCACAACTTTTCCGTTTCGTGTTGATGTATTGCCAAAAACTTTTAGGATTTTATCTCAAGTTGGATTCAATTCTAAACATATATTGCTTGTAGAGAAAATTATTCAAACAATCAAAGTCTTTTCTTAGACGGATGAAGACTAAATGATCGGCCCCTGAAGCCGTTGTTTTATACTTTTTGTAGGCTTTATTTTTTAACTTTTTTTTGACACAATCTGTGATTGAACCAAGGAGGCTTACTGTTGGACCTTAATTTATGTTGAGTAACAAAATTTGAAATCATAAGAGTAAATATCTGGGCGATCTTGCTGTATAATAACTGTGGATCATCTAGGGAGTCTAGAAATGACCAGTCAAAACTATTAAGATAATTATTAATTCCAGTAACATCTGCTTTATTATAGTTATATGATTTTGTATCATCAACGACATTCCTATCCTATTGGTAGAATTGAAATTCTATGGTTAGTGCTTTGTGATGAATACTATTATATAATAATGCATTCCCCACAAGAAGAATTAAAATCAGCAGAAATAAAAACTAGGTCTAAAAAGCGATTTAAATAATTAATAATAGAGTTAATTTGATTTAAGTTATAAGATAATATATTGCTCACAAACAGTATATCGATATCTGATCTCAAATTGGATGGTGAGGTTAAATTATCAGTGGATATCCATTCAATATTACCTAAATTAAAGTCACCAAGGTAAATAAGTTCATCGAATTGAGTTAAATTATTGTATACCAAGATTAGATTGGCTAAATGCTTTTCATAAACATCAATAGTAATATTGGGAGGAATATAAGACAATACAATGAAAATACATTTTGATTTAGAAAATTTAACTTTAACACAGATCTGTTCAATCTTATTGCCATATGAGCTAAGATCCACAGCACTACTGCACAAGTCATTTCTAATAACAATCAGCACTCCACCGCCACGCTCAAGCCCTGAACTTTCAGGACAACGATTCAACCGATAAACATGGTAGTAATCATCAAAAAATTCACAGGATGAAATATGTTGATTTAAGCACGTTTCACATATCACAACAATATCATAATCATGAGCACATACGTTACGCCGAAATTGCGTTGATTTTGTTCGCATGCCGCTGACGTTGTGATAATACATTGTATATTTTGATGTCATGTTAGTTGAAGAACGCATTGTTGTTGTCATTGTTCTTGGACATTTGGTTTAGCGGGTCGAAAAACCCGAAATGGTTGGACGCTTACATTGTTGGGCCACAACTTAGCATTAAACAATGATTCATACTGAGATTCATAAATACCCAGTTTAAAGCTTATTCTGTTGGGAGAAGCCTTTTCGGTATTATTGCTACTATCATTATCGGCGATTTTTTTTACTTATTTAAAGCACCGCAAAGAATTATTATATAGATTTGTTTGTTTTCTTTGTTTCGAAAAGTTCGAAAAATCGAAAAAGTGTGATAATTCATTACATGGATAAAGCAATGAAACTTGGTAGGTGAGTTGAACTTATGACGCAGAATAGAAAATTAGTAAAATTTTGGACAATGGGCACGGCACCGCCCACTTTTAAAAGAAGGTAATTAAGAGGTTTTGCAAGCTGTAATTTGGCAGTAGTTGAAGCTATCATAATGAAATTTGGCAGGAACGTTACTCCTATTACTATGTGTATGCTTAATAAAAATAAGCAAAATCGGAGAAACACCACGCCCACTCTAAAGAAACAAATTTTTAAGGTCAAATTTTAAAAGAAAAGTTAATATCTTTACAGTATATACGTAAATTATGTCAACATTCAACTCCAGTAATGATATGGTGCAACAAAATATAAAAATAAAAGAAAATTTCAAAATGGGCGTGGCTCCGCCCTTTTTCATTTAATTTGTCTAGGATACTTTTCATGCCATAAGTCGAACAAAAATTTAACAATTCTTGTGAAATTTGGTAGGGGCTTAGATTCTAGGACAGTAACAGTTTTCTGTGAAAAAGGGCGAAATCAGTTGAAGCCACGCCCAGATTTTATACACAGTCGACCGTCTGTCTTTCCCTCGGCCGTTAACAAGGTAACTTGAGCAAAAATCGATATATCTTTACTAAACTCAGTTCACGTATTTATCTGAACTCACTTTCTATTGGTATAAAAAATGGCCGAAATCCGACTATGACCACGCCCACTTTTTCGATATCCAAAATTACGAAAAATCAAAAAATGCCATAATTCGAAAAAAAGGATGAAACATGGTAATTGGATTGGTATATTGACGCAAAATATAACTTTAGAAAAAAGCTTTGTAAAATGGGTGTAACACCTACCATATTAACCAGAAGAAAATGAAAAAGTTCTGCAGAGCGAAATCAAAAGCCCTTGGTATCTTGGCAGGAATACTGTTCGTGTTATTACATATATAAATAAATTAGCCGTACCCGACAGATGATATTCTTGGTCCACATTTTGGTCGATATTCCGAAAACGCCTTCACATATACAACTGCAACCACTCCCTTTTAAAACCCTCATTAATACCTTTAATTTGATACCCATATCGTACAAACACATTATAGAGTCACCCCTGGACCACCTTTATGGCGATATCTCGAAAAAGCGCCACCCATAAAACTAAGGCCCACTCCACCTTTCGTTTGATACCCGTATTGTACAAACGCATTCTCGAGTCACCCTAGGTTCATTTTCTTACATGGTGATTTTCCCTTATTTTGTCTCAATAGCTCTCAACTGAGTATGTAATGTTCGGTTACACCCGAACTTAGCCTTCCTTACTTGTTTCCCCTAATTATGAATATTTCCTCTTGCCACAACTGATTGATGTAAAATCAGAAACATGTATTCATTATCTTCTCGCACAAAATTTTTTATTTTTTGAGAAAATTGATGTATGTATACATACTGTATATCAAAGTTGGTAATAAAGGAAAAAAACTTCATTTTTTAGCCAAAATCGATTCTACAGTATCATTTGCATCGAGGTTCCATCCTTCCCACGAGCACTACCCGATATGTATGTTTGCTTGTAGATACGTTTTTTCGTATGTATTCGAATATTTGCGTGGGCATTCGACCAATGACAACTAAAGCCTAACACTGTGGTTATTTTAAAACAACACATCTTCCTGCCCGTTAGACGATTCTGCTATGACGGCTTTCCTTTCACCCAGCACATTTATCATTCAGATATTTGCAATGTAGCCCAATACGGGGACGTTAGAAAAGACAACAGCGAATACAAATTGTAAACAAGACAAGCAAAGGTGTCTAAGTTCGGGTGTAACCGAACATTATATACTCAGCGTGAGCTTCAATTTCACATTTCATTTCAGATAAATAACTTTTCTGCATAACACGTGGCACCGCCCGTTTAAAAAGAAAATTTCTTCCCATTTCCTCTTACAATAAAATTTTATAAGTGATATATCATTGATTCAAAACTATTTTTTGCTAAGTTGTAGCTTATTATTCTAGTCTACGACCCTTTTAAACTTGTTTTATATCTAAGCTGCCGTGGTCTTTAACCGATCTCGTCCATTTTTTCTTGAAATATTTCCTGCTATAGGGAAAATTTGAGTACCGAATTTTATTACGACCCGTTAATTTTCCTTTGAGTTATGGCTCCCGAAACATATAAAATTGCTTAGTCATAAAAGGGGCGGTGCCACTCCCATTTTTTTAAATTGGAAGTTTTTCCTATTTATTGATATAAATCCTGTTGGGAAATTAAATACCATTGATATAAAGCTCTTTTTTGCAAAGATATAGCTTATTTTATTCGTCCACGACATTTTTAAAAATTGTTTATATAAAAGTGGGAGTGGTTCTTAACCGATTTCGTGAATTTTTCTTCAAAGCATTCCTTATAGTAAAGGGAACCTCTCTGCCGAATTTTGTTACGATAGGTTTAACGATTTTTGATTTATGATTAATAATATTTGTAAAATGGATTTTATCACAAGTGGGCGGTGCCACGCCCATTTAAAAAAATTATTTTTTTTAATTTTTATCAAGAGTCTCAATATCAGTCCACCCGTCAAACTTGAACATTCTAGGTGTATTATTTACTAAATAATCAGGTTTTTTGTGTTTTTCAGAATGTTATATATAAAAAGTGGGCGCCGGTATCATCCGATTTCGCTCATTTTCAATACCAATCTATTCTGGGTCCAGATAAGCTCGTGTACCAAATTTTGTGAAGATATCTCAATATTTACTCAAGTTCTCGTGTCAACGGACAGACGGACGGACGGACTTGGCTAAATCAAATTTTTTTTGACACTGATGATTTTGATATATGGAAGTCTATATCTATCTCGTTTCCTTTATACCTGTACAACCAACCGTTATCCAATCAAAGTTAATATACTCTGTGTGCAAAGCACCCTGAGTATAGACATTAGAGCGTTGATACGCTCAATCATGGCTTCATGGGTATCAGCATAAAAAAATTGGAACAATACCCAACTTCAGCTTATTTGTAAAATTTGTCGAGGCCAACTGCATCTGACTACGGTTTGGTATTTTGCAGATATCAGTTTATAAATTAAATCCATTTTATCTTTTCTGACAACGCAATACGTAAATTAATAAATGCTATTTTTAGTTCAAAGACATGCAAATTCAAACCCAAAAGCGAACGAGTGGAGGCCAACTGTGCCCCAACGCTTAACGCAACATATTTCGGAATAGCAATAGATTGTTTCATTGCGCCACAAAACAGCGATAAATATTGAAGTGTGTCAAGTTTACTGCAGGGGAACAGCTGTAAAAAGCACAATCTGAGGTAAGAGCTGTAAAGGAAAAATGTACAAAGAGCATAGCACTTTTTACTTTTTCACTTTTTGCGTCGATATTTTTTTTTTTTTGAACAAAAAAAAATTGAAGAATTCGACAAATGCGAAACCCAAATATGGGAAAAATAACAGTTGCACGGTTGAGCAAACTAGCAAACGGAAAAAATCAGCGTTAGACTGGCTACAATGGCTGAATAGCAACGACATGTAAAGTGGAAATGAAAATGTCAAGTGAAAGTTGAAAATAAAAAGCGGACGTAAATTTTCAAAGGAAAAAACATCGTAAAATCATGAAGTACGAGTTTGAATGGTTTTAAGTAAAGAAAGTAGTGAAATGAGTGGACTTTACCCATTTTTGAAGAAACAAAAGCAGAAATAAAAACTAAGCAAAAAAGGAGATGAGCACCATTTTTTGGAAAAATAAAAACAGTAAGTAATTGCTGTTTGTGTACATAGAAACGCAAAGTAAAGAGTATAAAAAGTGGGTTTAGAAAATTACACAGAAAATATGCAGCAAAATCTTACCAAATCAGTCATGTTTATAATTATTTGAAAAGATCAGTTTTTCGCAAACCACAAAAAGGTTGGCAAAACTATCTCAAATGCCATGCAACTCAACTAGCCCATTTCAGCTAGTGCTTACAAAAAACCATTTTGCACAGTTTAGTGTAAATGGCAATAAATAACTGGGCCCACAACAAGCACACGAGCTCTGCAGATTAGGGGTTCAAAAATACCTGCGGTAAGTCAGGCCTATGCCCGTCTTAGGGATCGACTAAAAGCAAAAAACCGTAGTCAGGTTGTGTGTTGGGACCCGTCACCTAAAAGCTCACTTGACACTCGGAAACAATTCTCGGGTGTGTGTGGTCTCTTCTTTATGATGGTGACCACAGCAAACGTTTGTGGACTAGAATTTTCAGAAAAATGTACAGATTTCCAGCGGGTTAAAGGTTAAAAGAAAGCCTGGAAGCATCGCCATGCATGGGGCACGATGGACGGGCAAGGCAGAGGAACAATAAGGCCTTGCGTGAAGATTATTCCTTTTAACATTTATTTGCGCCAACACACCAATAGATGATTTCACGGACATAAACCCTTTTTATGAGAAATTTGTAAAAACATATTATAAATGGCCCTGCAATGACATCAAAATTTTGGCTGGTAACAGAAAGGTGAGCAGCTAGCGATTTTTGTTCTTACAATTAGCCTCAACGATGTAGCATGTGACAAGAATTTTAGTTTGGTTGACTTTGCCTCAGCTCAAAATACGTAGAGTGGTCTTCAGAAGGTAACAAGTTAGTTAGTGTAGCGAAGAAAGTGCATGTAGTGACTCGAAGATATTTCGCCTTCGCGAAGATCCTCACGAAGTAGACATATGATTACTAATCTTCTCGGCTCTCAGACCGGCTTACGGAAAGCGATCTTCTACCTGACGATATTGAAAAGCAGTGAGGGAACATTTCTCACTCGTTGCGGCCCTCCAATGAGGACACATCAGATTGCCAGCCAGACCAGAAAAACAACTAGTACGGTAAGCAATTTTGCGCTGCATCGGAAAAAGGGACGCCGACTATAGGACTTTTTGCGTAAGGGGCCAGAAACGAGCTTTATTTGGGAGCGTAATAGTAACGCGAAGAAGGGAGACGCCTTATTAAAAAAAAATATAGGAGTAATAACGGCGTGAGTGCGAAGACCTCCAGATGCTGGCTGATAAGAATAATGCTCTGACGTGAAAAATGTGCTTAAGTTGTGTAGAGAACACTTCTTCCCTCATTGTTAGCTAGCGAAAGAAATAACGAACCCGATATACCCCATCCTGATTCCGGTGACCCCAAGTTTCGCATGGAGCCAGCGGTGGTGCGGAATGGCATAAAGGGTCAATGTGATCATATTAGATTGTCCTTGAGTTGTTTGGGCTGGAACCTTAGTGGTGCTTGACACCGGAGCGTACCGGATCTATATCCGACAAAAGACCATAAACTTCGATAACATCAACTACTATGCAAAATATGTCAAACAAGCGCATGGAGCTTAAGTGTGCTCTGCCCTATCCACAAGAAAGAGCATTAGACAAATATCGTATGTAAAGCTCTATCTAGCGTGTAAGGCTCTAGACCATTTTCACTGAGAAGTATTTCATGACAGAAATTCATTCGGAGTATATACCAAATCACTGCCGAGGGGCGAACCTGCTTAAAAAAACTTTTTTATAATTGAAAATTGCTCCAGTCTATGGATCTCCAAAAATTGTATGGTTTTGACCTTTCGAATATGCAAAAAGTGCGCAATGGTGTTATAAAATGCAGACCCTTACTTTAGGCAAGCCCATAGACGCCAAACTTATTGTACCTTGTCGGTCCGCCCACAGACCTCAAACTCATAATCCTGGAGCAGACTCATGATACGGTCTCTCTTGCTAACAAATACTACTTTGGTTGTTGTTGTTTTTGTTGTTTTTGTAGTGATAAGGGCACTCCCAGAAGACCTTGAGGAGTGTTATCGATGTTAATGGTCCATCGCCGGATGCAGATCCGGTACGTTCCGGTAACAAGCACCATTAAGGCATCAGCCCTACCATCTCGGGAGCGAATAGAAAGTGACCATATGAAACCTTTAAGACCATCTCGCTATCACACCTCTTAAATCCATGAGGAACTTGGGGTCGCCAGAGCCTCAGCTGTTAAAGAAAAAGTATTTGCCACGAGTAGGTGAGGTTGACAATTGGGTTTAAAAGCAATAATATTGCGCTGGCAACCCCTTGAAAGAGTTTAGTCGCCTCTTTTGAGAGGCATAACTGCCGCAATTGGGGGGTCTGAGTAGACAACTGTAAAGTTAAGTTCTTTTCTGACGATTAAAAATAATGATAAATAAGTCTATCGTCATAGCTGTCCTGATATATAGCTCGGAATTATGGACGATGTGGAGGGAAAATGGGATGGCCCTTAAATATTTGTGATAAAAGTTCTCGGGAATATTTTGGAACCTGTGGTGACCACACTGTATTCCCAAGAAGGTTTTATGACGCTCCCGTCAAGAAAGTATTCCTTAAGGCACCCATATCTGGCAGTAGAAAAAGTGAAAGGGGCACACGGAATAAAAAGAAACAGGTGGTAACTGTAGCACTATTATATAGTGAGCTGTCAGTGACTATAAGTTGTTTGCTCTTATCAGCACTCTTATCAACTCACCTAGCTGCAACTCTTGAAATGCAACCTTATTTTCCTCACTTATTCCCTCTTATTTACTGTATCAACTTTACTGTCCGTCACTCTATTTTGGTATTCCTTTGAAGTTTATTAAACATAAAATCTACGTATTTTAGCAAAGGCAATGGGACCTACTGTTGAGGGTATCTAAGTAGCGGTACGGGTTATTAACTTCGGCTGAAGTAAACCATTGCAAAAACTATTTTAATAGCGAAGTGACGCACACACGTTACGGAGGAGCAAATTTCCTGAGCACTTCAAGCCTTAAATAAAAGAATAAAATAGAGAACACACAAACAATAGCAATTTTTATAAAATTTTTAGTTTTAGCTGCAGCAGATGCTTCGAGTTAATTCTTGGCACATCAATGAAAAAACGAAAATCTAATTCAATATGCATCTTTCATACACCGATTTTTTTGAGCACTCCTTAAGTTAGTGCCTTTTTTCAGCTTAATAAAATATGAGCTGGCTAACAGATTTGAAAAACAGAAAAAGTTTTGTTGACTAAACTGAGAAAAAAGAGAATGTGAATTAGAAATGTCCAAACGTTCAAGCGATTGTTTTTATTGTTATATAAACGGCCGTCGTAGTGTAATGGTAGCGTGCTCCGTCTGCCACACCGAAGATCCCAGGTTCACGCGCCGGGCAAAGCAACATCAAAATTTCAGAAACTAGTTTTTTCAGTTAGAAAAAAATGTTTCTAAGCGGGGTCGCCCCTTGGCAGTGTTTGGCAAGGACTCCGAGTGTATTTCTGCCATGAAAAGCTTCTCAGTGAAAAATCATCTGCCTTGCAGATGTGGTTCGGAGTTGACTTAAACAGGGGAAAAATAGGTCCCGTCCCGGCAATTTGTAGAAAAAATTAAAAGGAGCACGACGCAAATTGGAGGAGTAGCTCGACCTAAAATATCTTCAGAGGTTATCGCGTTTTACATTTACATTTTTAAACGGTTTTATTTAGGTTGACTTTACAGGCAGGCTGCATGCACGGCCGTTGTGAACGAATTTTGTAATTGAAATTTTAGTAAATTCCCGATATGCTACAAGCTTGAAACTTCGAATATTTTTCATTTCATTCAGAACCCGATGACAATGCAATAATAAGAAAAAAATTGCCGCTAGGTGGCGCAAGGATCGAGATATTCACAAAAATCGCATTTGTGGTCCGATTTGGTTCATATTTGGAACAGATAATACATACGAGAATAGAAAGCGACCTATGATTTCCGATTTGGCTCATATTTGGAACAAATATTACATACAGTGCGGCAGAAATGACACCAAAATATTTTGGAGTTCGAGAAGCGAGAAGAATACGTGGCGCAGAGTCGAGTAAAGTCTTTGGAAGGATTATGTATTGAGGAATTAGATTGTAACAAATTGTCAGGAAAGTCCTTGCAGTAATGAGCTACTAAATGAACTGAATAGATTGAGAAATAATAGGCAATTAAATAAAGACTAAAAACTTGAAAATAAAATAATTAAAAAAAAAGGTAAGTTAAACGGTTTTATTGAAAGCAATACTTACATGAAGTAATAATAATACTAAAACTAGAAAATAATTAGGTAGGTCCTAGGTACTAGTCATCACACTCCTCATCAATCAAGGGCGTTGATCAGACAATTAAATAAAAGCTTTGGACGCGTAAATTTCTATTGATAGTCATACATATATAAGACCTACTGAACCCTAATCACATTTTTAGAAATTTCATGCGTCCAACGCTTTTATTTAATTGTCTGATCAACGCCCTCGATTGATGAGGAGTGTGATGACTAGTACCTAGGACCTACCTTATTATTTTCTAGCTTTTAATATTATTATTACTTCATGTAGATATTGTTTTCAATAAAACCGTTTAACTCAAACATTTTTTTTTAATTATTTTTATATAAACTTTTAAGAATATAATTGACGTGCATAAATTCTTAGATATGGGAGGATACTAATAATTCAGAATTAAAAAACTAATTTGAGAATTGTCTTAATGAACCACTTAATCGTTAAGTATAAGTGAAAGTATATATTTTTTGACTGTTAAAATTTACAGCATGAGAAATATTTCTAATTTATGTAGTTTTGCCAAGGAATATAATACACTAGAGTGCTCAGAAGACGTTCTCCTTCCCGATAATATTCCTGCCTGCGATGTAGCTACTCTCCCAGTAAACAGATAAAGGCTTAGAAAGTGCTTTTTCAGCAAACACAATTTTTTCTGATACGTTGCAAACATATTTTCGCCAGTTGAGTGATAAAAATTTCGTTTTATGAACGGCGAGTTGAGCTAACTGCCAAATAAAACACCTATCCTTAAATTTTAAGGAAAAGGTTTTCTCAACTTATTTCTTTGTATTTCACCATAATATTAAGAGGCAAAATTGTATGCATAACCAACACTTTAGAATGTCAAAGAACGCTCAGAGAACCAAATAAACACATTGGCGCATAATCATAGTCAAAATAAAATAGATTTTAAATTTAGTTGCAGCTTTTTGACATAATTTTCTATGAGCCAGCTGTCAAAAAAACTGAAACGAAATTTAAAACCAATTTTATTTTGACTATGATTATGCGCCATTGAGTGAATGTAGCGAAAAAAATTCTGCTCAGTAATTTGACATAGAACAAGCGTTCAGTAGACCAAAAATACACAACGTTGCATTCAGAAAGTTATCACTCTACAGCTGATCAACAGTTGTGTTTGCTGAAAGCACAAATTGTGACAGCATAACTCAGTAACAAATTCATACAGAGCCGTTTCCGAGATAGTACCGGATATTCATATACTCCCACTTCTAACCCAATTCCCAAACTACGACTGCTCAGTCCAAGCACAAATCAAAAGGCCGCAGGAAAAAACACATTTTAGCAGTTGCTTACTGCTAGTAAACACTAGATTGCGCTGCGCCTGAGTGTATAAAAAATTGTCATTTACATATGTATGTATACAATTTTCCATTCTACTAATAATCTGGCGATATTAGTACCTAGGTTTTTTTATTGATAAGGGTTTTTGCTTGGCGCACAACCAGCTTATGGGTAAGTCGCATGTGCTAATTTATCGGGAAACTAGCACAATGTCAGCTTTGAAACCAAACGAAGAATCATTCTTTCTGAATACGGCTGTTCGAGAAGGGCCTATACCGCTGGAAAAATAGGTGATCGAGGCGAACTGAGAGTATAAAAGCAGTGCAGTCCAAGCGGTGCTCAATAAGTTTGATTTTAGCACACCATAAGTTTAGTATGCGAGTAATCTTGTTGCTATGCACTACTACCAAAGTAGTGTAAATAAAGAATCTTTTTCTATGCTGAATATTGGCTTTATATATTCGAAAGTGCAGAGATTCGAACGATAGCAGAAGGACAGAATGATCACGTATTTGCATAAATTCATCACAATATGAAATCACTGCCGAATATTGATGCAATTTGGAAGAACCTTCTAATATTTGTTTAGAAAGAGAAACCATAAACCTTTTTTCCTTATACATCCTTATCTACTGACATCGTCTCGCAAAATGCAAAAAATTTGCATTTATTATTTTACTATTTCAGCTTGATTTGAAAAGGTGCAATCATACTCCTATTGGTTATCAACAACAGTTACATAAACGACATAATTATGATTGCGCTGTCAAATATGCGTAACTTTTAATTAAAAACACATATTGGGTATATGATACCACAAATACAAACTAATGCGCTAAAGATTGTCTCAGCACAACGCCCAATATAGGTTCAAACAACGATTCAAGCTGTTATGCAAGAGGTGGAATAAAAGCTTCGTTTATGAAAGCAGTGCGCTAGGCACCCTTTACCTTGTCAAGTAAATTTGATGTGCATGAAATCGAATGCACAACACAACACATCCATCACACACCGGCACAAAAGCAGAACAATGAATGAGTGACTAAAACAGCAAAGTCTTAATCACCAACAACAACAAAAATACATTCTACATAGACTATATGTCCTCCTTAATTGAAAACGCCACAACCTAGATGCGTTGTATTTGAGTGAGGCTTAGAACTCAACGGTAATCACAAACTTTAAATAACGGAGTCAACGTCATAAACTTAACGATGTTGGTGTTCCCGAAATGAAAACAAAAAATTATGCTACCAAAATCTTTTTTATAATGAACTATGAACTATGAAACAAAAAAGCAGCGCTTTCATAGTAAAATTTTAAAATACAATGGTAAACCAGATGTAGTTTAAAGATGCGGAATTTAATTTAATATACAAATTGAAAAAATGGTTCAAATTTATTTAAATTCAAGTTAAATATGTTATTACGCAGTAGACAATTATCATACAGTGTTGAAAAAACTATTTGAAACTCGCACCCTATTCTTCTTTTAAAGTCACAGTTTCCACTGCGTTTTATCCGTTTACAGCAGCGAACGGAAAAATAGCAGTGGCAAATTTTATCAAATTTGAGCAGTTTAATACTCTTTTTTTTTGATATTTTCAGAAAAAATTTCTATGAATTTTGACACTAAAACTGTGCAAACAAATTTCAAAAATAATTTCGAAAAAATTAAAAAAATCCAGAAAATTGTATCAAATTTTAACAGTTTAATATTTTTTTTTGAGATTTTCAGAAAAACCTTCTATGCAAACCAATTTCAAATATAGTTGCAAAAAAATTAAAAATTCCAGAAAATTTTATGAAAATTTCGACCTTTTTATTTGGAGTTCTCTGATGTTTTTTAGGGATACAGTTTTTTAGCCCAATTAGTTTCAGCCTGCCGAAGTTCTTTAAAAATTCGCACTGATTTTTGGAAATTTTTTTTCCGATGGTGTTCCAGATTTACTTGTATGGAGGTGAAAATATTTTATATGGAGGAAAATCTCAAACACCCTTCGAAAAAAATGGTCAAAAACCAATGCGAGTTTTAAGAGACCCAATTTATAAGTTGTTATGCTAAAATTTAATGGGCTACAAAACTGCATACTCAAACAATTTCCAAATAAAATTAAAAAAAGCTTTTTGCGATTGTTTGCATAATTTCAGTTAGAAAATTCATAGAAGTTATTTCTTAAGTATCCCAGTATGACAAAAAAAAAAGCAACTAATAGGCGAAATTAAAAAAATTAACACTGTTATTTTTATACTTGTTGCTGTACATAAAGAAAGTGCTTTAAACTTTTTCATGTTTCATGAAAATTAAGTGGTATATTAGCTTCGTCACGAATATCAAAATTGTAAGTTGATAGTCTGTCTGTCCGACCGTATCGGACCATTATAGCATATATCCCTTTTACAACAGATTTTTCGAAAAATAGGGCTCTGGTCATTTATTCCGCATTTTAACAGCTAGAAGACTAAAATTTCACATGATGTTTACTATCAGGCATTAATTTTTGTGTAGAACAATTGTTAAGATCTGTGTTATGTATATATATATCACATACAACCGATTGTTCAAATAAGAGTTTTTAAGAAATTTCTTCTTCATTTAAATTTTTTAAAATTCAACATATTATTTTTGAGTTCTATTCATGAAAGGTATGAGGTCTTCAGCCTGTACCTGGCCTCAACGACACACTTAGTCTTACACTTATAGCTTACGCTTATGTTCGGGATTCTCCCATACCGCTAGCAAAAATCTTTATACATGGTATTTGGCCTCTTCTCAAATAGCCAAAAGGTTGAAAAAAATATTTCTCAGTCATTATAATAAATACAAAGTTAAACTGTGTTAATGAAAGCAATCATGATTCAATTTCGGTAAATGTTTGCAGTGTAAGTTAATGATAATTAATGACTTTTACTTAACAGTAAATTGTTGCTTATTTGTCCCATTAAAATTTGCTTGCAAGAAATGCCGCAAAATTAACCAACTCTTTACTAAATATTTTCATTAATTCATTCACTTATTTGGGCAGTACAACGAGTAAAATGTTCAACTCTCAGACCCATTTCCTACTCATTGGACTTTGTGTACCAAGTGCAGTTCTGTAATAGTGCTAAAAGCATTACAAAGTAAAATGCTCCCCAAACAATGAATATAATTACATTTCAACTCATTTAGTTTTACAAAGAAAAGGAAGAAAAAGTTTACAACACTACACAATTCACGTGAATATAAGGAAAAAACCGCCATGAAATGATTCGCAAGGCAAACCGTATATATGGATATGATTACACGCGTCCATATTTTTATACTCAGCTGAGCAGAGCTCACAGAGTATATTAACTTTCTTCGCATAACGGTAATCCGTAACGGCATAAACTAATCGAGATAGATATAGACTTCTATATATCAAAATGAACTGGGCGCAAAAAGAAATTCATTTATCCCTGTCCGTCCGTCCGTCCGTAAACACGATAACTTGAGTAAGTTTTGAGGTATCTTGATGAAGTTTGGTATGTAGGTTCCTGGGCACTCATCTCAGATTGCTATTTAAAATGAACGAAATCGAACTATAACCACGCCCACTTTTTCGATATCGAAAATTTCGATAAACCGAAAAAGTGCAATAATTCATAACCAAAGGCGGATAAAACGATGAAACTTGGTAGGTGCGTTGAATTTATAACGAAAATTTGAAAATTAGTAAAATTTTGGACAATGGGAGTGGCACCGCCCACTTTTAAGATAAGGTAATTTAAAAGTTTTGGAAGATATCATGATCAAATTTGGCAGGAACGTTATTCCTATTACTCTATGGGCTGAATAAAAATTAGCAAAATCGGATCACGAACTCGCCCACACTAAAAAAAAAATTTTAAAATCAAATATTAACAAAATTTCATATCTTTACAGTATATAAGTAAATTATGTCACAATCCAACTCCAGTAATGGTATAGTGGAAAAAAATACAAAAATAAAAGAAAATTTCACAATGGGCGTGGCTCCACCCTTTTTCATTTAATTTGTCTACAATACTTTTAATGCCATAAGTCGAACAAAAATTTACCAATCCTTGTCAAATTTGGTAAGGGCGTAGCTTGTACGACGGTAACTGTTTTCTGCGAAATTGGTTGAAGCCACGCCCAGGTTTTATACACAGTTAACCATCTGTCCTTCCGCTCGGCCCTTACCGCGATAACTTGAGCAAAAATCGATCTTTCTTTATTAACTAGTTCAGGTACTTATCTGAACTCACTTTATCTTGGTATTAAAAATGGGCGAAATCCGACTTTGACCACGCCCACTTCTTCGTTATCGAAAATTTCGAAAAATGAAAAAAACTTTCTATACCAAATACGAAAAAAGGGAAGAAACATGGTGATTTGATTTTATTTTTTGACGCAAAATATAAGTTTAGAAAAAACTTTGTAGAATGGGTGTGACACCTACCATATAAAGTAGAAGAAAATGAAAAAGTTCTGCAGGGCGAAATCAAAAGCCCTTGGAATCTTGGCAGGAATACTGTTCGTGGTATTACATATATAAATAAATTAGCGGTACCCGACAGATGATGTTCTGGGTCACTCTGTTCCACATTTTGGTCGATATCCCGAAAACGCCTTCACATATACAACTAAGGGCCACTCACTTTTAAAACCCTCATTAATACCTTTCATTTGATACCCATATCGTACAAACAAATTCTAGAGTCACCCCTGGTCTACCTTTATGGTGATATCTCGAAAAGGGGTCCACCTATAGAATAAAGGCCCGCTCCCTTTTAAAATACTCATTAGCACCTTTCATTTGATACACATATCGTACAACACACATTCTAGAGTCACCCCTGGTCCACTTTTATGGCGATATCCCGAAATGGCGTCCACCTATAGAACTATAGCCCACTCCCTTTTAAAATAATATTTAATACCTTCCATTTGAAACCCATGTCATACAAACACATTACAGGGTTACCCTAGGTTCATTTTGCTAAATGGTGATTTTCCCTTATTTTTTCTCCAAAGCTCTCAGCTGAGTATGTAATGTTCGGTTACCCCCGAACTTAGCCTTCCTTACTTGTATATATTTAAATAAAGCCGACACCCATCCAAAGCGGTCGACTGCTGAAATAGTTTGAATGAGAATTGTCATGGCATCCCACTTGAGACAGAACTACATTTGAAAGCAAATGAAAGTTCAGGTATGTTTACATATACGGTTAAAAATTTTGGTTTAAATCTTAAACTTTTTGGTCTAAATATATGACAAAACTTTATATGACTGGCTTTGAATTGAAACTGTTGATTTAAATTTTTGTCCAAAAAATTTCCATTTTTCAAATTTCTGTACTAAAATTTTAACCGAAATACATATAATATTAGGTTTACCCTCTCAAAATTTATAGTATAGACTAAAGAAGTTTAAAAACGCTTTACGGGTAAAACTTTTCTTATGTCTCCAGAACATCATCTGCACAGTGAGGCGGAAAACTCACCATAAAGGAGGGAAATGAAATGCTGAACAAACAGTTTCTGCTGAATACGGAAACATGGGGATCCAATCAAACATTTTATTAAATAGGCCGCGCCTCCCAGGAACTTAGGAAATCATTTCCGTAAGCATTTTGAAGAAACATGGCATTTTAGAATTAAGTTAAGTGAAGAAATGGAGGATTAAAAAGGCCTCAGAAACATTTATAAAGAGGCGTGTGAGCAATATATATGTCCAGTTCTTAAAAAGGTATACTGTAAACTCGCAGTTGAGGAAAGCGACCTCTCCAGAGAGACGCGCGTCCCTCTAGTTCAACTTCAATGTGGATATTGTAATGGTTAAACTCTTACCTATACACAATCAATGTATATCCCGCTTGTAACGTGTTCCCACATGACATCAACCATCTATCAAATGCAATGTGGAACCCTCTCTATCTTTCTGGTAAATTTCTGTTGAAATTGCAAGTTAGAGGATATTCATGACAATTAGTGAGTGGTCACAGCTATTGGATGGGAAAAAGCAGTGCTACAACAACAATCACGTCTTGCTGTACAAAACTTTGCGGAATAAAACTGATAATATAGGATTCCTTCTATAAGCCCAACTTCGAGTGTCATTTTATTTGACAGACATTATTCGTTGATCTGTGAAAATCCGAACTGTGCTAGTTTTCGACGCGACAGAAGTATTAGTGTTCTATGGCACCGACGATTTGACTTTTGTATGGTGAAAAATACGGTGGCAGCTGACAAGAGGGTTTTGCCATCGGCTTTTCGAAAAAACTTTATAAAACTCAAACAATATTATTTCAAATTTTTTTTTTCGTCTTGGTCCAAAGAATAGGTGGACGAAGTACGTAAGCTCTAATTAAAATCACCCTATTCTGCCTTCTCTGGCCAAGATTCAGAGCAAAAAAAAACGTCTTCTATATATTACTGAGTGAAAGCAATGTCATAATAAATGTAATCATAACGAATATTGTGGTAGCGCACCATTTTTGCTAGATGTAGTCGAAAACTTTGTCCGACGAACTCAATATAATTTTTTTGCAAATGAACTAGTTGTGTGTATATGGGGACAGCCTAATGTACTCAAAAACTGAATCATTATTAGCTGCGACACAACGTGTTATAGTTCCCATTCCCGGGGATGAGCGCTTCGAGGCGTAACAAATCAAAATTTGTGGAGCCCACTTAATATATGGGAATATATGTAACTATTGGATAAACTTTACGAACAGAAATCTCTTTACTGGTTATCTGTGTTGTTGTTACTGAAATTCGCTCTATCCAGTAGGTAAGATTACTCGCAAATTGTCATTAATATCCCCTAACGGATTCCGAGGAAACTTGCTGTTTCAACAGGGTTGGAAAAAAAAGAGATAAGATGTTAGAGGAATTGGTTCCTCATTGCAATTAAAAAGGTGATTATTGTCATTAGGGGCAATTGTTGGTATAGTAATTTGACGACTTTTTGGGGTGTCTCTGAGAACCTTCTTGTCGTCCTTTAGGTACAATTACGGCTGCCTGCCTGACAGTGCCGAATTTCGCACAAAACTGGAAAGACTAGGAGATAGCCGTTGCTTTTATAGCATAGCTCATCAATGAATGGGCCAGGCCCAGTTTCCATTATCGCGCATTCATCTGTCTAGTCAGTCATCGACCTGCCGGGAAAGGGAGCGTCTATATGCAAAAGTTTAACAAAAGTGGGAATACGACACCACCCTTTGTTTAATTCTTCGGGGTTTTGATGTTATGAGCTCGAACTGCACCACAGCTTGCAAACCGCGCAGATAATTTACAGTCCACCTTTCGAGACTTGAAGCGAGACTCTTCCAAGTTTTGCAGAAACGTGCTGTGATTCATTGTTTCAAAAACTTTGGTAAGTTTAGTTCACAATTTATTTGTGTGTTGATGGCATTTAACGCGGTAGTGGTGCTATGTAATATTCGGAAGCCATGCTGATAGTTGGCAAGTCGTCGATTTGCGATGTAGTAAGAGAGCAGGACGGATTCAAGGCTTAAGGAGCCGTGCCACCCTCAACGTTTTCCATTTTTCAGGGACGAGGAAAGTGGACAGAGATAGTTTTAAGACGAGTGCCGGGAATTTTGATCCTGCATAGCAAAGGTTTTTAAGCATAGGCATGATAATCACTTCTGCGTTTGATAGTTTAGCCAAGGCCCTAGTCTTTGGGGATGGTGGTAATAGGAGACGGGTTGTGTTTATACGTAAGTGCGCGTCTGTGGCTCTACCCTTTGGGTTTTGTCGGTCCTCGCTCACTTCTTCGCATCCTATAGTAATTTATTGTCAAAGGCGATGAATATTATGTCATTGCGCTTAGTCAGATTTTAAAGCGGCTCTACGGTTAACCATAGCTTATCAACGACTGAGAAATCACAGTTTTTTTCAATTTGACTGCTATTTCATCTGCTGTTGTTTGTTCACGAGCTATCTGATGTGTACGTTCATGCCCTTCGTTCGGGGGCCCAGGTTGTTGCTGTCTCACAAGGTCCACGCTCTATCGCTAAAGTTCCGAAATCAAGTTCCCGACAGAAGTCTCATCTCCAACCACTCATCCATGACAGTTACGCAAGTCAAAAGCACGGCACTTGCAAAACCATTAGACATACATAGCTGACGAAAGGAGTGCAGCTTCTTTAAGTGCTACCAACACCTGGTTTTGCACTGGGTATGTGTGATGCAATACAAAAAAGAATTCAGTTGTGTTACTTCGTGATGCAGTTATCGCGACTTGCAATCTATGAATGGGAATTGTGCAGTAAAAATTTGTCCAGTCAGCCAGCAAGTGGCCACAACACAATGACTGCAAAAGAAACAAATAAGTCTCCGACAGACACAAACAGCCACACTTCCTATGAGCGTATCTTCGTAGTAGATTGCAGTGCTGCATTTTTAGTGCGCGTAGGGGACACCGTATCAATATGGCTGGGAAGCACGAAAACAAATAGTCTTAAATAAAATTAAATTAAATTGTGGCCACATATTTTTGGTGGATAGCAAAGAGAGTTAGCGAATGAGTTCTTATTGATTAATGGAAGGAAGCTGCATGGTGGCTTGGATTTTTCTCCGTAGGCGGCTTTTAAATACAACAGACAATACTAGGAAGAAAAGCGCTTTTTCAAACACTTCATTAATAAAGTACAAAATAATTTAACTGAAAAAGTTTCTACCTGCACATCTAATGTGAGGAGATCACTTCCCTTTATCCTGCACAAACCTTCCACTCTCGAAAGCTGCTTTTATTAGTGACATCGATTACCGAGCGAGCGAAGCCCACAGTCTCTACCTTCCCCTCTCCAAAATACTACCACCTCCTCGTAAATTGTATGTAGGATACCAGGTCACCGGAAACTTGAAGATCGCTAATTTTACTGATCCATCTGGTTGATGGTCACCATTCACGGTTCCATCGGTTACTTGCCATCGCCTTACAACACGTCCATCCAGTTATCCTTTTGGATATTAGCGGTCTTCGATACAAAAGATACATACCTGTTGGAACTTTTTGTAATATTCAGATAAACTTGGACCCCTGAAACGCATTTGAAATTTCAAGCCTGTAGGGAACTTCTAATGCCTTCGGAATCATTACACATTTACCCTTAATCTCTATTACATGCTTTCAACTGGTGAGTTTTACTAGGCGATGTCCTAGGCTGCATGCCGCTATGCCTTAATTTAAGTTTTCTGCAAAGTCAATAAAGCCAAATGACGTTGAGCAAAACCACTATCTCTTTAAGGATTATGAAGGCCCTATCCAACCATTTTAAACCAAAAGACACATAAGACAAGCCGATTCCGTACGTGCGGTACCAGGTTATCGGAAACTTGAACACCAACTCTCAAGGAACTCACTGGGCTATTTTAAAGGTAACAAGCTTTAGACAAGGCGGCTCCCTTTCGTGGGATTCCTTTGACATAATACTGGATAAAATAACTTTTGCAGCAAAACTAAATCGTGATTGTGGAATCTTTTTAAGAGCGTAACATTACTGACGTGTGCTGATGATATTGATATTATTGGCCTAAACAAACGTGCCGCGAATTCTAGGGCAGTTTGAAAGCAGAGGAAGGGAGAGACCTCCACTGTGTGGAGAAGACATGGTACTCCTAATTGCCGTCAGTTATCGCGTAGCAGGGAGAGATTTTGTGACCTGTAACACAAAGAAATCTATTAGTACTATGGCGCTGTTGTGAATATTTGATTAGAACTAACACTGCATTATCGGCAGTTGCTAATATTCCCCAGATGGCAGTGCAGCCGCATGCAAGTTCTTATTTATAGATGATAGATTGATAGAGCAGCTGATTTCTGTTGATATTTAATATGAGACTTTTATATTTGTTGCCCAAGATGCGCACGGATTGGACTGGCATGTTAATGAAGCACTAGTTCTGAACCAGACAGTTATATCACAGGTAGATAAATTCGATTCAGGGTAGCTTTCAAATTAAATTAAAATCGAAACAAAGATCCAAAATCTGGTATTAATTTTTTAAGTACCTCGATCCGTGTTTTAGTAAGCTCGACCCTTGCACACCCAAGCGGAAGCTTTTTGTTTCAGGCTTGAAGATTCTGGCTCAATGATAAGTTACTTAAATTTTTCAAAGATTTCACATCCATTCCTGCCCCATCTGGAAATATTTTTTGCTCTAACTATAGTCGCCCAAAGGGCTCTAGGCTATGCTCAAAGTTTCAGGTCCCTACGATATAGGAAATTCTTCGATTATCGTATGAGTTTTTTAATTATCACGACTGGTGCGCCACCATGTACAATTTTTTCTCTGTTTGAACCATCGGAGTGCATATTTTCAAGTATTAGCACAACCAGAATCTTGATAAAACTCGAGTGCGAAATTCCACATGCTTTGTATGTATTTTCTAAATTTTTCCAAATATATTAATGTAATATATAATATAATTCTTAGTATATTGCGCCTAGAAGTCTCCCTGGAAATTACTTAAACCTCGGCTGCAAAATTTCTAAACTCGGACTTTTTAAATGTCATGATCCTCTTCCACCTATTAAACAAAAAAACATAAGGCGCGAATAACCTCCGAAGAGATTTTTGGCCGAGCTCTTCCAATTTGCGTCGTGCTCTTTTTTATTCCACTGAGATGCTTTTCATAGCAGAAGTACACTGGGAGTGTTTGCCAAATCACTGCCGAGGGGCGACCACGCTTAGAAAATCTTTCTTCTAATTGAAAAAACGTGTTACTAAAATTTTGATATTGGTTTGCTTGGGGCGTGAACCCAAGATCCACGGTGTGGTTGGCGGAATACGCTACCACCATTCCGCGGTGGCGCCCCACCGGAGGGCAGGTAGGTAGGTGTCTTTGGTCAGTCATCGAACCCATTTTGAAGCGCTTCGTTAACTTTTATTATCGTTTATTTTAATTGAATTTTTTTTTACCTTACCTGCTTATTTCTTTCTCTTCCAACAGTTAGCTTTAGTTTTATGTACCTTACGATTTTTATAAAGTATATACATATCTATATAGGTACCTAATATATATTTTAAATTTTTCCCCAATTGCTATTCTGTAGAAAGCATTTAATGCATACCTGCCTCTCTCTCTCCTTTCTTTATTCTTTCCCCCTCGGAAACATCGTTGGTCCACAATGAAACTAATTCCACGCGAAAGTGTTAATAAAAATTAAGTGAATCGCACTTTACTTCACTACTCTTCTCTCTACAGCAGAACCAACTGCAAGCAGTAGTTGTAAAAAAAGAAGAAGAGTATCAGTTTATGCAGATGACAAGTATTGCAAGATAAACTGCAACACAGATAGTTGAATATGCATTATGCAACTTAACATACATACATACACACACACATATAGGTAACTGCACACTCGGACCAAGATAGCGGCCTCAAGTGGGGACCCAATTAAATAAATGATGAGCAACAACAATACTAAAATAAAAAACCAAACACAGAGAATGAAATGGCGTTCAATCCATTTGTAGGAAGGAAGCTAGCTCGCTCTCCAGAAGGGCGTGGCCCATCGGCTGGGGGCCTTAACATTTCGTCGCAAGTGGTAACGAAACCCAAAGGAGCGGAGGCCGAAAGCAGGCAAGGAGCGTTGTCGCCGGGTGCTACACCGAAGCTTTGCAAAAAGAACTCCGACAGCAAGGCTCAAACGGGCACACCATTATTAAGTGAGCTAATTAAGCAGGCGTCAGCTGCGTTAAATCAGCAAAACCCCCCTGGAGAAAAAAAGATGACCAAGCTAGGCAAGGCGATTGAAGACTTGATGCAGTTCTTCATAGGGCGTAATAATATACACGCGGAAATCAAGCGCTTGGCCTCCGTAATAAAAGTGCTGTACATCGAGTCGGCCCTAGAGGTAAACAATTTAGAACATAAATTGCGTGCAAGCGAATGCGCCAAGGATAGAAGTCCATCACCCCCAGGAAAGCGACCGAGGAATAATTCGTACCCGACCAAGGAGAACAACGTGGCAAAACCCACTACTACACTAAAAGATGTCTTACCAGGGCACGTGGGTGGTCACAAACGACGGCAAGAAACGCAAGAGAAGACGGAGCGGAAAGAGGAAACTGCAGCCCAAAAGACGGGAGAGTGGCAGTTATCTAAAAAGAAGAGCAAGAAAAAATCACTTAAGGCTAGGCCGGATGCAATCATCATTTCCAAGGCGGTGGATGCGACGTACGCCGACATATTGCGTAAAGTGAGAAGATGCGACGAATTAAAATCCCTGGGTGATGACGTCAAAACGATTAGAAGAACGGCGAAAGGAGAGCTGTTACTAGAGCTGAAAAAATCGCAAGATGGGAAAACAAGCGCGTACCAAGCAGAAATTGAAGCGGTACTAAAGGACTCGGCTAAAGTTATAACAAAGTCCCAAATGGTCACGCTACAGTGCAGAGATCTCGATGAGATTACTACGCCCGAGGAGATTTGCAACGCCCTCCACCAGCAATGCAACATCAAACTTCCAGATGTGGCTGCCATAAAAAGCATATGCACAGGGTACAGTGGCACGAAGTCGGCACTTATAAGCCTTACAGCGGATGATGCCAAGGCGGTTCTTAATATGCAAAGAATCCGGGTAGGATGGGTTTCCTGCCGAATTAGAGAGCTCAAGCAAGAAAAACGCTGTTATAGGTGCTGGGGCTACGGGCATATAGCTCAGAAATGTAAGGAGACTGTAGATAGGTCTAGCCTATGCAGGAAATGCGGCCAGGAAGGTCATAAGGCTGCAAGTTGCGAAAATGCACCGAAATGCGCGCTATGTGGGGGACAACATTCAGTAGGCAGTTTTAAATGCCCACAACGAGAGGGCAGCAAAATGACTGTCTCATGAGAGTACTGCAGCTCAATTTAAACCATTGCGAGGCAGCCCAAGAGCTATTATCCCAAACAGTCTATGAAGGAGGATATGACATAGTGGTACTCTCTGAACAATACAAAAATCGCCAGGAGCAGGGTTGGCGTTCAGATTCAGCAGTGAAAGCCTCAATTTGGGCACCAGGGAAATTTCTCCCACAGGAAATTATGACGCCAACGGTAGCAGGATTCACGTGGGCAAAAATCAACGGTATATACGTCTTCAGTTGCTATGCCCCTCCGAGCATGACCATCGCCGAGTTCGAAGACATGATATACGGGATCACCATTGAAGCACGAGGTAAACACCCGCTTTTAGTGTGTGGAGACTTCAATGCATGGTCATCTGTGTGGGAAAGTAGACGAACCAACGAAAGAGGGAGAGTTCTCATCGAAAGCCTTACTTCTTTGAGGCTAGAACTCCTAAATGAACCAGGGATATATAACTTCGATACAGGTACCAGACGATCCATTATAGATCTCACCTTCGCTAGCAGCGAAATAGCAAGACGAGCAAAATGGTCCATAAGCAACGTCTACACACACAGCGACCATAAAGCTATTAGCGTAGAGTTGCTCGAAACTCCACGAACGGTAGCAGCAAGACATCGACAAAGTAGCAAATGGAAACAGCACCTTTTCGACCCACAAATATTTGAAATTATCTGGAAGGACGCCATAGTACGAGAATCGCATGCGGAAGACCAGTCGATTCAAATCACTAAGTTGCTATGTATGGCATGTGATGCTGCCATGCCCAGAAGTCGCGGAAAAGCACAGCGCACTCCGGTATATTGGTGGAATGACGAAATTGCGGAAGAGCGTAGAAAATGCCACAAAGCACGAAGAATAGCGCAGAGGGCACGCTCATCACCACGATATGCAGAGCTACACAGCACCTATGTCGCACAAAGAAAGGCACTTAAAAATGCCATAAAAAAGAGCAAGAAGTTATGCTTTAGGGAACTGCTGGATACTGTCGACCTAGATCCTTGGGGATCAGCCTACAGAACTGTGATGGCCAAAGTTAAAGGACCGATATCACAGCAACCTACGTGCCCGATACTGATGAATATTATTGTTGAAACACTTTTCCCGGCGCAAGATCGCTGGACTTATCCAAGCGAGGATCTAGAAAGTACGGAAATTCCGCAAATTACAGAGCAAGAGGTGCTGGATGCTGCAAAAAGAGTTGCTGATAACAAATCCCCAGGAACCGACGAAGTACCAAACATAGCCCTTAAGGCCGCGATTACAACTAGGGTTACATTATTTACTGATCTTTTTAATGCCTGTATGCAAGAAGGCGTGTTCCCTCGCCCGTGGAAACGACAAAGACTTGTCCTATTGCTGAAACGTGGTAAACAGCCGGACCAACCATCCTCATATAGGCCACTTTGTATGCTGGATTCCCTAGGGAAGATTTTCGAGCGTATAATTAGTGAGCGCCTACAGCTGACTCTAGAAAGACCAGGTGGCTTATCGAATAGTCAATATGGATTTCGCAAATCAAGATCCACCGTAGATGCAATACAAACAGTCGTAAATATAGCTAGAGAAGCTATCTCTGGAGGCCAAAATAAAAGGAAGTTCTGTGCACTGATTATGTTGGACATCAAGAATGCTTTTAACACTGCGAACTGGATGCAGATAATGGCAGCGCTGCAAAGCTTCGGCACTCCAGCTTACTTACGCAGAATTATAGGTAGCTATCTTAAAGACAGAGTACTTCTTTTTGACATGGATCAAGGAGAAAAAGAGTACAAAATCACAGGAGGCGTCCCACAGGGATCTGTTCTCGGTCCAACGCTTTAGAATGTAATGTATGACGGGGTGCTAAAGATAGATCTACCAGAAAACAAGCAAATTGTGGGATATGCTGATGATATTGCAGTGGTAGTAGTGGCCAAGAAACTGGACCTGCTTCAAGCATTATGTAATGACGCCGTAGCAAGAATAAAGGAATGGCTGACCAATACAGGACTGGAGTTGGCTAGCCAAAAGACGGAAGTGGTATTAGTAAGCTCCAAACGGTCGGCGAACGAGTTAGTCTTAACTGTCGGGGATCATCAAATCACCTCAAAGGATTCCTTAAAATACTTAGGAGTGCACATTGACTCTAAGTTAACTTTCAAAGAGCACTTCAGAGCGGTGAGGGAGAAAATTACCAAAGTTAATGGATCACTTATGCGAATAATGCCTAAATTTGGTGGTCCGAGCGAAGCTATACGTCAGCTATTGTCCACAGTAACCAGCTCAATAATACTATACGCAGCACCAGTGTGGTATGGATCTAAACAGACCCATCAAAAATATATATTAGCAGCGTACCGACTTGCTTCTTTAAGAATAGCAAGTGCTTATCGGACGGTGTCCGACGACGCGATCCTGGTTCTAACCCGGAAAATCCGAGTGGACTTACTGGCAAGCGAAATGGCCGATCTGTATAACACTAATATCGAGCGACCATCTGAAGAAGACAAGAAAAGAGCAAGGACAAAAAGAATAGCTAAGTGGCAAGAACGGTGGGAGGCCTCGAGTAAAGGGCGTTGGACTTTCACACTAGTTTGGAACGTAGCTCAATGGAATGAGCGGAAGCACGGCGAACTGAACTACCATCTCACGCAGATAATGAGTGGACATGGCGGTTTCAAAGAGTATTTATGGAAGCGTAATATAGAGGAAGATCCTCATTGCCCAATGTGTACCAGAGAGTTAGAAAACGCAGAACACGTCATGTTCTACTGCCCCCGTTTCCACGAAGAAAGACTCACCTTGCATGGAGTCTTTGGGGAGGAACCTACCACGAGAAATTTAGTTTCACATATGTGCAACAGGAAAGAATGCTGGACTGCAGTGAGCAAAATGGCATTTATAGTAATGACACGCCTGATGGATGCTGAGAGGGAGCGCAGAGAAATGCGCATGCGAAGCAGTGGCGATTAAATGGACACTCAGAGCAAATAGCGGGAACCTGGACGCAGGGACAACAGTAGGCTTTTAAAAATGAGAAATATGGAACGCCACCCTGAAGTAATGCGAAAGTGGTGCCGGGGTGGGCGACGGTTCCAGAACGGGGCTGTTTTTTAGTCTACGGACACACGGTTGCTGCGACGGCAGCAATTATGGTGCATTAGGCATTTTTCAGCCTCCCCGCAAAAAAAAAAAAAAAAAAATTAAATATAATCCACTGTAAGTGTTTGCCCTGCGAGAAAGAATTAATTAGAATTTACTTGTACTTTCATTAGACATTCTTAAAGTGAGGTGAAACTCCAGCATTCAGCTACTTGCCATGTGCTAATGTTTTGAAAGACGATGCGTTCATTTAGCTTGACTGTAGAAAGCTCCTAAATTTGAAATCTTTCTATCACGCTGTGCAATACAGTCATGTCGACCTGAGTTCAACTTCGTTCATTATACTAGTTTCAGTAATTCAGTATTATGCGAAAGACTGAAGCCCAACGTGAATCGGCTGATTGGAGCTTATCAGTGCGAATTCAGACCTCGTAAATCTATCACCGATCAGATCTTCATTATCCACCTTTTCTTGGAAAAAACTCGGGAAAAAAAGAATTGGCACACATCACCTCTTTGTCGGTTTTAAAGCCGTCTTCGATAGCATGAAAAGAGCAGCCTATATGTAGCTATCTCTGAATTTTGTTTAACCGCAAAAATTTATACGACTGTGCAAAAGGACGGGGAGAAACACCATCAGCATAGTCAGAATTGGGAAGGACTTCAGCATTACAACAATTAACAAAATCAGCTTTATAATGCAGTGAAGAATCACTCTTGCTAATAAATGTTACTTTCGGCTAGGAAGGCAATTGAAAAGAAAATTCCTCTCTCGGCAAACGATAATCATGCTTTAAAAGTCACTCATCGTACCCGTCCTGCTATATGGTGCAGAAGCATGGACAATGACAACATCAGTTGAGGCGGTTCTTGGCGTGTTCGAGTGTCAAGTTCTTCGAAATATTTACGGACCTTTATGCGTTGGCGATGGCGAGTACGGTAGAAGATTTAATTTTGAGCTCTACGACGCAGCGTTATGCGAAAAGATGACGCTCGGCCAAGAAAATATTTTTGTTGGAACTTGGCTATGAAAGCAGAAGAAGTGGACGGCCCCCACTCAGCTGGAAAGATTATGTGGAAAAAGGGGTTTAAACTCCCTTGGTGTGACCAACTGGCACCAGTCGGCGGAGCGAAAAAGCGATTGGCGCGCGTTGCTGGACGGCCACAACCGTTTCAACGGTTAAGCGCTGTCGTACAATTCATTTAGCTTCAGTTTTTTGACACTGAGCGTCATCAAAAGGTAAACACCCCTTAAATTATTTTGGCTGATTTTATTAGAAATATTCATATCAATAAATAAAATAATTAAAAACATTGTTTAGTTAAACGGTTTTACTGAAAACAATACTTACATGAAGTAATAATAATACTAAAAGCTAGAAAATAATTAGGTAGGTGCTAGGCGCTAGTCATCACACTCCTCATCAATCGAGGGCGTCATTTCTAGTTGAAGACACTTTGCCAGCAGTGACAAGCAAGTGGAATTGGGGACAAGAGGCTTAAAACCTTTGGATTTTGTAGAAAAGCCATTATGTTAGGCAGGAACCAACTGGCTTATCAGGCTCTCTACTATATTGCCAAAGGGTATGTCTCACCACCCAAACTTCCCCGAAAAGTGGAGGCATTCAACGTCCTGAAGCAGGAAAATATAAACATATTGGAACGTTTTCGTCGTTTTATCGAGCACTTAACGTCGTTGCCTCTATGTTGCGGTTTATCCGAAAAGCACAAAGAGTCCCAGCCACGATCAACTACACCCAAACCGAAATGAATGATGCCAAAATTAGAATCATCACACAAACCCATCGAAATTATTATGGCGACTCAATAGATTCTGCTTTAAACGTCAAGATAAGCAAAAAGAGCACCCTTTTGACATCAAATCTCATGTTGAATAAATCAGGAATAATGCGATTAATGGTAGACTACTTAAGGCTACCTATAGCTACAATGAACGACAAAAAATTAGTGTTTCACCTCCTCCATTTGAATCTGCTCAACGTTAGAAATAGAAGGTATCAAAGTATATTTTCTACTGCAAAACTTGCACCATCAATAGCAGATGAAATTGTAAAGAATGGCAGCCTTGCATTCCGATAGAACAACCTACTCCATACCTTTCCACACAGCAGCAGTCGACTTCGCCTATACTCTGAGCTTGTTTAAAGTTAAACTATTTGGTAAGATCAATAAAGCTATTGGTGTCATTTATGGAGTATTTTAATATCGTTCTTCGACCAGACAGCGCGATACCGATCGCTTCCTGATGGTGAATGTTTCGTTGCAACCTTCGTGGTTGCAACTCCTACACTTATGGTTGAACTAGAATCCCATTATTTTTGCGTGTATGGGAATGGTCAGTGTCTCGTAATTGTGACAACTTTTCTTTATATTTCTTTCAAAGACATTTTTAAAAAATCTTATGTTCTTTTCCGGTTATGGTAAGGCCAGATTTGCAATCCGTAGAATACCAATTTCGATACACCGTGACTGCCTCAGTGTATCTAACCATGCACCGGCTTTTGCTGGTTCATCCGGTTCTACACAGCCATCCGGTACCCATAGGAGTCTTATAGTCGGCAACCTTGGCGGGAGTAAATGTTGTGTCCAAGTATATGCGTGCTTCTCGATCATTTCTCCAACAGGAAATAAAAGGCCCTCTCTTTTCCCAGTAGCTCAGCTTGGAATAAAATGAAATGAGTTTGAAAGAAGAATGGAAGTTACAACTTTCAGCTGTTCGAAGAAGTCCCCGGCACCAACAGCGCAGTGCCTTTATGACCAGTCAGTGAAAAGTGAGATTACACCCTCATTACATACTATTTTGGTTGAGCAATCCATTCCCGTGGGTAGCTTCTTCGTAAAGTTCTTCTCAGAATTCAACGTTGGCGACAGCTAATCATCACCAACCTTACTACTAGTTATGCAAAACATATTCGAACACACTTCTTAATGAAACAACTTACAACACTAATTGTGGCAAAAATTACAAATACAATGGTTGCATTTATTTTGAAATAACGAAAAATTCTTTTAATTTGCTGTTGCGTACAATACATAAAACTTTTATTACAGACCAACTGCATTATTGCCTTTCTGTCATCACATCGTTTTTTTTTTGTGCACATATGTCTGAATCTACATAATCAGCGAAATTGACAATATAAGTTCAGTAATATTGTTAACAGTTTTCCTCCTTTTCGTTGCTTTCATTGATTACTTGCTCGGCCCTAGGCAATAATTTTCACCGTAAACTAAAAAAAAATAAATACGTAAAAGCAATTTTATATTCACTGAATAAACGCATATAAAATTGTAAAAAGGTAAGGGAGTTTAAGTAGGGGTGTAAGCGAACATTTTATACTTAGTTGTGAACATTTTTCAAATGGTACTGGAATATTTATCCAAAAGGTATGTTGTCAGCATGGAAATATGAAAATAGGCATATCCTCAAAACGGTATCAGCTAGGACTTCCAATCCAACAGATTTATAACCTGGAAAAGGTCTCAAAAGAAAAAAGCGTTGTCAGTGTTCGTTCCATTTGTTAGCAACCCATCGATGATTAGGGAGTGTGCTTTGCACTCAGAGTATTTTACTTTGGTAAAGGTTGGTTATACAGGTGCAAAGGAATCAAGATAGATATAGACTTCCATTGCATCAAAATCATCAGTATCGAAAAATAATTTGATTTAGCCATGTGCGTCTGTCCGTCCGCCTGTCCGTTCGTTAGCACGTTAAATTGAGCAAATGAGATATAGGACTATTAAATACTGTGTGACCCGCCGTCCTTTTTTATCGGTACTTGGACTGTATCTCTCTTAGATGGAACCTTCCCCAGTCTTGCAGTTTCCCTGGGTGATTCTATGTCCGCACAGAAAATTTTCCATGAAACCCTCTTTGACCTGCTGATTTCACGTTTATCTGTCCTCAATATATATCTATATTCTTCCCAGCACTCCTCGCTCTCCGCAACTCTTGCCAGCGTTACAATTTGCTTTACCTGTCCTCTAATAAGTCTTAAGTCTTTACTCTACCATGGCGGCTGTTTCTCCCTTTAACCTTCTTAGAGGACAAGCTCTGTTGAACGTTGTTTGTCGGCGTCTTTGGTAAGAACTTGTTCCACTCCGGAAACTTCTCTACGGCGGTAAACTCTTTAAGTTACCCCCGTTCTCCTGATACATATTTTGGAAATATGTACCACTCCGTTGTCCTGAATTTGGTATATGCATGGTCTTAAAAGAATGGCCTGTTAAGAACCCGGCATTAATATTCTGATATATCATACTCAGAGCTCATTGTAATATGAAGCACATTAATTGAGGTTGGCCCAAAATATGTGGGAACGCTACCCGTGTTAGCCACCTGTCGACTGTAATGCACATTCGCATCTGTGCCATCCTCTGCACCCTTCTTGGTGCATCAGCCTTTTGAACTCTTCTGGTGGCGCTTCCACGTTATGGGATGGCACTCAAGTTAGATAGCATACACGAGTATGTGCGTTTCCTCACCATTACTGCAGCTCTAACCCTACTTTAGCAATGAACACTGAGTCCACGCGTTCTGAGTCTAGCAACCTTTCCACTAGAAAGAAGCCGGGGCTCCTGTATCAAGACCACAACAAAAGAACTCTCCTCGTGAGGCAGGAGGAGAGCTCTCGACGCCACTTTATTGTGTGTTACAAATCAAAGTTTAACGCACAAATGATAAACCCAAAACATCGAAACGGCATGGATGTATCATTTTTCGACATCGCTAGTTTTCTATTGACAATCATCCATATTCAAATATCAATGTTAAAAGAGCCTACTCCCGAGGCTGTACCAACTATGAGGTCTTTTCCTTCGTTGGGCTCTCGTTGGAGTCCCCACAGTAAATGTTCCAATGAAAATTGGCTTTATATACCGTTTGCAAAAAAGCGGGCTTCACATTGTATCTTTGACCGTCTTCTTTCGTCTGATCATCTTTAATACCGATCTATTCTCAGTATACAAGAAGTAAGGAAGGCTAAGTTCGCATGTAACCGAAAATTACATACTCAGCTGAGAGCTATGGAGACAAAATAAGGGAAAATAACCATGTAGGAAAAGGAACCTAGGGTAACCCTGGAATGTGTTTGTATGACATGTTTATCAAATACAAGGTATTAAAGAGTATTTTAAGAGGGAGTAGGCCATAGTTCTATGGGTGGACGCGATTTAGGGATATCGCCATAAAGGTGAACCAGGGCTGACTCTAGAATTTGTTTGTACGATATGGGTATCAAACGAAAGTTGTTAACGAGTATTTTAAAAGGGAGTAGGCCTTAGTTCTATAGGTGGACGCCTTTTCGAGATATCGCCATAAAGGTGGACCAGGGGTGACTCTAGAATACGTTTGTACAATATGGGTATCAAACGAAAGTTGTTAATGAGTATTTTAAAAGGGAGTAGGCCTTAGTTCTATAGGTGGACGCCTTTTCGAGATATCGCCATAAAGGTGGACCAGGGGTGACTCTATAATACGTTTGTAGAATATGGGTATCAAACGAAAGGTGTTAATGAGTTTTTTAAAAGGGCGTGGGCCTTAGTTCTATAGGTGGACGCCTTTTCGAGATATCGCAATAAAGGTGGGCCAGGGTTGACTCTAGAATTTGTTTTGTAAGATATGTATCAATTTTTTTTTATTTATTTATTTATTTAATTATTTAAAGTCAACCAACAAGAGTGGTCGACTAACAAAATACAAAGGAAAGGAACATAAAAAAAAGATAGCGTAAAAATATATACAAGTATAGAATTAAAAATGGAATTAATTAAAAATTTACAATTTTGTTTAACATTGAACAAAAACTAAAATTAAACTATCATTACAAATTAAACAAGTAAACTTTAAGAAATCAGTTGAAACTGAAAAGTATAGCATTGCGTAAGGCAACAAACGAACATTCGATACTAATGCAATTATATAAGTCGTTATAGTACGAGCACCAAAGACGTATAGGATCATTTTTGCCAAAATTTATACGACACAGGGGTAAATGGAAGGACACGTAGTATCTGGACACCCTAGCAGGAGCTGCAAAGTTCAATCGGCTTAGCAGCTCAGATGAGTCAACCTCACCTAGAATTAGCTTATGCAGGAACATTACCCCGAGTAATATTCTACGATTTTCCAGAGTTGGAAAATTAATGAGAAGAAGTCTACTTCTATAAGACGGAAGATGAAGATTTGAGTACCAGTTAAAGGCCCGTAAAGCAAAAACGAAAAATAGTTTCTGCACAGACTCAATACGCTTTATATGAGTAATATATAATGGACACCAAACACACGAGCAATACTCAAGTATTGGGCGTACCAGCGAATTGTAGAGGACTTTGGTCTGATACGGATCCTTGAACTCCTTAGCCCAGCGTTTAACAAAACCAAGGGTACCCATTTCTTTATTAGCAATAGCTGAAATATGCGAATTTAAGCTCAGTTTCGAGTCAAACAGAACCCCTAAATCGTTAATCGAAGATATACGCTCCATAAGAGTGCCATAAAGTGCATAAGACGACAGGACAGGCTTCACGCGATGAAATGTCATGAACTTACATTTGGAACAGTTTAGAACTAATGCATTTATTGTACACCAACGTTAAAATGAGTCAAAATCAACCTCAAGTAGATATGAGCGAGTTAAATCCGAAGGCAAGCATGTATAGCAAATTTTTAAATCACCGGCATACACTAGAACTCGTGAATGGTTCAAAATCTGTGGCAGATCATTAATAAAAAGAGTAAAAAGCAACGGGCCTAAATGACTGCCCTGAGGTACACCAGAGGTAACATTAATTGATTTTGATATAATATTTTTATAAAGCACCTTTTGGGTTCTATTAGAAAGATAGCTTGAGAGCCTTGAAGTCAGATTCTTCGGAAAGCCCAGTAAATCAAGCTTCAGAATCAGAAGTTCGTGGTCACTGAATCAAAAGCTTTACTAAAATCCGTATAAATCACATCTGTTTGCTTGCTAGCCAAAAAATCATCCCGAACTAAAGAGGTATACTCAAGTAGGTTTATGGTGGTTGATCTACAACTCACAAACCCATGCTGAAAGGATGGTATGAAAATAAAAATGGAAGCACACGAATGTTGAAGCTGACAGGTAATTATTTGTTCAAAGGTTTTAGGAATAGCTGAAAGCTTAAGCACACAGCCAGGAATACCATTGGGCCCTGGAGAAAAAATCGGTTTCAGAGCTAAAAAACTCTGAAGTACAGTGGCACAATCAATGACTGGATTGAGAATACAGTTAGAACTAACTATTTCGAACGGATAATTACCGGTTTGGGTACAGGTTAACGAATAGGTCGATTTGAAAAAGTCTGCGAATAAGTCGGCAATATCATGTCAAAGCTAGCATTCTTGCCACCCAAAGACAAAGATGATGGAAATCCCGCTTTGAATTGGACGCCATTTAGGGATATCGCCATAAAGGTGGACCAGGGCTGACTCTAGAATTTGTTTGTACGATATGGGTATCAAATAAAAAGTGTTAATGAGTATTTTAAAAGGTTGTGGGCCTACAGGTGGACGCCTTTTCGAGATATCGCCATAAAGGTGGAAGAGCGTGACTCTAAAATTTGTTCCACATGGGTATCAAATGAAAGGTGTTAATGAGTATTTTAAAAGGGAGTGGTGGTAATTGTATATGTGAAGGCATTTTCAAGATATTGACCAAAATGTGGACCAGAGTGCCCCAGAACGTCATCTGTCGATTACCGTTAATTTATTTATATATGTAATACCACGAACAGTATTCATGCCAAGATTCCAAGGGCTTTTGATTTCGCCCTGCCGAACTTTTTTTTTAATACGGTAGGTGTCACACCCATTTTGCAAAGTTTTTTCTAAAGTTATATTTTGCATCAATAAACCAATCCAATTACCATGTTTTTTCGTATTTGGTATAGAATTATGGCACTTTTTTCATTTTTCGTAACTTTCAATATCGAAAAAGTGAGCGTGGTCATAATCGGATTTCGTCCATTTTTTACACCAATACAAAGTGAGTTCAGGTAAGTACGTGAACTGAGCTTAGTAAAGATATATCGAATTTTGATCAAGTTAACTTGTTAAGGGCCGAGCTGAAGGACAGACGGTGGACTGTGTATAAAAACTGGGCGTGGCTTAAACCGATTTCGCCCTTTTGCACGGAAAACAGTTAACGTCCTAGAATCTAAGCCCCTACCAAATTTCACAAGGATTGGTAAATTTTTGTTCGACATATGGCATTGAAAGTATCCTAGACAAATTAAATGAAAAAGGGCGGAGCCACGCCCATTTTGAAATTTTCTATTTTATTGCACAATATCATTACTGGAGTCGAATGTTGACATAATTTACTTATATACTGTAAAGATATTAAATTTTTTGTTAAAATTTGACTTTAAAAAAATTTTTGTTAAGTGTGCGGGTCGTTCTCCAATTTTGCTAATTTTTATTAAGCATACATATAGTAATAGGAGTAACGTTCCTGCCAAATTTCATCATGATATCTCTAACGACTGCCAAATTACAGCGTGAAAAACTTTTAAATTACCTTCCTTTAAAAGTTGGCGGTGCCACGCCCATTGTCCAAAATTTTACTAATTTTCTATTCTACGTCATAAGTTCAACTCACCTACCAAGTTTCATAGCTTTATCTGTCTTTGGTAATGAATTATCGCACTTTTTCTTTTTTTCGAAATTTTCGATATCGAAAAAGTGGGCGTGGTTATAGTCCGATATCGTTTATTTTAAATAGCGATCTGAGAAGAGTGCCCTGGAACCTGCGTACCAAATTTCATCAAGATACCTAAAAATTTACTCAAGTTATCGTGTTAACGGGTGGACAGACGGACGGACATGACTAAATCAAATTTTTTTCGATACTGATGATTTTGATATATGGAAGTCTATATCTATCTCGATTACTTTATACCTGTACAACCAACAGTTATACAAAGTTAATATAAAAAGTATAAAAATCTAAATATCTATCTATATGTCTAATTCTCTTTGGACCTATTTATGTAATTGCCTAATCAAACTCATGATCCCATTCTTTTCCTACGATGACGTTGTTTACTTAAAGTACCCTTTTGAAAAAAAAAAAAATAATCACAGTCACTCGAACCGGATGTTCGACCTTCTTGCACTATTTTTGCGGCCACAGAAACAGAAACATAATTGCATCCACCTGGGTATACAAAAGCTCAGCACGACCTAAATCACAGTTAAGTGTGGAAAATAAGTCTTTCATTGGCCAACTGGCTCCCAGTCTACCCATTTGAAACTATTATTGCCTGAAACTGTGTACTCATGAATACGTACGTATAGGCTTTACACTGCAGTTGAGTTAATTTTCCAGCTTAACTGCTATGATCGCGTCTAGAGAATATTGCTTGCATAGCCAATTCCGCCGCGGGCTTATTAAAACCACCAACGATGCTCTTTATACTAGCTAATACTTGTTGACAACAATGCAAATATGAGGCAACTAATAACACTGGATCACAAATTCCAATCTTTTTTCTGCACCATAGACGCCATTATGAAATTTCTATTTAAAATCAGTTCCTGGTTCCCAAAATCAAAGTTATTTTTAATTCTATGGTAACGTTATTGAGATCTTTACGAATAACCGTTTTTTCAAAAAAAAAAAAAAAAAAAAAATTGGGTCCACTTAATCATATATACTATCTCAAGAACGAATTGAGGAATTCCAAAATTTTTGAAGCCTTTGAAAGGTAATAAAATTTTCTATTAACTGTGCATACAACAGTTTTTGCTAGGCCCCGCAGATTCAAAGGTAACGAACAATCATTACGGATTTTTTCAAATTTTTTTGGAAGAATATAAAAAAAAATTTGTACTTTGCGAGGAAGGATCTCGAAAACTTTTTATTTTTTTTGCAGATTTTTTTTTTCTCTAAGCTCTGTTTTATTACAAAAAAATAAGCTTTCATATAACAAAATCGATGGACTAATACAAAAGTTATAAGCATTCAAGTAAATATATCAATTTAATTATTAAGTACCCTACTGGTATATATGTGTTAGTATTCGTATATCAGTTAGTTAGGAGGTAGGTTTTCGAAGGGTTATTAGATACAAAAATCTGTTAGTGTCGTTTTCTCAAACCCAGGTACATTTCAAGCAAGAGCATATTCTTAAGGCAGGTAGTGTTTTCTTTGTAGAACTAGAGAACCTTTTTATCTAGGTAGGCTTGAGTTTTTACTTGATCTAAGTATAAATAATAATACATTCGCCTTGTTACTTCATAACATCAGCAAGGCTCGCCGGATACTGTTCAGTTTATAATTTCAGCTTCTAATCCGTCATTTACTTAAAAATATAATATGAATAAAAGGGCGCGAGAGTTTGAATGTACACATGATCCAGATATGTTATGTTTCATCTGGGGTCAATTTATCGTTAAAAGGATGCGACGTGTGTTTTAAAAGCGTGTTTGAAAGTTACATACTATAAGTATTTTGGAGTTGAGCCCAAAAACCATAAACACCGAATACTGTGTGCACCACATGTAGAGTCGAATTGATTTTTTCGGAAAGCGGAACAAAAAGATGCGTTGTAAACATTAGGAATTTGCTCCCTTTTAATGTATAGCTGACTAATTTCTGAAACTATCTATGAATATATATGAAATTTATTACACCAATGAAGTGGAGGGAATCAACTTGCCATTCAACGGACTGCTATATTTGTACAACAAAAGTAGTTACTTACTTAATTACTTAATTGGCGCTTAACCGTCTAAACGGTTATGGCCGTCAAACAAGGCGCGCCAGTCGCTCCTTCGCTCCGCCAACCGGCGCCAATTGGTCACACCAAGGGAGTTTAAATCGTTTTCCACCTGGTCCTTCCAACGTAGTGGGGGCCGCCCTCTACCTCTGCTTCCATAGGCGGGTTCCGATAGAAACACTTTCTTGGCCGGAGCATCATCTTTCATTCGCATAACATGGCCTAGCCAGCGCAGTCGCTGCGTTTTAATTCGCTGGACTATGTTGATGTCTGCGTATAGCTCGTACAGCTCATCATTAAATCTTCTTCGGTACTCGCCATCGCCAACGCGTAGGGGTCCATAAATCTTTCGAAGAACTTTTCTCTCGAACACTCCCAAAGCCGCTTCATCTGCTGTTGTCATGGTCCATGCTTCTGCCCCATATAGCAGGACGGGTACGATAAGTGACTTGTAGAGTATGATTTTCGTTCGCCGAGAGAGGACTTTACTTTTCAATTGCCTACCTAGTCCAAAGTAGCATTTATTGGCAAGATTGATTCTTCGCTGGATTTCAGTGCTGATGTTGTTGCTAGTGTTGATGCTGGTTCCCAAATAAACGAAGTCTTTTACTATTTCGAAGTTATGGCTGCCAACAGTAACGTGGTTGCCAAGGCGCATATGCGCTGACTCTTTGCTCGATGACAGCAAGTACTTGGGGTTGGAAAATCAAGGAAAGTAACCTATGCGAGCGTATCTACAGTGTCATTACCAGAACTAAATCCAACGGAAGCTACATTGCCAGTATCAAATTTAACTTTAGTTCCGGCTTCAGTTTCATTATCAACAGCAGTATCTGATAACACGGCATCATGCTGTACTGGATTTCAGACGGAAAACGAAAGAAACTCTTTGTCACAAGCACAACTCAAGATTGGATAAGGGATTTGAAATTGTCAAAGGAAAAGGTCGAACTGTAGGTCTCTCGTATGCAACAATTTAAATTTGTTTCATCCGATGTTAAGGTAACATATTATTGAACTCGTCACGAACAATTTTCCAAGTACTATACGAAGGAGGACAGTGTTTGTCACTGCAAAGACATTGCTTGTCTGGCCGTATTATTGCATATTGGGAACCAAAAGTCATCTATCCCGATCGCGCATGCAGTAAGTACGAAGAAAACGTATGAGATAATGCAAAAATTGCTCAAATTAATCAAATACGAAGAACATGATTGGAAAATATGTGCCGATCTTAAAGTCGTTGGAATGCTATGTGGTCTACAAAGTGGATACACAAAACACTGTTGATTTCTATGCAAATGGTATAACAGAGCTCGTCAAAACCACTACATCATAAAGGATTGGCCGGAAAGAATCGAGTTTCAAGTTGTGGTGGATAACATAAAATACTCCCCACTTATAAAGAAGGAAAAAATAATTCTACCTCCGCTCCACATCAAGCTCGACCTTATCAAAAACTTTGTCAAGGCTTTGGACAAAGAAAGCGAAACTTTTCATCATTTGAAAACAATCTTTCCAGAGATTTCAGAAGCAAAAATAAAGGAAGGAGGATTTTTGTGGGACCGCAAATAAGGAAAATGATGACCAATAAAAATTTCAAAGAACTATTGTCACCAGTGGAGGCCGCAGCCTGGGATTGTTTTGACCATTTGCTTTTGGTGTGATCACAGCAGCGATTATATCATCTAATACGATTTGACACTGATCAATTTCTTCATGAAGGAAGCAGCATCAAGAAATAGCATGCAAATCACAACAAACATGGTACAAACTGTTGGGCTAGATCACAAGAGCATTCCTTTGCATGTTTCAATTTAAAGATTTGACTTCTTTTCATGAAAGGGAAAAGGGTTTTCGTGAAAGGGTCTGAAAACTCTTGTGGTCATTGTGGATAAGACAAGTGTGAAATCTTCATAAAAAAATTTCAAAGGCAAGCTGGTTCTAGAAACTCAATTTGCTATCTCACTCCATTAAAAGAAATAAGGGACTATTCGATTAATTGAAGCTAGGCGACTACTCAAATGCCGTAATTGATTCGCAAGCATGCTAAAGATTTCACGCCGAATAATCGGTTAAGCAGTTCGAATAATTTTCCGAGCCCTAGTGTCTACCTACAAGATCCTGCAAAGTTCGGGAATTGTAACACACAGCCCTTAGTTTTCGGACTAGTCCGATTTTAACTTGATAAGTTCGGTGCTTCATTGTCTGGTATGTATAAATGTAAATTCATGTGCATGTTGTCATGCGTGCGTGAATATGACTTTGAGGTGGTGCAACGATATACAATGTGTGCTTAAAGGGATAAGGACGTATAAAGTTTCCAGGGTCCGCTGCGAGTTGAAATATTAACCATACATAGGAACATTACCTTAAAAACTTCACTAGCGTTTCAATGCTTACTGATAGTTAAATTCATTATAAAAAAAAACAAGTAAGGAAGGCTAAGTTCGGGTGTAACCGAACATTACATACTCAGTTGAAAGCTATGGAGAAAAAATAAGGGAAAATCACCATGTAGTAAAATGAACCTAGGGTAACTCTGGAATGTGTTTGTATGACATGTGTGTCAAACGCCTTTTCGAGATATCGCCATAAAGGTGGACCAGGGGTGACTCTAGAATTTGTTTGTACGATATGGGTATCAAATGAAAGGTGTTAATGAGTATTTTAAAAGGGAGTAGCCCTTAGTTCGATAGGTGGACGCCTTTTCGAGATATCGCCATAAAGGTGGACCAGGGGTGACTCTGTAATGTGTTTGTACTATATGGGTATCAAATTAAAGCTATTAATGAGGGTTTTAAAAGAGAGTGGTGGTGCTTTTCATTTCGCCCTGCAGAAATTTTTAATTTTCTTCTACTTAATATGGTAGGTGTCACACCCATTATACAAAGTTTTATTCTAAAGTTATATTTTGCTTCAATAGACCAATCCAATTACCATGTTTCATCCCTTTTTTTCTTATTTGGTATATAATTATGGCATTTTTTTCATTTTTCGTAATTTTCGATATCGAGAAAGTGGGCGTGGTTATAGTCGGATTTCAGCCATTTTTTACGCCAATGCAAAGTGAGTTCAGATAAGTACGTGAACTGAGTTTAGTAAAGGTATATCGATTTTTGCTCAAGTTATCGTGTTAAAGGCCGAGCGGAAGGACAGACGGTCGACTGTGTATAAAAACTGGGCGTGGCTTTAACCGATTTCGCCCTTTTTCACAGAAAACAGTTATTGTCCTAGAGTCTAAGCCTCTACCAAATTTCACAACGATTGGTAAATTTTTGTTCGACTTATGGCATTAAAAGTATCCTAGACAAATTAAATTAAAAAGGGCGGAGCCACGCCCATTTTGAAATTTTCTTTTATTTTTGTATTTTATTGCACCATATCATTACTGGGGTTGAATTTTGACTTAATTTACTCATATACTATAAAGATATTAACTTTTCTTTTAAAATTTGACTTAAAAAAAAATTTTTTTTAAAAAGTGGGCGTGGTCGTTCTCCGATTTTGCTAATTTTTATTAAGCATACATAGTAATAAGAGTAACGTTCCTTCCAAATTTCATCATGATGTCTTCAACGACTGCCAAATTACAGCTTGCAAAACTTCTAAATTGCATTCTTTTAAAAGTGGGCGGTGCCACGCCAAAACGTCCAAAATTTTACTAAATTTCTATTCTGCGTCATAAGTTCAACTCACCTACCAAGTTTCATCGCTTTATCCGTCTTTGGTAATGAATTATCGCACTTTTTCGGTTTTCGAAATTTTCGATATCGAAAAAGTAAGCGTGTTTATAGTCCGATATCGTTCATTTTAAATAGCGATCTGAGATGAGTGCCCAGGAACCTACATACCAAATTTCATCAAGACATCTCAAAATTTACTCAAGTTATCGTGTTAACGGACGGACGGACGGACATGGCTCAATCGATTTTTTTTTTCGATACTGATGATTTTGATATATGGAAGTCTATATCTATCTCGATTCCTTTATACCTGTACAACCAACCGTTATCCAATCAAAGTTAATATACTCTGTGAGCTCTGCTCAACTGAGTATAAAAATAAATGTAAGGCGCGATAATCTCCGAAGAGATCTAAGGCCGAGCTTCTCTTACAATTTGCGACGTGCTCCTCTTGATTTTCCCTACAAATTGGCCGGACGGGACCTACATGTGTTACGCCGACTCCGAACGGCATCTGCAAGGCAGATGAGTTCAAGGCAGATGAGTTTTCACTGAGAGCTTTTCATGGCAGAAATACACCCGGAGCGCTTGCCAAACACTGCCGAGGGCGACCCCGCTTAGAAAAATTTTCTTCTAATTGAAAAACCTTATTTCTAAAATTTTGATGTTGCTTTGCCCGGGGTGTGAACTCAGGGCATACGGTGTAGCAGGCGGAGCACGCTACCATCACACCACAGTGGCCGCCGGTTAAATTCATTAATAAGTTGTTATACGACACATGCATTAAAGCTAAATTTAAATTTAAAACTTTTCATTATTTGATTCCATGTAGTAATTAAATAGTTCAATTGGAAGACAATTTGTATACACAAGCCCGTTGGAATGGACTTCAGTTTAGTGGAATTCAATTTTTCAAGTATTTTGTAAGTCGTAAACAAAAGTGCCCACCAGCCGAATTCAGGCAGTTGGCACACAAACAATAAAGTCCCAACTAAATATTGCAAAATTATTTGAAAATCAGATAATACCAATTACAATGGTGCATTGAAACAAAGTTGCAATATGTTATATGCAACGCGACGAGTATTTTTGTCACACCAACACCATGAGGTTGCCTACAAGTGCATTTGTGTGTGTGTGTACAGTAGACAGAAAAAACTAAAACTCGGTACCATGCACTTAGAAGCTAAGTTATTAAATTGGGAATAAGTATGATTAAAAATTATTTTGAGCTTTTTAATTCGATGCACTATTTTTTGTTTGTTTGGACAGTATTAATTCTTTAATAGCAGACGTTGTTCTGCCCCAACTTTGGTCCACCTGAATAATTTTTAACAAGTTTTTACCTCTTAGTAGGGAGAGCTCCTTTTATTCACTCCACCTCCTGCTTTAATCATTCTCTGTGCCTATTTCTCTCTCTCCAACCTTTCCCTCACGTTTCTCTCTAGCTTATTCTTCTTCTCGCTCCGCCGACCCATCTATCCTTATCTCCGTTTGTAAACACGATAACTTGAGTAAATTTTGAGGTATCTTGATGAAATTTGGTATGTAAGTTCCAGGGCGCTCATCTCAGATCGCTATTTAAAATGAACGAAATCGCACTACAACCACACCCATTTTTCCGATATCGAAAATTTCGAAAAACCGAAAAAGTGCGATAATTCATTACCAAAGACGGATAAAGCGATGAAGCTTGGTAGGTGCGTTGACTTTATGACGCAAAATATAAAATTAGAAACATTTTGGACAGTGGACGTGGCACCGCCCACTTTTAAGAGAAGGTAATTTAAAAGTTTTGCAAGCTGTAATTTGGCAGTCGTTGAAGATATCATGATGAAATTTGGTAGGCACGTTACTCCTATTACTATAAGTGTGCTAAAAAAATTTAAAAAAAAAATTGTTTTTTAAGGTCAAATTTTAACAAAAATTTAATATCTTAACAGTATAAAAGTAAATTATGTCAACATTCGACTCCAGTAATGATATGGTGCAACTAAATACAAAGATAAAAGAAAATTTCAAAATGGGGGCAACTCCGCCCTTTTTCATTTAATTCGTCTAGAATACTTTTAATGCCATAAGTCGAACAAAAATTTACCAATCCTTGTGATTCTATGACGATAACTGTTTTCTGTGAAAATGGGCGAAATCGGTTGAAGCCTCGCCCAATTTTTATACACAGTCGACCGTCTGTCCTTCCGCTCGGCCGTTAACACGATAACTTGCGCAAAAAACGATATATCTTAACTAAACTTAGTTCACGTACTTATCTGTAGTCACTTTGCATTGGTATAAAAAATGGTCGAAATGCGACTATGACCACGCCCACTTTTCCGATATCGAAAATTACGAAAAATTTAAAAAATGCCATAATTGTGTACCAAATATGAAAAAAGAGATGAAACATGGTAATTGGATTAGTTTATTGACGCAAAATATAACTTTAGAAAAAAATTTGTATTTTGTCTCCAAAGCTCTCAGCTAAGTATGTAATGTTCGGTTACACCCGAACTTAGCTTTCCTTACTTGTTTTACCTTACCTTTTATTCTTCCTTCTCTCTAATTTAAAAATTTCAATATGTCTATGTGCAAAAGTAGATTTTCATCTTTATTCTTATTACATTTTCGTCTAATGAGTCTTATTTGCTTCACTTCACATCCCCCTCTGTATGTTAGTAAGAATAAACGATTTTCGTTGTTTGAACAGCTTACCAAATTGTGATGCAACATTGAGGTGAATGCTGTCCGTTTGACTATTTCTCGTGCCCATTTCGCATATCTGTGTGACATTGTGCTTTGTTTGGGTTTCCGTTTATTTATGTTTACTTTTGGTGCAATGAGTACTCCCAGTGAGAACGCTCTATGCAGGGGTAACATCATCTTGACTCCTATAGTGGCTGAAGTATCTAGGATCGCATATTCCACTTTCTAACTAATCTTGTGCTTGTTACACAATTGAAGAGCCTCCATACGAAGACAACTCACAAGGTATCCAATTATTCTTAGATGCTATGATTTTACCAAATTTCATTTTGGAATCCATGGAAACAACTTCAAGCTTAGGACTTTACACTGAGTACAACACTCTTGTGAACTCTCAAGCTGCCTCAGTGCTTTGATGATGTTAATTCAAGCGCAATTGGCATTTTTTCCGATTGGGTGTTAATAGCTCAGCTTCGTGCACGTACCTATCAGCTACTGCGTTTGTTTTGCTTGTGCGTAATTATCGCTGTGAAGCACATATTTACATATGTATGACGGGGAACAGTCATTTCAGTGATATGCCTCGGACCATTAATGAAATGTTAATGGCCCGATTTCTTTGTAATTTCGGCTACCGTTTTCCGTTTCAAAATTTTACTGCGTAATAGTCAATCTTCGCTTTGCCAGCAGCAGTTTACTTCTCCTTCATAGTTCTGATAAGAACTCCAGTTTTGCACATTATCCTGCTGTGTGTCTATTTCGATAATACATACATACACACATGCCTACGAGTTAGTTTTAGAAGAAGAGAATATTTAACAAACATGTACGCGGCATTAAAGTGCGCATATAGCAGATATACAAAGAAAATAAATCAGCAACTGTTCGAGAAGGCTGTTCGTCAGGAAGCAGAATGTTCGTCGTTATCAGGAATTTCCCAAAATTCGTTGCAATATACTCATTGTTAAAAATGGACATTTCACTTTTGTAAAAGTGTTATATTTTCAAAAAAGCGATGCGTCTATCGAGTTTGGTGGAGATTGATAGTAGCTGTTTTATAATAAACTAAATAAAACTTTTTATCATAAATGGGCAGTGCCACGCACTTTCATAAAAATCATTAATTTATCTGGGTTTATGCTTGAAAACATTTTTATGGGCCAAATGTAAAAAAGTTTTGCTTTTAATTTTTCTGAAATTTTTCATTTTTGACGACTTATTCTGAATCATCCGGTTATTGTGGCACCTTATTACTTCTAGCGTTTAAAGTACAAGCAATAAGCTTGAGCTTAAATCTTTAAAAAATCTTCAATGGTATAAAAGTTCTGATCTTTGCAAGAAAAAATCTCAAAAGGCGGCACTGTATGTTAATAGACAAGGGTACAAAAGTAATTAAGAATGAAATATTATGCCACAAAAACATGCGAATTCTCCTTACCATTTACAAATGCTTGTTGCAAGGCTTGCAGCAAAATTATCACGAGGAAACGTGAATCGAAATGTAAATATATGCAAGCGAAGTCATAGCTCCGACACATAAGCAGTTTTTCATATAGATGAGTTTAACACATGCTTATGCATTATGAGTAGATTGCACGTATTTTTATGGAGAATGGTAGAATGAGCGACACTGGCGTCATCTGATATTGAAAAGTAGCCAACTCCCCAATTTTGTTCCAAGCAAATCATAAGAAGAAGAATTTGACATTTGCTTTGGCTAGGGGTGTTGGCGCACTTTGCAAGTGAAGTTATTTTTCCCACTGGTTGGTAAATTTTCTAACATTTTTCACAATTAAAAACTGCAATATAACAATGGAATACGACACAAAATATATTAGCAAGTACTTTTGTTATATAGGGAGAATGTTTACAATAGTGCTTCGCGAAATTTTGTATGTGATTTGGAAAGGCGTAATAAACTTCAATTGCAAAGTCTGAAGTTCCTTCATATTTACAAACGCAACATCTTGGTTGATTGTGGCGATGTTACTGGGATGCATAAGCTTGTGTTAAACGCATCTATATGAAAAATATCATTGCACCGCGGACTTTAATGTCAACGAACTGTATCCCAAAACCAAATTAAAGATGCAGTCACAATATGCAAAGGTTAAAGAACCTACCGCTAACGTAACCTGAACTCGCTGCCAAAAAGAAACAAACCAAGAAACTAAGGCAAAAAGCAAAAAGTCACCGGGTATACAGAGAAACGAGCAAGTTGCTGAATTGGCACAGATATATTTGTACAAATACGAGTGCATATAAAGAGTTAAAATGATAACTACGAATATGAGGAGAAAGCTACATCAAAGCAGCTAAGCAATTAGAGAAAGAAACAACTAAGCAGCAGCTCTTGGGAACACTTTGTGTTAGCAAAGATAAAAAAGCCGAAGTCATAGTTGCAAGTAAGATTGCTGCGAAGGCAAGATTTACATATTTGTGATCTTGTATAGATGCCCAGGCATGTATACATTCTAAATTTTTATACTCAGCTGAGCAAATCCCACAGAGTATACTTACTTTGTTGACATAACGGTAGCTTGTAACAGCACAAACTAGTCGAGATATATATGCATGTATAACTACATAACAAATTGATAAGGCTGAAAAAATTAGAATAGACATGTCGGTCCACCGCGACGTAGCTCGTAGCAGAGCATAAGAAATGCTATCACTTTTGTATGCGACAACTCTGCTCTATGCCCTGTTCATGTTCAGAGCAGGAGCAGTAGCAATCATATTTTTCGCTGCTACTCTGGAGCAGCAAATGCAAACACTAGAGCAAATATTTTTCTACGCTTTGGGAGCCATCACAGGAAAAGGAATAAACCTAACGTGAAAAAACTCGCTAAACGTAATTCCTTTATTTATAATAAAAGTGATCAAAATCTTCAATACCATTTTTGAAAATATTGCACCTAAAGAACTATACAATAAAAACTCACAACTGTGTATTTAATGTTCGGTTACACCCGGCATAAGACACCTTAACGTGTTTCTCTTGCAAGTCTGTGCATAAATGTTGTAACCTAGCACAGCACAGTGGGAGCTTTTGACTTTGAGTAGGGTGAAAATAAGTGAATAAATTGCTTATGACAATCTCTACGTACCTGATAAACAAACAGTTATAATTATTGTGGATTCAGATTATAATATCTCACTTTTGCGTATACTCTTCTATCTATTTTTTAGTAACTTTTCGGAGAGCTATAGCCTTGAAACTTGAAACGCATATCGAAACCCGGTGACAATTTAACGTGAGAGAAAAAAAACTTTACTAAATTCTAAAAAAAATTCCGAGCTTGGACTGACTCTAGAATTTGTTTGTACGATATGGGTATCAAGTGAAAGGTGTTAATGAGTATTTTAAAAGGGAGTGGACCTTAGTTCTATAGGTGGACGCCTTTTCGAGATATCGCCATAAAGGTGGACCAGGGGTGACTCTATAATGTGTTTGTACGATATAGGTATCAAATTAAAGTTATTAATGAGGGTTTTAAAAGGGAGTGGTGGTAGTTGTATATGTGAAGGCGTTTTCGAAATGTCGTCAAAAATGTAGACCAGGGTGACCCACACCATCATCTGCCGTGTACCGCTAATTTATATATGTAATACCACGAACAGTATTCCTGCCAAGATTCCAAGGGCTTTTGATTTCACCATGCAAAACTTTTTCATTTTCTTCTACTTAATATGGTAGGCGTTACACCCATTTTACAAAGTTTTTTTCTAAAGTTATATTTTTCGTCAACAAACAAATCCAATTACCATTTTTCATCCCTTTTTTCGTATTTGGTATAGAATTATGGCATTTTTTTATTTTTCGTAATTTTCGATGTCGAAAAAGTGGGCGTGGTCATAGTCGAATTTCGGCCATTTTTTTTACCAATACAAAGTGAGTTCAGATAAGTACGTGAAATGAGTTTAGTAAAGATATATCGTTTTTCGCTCAAGTTATCGTGTTAACGGCCGAGCGGAAGGACAGACGGTTGACTGTGTATAATAACTGGGAGTGGCTTCAACCGATTTCGCCCCTTTTCACAGAAAATAGTTATCGTCCTAGAATCTAAGCCCCTACCAAATTTCACAAGGATTGGTAAATTTTTGTTCGACTTATGGCATTAAATGTATCCCAGACAAATTAAATGAAAAAGGGCGGAGCCACGCCCATTTTGAAATTTTCTTTTATTTTTGTATTTTGTTGCACCATATCATTACTGGAGTGGAATGCTGAAATAATTTACTAATATAATGTAAAGATATTAACTTTCTTTTTAAATTTGATTTTAAAAAAATTTTGTTTTTAAAAGCGGGCGGTGTCGTTGTTCGATTTTACTAATTTTTATTAGGCATACATATAGTGATAGGGGTAACGTTCCTGTCAAATTTCATCATGATATCTTCAACGACTCCCAAATTACAGCTTGCCAAACTTCTAAATTACCTTCTTTTAAAGGTGGGCGGTGCCACGCCCATTGTCAAAAATTTAAATAATTTTCTATTCTGCGTTATAATTTCAACTTACATACCAAGTTTCATTGCTTTACCCGTCTTTGGTAATGAATTATCGCACTTTCTCAATTTATCGAAATTTTCGGTATCGAAAAAGTGGGCGAGGTTATAGTCCGATATCGTTCATTTTAAATAGCGATCTGAGATGAGTGCCCAGGAACCTACATACCAAATTTCAAGATACCTCAAAATTTACTCAAGTTATCGTGTTAACGGACGGACGGAACGACGGACGGACATGGCTCAATCAAATTTTTTTTCGATACTGATGATTTTGATATATGGAAGTCTATATCTATCTCGATTCCTTTATACCTGTACAACCAACCGTTATCCAATCAAAGTTAATATACTCTGTGAGCTCTGCTCAACTGAGTATAAATAAATAATAGTTTGAAAAAACTAAAAAAAAACGCTTTTATAGCTAACCGAACTAAAAAATAGAAAATAATTTTCAATTAAAAAGAGTTTATATAACAGTAGTAGAAGGTCAAACAATCATTTATAGTTAATCACCTCAAAATAAAATTATAATAAAAAAATTAAGTTATTAACAGAATAATTTAATTCACAGTAAAAAGCGTGGAGTGCATTTGACTACATTTCATATCTTTCCTCTCAGATAGTTGCCAATAGAATGATTGTAACATTCAATATCAAATATTTCAATATTAAGTTATTCTGTTAATAACTTAAATTTTATTATAATTTTATTTTGAGGTGATTAACGTTAAATGATTGTTTGACCTGTTACAACTGCGGGCGCGCTCTTCAAGGTAGTGGAGGCGAGTGATATCCCCTCACGACCAAGGGCTAGAGCCTGTGTTCCAGTGACGCCAACGGACCCAGCTGACATCCTGGAGCTGCTCCAGAATTACAACTCGCCACATGTTTGGAAGTCAACCCGGATAAAACCGAGCTTGTCCTCTTCACAAGTAGGTACAAAGTAACAAATCTTACACCGCCAAGAATTGGGGGTACGTTCTTAGCGTTTGGGATCAAGTCAAGTATTTGGGAGTCATTGTGGATAGGAAGCTATTATGGAGTTACTATAAAGTGGGGCGATCTAAGAAGGCAGCAGCAGAGCTGTTCACCTGCAAGGGGGCAATTGGCACCTTCTGGGGATTCTCCCCTAATGTGACCTACTGGATTTACACAGCCATTGTGCGCCCGATTCTTCTTTATGGTGCCTTGGTCTGGTGGCCTGCACTAGCTAAAAGTACCTGTATTAAATAGCTTCAAAAGGTACAAAGGAATTCGGAGCTCTGCATTACCGGGGCTTTTAGCTGCACTCCATATTCCGTTACATACATACATGGATACATAGACACATAGACAGATACAGGCCAAGCTAATAAAAGCGTGTTAAAAAGGGTTCCAGTATGCTCTTTCATAGATGTGCCATGCATCCCCTTCTATCATTAATAAAGGAATGCTTTCTTCGCATTATGTGCAAGGTTTCAAATCTGTGGCCATTTGAGGTGGTCATAAATTCAATTGACCTTATGTCCGTTAACCTTATGTCACCCGACCATCACATTATTGCATTGTCATTGAGCCTTGATACGTGTGCAAAGCTTCAATCAAACTTATGGCCATTCAAAGTGGTAATAAAGCCAATTTACCTTATGGACGTTGACCTTATGTCACCACACCATCACATTAATGCATTGTCAACGAGCCTTGATACGTGTGCAAAGTTTCAATCAAAATTGGGGCCATTCAAAGTGATAATAAGGCCAATTGACCTTATGGCCGTTGACCTTATGTCACCACACCATCACATTAATGCATTGTCAACGAGCCTTGATACGTGTGCAAAGTTTCAATCAAACTTATGGCCATTCAAAATGGTAATAAGGCAAATTGACCTTATGTCACCGCACCATCACATTAATGCATTGTCATCGAGCCTTGATACGTGTGCAAAGTTTCAATCAAACTTGGGGCCATTCAAGGTGATAATAAGGCCAATTGACCTTATGGCCGTTGACCTTATGTCACCACACCATCACATCAATGCATTGTCATCGAGCCTTGATACGTGTGCAAAGTTTCAATCAAACTTATGGCCTTTCAAAGTGGTAATAACGCCAATTGACCTAATGGCCGTTGACCTTATGTCACTACACCATCACATTAATGCATTGTCAACGAGCCTTGGTACGTGTGCAAAGTTTCAAATTAAGCAGACTTCCAGAAACCGGTGATAATTAAGCTCAAAGATTCCGTTACATACAGGCCAAGCTAATAAAAGCGTGTTAAAAAGCTTTCCCGATCAGATAGAGATCGAGATATCTAGAGATATTTAGAAAGTCCATTTACACCATGTGGAATCTTGCGACTGTTATTTGAGCTGGGCAACTTTCGGTAGATCCAGGTTCTTAAAAACTATGAACATGCTTTAGAACCCCATGCCGATGCAACATGCGAAAAAAGGGTCCTGAAGATACGTTTTTTTTTTTTTTTTTGAGCTTTAAGGAACTTTTCGATAACCCTGAGAAATGAAACTTTGAAACTTTAGCATCAGGCTTTACTACCTTGTAATATTTAGGATTTCTCTCAAAGTAAGTGATGTTTTTGTTTTTTAAACGGTTTTATTTAAGTTGACTTGACAGGCTGCACGGATACACGGCCGGTCGTTGTGAACGAATTTTTAATTAAAATTTAAGTAAATTCACGATAAGCTACAAGCTTGAAACTTGGAATATAGTTCAGAACCCGATGACAATACAATAATACGGCAAAAAAATTATTACTAGGTAGCGGAAGGATAGAGATATTCACAAAAATCGTATTTGTGGTCCGATTTGCCTCATATTTGGAACTTATAGTACTATAACGAGTTTAGGGAAATTCGTAACTTTCTACTAACGTTCTAATCACTAAACTGTTGAATAAATAACTCCCATATTCAATAATACAAAAATGGTTTTTATTAGACTACTTTGAAAGTACAATAACACTTATATTTCGCAACCAATAAGGTACTTAAATCAAACTGACTGGTCGTGCTCATCTGGTGCTACTTTTATACTCTTTGATTTCCTCGTTGGCATATTTCTAGGCGTTTCTATTTCTAGAACTTACTACTCTTTTACCAGCTATAAACTTATCCGCTATAACTACAGATGCACGATTATAGCTTCTCGCATAGCCATATGCGCGTGTATATGTGAGTGATACTTCCACCGATGATAGCCTACTTTTGGGAGTATCTCAGACATATGCATGTGTTTGTGCGTTTCTCTCTGCTGCTTGTATGGTCATATGTGAAGACATAACGATTGATTTGTTTATGTGCTTATAAGTCGCTGCTTAGTATTGGCTTAGAGATGATCGTATCCCTTAATGTTGCTAATATTAGTCACACTGCCTTCCACCTAAGTCCGATTGTCCCGATCAGACAACTCTCGATCTAAACGCTGCCAGTCTTTCCAAATGAACCACTTTAATTTTGGTTTGTGGTTTGCCAATGGTTTGTATGCGGTACACTACATCGTTCATCCGTTTTACAACTTTGTATGGGCCTTCCCAATTACACTGCAATTTCGGGGACAAAGCTTTTTTTCGTTGTGGATTGTATAACAGCACCAAATCTCCTTCCTGAAAATCTTCCTAATTAATTGCTTTATCGTATCTGGCTTTCATCTTGTCACTCATAATCTTTGCTCGTTGCCTTATCAGATCGTGTATCTCTCTCTGCTCTTCTTCTGGATTTCTTGACATTTCTCTCCGCATCGGCATCTATCCCAAACTTCAAATCAGCTGGCAAACGAAGGTCATTGCCAAAAAAAACCATTTGCTGGAGTTTGGCTCGTTGTCTCATGTACTGCCGATCGGTAAGCCATCAAGAATAATGATATGTGTGTATCCCACTCCCTATGGTACTTGTCTAGTATTTTCCTTAAATTCTCCTCCAAGGTTCTATTGAAACGTTCCACCATACCATCGGACTGAGGATGCAATGCAGTTGTCCGTGTTTTTCGAATGCCCAACTTCTTACACATTTCTTGGAACACAGCTGATTTAAAATTCCTGCCTTGGTCAGAATGCAACTCCATTGGTACACCATAACTTGTGAGGACCCCAAAACCGAGGGTTTTGTACCCTCACAACATATACCTATTTTTCCATTTTTCTTACATACATGTTATACAAGAATTCAATCTAACTCTGAATTTAACATTTATACATTTTTATGACATGAATTATATCTTTATGAATTACTCGTCAAAACACATACATGCGGTTGCATATTGAATTATTATTTACTAAATTGAAGGACACACCAGACTTGCGCACTTTTGCACGCAAGCAAAATATTTACATTTTTCGCCCACATAAATTTCAAATATAGGCCACCCTAACATACACTCAAACATTTGGAAGGAAAGTGGAAATGCACAAAACATAAAATTGTGCCGGTCAACCAACCCTTTGCGCATCCAATGCACTCAGCTACAAATACAACATACATAATAATTTGGACTAGTATCGCCTGTGGTCGAAATTCGACAAACTCTTATTTTTTTGAACTCAGTCTATGCATCCAGTGTTTGGGGTAGTGAAATAATGCGTTAATAGTTAAGCAGTGAGCGGAAATATAGCAAACTGGTCTAACTTACTTAAATTCTTCATTAAGACATTGTAATTTTTATTGTATTTTCTTAAATTTTCTACAAAATTTTCAAATGTAATTATAACCTTTTGGTATGGAGCTCCTTAAACAAAAATATAAAAAATATGTAAAATCAAAAGAAATTGACATAGAATTAAGGTGAAATTACTTGACATTAAATTGAAAAATAAGTTTTTCCACACCACCCGGGAGGTCCCAGTTGGGGCGCTACCGAAGTTAGCTTTGTGTGCTCGGTTCCCCAGTAGGCCTATATCTCCCATATACATATATCGCCCATTTACTTCAATAGTGTCATGATTCAAAAACACGAACTTTTAATTAAAAACGAAGAAATGTGCTTAAGGAATTTAGCCTATTTCACGCCACCCGTTAGGTATGCTATTGGCGCTTTACCGAGTTTAATTTTATATAAATACATATGTAGTATGTACATAAGTGAACATAATGCGTCCTACAGATGGCAATTTCGATAGTTGCACAGATTTTCGAATTTACAAAAAACTTTCTATTAATTATAAACAAATAGAGTAATATTTGTTAACAAAGATAGGCCTATGCACTGCGGCTGATCAATACGAATCGATTCATATAACTTTTATATGATTTTACGTATGCTAAGTATGCGAAACAGCCTGTCAATTGATTGTATGGAAATTTTGTTAGCGTATTAATATATAGATAAACGAAGACCAACAGTAAAAGTCGCCAAACTAAGCGCCGCTACTAGTTGGAACTTTTCTCTACATACTTACGTACAAGCATACGACACACCAACGCACGCCCTAAGCAGAAGCCGAAAGCATCAAAAGAGGCCAACGCACCATCAAAACCAAGTGACAGCGAACATACGCATAAACACAAATGATCGAATTCGATAGGTAAAGCAAAGACTGGAAAACACGGCAGGCATACAACAAGCGTACGTACGAGATTTGGTACATTGTTCGCTATGTATATTAGGGCTCCCGAAAATTGGGATATGAAATTCCGGGATAGCGGATTGTTATACATGATCGAAAATATGCATATATGTATATATACAGATTAGAGGTTTACGCCGATCACTTTATCGGCGGCGGCGGCGCGCCGGCGTACGCCGGTGTTCTTACTTTAAAAGCTTAATTTTTCTATTTAAAAAAATAATATTTAGGAAAGGTTTTGTTTATATGTATTTAAGGAAATCAACGTGTTGGATATTTCGGAAAGATCCGGGGTTATTGCATCAAAATCTCGCAGACCGTTCAAAAATTTTCAGGAGTAGCTCCTTGCGAAGGGATTGTCCCTCGTTGGCTTGCTTCAGATATGCTTCGAACCTAACCCCGGTCTTTGGAATTGGTACTGCTACGTCTGCTGAAAAGAAATAGAGATACATAAAATAGTCACACTTTTGCTTGTATATCTCGTGCAAAGCGTAGTTTCACCTAGGGCTAACTCCTAATAATCGTCGCGAACACAATTTCTTTAAATCATAAGGCGACTTAGGGTTGCTTTTAATGGTCTATTAATACTCATGACTCTCGTGGCACAGGGCGCCTCCAGTTTTTTCGGCTGTTTTTAGGAGCTACAATTCCCGATGTGCGAACAGTAGAAATCCCTACCACCAGTCGCTACCACGCCTCCTGAGCCTCACACCATATGCCAGTACAGAAGCTATAGGACTGCGACTTCGAACTCATACCTTCGTCGACGTCACTTTCCTAGAAGCTCTAGGTGTAGCTCCGAAGACTTTCCAACGGATGCTTTTGTCGCGCTATGCTGCCGAGCTACACAAGAGAAACACCTTGAAACGTTAGAGAGTGACTATTCGGCCAAGGATGCCGCCCTCGAAATCATAAGCAGTCAAAGTGGATGTCATTGCGTCATGGGTGAAAATAGTATAATCGAATAATCGCATCTACATAATTAAAGTTTTACAAGGACCATGGATAAAATTTTTAAAATGTAGACCAAAGATTGCAGACGTTTGTATTCACAACATTGATTTCAATAGTCTTCGTTAAATCAAATTTAGAATGAAAGTCGACGGATTTTAAGTTGAAAGTTGTTAACTACTGTTTTCCGGCCTTACGATATAGGAGCTCATTATGGATGACCGCGTAGCTTCAGTTTTCAGACAAGTTGGACTGTCCACTACGTTAGGGTAGTATCACACACGGTCATTAGTTCCACTGTCTTGGGAAAGCTTTTGCTTCACCACTTTGAGTGTTCTTGCGAAGGACAAAGCCTCACCTGGTAGATATATGTGCCTACGTATTCACATTTGTAAAAGGAGCCGTAACGTGTAGGTGCTATTTAAACTTGGTTGATAGGCTATAATCAATGTGATTCACTCCAAGGGACTAGTTTTGGATAGGGCCGCCAACTTTAGGAAATATCAAATCGGGAGTCTTGGGTGTTAAAGGATGAAGTGTGAAAATCAAAATTAACATTTCAGACGCTATTGTATAGTTTCGCAAATAAACAACAGATGTTTGAATGCAATACTTAGTGATTTACCAAACCGTTCTCATAAGTACATATATCCTCAACTTAAGTATGAGGTAAGAATAATTTCAAAGGAGTGTTTATGCCCGTAGAACCTACTAAAGGATTTTGCATCACTGATTTCGCTTATTCTTGAGGACAATTTGAAAACATGTTCGCCTTGGGTCATTTTATTTGAATTAATTGTTCATTATTAATTTTTTCAAAAATGCAAAGTGAGCATATAAATTTATTATATAACTTTTCTTTTGGTGTTTTGTTTTAATAACTTGCTGAATTGGGTGATGCAAAGTCCGTGTTAAGCTGACATTGAAAGCGCCTGTTATTTTAAATAACTTTTGAATAGTTATAAAGAGTTAAATTTCGCAATTAGTTTTTTATAGCTGGCAGTGATGCGCATCCGTTGATACCACTTTCGACCATATCCGACCAATTTTCGACATAAACAATAAATGGCCTAAACAGTCTTAAACGAGTAGAAAATATAGTAACGCGCCGGACGCCGCGCCGCCGCGCCGATATTTTTGACATTCGGCGGCGGCGTGCGAAAAACGACCAAAATCGGCGGCGGCGGCGGCGTATATCTCTAATACAGATGTACAACCATATGTATGATAATGGAAAGAGGGAAAACGCATGTTAGCATGTAAGCGTATGTATGTACTAATACAATAGAGCGAAAGTAGCGTTAAACTAGAATTCGATTTTTGCATTCCCACCTTTTATAATTGTTAGAATTGTTATTGTAAAATTACTGACTGCCTGCGCGCAGTCCCACATAATTTTATAACGGAGGAATTATTACCAATGAATTGTTTTTAGGAAATAACCGTCCGCCGGCGTACAAAATCATATATAAGGGCGGCAAATTAGCTTGTAAGATCAGAAGCTAGGAGATAGGCATACGAGTCAGTGGGCTTCTACCACTGATCAGCACGACCTGAAGGTTTCTACTTCATTTCGTGATTATTTTATATTCAGTAGGAGGTTTCTACTCCAACTGAAGGAGAGCTTAGCAGAGGGGTTCTACCTCCGCTACTCTTATTTAGACAGAGAGTAGGAGTAGCCATTAAGGACATCGATCTTTTTGAATAAATATTATAACGTTTTCCGATACCCGTTTGCTTATTTATTTCAAGCGGAATAGGTTCCCCACCCAAATATAGGAACCCTGGACGGACTGGGCATACCTCAGCAGGAATAAGTCCGTCACAAACTTGCAACCCAATCGTTTGTAACCACTTCTGCTACTGTTTCCGCTTTTTGGTTTGGGACTGGGTATACTTCTGGCCATTGTACAAACGCTTTTCAATGTTTGGAAAGCTACTTCTTGCTCCTTCTTCCATTCAAAAGCTTTATTTTTTCTTGTTAGCTCGTTCAGGCTATGGGCTACGCTGGCAAAATTTGGTACAAATTGCCGGTAATATGTGTACAGCCCAAGGAAACTTCTCAATTCGTGTAGGTTCTGTGGTCTTGGCCAATCCTTTACAGCTTCTATCTTTTCGTTCGCAGTGCATATGCCCTCTGTCGTTACCTTGTGACCCAAATAATTTACTTCCTTTTTAAACAGCGCACACTTTTTGGGACTTAGTTTCAGACCAGCGCCAGCTATTCTCTGGAATACTTACTCCAAGCTTTTAAGATGTTCATCAAAGTTCTTGCCCAATACGATGATGTCGTCCAGGTACACCAAGCATGTTTTCCAATGTAGTCCTTTCAGTACCTGGTCCATGAGTCTCTCAAAAGTAGCTGGTGCATTAAAAAGTCCAAAAGGCATCACTGTAAATTGTCAAAGACCATCACCGACACTGAAGGCTATTTTCTCTTTGTCTTCCTACTTCACCTCAACTTGCCAGTAGCCGCTTTTCAAGTCCAGTGTGGAAAAGCATTTCGTACCAGATACTGAATCCAGAGTATCGTCGATTCTTGGCAATGGGTAGCTATCCTTTTTCGTATCGTCATTCAACTTCCGGTAGTCCACGAAAAACCTCATTTTTCGATCCTTCTTCTTTACACGTACTACCGGTGAGCTCCATGGACTGGCTGATGGTTCGATGACGCCGCTGTCGCTTATTTCTTGTACGATTTTACTCACAAATTCCCGCTTCGCCAGTGAAACACTACGTGGAGCTTGACGGATCGGCCTCGCATCTCCAGTGTCAATTTGGTGTTTCACAACGTTGGTGCGGCCAGGTTTGGAACCATCCTGGTCAAATATGTTTGCGTACTTTAGGAGCAGTTGTTTTGCCTTACTCTGATAGATTTCCTTTAGCCCCTCCGTTCATGCCGTGATGTCATTTGAAAGATCAGTATTACAAGTTGAAACGTGTTCCTGGAGCTGTTCACAATTAATAACTACTTCAGCCTCTTGGCATCTTCCCAAAATAGCTCCTTTGGTCAGTTGAGTGGTGACTTGAACTCATTGAGTACCCTTACCGGAATACGTCCATCTTGTTTTGTCACAGCCAGGGTTTTTCCTACAAGTACATTCGGTGTTGATTTGTTTGCTACTTCGACAACACACAATTTGTTTTTCCCACAATCTCCATCAATCTTTGCCCAGATGACTGCTTCTGATATTGGTGGTATTTGCTGACTCTCTTCCACCAGCACTCGCTTACTGCTGTAGTCTCTCTCGTAGGCGAAATTAAGTGGCACATCCATGTTCTTATATCGCATCGTCTTGCTTTGCATGTCGATCTTGATGCCTTGGTCGATTAAGAAGTCCACTCCGCTCGAATTATGGAATGAGATGTACCCGTATCTACAGTCAGTAAATGATCCTTTCTATCCACATGTCCTCGGACAGTAAGATTGTTCGATCTTCTTCCAATTTGTGAGATAGAGATTATGGGGCATTCAATTGAGGGGGCCAACTGTCGCCCCTTGCGGCTGGCTCGCTTTAGTTTAACGATTGAGTAGATTTGGAGATTTGCTCATCTCCTTCAGCTTTGCGTTTACGGCCACCCACATTGCTGGAACTCTTAGGATTGGCACTGCAATAATGGGAAATGTGCCCTGGCTTTCCACATTTAAAACATTTGACGTTACCATCGTTTTTCTGCTGCGTTCCTTTTAATGTTTCCAAAATTGTGTCTACCCAGTCTGGCCTTTTCACTTCCACGCGATGAGGTTTTTATGCGGGCTTACTCAAAAGTGACGCTGTTTCCTGAGACAATGCATGGGATACCGTTTCTACGAATGTGAGTTTTGGGTTTGCATGTGTCGCTCGCTTCGTTTCTACGTCCCGTATGCCATTTATAAAACTCTGGATTTTTACCCTCTCGGTGTACTCCACGGGTGCGTCCGCATTTGCCAAATGTGCCAACCTTTCAGCATCCGAAGCAAACTCTTGCAAAATCCCATTAGTTTTTGGAAGCGGTTTTGCAATTCTATTTGGTAGATCTGTTTCCTGTGTTCGCTTCCGTACCGTCGTTCTACAGCAGCCATCAATGCTTCATAACTGTTACGTTCGTACTCTGGGATGGTCTGTAAGATCTCAGCAGCCGGTCCTTTTAAAGCCACGAACAATGCAGAAACTTTATCTTCGGCATTCCAGTTGTTCGCTTCCGACGTCTTCTCAAATTGGAGCTTAAGTACATGGAAAGGAACAGAACCATCAAACGTTGGGGATTTTACCTTCAGAGTAGACGTTGAAGTTATTTGACGGTTTTATTGTGACTCCTGAATACGATCTTTTAAAGCACCTATCTCGGCCTCCATTTTACCTTGTCGACCACTGAACCCTTCCTGAAACTGCGTTAGTTTCTCTTCCATACGCGCTTCTAGTTGTGCAGAGATCTGCGATGATACATGTGCTGAAATTTGTGTCGACATTTCTGATATACGTGCCTCTAGTGCTTCAATTTTTGATGTTATTTCTAACGACATTTCTGAGATACGTGTCTCCTGTGATTCCAGTTGGGATGCCATATATGTCTTTTGCTCTTCCAGTTGTGATGGTATTTCGGTTGATATTTGTGACGAAATTTGCTTCAACACTGCTAGTATCGCGTTAGTGTCAACACTTGCCAATGGATTCGGAGTCTCTATCTTCTCCTCCATTTTAGTCGCTGGCTCTTCCACATCAGGATAAAATACATACTCGTCCACACCAATTCCTTGCGACTCCATTACCTCTCGTATCCGTGCTTGATCTTATTGCCGGTTGTATTCAATCCACGGTTCTCCTACTCCTTTTTCAGTTGTTGGATCTTTAATTCACTCAACTTTGCCATGTCCAAGTTGTATTCAAAATCTTCGGAATTTATTCAACAATTCCTCTTCTTACACCAATTATAACGAATTTTCTGTAATTCCGCTTATTTGCAACCTTCTGATAACGTTGAAATCACTAAACTGTTGAATGAATAACTCCAATATTCAATAATGCAAAATGGTCTTTATTAGACTACTTTCAAAATAACACTTCTATTGCTCGACAGATAGCGTGTTTAAATCAAACTGAATTGTCGTGCCTCAACTGTCGCCGCTTTTGTACTGTCCGGTTTCCTCGCCGATATACTTCTAGGCGCTTGTATTTCCAGAATTTACTAGTTAGTTATCAGCTATAAATTTCTCAGCTATAACTACAGATGCACGATTTTAGCTTCTCGCATAGCCATATGCGCGTGTATATGTGAGTGATATTTCCCCGATGATTGCCTACTTTTGGGAGTATCTCAGATATGTGCATGCATGTGTTTGTGCTTTTCTCTCCGCTGCTTGTATGGACATATGTGAAGACATAATAATTGATTTGTATATTTGCATACAAGTCACTGCTTAGTATCGTCTTAGAGTTGATAGTATCCCTTAAAAAAAAAAAAAAAAAAAAATTCGTCACACTACATACAAGAATAGGAAGCGATCTATGAAAAAAATCGCCGCTAGGTGGCGCAAGGATCGATCTTATTTGTGGTCCGATTTGGCACATATTTGGAACAAATATTACATACAGTTCGGTAGAAGTGACATCAAAATACTTTGGAGTTCGAGGAGGGACAAGCATACGTGGCGCAGAGTCGAGTAAAGTTCTTGGAAGGATTATGTATTGAGGACTTAGATTGTAACAAATTGTCAGGAAAGAATCCTTGTAATAATGAGTCACTAAATAAACTAAATAGAATGAGAAATAATAGGAAATTAAATAAAGACTAAAAACTTGAAAATAAAATAATTTAAAAAAAAAATTTTACTTAAACGGTTTTATTGAAAACAATACTTACATCAAGTATTTATAATATTAAAAGCTAGAAAATAATTAAGTAAGCCCTAGGTACTAGTCAACACACTCCCCATCAATCTAGGTCGTTGATCACACAATTAAATAAAAGCGTTGGACGCGACAAATTTCTATTGATAGCATAAGTAAGACCAACTGAGCCTTAATCAGGTTATGCTGCGCCTCACATTCTAAGTTTTGTTTTCAATAAAACCGTTTAACTTAAAAAATTTTTTTTTATTATTTTATTACTTATATACATCTTTGTGTATATATCATGGTTCAATTATGTACAGGTTGGCTCATCTCATCAGCTGATTTTATTTATGTCATTGCATGGTCGAAGGGATTGTCAAAAGGAGATGGCAAACTCAAAATGAAACCAAACATTGGCAACATTTTACTTACCCATACAAAAACTGCTAAGTTTTATGTTTCCATTCCATACCATTCGCACAAACACCAATACACAGATTTTGACAATTTGAACAGACATATTTTGTTGCTTTACAGATGAGCCAACCTGTATATAGTTGAACCATGTGTATATATGTAGCTGTGTGCTTCAAATATTTATTGACTTATTAAGCTTATCTAGACCATATCTTAATAATGTAAAAAATTTTGTTTGTTGATGAAAATAGATTTCACCCTTGAAAATGTTAGGATGACTAGCGAAACGTCGGGCTGTGAATAAGCTTTTTTTATTTGCACCGAGAACGTAATAGGTCAAGTAGCCTTGCACAATATGATAAAACAGGGATCGAGATATTAAAAAGACCATTTACAACATGTCAAATCTTGCCAGCGCTATTTAAATAACTTCCCGTTGAGGTATATTTTCGAGAGTAAGAACTTACTTCAGAACCACATGGCATTGCAACATAAAGGAATAAAACTCGCTGGGCTGTCCAGACCGTGAAAATTCAAAAAATGGTCCGAACTTGGAAATTTCGCTTTAGTGTTTTAAATAACTTTACGATAACCCAGAGACCCGAAACTTTAAAAGAAACTGTGGGCTCTATTAAGTTATAAGAATTAAAATAAAAGAGTTTTCTATATTGGACAGGGATCGAGATATTAGGAAATATTTAAACAATTTTATTTACTACATGTGGAATCTTGCGACCGCTATTAGAGTAACTCCTCGTAGAGCTAGATTCTTGAAACTAAGAGCATAATTCAGAACCCCCAAATGCAACATGAGGGAAAAAAGTTTCGCTAGGTGGTCCAGGGATGGGAAAAAATCATACGAGCTTGGAAATTTTGCTTTCGAGTTTGAAGGAAATTCCTAATAACCTAGAGACCTGAAACTGTGAATGTAACTTCGGGCTGTATAAGGTTCTAATATCTAGGAAAACATAATTTTCTAGATGGGATAGGGATCTAAATATTTAGAGGTATTAAAAAGTCCATTTAGAGTTCTGCAATCCTTCGATCGAATTTCAAGTAACTACTCACTGAGCTACAAATATGAAACCTAAGACATAGTTTATGTCACCTTGGCAATGCAACAAACGAAAGAACAAATTAGATAACGAATTTTTAAACATTTCCTTTATATAAATGGACCTCGCAAAAATTTTCACTGTGCAAAATGACGTTGAGCAACACCATCAGTTCATTCAATTTGGAAGGACTTACCGTTCGAAACTAAACGAGGTTTCAGAGAGGATGACCCCCTATCTTTCTTAAATTTGATGCTAAGAAAATTATAATAGAGAAAAATATATTAGCTGTAGAGCTTAACCGCTCTGGAACAATATTCTATAAAAGCGTGTTATTACTGGCGTATGTTGATGACATTGATATCATCGGCCTGAACACCCGCGCCATAAGTTCTGCTTACTAGAAAATAGAAAAAATAGCGGAAAATAGGGGTTTGATGGTGAATGAAGACAAAACAAAGTACCTGCTGTCATCGAGCAAAGAGTCAGCACATATGCGCCTTGGTAACCTCGCTACTAATTTCGAAATAGTAAAATACTTCGTTTATTTGGGAAACAGCATTAACAATCCAAAGAAGAATCATTCTTGCCAATAAATGTTACTTTGGACTAGGGCGGAAATTGAAAGGTAAAGTCTTCTCTCGAAAATCATGCTCTAAAAGTCACTTATCGTAACCGTCTTGCTACATGGTGCAGAAGCATGGACCATGACAACTTCGGATGAAGCGCCTCTGGGAGTGTTTGAGAGAAAAGTTCTTCGAAAGATTTGGGGACCTCTACACGTTAGGGAGGGGAAGTACCGAAGGATATTTAATGATGAGATGTACGAGCTTTCCGCAGACATCAACATAGTCCAGCGAATTAAAGTACAGCGGCTACGGTGGTTAGGAAATGTTATGCGAATGAAAGATGACGCTGTGGCTAATAAAGTGTTTATATCGGAACCCGCCTATGGGATCAGCGGAAGAGGGCGGCCACCGCTCCGCTGGAAAGATCAGGCGGAAAACGACTTAAACTCCCTTGGTATGACCAATTTGCGTTAGTTTTCAGAGCCAAGAAATGACTGGCGCACCTTATTGGACGGTCATGACCGTTTAAATGTTTAAGCGCCAATTTGGTAAGTAAGTAAGAAAGTTCTAGTATTTAAGTAAAATACTCCCACTGTTCTTGGTGTACTTGCAGCACTTTCAGTCTCTTCCCACTCGCATATTTAAATGTTTGATGACAAATTTTAGTCCGTGTACGTTTGTATTTTTATACTCAGTTGAGCAAAGCTCACAGAGTATATTAAGTTTGATTGGATAACGGTTGGTTGTACATATATAAAGGAATCGAGATAGATATAGACTTCCATATATCAAAATAATCAGGATCGAAAAAAAATTTGATTGAGCCATGTCCGTCCGTCCGTCCGTCCGTTAACACGATAACTTGAGTAAATTTTGAGGTATCTTGATGAAATTTGGTATGTAGGTTTCTGAGTACTCATCTCAGATCGCTATTTAAAATGAACGTTATCGGACTATAACCACGCCCACTTTTTCGATATCGAAAATTTCGAAAAACCGAAAAAGTGCGATATTCATTACAAAAGACCGATAAAGCGACGAAACTTGGTAGATGAGTTGAACTTATGACGCAAAATAGAAAACTAGTAAAATTTTGGACAATGGGCGTGGCACCGCCCACTTTTAAAAGAAGGTAATTTAAAATTTTGCAAGCTGTAATTTGGCAGTCGTTGAAGATATCATGATGAAATTTGGCAGGAACGTTACTCTTATTACTATATGTACGCTTAATAAAAATTAGCAAAATCGGAGAAGGACCACGCCCACTTTTAAAAAAAAATTTTTTTTAAAGTAAAATTTTAACAAAAAATTTAATATCTTTACAGTATATAAGTAAATTATGTCAAGATTCAACTCCAGTAATGATATGGTGCAACAAAATACAAAAATAAAAGAAAATTTAAAAATGGGCGTGGCTCCGCCCTTTTTCATTTAATTTGTCTAGGATACTTTTAACGCCATAAGTCGAACAAAAATTAACCAATCCTTTTGAAATTTGGTAGGGTCATAGACTTTATGGCGTTAACTGTTTTCTTTGAAAATGGGCGAAATCGGTTGATGTCACGCCCAGTTTTTATACACAGTCGTCCGTCTGTCCTTCCGCATGGCCGTTAACACGATAACTTGAGCAAAAATCGATATATCTTTACTAAACTCAGTTCACGTCCTTATCTGAACTCACTTTATCTTGGTATGAAAAATGAACGAAATCCGACTATGACCACGCCCACTTTTTCGATATCGAAAATTACGAAAAATGAAAAAAATGCCATAATTCTATACCAAACACGAAAAAGGGATGAAATATGGTAAGGTAATTGGATTGTTTCATTGACGCGAAATATAACTTTAGAAAAAACATTATAAAATGGTTGTGACACCTACCATATTAAGTAGAAGAAAATGAAAAAGTTCTGCAGGGCGAAATAAAAAACCCTTAAAATCTTGGCAGGTATTACATATATAAATAAATTAGCGGTATCCAACAGATGATGTTCTGGGTCACCCTGGTCCACATTTTGGTCGATATCTGGAAAACGCCTTCACATATATAACTACCACCACTCCCTTTTAAAACTCTCATTAATACCTTTAATTTGATACCCATATCGTAAAAACTCATTTTAGAGTCACCCCTGGTCCACTTTTATGGCGATATTTCGAAAAGGCGAACACCTATAGAACGAAGGCCCACTCCCTTTTAAAAATACTCATTAACACCTTTCATTTGATACCCATATCGTACAAACAAAGTCTAGAATCACCCCTGGTCCAGAAAGACCCACTCCCTCTTAAAATACTCATTAACTCCTTTCGTTTGATACCCATATTGCACAAACGAATTCTAGAGTCACCCCTGGCCCACCTTTATGGCGATATCTCGAAACGGCGTCCACCTAATGAACTAAGGATTACTCCCTTTTAAAATACTCATTAACACCTTTCATTTGATACCCATATCGTACAAACGCATTCTAGAGTCACACCTGTAGAGGAATTCACTAACTTTTTTAACGATATTTGCCATCGCTTTATTTGCGAATCGATAACTATAACGATTTCGTTATTCAGTACCTATTTTGTATCGATATTCGTTTATCGACGATCAGCTGTGTCGTTAAATAAACGGCAAGTAAATTGGGTGCGTTAAAAATCACGATAATATATTTCTGGCAATTTTAGTTAAGAAAGAAAATCGGAACTTTAATTAAATACTTTCAAACACGAAAAACTGCTTTATTTATAAATCAAATGGCATTTGAGTACTTGGCGTACGTTTTATCACAAAATGAAGAATTACTAAGTCCATCGCCAGTGGTTCATAGAGAAGTAGATGACCCATTCCACTTGAATGCAATGGAGTTTCTAAAGCTTTACCGACTAACCCTGGACTTGGCTCATGATATTATTTCTCAACTTGATGGTCAATTAAGGGGTACAAGAATAACTGCGATATCAACAGAGAAAAAAAAATTAATACCGCATTTACTTACCTTTTGTTAAAATATGTAAAAACTTTTAAAAGCAGTCAGTATGCGGAATTTATTTATTTTTAGCACTCCTTTTGTGCTTTTCGCATTTTTTAGGTTTCGTTAAGCTGTGCTGCCACATTTCTACTATTAAAACGAAATTTAAATGTGATATATTTCGAGTCGTTAAAACTAAGTTAGTGAATAGTACAATCGATAAGGCAAGCGACAAAATCGTTAATTAAAATCTCGACAATTGGCATCGTTATAAGTTAGTGAATTCCACTACTGGTCCATCTTTATGGCGATATCTCGAAAAGGCGTCCACCTATAGAACTAAGGCCCACTCCCTCTTAAAATACTCATTAACTCCTTTCGTTTGATACCCATATTGCACAAAGAATTCTAGAGTCACCCCTGGTCCACCTTTATGGCGATATCTCGAAAAGGGGTCCACCTATAGCACTAAGCCACACGCCCTTTTAAAATAATCATTAAAACCTTTCATTTGATACCCATATCATACAAACAAATTCTAAAGTCACCCCTGGTCCACCTTTATGGCGATATCTCGAAAACACCTACCTCGAACACCTATAAAACGAAGGCCCACTCCCTTTTAAAAATACTCATTAACACCTTTCATTTGATACCCATATCGTACAAACAAAGTCTAGAGTCACCCCTGGTCCACATTTATTGCGATACCTCGAAAATGCGTCCACCTATAGAACTAAGGCCCACTCCCTTTTAAAATGCTCATTAACACCTTTCGTTTGATGCCCATATTGTGCAAACAAATTCTAGGATCACCCCTGGTCCTCTTTTATGGCGATATCTCGAAACGGCGTCCACCTATGGAACTAAGGATTACTCCCTTTTAAAATGCTCATTAACACCTTTCATTTGATACTCATATCGTACAAACGCATTCTAGAGTCACCCCTGGTCCATCTTTACGGCGATATCTCGAAAAGGCGTCCATCTATAGAACTTATATCCACGCCCTTTTAAAATACTCATTAATACCTTTCATTTGATACCCATATCGTACAAACGCATTCTAGAGTCAACCCTGATCCACCTTTATGGCTATATCCCTAAATGGCGTCCACCTATAGAACTATGGCCCACTCCCTCATAAAATACTCTTTAATGCCTTTCATTTGATACACATGTCATACAAACACATTCCAGGGTTTCCCTCGGTTCATTTTCCTACATGGTTATTTTCCCTTATGTTGTCACCATAGCTCTCAACTGAGTATGTAATGTTCGGTTACACCCGAACTTAACCTTCCTTACTTGTTTTAATAAAAGTCACAATTTATGGACACACATGCAGATAAAGATTTGATATAACTGTTGCTAAGCTGTAGGTATGAGTACATTGTACGCAACAAAGTAGCACACAAATCAACACAAATTCGCATAGTTATTTAGGGAAATTATTGGCGTGACGAAAGTTCTTCTTTTTCAAGATGTGACTCTTTCTGCTGTTTGATGTTGCTTTCGTTTAAGGCATACACGTTGCTTGAATTCGTATGTGCATATGAGATCAACTGGGCATTGGGAGACATTAATTTCCTAGTACATACATACACAAGTACATACGTATTACATTCAATACATTCACTGAAAAATTGAGAAATACTTCAAAGTACCTTACTTATGCATCTCAAGCTAATTTATTAAGACAATGAAAATTTCTCAGAAGAATAAACTTTGCTACTTTGACATATGAAAGAGGAATCGAGAGCTCGACAAATTTAAAATTTAAAAACTATTATTCAATAAAACTTTCACAATTTAGAGAAAAGTTAATCTTTTGTTTTCCTAAAATTATTTAATTCCAATGCAATTACTTTGACCCCCTTTTGATAGCAGTTGATAATTCATCATCATATACATACATAATTTTCTGCCATGAAAAGCTCTCAGTGAAAACTCATCTGCCTTGCAGATGCCGAACGGAGTCGGCATAAAACATGTAGGTCCCGTCCGGCCAATTTGTAGGGAAAATCAAAAGGAGCACGACGCAAATTGGAAGATAAGCTCGGCCTTAGATTTCTTCTGAGGTTATCGCGCGTTACATTTATTTTATTTTTTATACATACATAAGCTGTATAAACTTCAAAGCTTTATGATAAACCGTTAATAAGTTAATTCTAAGCAGTTTGTACGCAAACGTCAATTTCCAATTTCAGCACAAATTCAATATACCTACAGTATTTTTTGTTAAAAAGTACTTTTATAAAAACAAGTAAGGAAGGTTAAGTTCGGGTGTAACCGAACTTTACATAGTCAGTTGATAGTTATAGTGACAACATAAGGGAAAATAACCATGTAGGAAAATGAACCGAGAGTAACCCTGGAATGTGTTTGTATGACATGTGCATCAAATGAAAGGCATTAAAGAGTATTTTATGAGGGAGTGGGCCATAGTTCTATAGGTGGACGCCATTTAGGGATATCGCTTTAAAGGTGGACCAGGGGTGACTCCAGAATATGTTTGTACGATACGGGTATCAAATGAAAGGTGTTAATGAGTATTTTAAAAGGGTGTGGAGCTTAGTTCTATAGGTGGACGCCTTTTCGAGATATCGCCATAAAGGTGGACCAGGGGTGACTCTAGAATGTGTTTGTACGATATGGATATCAAACGAAAGGTGTTAATGAGTATTTTAAAAAGAAGTGGGCCTTCGTTCTATAGGTGGTCTCCTTTTCGAGATATCGCCATAAAGGTGGACCAGGGGTGACTCTAGAATATGTTTGTACGATATGGGTATCAAACGAAAGATGTTAATGAGTATTTTAAAAGGCCGTGGGGCTTAGTTTTATAGGTGGACGCCTTTTCGAGATATCGCCATGAAGGTGGACCAGGGGTGACTCTAGAATGTGTTTGTACGATACGGGTATCAAACCAAATGTGTTAATGAGTATTTCAAAAAGGAGTGGGCCTTCGTTCTATATGTGGTATCCTTTTCGAGATATCGCCACAAAGGTGGACCAGGGGTGACTCTAGAATGTGTTTGTATGATATGGGTATCAAATTAAAGGTATTAATAGGGTTTTAAAAGGGAGTGGTGGTAGTTGTATATATGAAGGCGTTTTCCATATATCGACCAAAATGCGGACCAGGGTGACCCAGAACTTCATATGTTGGATGCCGCTAATTTATTTATATATGTAGTACCACGAACAGTATTCCTGCCAAGTTTTCAAGGGCTTTTTTTCGCCCTGCAGGACTTTTTCATTTTCTTCTACTTAATATGTTAGGTGTCACACCCATTTTACAAAGTTTTTTTCTAAAATAATATTTTGCGTCAATAAACCAATCCCATTTCCATGTTTCATTCCTTTCTTCGTATTTGGTATAGATTTATGGCATTTTTTTCATTTTTCGTAATTTTCGATATCAAAAAAGTGGGCGTAGTCATAGTAGATTTCGGCCATTTTTTATACCAATTCAAAGTGAGTTCGGATAAATACGTGAACTGAGTTTAGTTGAGTTTTGAAATTTTCTTTTATTTTTGTATTTTGTTGCACCATATCATTACTGGAGTTGAATGTTGACATAATTTACTTATATACTGTAAAAATATTAAATTGTTTGTTAAAATTTTACTTAAGAATATTTTTTTTAAGTGGGCGTGGTCGTTCTCCGATTTTGCTAATTTTTATTAAGCATACATATAGTAATAGTAGTAACGTTCCTGCCAAATTTCATCATGATATCTAAAATTACCTTCTTTTAAAAGTGGGCGGTGCCACGCCCATTGTCCAAAATTTTACTTATTTTATATTTTGCGTCATAAGTTCAACTCAACTACCAAGTTTCATCGCTTTACCCACCTTTGGTAATGAATTATCGCACTTTTTCGGTTTTTCGAAATTTTCGATATCGAAAAAGTGGGCGTGGTTATAGTCCGATATCGTTCGTTTTAAATAGCGATCTGAGATGAGTCCTCAGGAACCTGCATACCAAATTTCATCAAGATACTTCAAAATTTACTGAAGTTATCGTGTTAACGGACGGACGGACATGGCTCAATCAAATTTTTTTTCGATCCTGATGATTTTGATAAGTGGAAGTCTATATCTATCTCGATTCCTTTATACCTGTACAACCCATTGTTATCCAATCAAAGTTAATATACTCTGTGAGCTCTGCTCAACTGAGTATAAAAATCTGAGATAGGGCGTTCTTTAGACGAACTTAAGGATAGGTAGTTTTTAAAATATATTCTGAGATGTGGCGTTTTCGAACTGGCACTAAATTTAGAAAATGGAATATTTCGAGATCGCTAAAAATATGACAATTGTATTAAGTTTGTAATTTATTTAATAATTTGGGAATAAGTTGTATTAAATTTAATTGGAAGATAAATGGTTTCAAAGATTTTGCCGTTAACAGCGGACCTTAGGTTAACGAATATCGACAAAAAAAATAGTAATGGAACACCGAAGTCGTTAAGCAAAAATAGAGATACTGCTTGAAAAGTTAGTTGTTGTTGTTGTTGTAGCGATAACAACACTTCTGGAAGGCCTTGGTGAGTGTTATAGATGTTGATGGTCCTTTGCCGGATACAGATCCGGGTCGCCAGAGCCTCGGCTGTTAAAGAAAAAGGATTCACCACGGGTAGGTGAGCTTGACAATTGGATGGGAGAAGCTATATATTGCGCTGGTGATCCCTTGAAAGGGTTGCGCTACACAACCTCTTGAATCAATTTGGTAATTTAGTCGTCTCTTATGACAGGCATACCTGGTATATTCTAAGCCCCCTAACCCGCTGGAGACTGAAAATTTAGTGAATTCGATGGATATTCTTCGACGGCTTCACGGATGAGATCACACACCTTGAACAGTGTTTCAAATTTCAAGCTTCTCTTACTTCAAACTCCATCTCAAGATTCCAAATCTCGTAAAAATTTTCTAGTTATCAGGGCCATGCAGCGCAGTAAATTGCAAGAAATTCTGTTCTTCCTTAATTGACTATTGCTCTATATATGAGCCTGCAATGATGATACAATTCTGTCAAGTTGCAGATCTTTACGCGTTTTTTAACAGTTCAGTCGCAGCTGATTCTGAAAAGATCGCTGGCCTCTTTTAATTTATTGGCTGTGCAATATGGTGGTCAAACCGCTTTCTCTTTTATAGCATTCTGGTATGATGGAGAGCACCAGACATTTCCTCCAAGATCAAACGGTTGGAAGCGAATAAATGGAGACTTTATTGCTGGCAGGACCGACTACTGTACTCCGGCTTCCATTTGTGTTGCTGAATTCACCACCCATATTCGCTCAAGGGATAAAACAGTAGGGAGTCAATATGAAACCGGAGTTTGGTGGACCTATTCGTGGCGGGAGTACTCTGCCATGAGCTCGATGCTGGCCCGAAATTCTGGCTGCATTATCACACCGGCAGCTTCCTGGCAGAACTCGTCGTTAAGAGGATGTAGTAGTTGTGATAATATCCGCAGATATAACTTTTAGGGAATTTAACATTTACTCAAATAGTCAGACGGCTATCAAAGCGCTAGGTTCCGCCAACATGATGTCAAGCTCTGTAAGGGTTTTCTTTCACTAGCTGTGGCATCTAACTTCTTTTTGATACAAATTATCTGGTTGCTAGTTAGGCTGATGTCTTGGTCTGCGCAGGCACGGGCGAATTGAACATGTATGTCAGTGGAGACTTTAAGATTACGCTGGGCACTGGCTCTGACTTGCAAACGCTGCGTCAATATTTCGGTCGGGATGTATTCGACTCTCCGGAGGAAGTTTCCAAGATCTATATGAGCGTTTTTCGCAGCATCATTGTTGCCACGCAGTAATTCGCTAAGCCAACTTCACTGTTAGAGTGATAACAAAAAGTGGCCTGTTTCTTAAGTGGACAGCCGCCACCCAACCTAATGTAACCTTGCTCAAGCGAATTGAGTACAAATGTGGTTACCGACCTCATTTGCATCCGATTATCATCAGTTCGGAGGTAGTCATTTGATCTATAGTCCGAAATGGTCACTTTTGCGTTCCATTTTCTCTTCAGAAAACTTATTAGGAAGTTACTTACAAATATATTACAGTGTTTTCGGCCTTAGGCTCAGTAAAAAAATTGCCGAGTTTTTTTCCAGGGGTTTTTTAATTTCGGTTTTTGCTTTCTACTTCATTTTGAAAAATTTTTTATCCCAAATATTGCATTTTCAATGGAATGTTGTTAAATTTATCTCAATATCCAATCCGTGCGCCTCGTAGCACGTATTGCATTGTCATCTGTTCTGAAAAGTTCTGAAGTATGTTCCAAGTTTTAACACTCTAGTGGGAACTTATATTAAAGTAGATTGCTAGCATCTCCACTTTTTTACTCACATTACCGCATAAAAAGTTAGGTGACTTATGAGAATATGAAGTAGAGAGGGTTCACGTTCTAGTATTGTACTCTTCTTTCATTGAATCCCAAACCTAGCGCAGAGTTCGGATTCGGCAAGTTATACTTACATGTATGTACATCTTCACACACTATATGCAATTTCCACACCCACTTTTTTCACCGAGGTAGGTATACAAACAAATAAGGCTTAAACCTTACAAATGCTAATTCATATGATTGCATGCAACCTACCAACAATACAACAGTACTTACTTATGCATTTGCTAGTCCATTTCGATATTGTTGCTGTTAGCTACACTTAACTTGTTATTATTGTCTTTAAAAGCGTTTTGTGACCTCCCTCCAACTCACTCATCTTGTTCCTATAGCACGACAATTCAACTTTCGCTCTTCAACAACGTCACGACAATTTGTAAAGTTTTCAGCAATTTATGTTGTCAGGTCTTTTCAATTTTCTAAGAAGATTTTAGTGTACGAAAGTTTCTGAGTACACGTAGCTTTTTGTGTTGGTTTTAGCGGCTTATTTTTTTTGAATGTACATATGTATGCCACGTTGTCCTCTTGATTCTTTCGTACATTTGCATCTGTAACTTAGCATGTAGTTAACTTAAGATATATGCAATCTTGCCGGCGAAACAAGTTGATTAAGGTGTCAGTGCTAGCATTTCCCCCCCTATCTAACCATACGCAGTGGTGTGAACTATTGCATGCTGCATGCTTTATGGAAATTTTATGCCATTGCGCTTATTTCTTATTCATTTCCATTGCTAGTACATCTAAGGCCCTTGCTGTGTAAAAACGCTGATATTTCCGCCCATTCTCCTTCTCGGCATTCCACGTTGCAAGTTTCATTACATAGTTCAAAGTTTAATTTAACATTTTAGTAATATTTACTACTACATATATACTTACGAAGCTACTTACTTAAAATTTTTCTCTTTGCCATGTTGAAGAATGCATAAGTACTCGTAAGGGTGAAATCTGTAGGTATTTCCTGCAATTAGCGTTTCGCACTGTAACTGTTGCTAAAAGTAAAATTCTTCTACAGCCTTTTCATAATATGATGTGCACTCACGAGATGAGAGACTGACTCAACAGCTACCTTCACTTCGCATATATAAACCAGTGTCTTTCAGAAAGAAAAAAGCTCTAAATTATTATTTTAGTTTACTACCCAAAAGATGGGTATAGGAGAGTTGTATTGATAATCTCTCATATACTCTTGCTGCCGCCGGAAGATAGTTCGGCCATCAGGTAAGCCTTTCGCGACCGTTGATATATGCCAACCCTGTAAAAAAAATCATGCGACTAATCCGTTAAGACAGTAGTCTTCAATTGATCTCTTTTGGCTACAGTAGTTTTTCATATGTACATATTGTAACGAATTTATGGACACTCCGCTTATTTTGCACCTTCTGCTCACGTTCGTATCGCTAAAATGTTGAATAAATAACTCAAATATTCAATAATACAAAAATGGCCTTCATTAGACTACTTTGATAGCACTTCACAATAACACTTATAATTCGCAAGCAATAGCGTGCTTAAATCAAACTGAATACGGACTACTCAGCTTCTGCTGCTTTTATACATTCTGCCCAAATGTATACACCTTTCTTCTTCTAGAATCCTCTACCTGGTCACCAGCCATACGCGCGTATATTTGTAGTGTGTAACCATACGCGTGTGTATATGTGAGCGAAGTATTAGCTGATGATGACATGCGTTTGTGAGTATCTCTCTTCTGCTTGTATTTATGTGTGTACATGATGATTAATTTGTTTACGTACATACAAGTGTGGCAGCTTGCTTTATTGTGTTGTGGCTTTATTTACTTCGCATCAGATTAGTGATGTGAGTATCACTTAGTGTTACTAATATTCGTCACAATATGATACATATGTATCTTCAGTCAAATGTTCAGAGATGTTCCACAACAACTCATATTACGAGATCAAAACTGTGCCTCGTCGCGGACTCATCCTAGATTAATAGCATTTTTTGCACTTCAAGTGAGTGCAGTGAGCTGTTTTTTCTCTGTATGCAGGTGTAGGTGGCGAAAATGGCAAGTGGTGTTTAATTTGCTGACTGTCATATACTTGCATTTGTATAAGAAAGTGCAACTAAATTGCTCACAATCAATCAGACTCATATATATCAATGCATCTCTGCATGAAATACCCAGCAAAAAAAGCTTTCATGTATCTATCTAATTCTATATGACATGTCTGAAGAAATGATCGCGGGAGATATCGCCGTTGTTTCGAATTCTTATCGGTCTTCGGGAAGAATTGTGCCCCTAAACCGAAACGAAATTTATATACCAAAGCCACACAGCAAATATTTCGATAGGAATGGAAGTTACTAGAGCGATAAGACAACGAGTGTCGAGGAAGATAGTATTTTTGTAACGCAAAAGTAACTATTTTGATGTAATATTTAGGGAAGTACGAACTGGTGAAGAAGATTCATACTGACGAGAAAAATTTTTTCGGTAGAAGTGGATAGAACACTTGGAAGCCATTTCTGAGGCAAAGAGAGATATCTTCGTAAATTTCTTGTCAAATTGGGTTAACAGGGAGCGCCTCTGGAAGCCAAGTAATCCAAAAATTCGAATAAATTCTGGCCCCATTAATAAAAGTGCTGAAGTATATTCTTTTCTTGCAATTAAATAGATTATAGGGATTTTAAGTTTTGCTCAACTCTTTCAATATCTGCAAAATATTGTTGTCTGGACGGTTCACCGCAATAAAGTTTTTTATTGAGGTTCAGAAAATGAAAAACATTTAATTTAAAACAATGTTCTAAAAAATTATTGAAATAAATGGAATCTCAAAACGTTACAGTTAACTATCGCCTAAATATCTGCTAGGAAGAAAAGTTTCAGTAAAGTATTATTTTGTTTATGAAATAAACTTATTTCTCCTTAGTATCGAATGAGTTACTTGTTGTCAAAATACGCTAAAATTACCTGAAAACTACTACTACTTTTGAACTCTACATCCATGACCGCCGCGATCTAAAGTGTCTTCCTTATGCTTGACGATATACGCCGCGTCGGGCATTGACATTTTTCAAATTACGCCCAGACATTTCGTCTACTTAAAACACAATGCCGGGCGAAATTGACGCTGTTTATTCAGAGTGGCCATTACTTAGAAATAAAGATGAAAACAATTAAAACTTTTTTAATTTATTTAATAATTTGGGAAAAATTTAAACAACGTGACATCAGGACGGACAAGGCGACAGCTGTTTCGATTATACCTTGTAAATCTCTTCAAAGCCTTTTCTCCCGGGAGTGGGAGTCGAACTCGCACCCCTACGATAGTTGAAATGGTTGTAAACGCATTCAGCTACGTCATGCCTGTTGTGAAGTCTTTCCCAATTGCCTTCTTTATGCATATTTTAATCTTTTACACATTGCATACTTCGTATGCAATTATGTGTTAAAGCTATGCTTGGTACGGCGGTTTTCAAAGAAACTTTGGTTTTTGTTGCTGTTTTCGTTCTATTTATAGAACTACAACGAATTAACCAATTTTGTCTGTTTGTATGATTTTTTAATAATCGGGGATTGCCCATATTGCTTTTTTAAATGTATGAAAACATTTATTTGAAGCAATTTTTTTTAATTTTATAATTTATTTAATAATTTGGGAAAAATTTAAACAACGTGACATCAGGACGGACAAGGCGACAGCTGTTTCGATTATACCTTGTAAATCTCTTCAAAGCCTTTTCTCCCGGGAGTGGGAGTCGAACTCGCACCCCTACGATAGTTGAAATGGTTGTAAACGCATTCAGCTACGTCATGCCTGTTGTGAAGTCTTTCCCAATTGCCTTCTTTATGCATATTTTAATCTTTTACACATTGCATACTTCGTATGCAATTATGTGTTAAAGCTATGCTTGGTACGGCGGTTTTCAAAGAAACTTTGGTTTTTGTTGCTGTTTTCGTTCTATTTATAGAACTACAACGAATTAACCAATTTTGTCTGTTTGTATGATTTTTTAATAATCGGGGATTGCCCATATTGCTTTTTTAAATGTATGAAAACATTTATTTGAAGCAATTTTTTTTAATTTTATAATTTATTTAATAATTTGGGAAAAATTTAAACAACGTGACATCAGGACGGACAAGGCGACAGCTGTTTCGATTATACCTTGTAAATCTCTTCAAAGCCTTTTCTCCCGGGAGTGGGAGTCGAACTCGCACCCCTACGATAGTTGAAATGGTTGTAAACGCATTCAGCTACGTCATGCCTGTTGTGAAGTCTTTCCCAATTGCCTTCTTTATGCATATTTTAATCTTTTACACATTGCATACTTCGTATGCAATTATGTGTTAAAGCTATGCTTGGTACGGCGGTTTTCAAAGAAACTTTGGTTTTTGTTGCTGTTTTCGTTCTATTTATAGAACTACAACGAATTAACCAATTTTGTCTGTTTGTATGATTTTTTAATAATCGGGGATTGCCCATATTGCTTTTTTAAATGTATGAAAACATTTATTTGAAGCAATTTTTTTTAATTTTATAATTTATTTAATAATTTGGGAAAAATTTAAACAACGTGACATCAGGACGGACAAGGCGACAGCTGTTTCGATTATACCTTGTAAATCTCTTCAAAGCCTTTTCTCCCGGGAGTGGGAGTCGAACTCGCACCCCTACGATAGTTGAAATGGTTGTAAACGCATTCAGCTACGTCATGCCTGTTGTGAAGTCTTTCCCAATTGCCTTCTTTATGCATATTTTAATCTTTTACACATTGCATACTTCGTATGCAATTATGTGTTAAAGCTATGCTTGGTACGGCGGTTTTCAAAGAAACTTTGGTTTTTGTTGCTGTTTTCGTTCTATTTATAGAACTACAACGAATTAACCAATTTTGTCTGTTTGTATGATTTTTTAATAATCGGGGATTGCCCATATTGCTTTTTTAAATGTATGAAAACATTTATTTGAAGCAATTTTTTTTAATTTTATAATTTATTTAATAATTTGGGAAAAATTTAAACAACGTGACATCAGGACGGACAAGGCGACAGCTGTTTCGATTATACCTTGTAAATCTCTTCAAAGCCTTTTCTCCCGGGAGTGGGAGTCGAACTCGCACCCCTACGATAGTTGAAATGGTTGTAAACGCATTCAGCTACGTCATGCCTGTTGTGAAGTCTTTCCCAATTGCCTTCTTTATGCATATTTTAATCTTTTACACATTGCATACTTCGTATGCAATTATGTGTTAAAGCTATGCTTGGTACGGCGGTTTTCAAAGAAACTTTGGTTTTTGTTGCTGTTTTCGTTCTATTTATAGAACTACAACGAATTAACCAATTTTGTCTGTTTGTATGATTTTTTAATAATCGGGGATTGCCCATATTGCTTTTTTAAATGTATGAAAACATTTATTTGAAGCAATTTTTTTTAATTTTATAATTTATTTAATAATTTGGGAAAAATTTAAACAACGTGACATCAGGACGGACAAGGCGACAGCTGTTTCGATTATACCTTGTAAATCTCTTCAAAGCCTTTTCTCCCGGGAGTGGGAGTCGAACTCGCACCCCTACGATAGTTGAAATGGTTGTAAACGCATTCAGCTACGTCATGCCTGTTGTGAAGTCTTTCCCAATTGCCTTCTTTATGCATATTTTAATCTTTTACACATTGCATACTTCGTATGCAATTATGTGTTAAAGCTATGCTTGGTACGGCGGTTTTCAAAGAAACTTTGGTTTTTGTTGCTGTTTTCGTTCTATTTATAGAACTACAACGAATTAACCAATTTTGTCTGTTTGTATGATTTTTTAATAATCGGGGATTGCCCATATTGCTTTTTTAAATGTATGAAAACATTTATTTGGTATAATCGAAACATCTGTCGCCTTGTCCGTCCTGATGTCACGTTGTTTAAATTTTTCCCAAATTATTAAATAAATTATAAAATTAAAAAAAATTGCTTCAAATAAATGTTTTCATACATTTAAAAAAGCAATATGGGCAATCCCCGATTATTAAAAAATCATACAAACAGACAACATTGGTTAATTCGTTGTAGTTCTATAAATAGAACGAAAACAGCAACAAAAACCAAAGTTTCTTTGAAAACCGCCGTACCAAGCATAGCTTTAACACATAATTGCATACGAAGTATGCAATGTGTAAAAGATTAAAATATGCATAAAGAAGGCAATTGGGAAAGACTTCACAACAGGCATGACGTAGCTGAATGCGTTTACAACCATTTCAACTATCGTAGGGGTGCGAGTTCGACTCCCACTCCCGGGAGAAAAGGCTTTGAAGAGATTTACAAGGTATAATCGAAACAGCTGTCTCCGTCCTGATGTCACGTTGTTTAAATTTTTCCCAAATTATTAAATAAATTATAAAATTAAAAAAAATTGCTTCAAATAAATGTTTTCATACATTTAAAAAAGCAATATGGGCAATCCCCGATTATTAAAAAATCATACAAACAGACAAAATTGGTTAATTCGTTGTAGTTCTATAAATAGAACGAAAACAGCAACAAAAACCAAAGTTTCTTTGAAAACCGCCGTACCAAGCATAGCTTTAACACATAATTGCATACGAAGTATGCAATGTGTAAAAGATTAAAATATGCATAAAGAAGGCAATTGGGAAAGACTTCACAACAGGCATGACGTAGCTGAATGCGTTTACAACCATTTCAACTATCGTAGGGGTGCGAGTTCGACTCCCACTCCCGGGAGAAAAGGCTTTGAAGAGATTTACAAGGTATAATCGAAACAGCTGTCGCCTTGTCTGTCCTGATGTCACGTTGTTTAAATTTTTCCCAAATTATTAAATAAATTATAAAATTAAAAAAAATTGCTTCAAATAAATGTTTTCATACATTTAAAAAAGCAATATGGGCAATCCCCGATTATTAAAAAATCATACAAACAGACAAAATTGGTTAATTCGTTGTAGTTCTATAAATAGAACGAAAACAGCAACAAAAACCAAAGTTTCTTTGAAAACCGCCGTACCAAGCATAGCTTTAACACATAATTGCATACGAAGTATGCAATGTGTAAAAGATTAAAATATGCATAAAGAAGGCAATTGGGAAAGACTTCACAACAGGCATGACGTAGCTGAATGCGTTTACAACCATTTCAACTATCGTAGGGGTGCGAGTTCGACTCCCACTCCCGGGAGAAAAGGCTTTGAAGAGATTTACAAGGTATAATCGAAACAGCTGTCGCCTTGTCCGTCCTGATGTCACGTTGTTTAAATTTTTCCCAAATTATTAAATAAATTATAAAATTAAAAAAATTGCTTCAAATAAATGTTTTCATACATTTAAAAAAGCAATATGGGCAATCCCCGATTATTAAAAAATCATACAAACAGACAAAATTGGTTAATTCGTTGTAGTTCTATAAATAGAACGAAAACAGCAACAAAAACCAAAGTTTCTTTGAAAACCGCCGTACCAAGCATAGCTTTAACACATAATTGCATACGAAGTATGCAATGTGTAAAAGATTAAAATATGCATAAAGAAGGCAATTGGGAAAGACTTCACAACAGGCATGACGTAGCTGAATGCGTTTACAACCATTTCAACTATCGTAGGGGTGCGAGTTCGACTCCCACTCCCGGGAGAAAAGGCTTTGAAGAGATTTACAAGGTATAATCGAAACAGCTGTCGCCTTGTCCGTCCTGATGTCACGTTGTTTAAATTTTTCCCAAATTATTAAATAAATTATAAAATTAAAAAAAATTGCTTCAAATAAATGTTTTCATACATTTAAAAAAGCAATATGGGCAATCCCCGATTATTAAAAAATCATACAAACAGACAAAATTGGTTAATTCGTTGTAGTTCTATAAATAGAACGAAAACAGCAACAAAAACCAAAGTTTCTTTGAAAACCGCCGTACCAAGCATAGCTTTAACACATAATTGCATACGAAGTATGCAATGTGTAAAAGATTAAAATATGCATAAAGAAGGCAATTGGGAAAGACTTCACAACAGGCATGACGTAGCTGAATGCGTTTACAACCATTTCAACTATCGTAGGGGTGCGAGTTCGACTCCCACTCCCGGGAGAAAAGGCTTTGAAGAGATTTACAAGGTATAATCGAAACAGCTGTCGCCTTTGTTATGGGCCCTATGGAAAGGGGTCGTATGAAACGATTGAGAGTCGTTCAGAAGGTCTTGTGAGAGATGTCCTACAGCTGCTGCGTGTGCACTGGCTTGTTCCCGGAGCTTCAGCCTGGGGCGGGGTAATTAAGCAACTGCAGGACCAAGATTCCCTCTCCCTAATCCATAGTCCTAACAAGAAATCTTTACACTTGCACACTACACCAAACACCTAGCAACTTACCCAAAGATGAAGGTACTAAAGTACTTACTGTTCCGGAATCCAACCCTGATCACCTGGCAGCGCACGCATGTATTTTGGCTGCTCTTCACCCACCCTACCATGGCCTTAAGATGGTAAAAAGGCCCCAATAAACCACCCTCACTACCTTCGATCAGACCAAACAAATTTAATTTAGGAGAACATTACGAAAGGTATATTTATATAATTCAAAGCATGATCCTAGTATAAGTGTAATGATTGATAATAATACTTATGTATAACAATTCAAATTCAAGTCTCATGTATTTAAGTGCTAACAATATTTTCTGGTAGGTATTTAAATATTAAATTCCTGCCCTACCTCAACAGCTGATTTGAAAAAGGGTCATTGGCATATATTTTAATGTATGTACATAAATTGTTCCATATGCAAGTTCATACATTCATATATACATTATAATGACAGGCACCAGAAGAAAACAAAGGTAAGGAAAGGGAGTGAGAGAACCACGTCTCAATCGAATTTAAAGAGGCAAAGAAAATATCTTCAAACAAGATAGAAGGTGTCCCGCACATTCATATGTACATATATAGGCATATGCAAACGCTGGTCATCCCAACGAAAGGATCAGGTGGCCAAAAAGAAAATCTAAGCACACATATCTCAGGTGCACAACCGCGTATAGATATGTGCATATGGATGACAGACCCAAAAAAAAATATTTAAATTATGATAATACAAATAAAGCAAAATAAAACATCTTCACTTACAGTTTCATACCATAATCCCACGTAGCGTTGAGGCCTCCTCGCCGTGTAGTTATGCTGTAAAGAATTTGTTAATAACGCCCATTTTCCTATTAACATTTATATTTCCGATATTTTCCACCTTCCCTTTAGTTTTTATACGATTTCGAAAGTAAGAAAAAATCAAGTTTATCGCTTTATAAGCATTGATTTTGACAGGCTATACTGGTGTCCGGCACTGTATGCACTTATTTAAGTGAGCGCGAAAAGAAAATAAAATTAAACTTATGCGAGAAACCAAAGGAACAAAAAAAAACAAGTTTGTTAAATGAAAAAGGTAAAAGCTTTGATCTCGCAAGCTCCCGCAATTTAGGCATATATGTATGTATGTAAATAACTATATGGAGACATGCATATTGGAAATGCAGTCGATCCAAAAAAAAATAAAACTTGAAATTAACTTAAGAGAAAACAAAATGAAGAGACCGCATGTTGAGGGAGGCTAGTTAACATGTACTCTTATTATGAAATACAATAACATTATGCTAATTAGAATTTGTTTTCATTTTTTTTTGATAATCAACCTACTTAGGTTTTCTTTAAAAAGATACATTATCAATATGTGACTAAAGGGTACTTCGATACGAATTCGAATTGAATTATTCCCTTTACATTTTATTTAGGGAAAGTATTTGAATGTTATTTCTTACATGTTGGTTTGCACATATAAGTATGTACATATATACTTGCATTAAGTATTATGCCTATTTAAGATATTTTTCTCTTAAAAATTGAAATGCACGAATTATTATTTTTGTGCATACTAATGAAAAAGAATTTATTAGTGGAAGCAAAATGGTTTTCTGTGTTAAAATTATGCAATGCTGCATGTATTGGGTTTTAACTTCTTTTGGTGGTCTCAATAAAAGGGTAAATGTGAGGTTATATTTTCCGCTTAGCTTAACAAAACTTTTTATAAAAACAGACAAATATAAAAATTTTGTAAAAAGAAAACTTCACCAAACTGATTGCCGCCTGGATGGGAGGAAATAACCACCATATCCGATGCGCTGAGTATTCCGCTGGTCAGGATGCATGCGTCTCGTTTCGATGTGGACTTGATTGATGTTTAAGGCACTTTTATTTGTGAGCCAGCAGAGATTATAAGCGCGAACAAGAAATAGGTATATAAAGTTGTTGTGTTTTCCTGTACACTACTTTGTTGCACATTACTTTTAATTACTCTTAAATTTACGGAAATAATCACGTATATATGCTGAAATATTCGCACGTTAAAAAAATTGGTTGGCGAATTTTCAAGTAAAAGAAAAAAAAATCTCTGCTGGTCTTACCACGTTCGAAGCTCGTTCCAAAAGAAGGCTGATTTCCCGGAAACTTAGCTGAGGTTTTCTTTCCTCCCTTTTTGACAGTGGATTAATCAGCTGTTTCCTAAGTGGTGTAAAAGGAAGTGTTCGGACAGAGGTAGGGTGAGTTGCTTTTCAGTATGATTGAAGGAAAAATATACCCGAAAGCAAGACATTAAATTATATGAGAAATTTAGTGCATATTCCTATTAATGCAGGTACGATAGTACACACCCCCCCACCTAGAGTGTTGGTTCGTGGTTTTTGTCTTCTATAATATCTTTTCGATGGTACATCCCTCTTTTTCCACTCGCGTAGTCTTCCAGCTCGTACATGCAATTTCCATTGATCGACACTACCTTCGCTTTAAGAAACTTTGGTGCGAACTTCGCACAAACTTTCTTCGTTGCATCGCTTTGTATAAAGTTTCTTCTGTAAACTATGTCTCCGACTTGAAATCTTTTAGTCGAGCTACGCAAATTATAACGCTTAGCCGAGTTTTCAAATGCATGTTTGATTTTATTCATTACCGATTCTCGAATGAGCTTTAGGTTGTCCGTTCGATCTAAGTTCTGGTCATCTAGCGCCTCAAGTGTTCGCAAAAGAGGGTACTCTTCACCATGCGAAAGCATTTGCTGGCCGAAAAGAGCATAATATGGTGAACATCCTATTGATTGGTGATAAGCACTCCTTAAAGCTTCACTTATATCAGGGAGATGCTTATCCCAATGCGTTTGATCCTCTTTCAGATAAGCACGAATACCTTGTATTATCGATCGATTTACACGTTCACTAGCGTTAGCTTGAGGGCTGTACAACGCAGTATATCTGTGTTTTATTCCCCTTTCGTCAAGTAAGCCATTAAATTGCGACGACTTAAACTGTTTTCCGTTATCACTCAAAATTATTTCGGGAGTTCCGAAAACACTGAAGACATTTTCTCTCATAAAATTACAAATAGCGGACGAATTAAAATTTCTTACAGGTTTCAATAAAGGGAATTTCGTTAAATGGTCAAGGACAATCAAGATGCCGATATTGCCTTGCCTAGAGCGAGGATATGGGCCAAGTAAATCTATATACAACTTTTGAAATGGACGTTGGACGGTGTATTGAGTGGTCATTGGAGGTCGTAGCGTAACATTAGGTGATTTACTTTGGCGACAAATATCGCACTTGTTGACGTGATCTTTTACATTTGAAACCATGTTCGGCCAATAAAGATTCAATCTAAGTCGCTCTAACGTTTTTGCTATGCCTCCATGACATTTATTAGGTGGAGAATGAGCATCTTGCATAACTTTATCTACTAACGTTTTTGGAATCCATAGTTTCCAATTAAAGGCTTCCCGTGAAGGGTTTCCATCAGGATGTTCAGTTCGTTTGTATACACGATCATCTACTATCTGAAGGTCCGGAAAACGGCTTTCATTATCACGGACTTGACTTAATAGCTTTTTATATTCCTCGGACGAAAACTCGGACGAATTAAGATCAACCAACGGACGGACTTGCAATTCATTAATATCTTCAAAATTCTGTCGTGACAAACTATCGGGTACCACATTTTGCGAACCTTTCCGATGTTCGATATTAAATCTGTATCTCTGGAGCTTAAGAGACCATCGAGCTAATCGGCTAGACAGATCTGACTGGCGCATGAGCCATTGCAAGCTTGCATGGTCTGTGACGATGGTGAAGTCTTGGCCCTCCACATAAGCTCGAAACTTCTTTAGGCTAAGCATTGCCGCAAGGCACTCTAGTTCGGTAACACTGTAATTACTTTGAGCCTTATTGAGCTTTTGTGAGAAGTAAGCGATTGGGACTTCGACGCCATCGTAGTTCTTCTGCGATAGAACCGCACCAACACCAAGCTTACAGGCATCACATTGAATAATAAAAGGTTTTTCGTAATCAGGGCTTGTCAAGACTGGGGCACTACCTAGTTTTTCCTTAAGGGTTTCAAACGCTGTCTGGGCTTCATCATTCCACTCAAAGCTTTTATTTTTCTTTAACAAATTTGTAAGAGGGGTGGTAATTGTGGCAAAGTTATCAACAAAACGTCTGTACCATCCAGCCATACCTAGAAAACGCCTTAACTGTTTTACGTTAGTGGGTGCAGGATAGTTAGTAACAGCAGATATTTTATCGGGATCAGTTCTGAGTGTGCCATCACCAACAATGTAACCGAGATATCTTACCTCCTTTATACAAAATTTACTTTTTTCGACATTAATTGTCAAACCGGCTTTCCTTAAACTATGAGCAACATCGGCCAAAACGGACATGTGCGTGTCGAAATCTTCCGACACGATCAAAAGGTCATCTAAGTAGACAAACACTTGGTTCTTTAGTTGGGGAGGGATTACGCGATCCATCAAGCGACAGAGTGCTTGTGGGGCGTTGCATAGACCGAAAGGCATTACACGGTATCGGTAGAGCGGACGATTAGGGACTGTAAAACAGGTGTAATCTCTGGAGTTTTCTGCTAAGGGAATTTGCCAAAAGGCACGTCGCAGATCAAGAGAACTAATGAATTTAGCCTTAGGTATTCTACTCAATATACCATCTATATGAGGAAGGGGGTAAGCGTCCTTAACGGTAACACTATTTACTTTCCTAGAATCTAGACACAGACGGACTTTGTTAGGCTTTTTCACTAGGACAACCGGACTGGACCATGGACTATTTGGAGACTCCTCAATTACACCTAACTTAAGCATCTCATCAATCTCTGCATGGACAAGCTTTTCCACTGCAGGAGATATAGGGAAATATCTTTGCTTAATCGGACGGACATTCGGTTGGAGTTCAATAACGTACTCCATTAACGAAGTTTTTCCCAAGCCTTCCTTCTCGAAACTTGGGAAACGATTTTTGGTTACTTCCAGACGTTGGTGTTCCTCAATACTTAAGGGGAGACTATTTTCCTCTTCTTTCAGTGAAGAATTTGATATCTCGGATACTATGTGGGGTGCTATTTGGAACTTAATCCAAAAATCTATTCCTAAAATTACTTTTTGCGAAAGACTAGGTATCACAAAAAACTGTATTCTTTCATTTTTGTTTTCAAATTGGACATCTAAATCTACTGTACCAAAAACAACTTGCACCTTGCCATCTGCGGTACAAACTGACGTTGTATGTTTACGTAACTTAGTTTTCGTGCAAATCTCTTCTGCTAATTCTGAACCTAGACAAGAGACTTGGGCTCCACTATCTAGTAGCGCTAAATATTCTACGTCAAGTATACGGATTTTCGCATAAGGTCTCAAGTCGAAGCTCTTTTGTTCGATCGAACAGACAATATTGTTTAGCTGTTTACGGGTTTGCCTAACTTTCTTCCAGAACTCTACAGCGCGTGCTGATGAACGACTAAAGAGGGGATTTGCTTTCCGACTAGAATTAAATATATTTTCTCTTATCTTTTTGTAGTTTTGCATGCGTATATCATAGGGTATAAGTGTATGACCGAGTGGTGGATTTCGAGTATTGGTGTTGGATGGCAACGAATCATCACTGATATTATTAAAATGGTTCTGTCGTTTTAGTAATTTTATGCAGTCTTCGCTGTTCGACTGATCAGGGATTAGGGGTGAATGCGTTAGGTTTTCTTTGGGTCGTTGCGAGGAGTCGGTTTCGAAACCTCGCTCATTTTCGCGTTTCCCTGATTGCAATTTTTGCATGTAGGTCGATAAACGTTACTGGCACCACAGCCGTAACAGAACACGCTTCTTTCTTCCAGGCAATCGAAGTAACGATGCCCCTCAGCTTTGCAGTTCCAGCAAATCAGTTTTGGTTTGTCCGGATGCGTGGAGATTCCATCTATTTCATACTCCGTAATTCCTACTGAATCATCTTCGGGGATTAGTTCGTTAACAAAACGTCGATGAGGTGGTCGTTGGTTGGTAACAGGTACCGTAGTGCTGGATTTGGCAATTTCGTTCAGAAGACTTTCACCTTTTAGGCAAAGTCTTCTCAACCCCGCTAATGAACCGATTGGCAAGTACAGCAGTTGTTGCCGCACGCGCGGTCTTAAGTTGTGCTGCAGTATTTCCACTAATTCAGGTTCAGGCAATGGTGTTTGTAGCGATTCTGCAATTTTCAGAACTGCGTTACGATAATCGTCGAACGTTTCGTTTTGTCCCTGTTTTCTACTACGTATCGATTCCTTGATTTCAAAATCACTTTTGTGCTGTTGGAAATTGGTTCGCAGTGCCTGACAAAGAGAAGGCCAAGTAACCCTATCAACCGACCGGCGGTATCGCCAATACCAATCCTTCGCTTCATTGATAAAAAGGCTTTGGACATGCTCACACAACAAACTATAATTACTGCCGAGAGTGTCGACTACTTGGCATTCAATTCGGTATATAAAACTATCAACCGCAAGACGAGATGAACCATCAAATTTAATATCCCAGTTGGAAATAAGTTGGGCTATTCTTCCTGCATTAGGGATATTAGAAATGTCACTAAATCTTAATTGATCAATATTTCTGTGAAAGTTCTGATTAGAGTCATATCCTAGCTGGGGAATTGCCCTGGGCCAAGAAGGAGTGGACATGTTTGGTTGCGTATTGCGAGTTTGGCTTGCATTTGCAGGACTGGTATGCGTAACAGGTTGTGGTGGCTGTGCATTGATATTCAACCTCTCTATTAAATTCGAAACGATGTTGTCAAGCCTTTGGTCTAAAATTTGTGAAACGCGTGTTTCCAGATCGCCAAAAAGAGCTGCATGCCTTGCAGATATAACAGCCGAAACAATGTTTTGGACTCGGTTATCCTCCTCAATATTGTTGTTAGTTGCTCCTTGTGATGGGGCTGCTGGTACACTTGCTGCGCCCTCCTCTTGCGATTCCTGACGTTGGAGACTAGCATTCTGACCTTGTTGTCTGCCATTGGGATGATTTCCTGTCTGATATGTTGTTTGACTTCTCGTACCTGGTTTCTTGTTAAATTCTTTACTGCTGCAATTCGCATTGCATTGAGGACACGAACTCTTCTTTTTAAGCCACGTCAACAAGCATGTTCGATGGAAAGTATGGGAACAAGCTGTCGTTAAGAGTTCATCATGCTCACGGAAAATCGATCTACAAATCGTACATCCATTACCTTGTCCTTGTGCAGGCATATTTTCGTTGCTATAACGCATAGCCATTTTCGTAAACCAAGACAAAAAAAAATTATCAAAAAAAAATTAGACCAACTTCGTTCAGTCGCACAAAAAAAATATATCTTTCCCAACAAAGTGGGGCTTCCTTAATCAAGCTTATGATATGTTTCAACTAGCTTCGAGCAGTTAAAACCAGCATTAAAACTAGTATCAAAACTTGCTCAAAATCGATTTCCAAAAAGAATGTATATGGTTATTCAAAAATACATCAAAAAGGATGAAAAATCTATCAAATTGAAATAAATTTAAGCATATATTACGATGCATGTACGCGAGATTCACAGCATAACATCAAATAAAAAAAACAGAAAGCAAAATCAAAATATAAAAAGGTCTTCTTCAAAAGTTTTGGTCTGATACTCCGGTCGTGAGAGTGTCAGAATTGGTGTCGGATGGCTTCGGGGTAGTGTTGGTACGTGTCCCTGGGCATTGGTTACTAGGTTGTAGAAACCTCAAAAAAAAAATTAAAAGGAAAGAACAGATATTTTAAAATTCGAATCAATATACAAAGTATATAGAATTATGGATTATTGAGCTTATTTCCACATATTCACATCGTTCAACAATTGTTGGTAAGCCAGCTAGCATTTAGCTATACTGCAGCTCAAGTCCTAACAACTATACAATATGAAAATGCACAAAATGCTATAAGGAAAAAAAAATTGGCGTTGCACTTTTGTATAAATGCTCTAACAATCGCGGTCAATTCGCAAGGTATTCAACCTAAAGGAATAGCAATTCCAGCGATTATAGATGTATATTAACAAAAGTACTAAAATAACTTTTCAACAAAAGTATAAAATTTAAATATCTTATCGTGAAGAAACTGGTCAGAGTCGTAAGCATGTAGCTACTAGGCTTGAATTCCAGAGAATTTCTTCACTTACGAAAAAAAACTATAAGATCTATTAGAAGAATTTAGCAAAACGGATGGACATTAAAACATTCCAAGACGGAATAACGAGCAGAGGCCAAAGTTTGTTATAGACATTCTCCTCTCGGGCCCCACACTTGGACGCCATTTTCTGTTATGGGCCCTATGGAAAGGGGTCGTATGAAACGATTGAGAGTCGTTCAGAAGGTCTTGTGAGAGATGTCCTACAGCTGCTGCGTGTGCACTGGCTTGTTCCCGGAGCTTCAGCCTGGGGCGGGGTAATTAAGCAACTGCAGGACCAAGATTCCCTCTCCCTAATCCATAGTCCTAACAAGAAATCTTTACACTTGCACACTACACCAAACACCTAGCAACTTACCCAAAGATGAAGGTACTAAAGTACTTACTGTTCCGGAATCCAACCCTGATCACCTGGCAGCGCACGCATGTATTTTGGCTGCTCTTCACCCACCCTACCATGGCCTTAAGATGGTAAAAAGGCCCCAATAAACCACCCTCACTACCTTCGATCAGACCAAACAAATTTAATTTAGGAGAACATTACGAAAGGTATATTTATATAATTCAAAGCATGATCCTAGTATAAGTGTAATGATTGATAATAATACTTATGTATAACAATTCAAATTCAAGTCTCATGTATTTAATTGCTAACAATATTTTCTGGTAGGTATTTAAATATTAAATTGCTGCCCTACCTCAACAGCTGATTTGAAAAAGGGTCATTGGCATATATTTTAATGTATGTACATAAATTGTTCCATATGCAAGTTCATACATTCATATATACATTATAATGACAGGCACCAGAAGAAAACAAAGGTAAGGAAAGGGAGTGAGAGAACCACGTCTCAATCGAATTTAAAGAGGCAAAGAAAATATCTTCAAACAAGATAGAAGGTGTCCCGCACATTCATATGTACATATATAGGCATATGCAAACGCTGGTCATCCCAACGAAAGGATCAGGTGGCCAAAAAGAAAATCTAAGCACACATATCTCAGGTGCACAACCGCGTATAGATATGTGCATATGGATGACAGACCCAAAAAAAAATATTTAAATTATGATAATACAAATAAAGCAAAATAAAACATCTTCACTTACAGTTTCATACCATAATCCCACGTAGCGTTGAGGCCTCCTCGCCGTGTAGTTATGCTGTAAAGAATTTGTTAATAACGCCCATTTTCCTATTAACATTTATATTTCCGATATTTTCCACCTTCCCTTTAGTTTTTATACGATTTCGAAAGTAAGAAAAAATCAAGTTTATCGCTTTATAGGCATTGATTTTGACAGGCTATACTGGTGTCCGGCACTGTATGCACTTATTTAAGTGAGCGCGAAAAGAAAATAAAATTAAACTTATGCGAGAAACCAAAGCAACAAAAAAAAACAAGTTTGTTAAATGAAAAAGGTAAAAGCTTTGATCTCGCAAGCTCCCGCAATTTAGGCATATATGTATGTATGTAAATAACTATATGGAGACATGCATATTGGAAATGCAGTCGATCCAAAAAAAAATAAAACTTGAAATTAACTTAAGAGAAAACAAAATGAAGAGACCGCATGTTGAGGGAGGCTAGTTAACATGTACTCTTATTATGAAATACAATAACATTATGCTAATTAGAATTTGTTTTCATTTTTTTTTGATAATCAACCTACTTAGGTTTTCTTTAAAAAGATACATTATCAATATGTGACTAAAGGGTACTTCGATACGAATTCGAATTGAATTATTCCCTTTACATTTTATTTAGGGAAAGTATTTGAATGTTATTTCTTACATGTTGGTTTGCACATATAAGTATGTACATATATACTTGCATTAAGTATTATGCCTATTTAAGATATTTTTCTCTTAAAAATTGAAATGCACGAATTATTATTTTTGTGCATACTAATGAAAAAGAATTTATTAGTGGAAGCAAAATGGTTTTCTGTGTTAAAATTATGCAATGCTGCATGTATTGGGTTTTAACTTCTTTTGGTGGTCTCAATAAAAGGGTAAATGTGAGGTTATATTTTCCGCTTAGCTTAACAAAACTTTTTATAAAAACAGACAAATATAAAAATTTTGTAAAAAGAAAACTTCACCAAACTGATTGCCGCCTGGATGGGAGGAAATAACCACCATATCCGATGCGCTGAGTATTCCGCTGGTCAGGATGCATGCGTCTCGTTTCGATGTGGACTTGATTGATGTTTAAGGCACTTTTATTTGTGAGCCAGCAGAGATTATAAGCGCGAACAAGAAATAGGTATATAAAGTTGTTGTGTTTTCCTGTACACTACTTTGTTGCACATTACTTTTAATTACTCTTAAATTTACGGAAATAATCACGTATATATGCTGAAATATTCGCACGTTAAAAAAATTGGTTGGCGAATTTTCAAGTAAAAGAAAAAAAAATCTCTGCTGGTCTTACCACGTTCGAAGCTCGTTCCAAAAGAAGGCTGATTTCCCGGAAACTTAGCTGAGGTTTTCTTTCCTCCCTTTTTGACAGTGGATTAATCAGCTGTTTCCTAAGTGGTGTAAAAGGAAGTGTTCGGACAGAGGTAGGGTGAGTTGCTTTTCAGTATGATTGAAGGAAAAATATACCCGAAAGCAAGACATTAAATTATATGAGAAATTTAGTGCATATTCCTATTAATGCAGGTACGATAGTACACCTTGTCCGTCCTGATGTCACGTTGTTTAAATTTTTCCCAAATTATTAAATAAATTATAAAATTAAAAAAAATTGCTTCAAATAAATGTTTTCATACATTTAAAAAAGCAATATGGGCAATCCCCGATTATTAAAAAATCATACAAACAGACAAAATTGGTTAATTCGTTGTAGTTCTATAAATAGAACGAAAACAGCAACAAAAACCAAAGTTTCTTTGAAAACCGCCGTACCAAGCATAGCTTTAACACATAATTGCATACGAAGTATGCAATGTGTAAAAGATTAAAATATGCATAAAGAAGGCAATTGGGAAAGACTTCACAACAGGCATGACGTAGCTGAATGCGTTTACAACCATTTCAACTATCGTAGGGGTGCGAGTTCGACTCCCACTCCCGGGAGAAAAGGCTTTGAAGAGATTTACAAGGTATAATCGAAACAGCTGTCGCCTTGTCCGTCCTGATGTCACGTTGTTTAAATTTTTCCCAAATTATTAAATAAATTATAAAATTAAAAAAAATTGCTTCAAATAAATGTTTTCATACATTTAAAAAAGCAATATGGGCAATCCCCGATTATTAAAAAATCATACAAACAGACAAAATTGGTTAATTCGTTGTAGTTCTATAAATAGAACGAAAACAGCAACAAAAACCAAAGTTTCTTTGAAAACCGCCGTACCAAGCATAGCTTTAACACATAATTGCATACGAAGTATGCAATGTGTAAAAGATTAAAATATGCATAAAGAAGGCAATTGGGAAAGACTTCACAACAGGCATGACGTAGCTGAATGCGTTTACAACCATTTCAACTATCGTAGGGGTGCGAGTTCGACTCCCACTCCCGGGAGAAAAGGCTTTGAAGAGATTTACAAGGTATAATCGAAACAGCTGTCGCCTTGTCCGTCCTGATGTCACGTTGTTTAAATTTTTCCCAAATTATTAAATAAATTATAAAATTAAAAAAAATTGCTTCAAATAAATGTTTTCATACATTTAAAAAAGCAATATGGGCAATCCCCGATTATTAAAAAATCATACAAACAGACAAAATTGGTTAATTCGTTGTAGTTCTATAAATAGAACGAAAACAGCAACAAAAACCAAAGTTTCTTTGAAAACCGCCGTACCAAGCATAGCTTTAACACATAATTGCATACGGAGTATGCAATGTGTAAAATATTAAAATATGCATAAAGAAGGCAATTGGGAAAGACTTCACAACAGGCATGACGTAGCTGAATGCGTTTACAACCATTTCAACTATCGTAGGGGTGCGAGTTCGACTCCCACTCCCGGGAGAAAAGGCTTTGAAGAGATTTACAAGGTATAATCGAAACAGCTGTCGCCTTGTCCGTCCTGATGTCACGTTGTTTAAATTTTTCCCAAATTATTAAATAAATTATAAAATTAAAAAAAATTGCTTCAAATAAATGTTTTCATACATTTAAAAAAGCAATATGGGCAATCCCCGATTATTAAAAAATCATACACACAGACAAAATTGGTTAATTCGTTGTAGTTCTATAAATAGAACGAAAACAGCAACAAAAACCAAAGTTTCTTTGAAAACCGCCGTACCAAGCATAGCTTTAACACATAATTGCATACGAAGTATGCAATGTGTAAAAGATTAAAATATGCATAAAGAAGGCAATTGGGAAAGACTTCACAACAGGCATGACGTAGCTGAATGCGTTTACAACCATTTCAACTATCGTAGGGGTGCGAGTTCGACTCCCACTCCCGGGAGAAAAGGCTTTGAAGAGATTTACAAGGTATAATCGAAACAGCTGTCGCCTTGTCCGTCCTGATGTCACGTTGTTTAAATTTTTCCCAAATTATTAAATAAATTATAAAATTAAAAAAAATTGCTTCAAATAAATGTTTTCATACATTTAAAAAAGCAATATGGGCAATCCCCGATTATTAAAAAATCATACAAACAGACAAAATTGGTTAATTCGTTGTAGTTCTATAAATAGAACGAAAACAGCAACAAAAACCAAAGTTTCTTTGAAAACCGCCGTACCAAGCATAGCTTTAACACATAATTGCATACGAAGTATGCAATGTGTAAAAGATTAAAATATGCATAAAGAAGGCAATTGGGAAAGACTTCACAACAGGCATGACGTAGCTGAATGCGTTTACAACCATTTCAACTATCGTAGGGGTGCGAGTTCGACTCCCACTCCCGGGAGAAAAGGCTTTGAAGAGATTTACAAGGTATAATCGAAACAGCTGTCGCCTTGTCCGTCCTGATGTCACGTTGTTTAAATTTTTCCCAAATTATTAAATAAATTATAAAATTAAAAAAAAATTGCTTCAAATAAATGTTTTCATACATTTAAAAAAGGCAATATGGGCAATCCCCGATTATTAAAAAATCATAAAAACTTTTTTAATTCTTTGCTTTAGCACTTCACTGCTAAAACACGCCCAAAATGTTAAGAGCTGTGTTATAACACTTTAATTTAAAAAATACAGTTTACATGTATACGGCGCACGTTACGTACGTTTCCATAAGCTTCCGTGATTTTAAATTTTTGACAGCGTACGTACCCGGTTAGTTGAAAACATTGATTGAAAAAAAACGAAAATTTAGCAAATGTTTGTGCTAATTACATTTTAGTTTTTAATAATATTAATCAATAGTTGGCGGTTTATTAACAATGACACCAAAACACGTCTTTCGATATCCCTCCCAATTTTTTTTGAACGTGTTTTGGCAATAAAATTAAGAATTAATATGTAAAAGAAAATAAAAAATTTGTTTTTGGATATTATGTTTTCTTTTTTTTTACTTAAAAAAATTGAACAGCAGCAACCCTTGGGATCGTCATCGCCCGACAGTGACAATAGAAATAAATCTATCGTCGCAAAATGGCGTCGCGTAAATTTCGATCTTCGCTTTGATTGTGTTCACCTTCATGTAATTACGGGGATTCTATTTTTGACTAGGCGAAGTTCGTCGCGTTCACTTCGCGGCATCAGGTCATTGTGTTTCAAGCATTACTTTGGTTTGAAGTTGTGTAGCAGATGGAATAGTCGACATGATCCCTTTTATCTGAAATGTTTTGCTTTAATAATTTAATATAACTTTATTTAATTTCGAACATGCATGGTTTTATACTTCTATACTTGGTTAATATACTCTGTGAGCTCTGCTCAGTCGAGTATAAAAAGAAGTATCAAAACAAAGGAAAAGTGGATGCTATAAAGAGTACAAGAAGCACCAAAAATTTATGAACCGAAAATATTAAGTGAAGTAAAACGCATCGTTGAAGTTACATAAAAATGGATAAACATATTTATTCTACCTCCAATTTTGCATATTGCCGACTAATTTTGCATATTACCTTCCATTGTCACCAATTTCAATAACAAAGTTTGGTGAAAAACTATTTTTAAGGTAAACTCTATTGTCACATAAGGGAATATATCAAAGAAATAAAAAACGAGAAGGATGTCAAGTAACGTCAGACACCTCTCTCTCAAATTTGTTCGAGAAGAAATTTCTCGCAAAGCGTGGCTTCTCACGAGATTCTCGAAACACTCGTACAACTCGCGAGCTTATCGACACTAAATATTATCGCTGCATTGGCAGTATTATATGCAACTTACAATTTCTTCTGTGACACAAGCGAAATTTTCTTTAAAACCACAAGTAAAAATCATCAAAATGCATAGAATATTGCCAATGTAGCGACTCGGGAGCTTTATGAGTATTTTGGCATTCGGGAATTTCGCGAGAAGCCGAGTTCTCGATGAAAAATTAGAATATAACGAACCATGATTCTATTTGACACTTTGAAAAATCTGATTGGGTAAAGAAAACGGGGAATAACTCAATCCCCTTCAAGAAAATTCTAGTAGAAAAGTACTTTTAATAGAATCTTAGTAGTGATAATAAATTTTTAAATGCCAACAGACTTTGGAGGAAATAATTCATTTTCTACTTAATATTTCGAGAGCATAAGACCAATGCATTTTGACATAAGAGGGAGTTAATGAAAAGCATTCTGATATAAGGCGTTCTTCAACCAAGTTCTGATATAAGGCGTTTTTGTGATAAATCCTGAAATGGGAAATTTTCGAAAAATATTTTGAGATAGCATGATTTTGAACAGGCAGCCTTCGTGATACGCTACTCAGTAGCCGCAATGAACTGACAAAAAGTAAAAGGAAATGGCTTATTGTCTTAGAGCTTTATATTCCGGCTATGACTTTGACAGAAGAGTTAAGCTTTTGTGCGGTCCTGCTACACAAGCAGTATTCACCTTTTTATTCTGAAATTTCGGAAAGTTCTCTTCCGTTTATTATTCATGGAATTGTTCCGTGTAAAGCGTTAATTTAGGATATTCGGAATACGTTCACGAGGTTCGAATAACTATATCAAATAAATATATTCATAATATATATATCGATTTCCCAAATTTTGAAATGGAGACGAATGTTCCGAACATACGGACTGAATAAGTTAGCATGCTCACTTAGTAAATTTCGTTATCTCATCTCCATTACTTACTAATGGAATTTTTACGTGAAACGATTTTCTTCGATCTTTTTACGTTAAACGATGAATTTTAAATTGGTTTAGGTTTCGTATATTCGTAGGTTTACGAAAGAGAAAGTTCCTTGGTGTCCGTAATTTTCGTAAAACCTATGTTTAGCCACACTAATAGATATTGGCATAATTAATAAATTCATAATGAAAGTAAAAACTTTGTTCTAAGGAATTATGCAATTCGGTACTTATCGGCTATTTGTAAACTGATTACTTCCTATTTGTACTACTAATATTTTTTGAAATATCGCAAAGTAAGCCGACAGTTAAAGGATGTCAATTCAATTTAGGAGCAAAATGGCCACAATTGTCAAAAAATTTAATATCTAGAAACTAGCGAGATTTACGAAAGTTGTAAGCTCGACATCTGATTACGTACTGATTTCATTGCCTAATACTTTTGGAAAACGTCTGTTTATGTAGGTCTGCAATTTTTTCGAACTAAATAAATTTGAGTAAATTTTATACTAATATTTTCTATGAAAATGTGTGTTTAACTGACGCGCAATACAACCGAACTTCCAGGTACGCAAACAATCAAACCCACGTGTTTTTTGTACTTAACATACAAGTCGCGTTTGCAGTAACAGACTCCCAAGTAACGGTATATCTTATATTTAAATTTTATACTAAGAAATTGTTTGCTTGTATCAGTTTGTTAGCGACAACTGACATTGTGCTGTTATTGTAGTGTCATACAAATTTTATCAATGTAGAGATTAATTAAAATTTCAATTTCGTTTAAGACTTTGCTCAGTGCCAGGTGCCTTTTACGGACTGTACAATGCACAGTGTACATACATACACACATCTATAGTCTGTTCTTTCCTACTTTATGAGTATGTTTTGATATCTTAATAAAAGTAGTTATTTTTTTGCCAGGATTTATGCGGTTTTGTTTTTGTGTCAATTATTTATTTTAAGCATGTGCGATTATAACGCAATGAATTTATTGTTGTTTTGGATTTCATTGATTGTTCATTTATAGCAAATTTTTGAATTACAGATATCGTATAATAATTAAATTCAATAATTGTTAGTACTTTAATTTCAAAAAAAAAAAAAAAAAACTGAAAAGCATTAGGCGCATACTGACTAATTGTATAGCTATTTCAATCCATCCGAAAGCTTTATACTTTTGCTATTATGAATTTACCATCCTAACGAGAGCATATCACAACCGGACGGAATTTGTAAGTAGTGGAAGAATATGGCTACAGCACTGGTAACTTACTTTGTCCGATGAAGAACCCCGCGTTGGAACAAAAAAAAAGTCCACTTTAGGGCCACGTTGACAGTGAATGCAATTGGAAATATGTGCGAACGCTACCGTCAGCTCTGCGGGCATAAGTCCCTAAATGTAAAGAGCTTGAGCTACTCAAGAACAGCATGTGAACATTTTAGAAATTTAAGAGAATAACTTCAAGACTGAAGATTTGAAAGTTTAGGCAAATTTTCGTAAAAGCAAACTTGCCGGCCTGGTAACCGATAACCGGGTACCGCTCAGATAATGAAGAAAGATTTTCTTAACATGTATGTAATGGAAATAGGCTGCAATGACCAAAATTTGCTTTGGTGCAAGTCAAAGGACTCCACTATTCAAGCCCTACGTTTCGCTAACCTTCTTAGCTTCTAATAGTATAATACACCACAAACAACAACGTTGAACATGAAACATGAAAATAGAAAATTATAGAACTTAAAATTGAAGAACTTTTTGTGTAAATATCACATTAAGATAATTTTATGTGTATAAATATGTAATTATAATTTAAATAATGCACAGTTGTCATTAATAAATAAATTAAATTCAAGTAAACATTTTTAACATACATATATACCTAGGCTAACAGAAAATTTTAACAAAAGCTTAATAAAAAGCAACAACAACGTATGTTTGGCATATAAATCTAACATAACCCTGTCCAGTATCTACACCAAAACAAAAACCCCGATTCCAACGTCACAACAAAACAATGTAGTTTTCGAAATCGAATGTAAGGGAACAGAAAACCAAACATACATAGGAACAACAAAACGTACTAGGCGTAAGATTAAAAGAACATGCTGCAGACATTAAAAACAACAAAAACAGCACAGCACTATCGCAACATACAATAGCCTCTGGCCACATAACTGATATAAACAATGCGAAAATCTTAGACAAAGAAAAACGAGGAAAAGTCAGATTGACACTGGAAAGCTTGCGAATAATTCAAAACTGAAGCCGAACTGTAAACAGGAAAGAGGACACTGATGACATTTCATCCGCTTATTTATTATGTTTATGATAATTGTTTGCTGTTTCTACTTATGGATCAAAATCCAATTTGACAAGTATACCTAAACAGAAGGGTATCTAAACCTTTTAAATTTTTACTTGAATTTAATTTATTTATTAATGACGACTGTGCATTATGTAAATTAAAATTAAATATTTATACACATGAATTGTAAGTTTTTTATCTTAATGTGATATTTACACAAAAATTTCTTCAATTTTAAGTTCTATAATTTTCTATTTTCATGTTTCATGTTCAACGTTGTTGTTTGTGGTGTATTATACTATTATTTAATAAATGCAATCTGCCCCTGAGGAAGCTAAGAAGATTAGCGAAACGTAGGGCTTGAATAGTGGAATCCTTTGACTTGCATTAAAGCAAATTTTGGTCATTGCAGCCTATTTCTATTACATACATATACAAAAAGTATTGACCAGTTTAATCAAATCTAATGATTTTCATAACACGTTCGCCACTCAGCGTCACATATATGTGACGTTGGATGTTTCAAAAACTCGTGTAAGATACTAATGGCAACCATGCCAAAAATGCAACACTAGGACAAAACCAACGAGAACAATTGGACAGTAACCGACAGGCAGTCGTTCGAAGATAATCAAAGCTGCCGGAACGTTCGCACTCACAATGAAATATTGAATTTGCTAAACTATTTTGAAATGTTACTTTTAACCAAATTTCTTGAATTAAGTAATTATTCTTTAAGTTTAAACAACGCCTGACAATTTATTTACCGCCTACAGTGGCCGCTCAAAAACCCTTCCTTTCACTCGTGTTCCATATATGTGTCGTAAAATGACTAAAATATACTGAACTTTTTGTTCGTGAGTTTTTTTTTTTTTTAAAGCGCAAAAAATCAATGAGTGGAAGTGGACCAGGAAAGACGCAAAACATGATGTCACATTCGACAATGATGGAAGGACTGCATAAGCCATAAAAGCTGATGAATTTCCCGCAGAACTACTCAAATTCGTAGCGAAATGTTGGTTAAGCGCACGATTTATTTTTAAAGGAGTGCATGTCTGACGATTGGGATCTAAATATTCTCCGCTCAATCTATAATGCGGAGAATCCTGCAAACAGCGCAAAACATCGCTCAATCAGCACGTGTAAGGTTTTATGCAAAATGACAATGAGCACCTACTTAGTCAGAATTGGAGAGAAACTTTCGGAGCTCTTCGACTCTAAACAAGGTAACGCGCAAGAAAACAAGTTTAGTGGATATAATACAAGACCTCTACCGCTTTGGAACAATATTTTAATAGAGCCTGCAGTTTCTAGCATATGCTGAGATACATTAACATTTTCGGTTCTAGAAAACCGGTAAATTCTGCTCGCTTACTGAAATTGATAGGTTTGGTGTAAACGAGGACAGAACAAAATATCCGCTTTCAAGGAAAGAGTTAGATTAGGTTAGGTTGAACTAGACCATCCCTGAGGACCTCACATAGATTGAATGAGTCCATAGTATTACAAAAAGTTTGCTCAACGACCAAACTGGAAAACTCTGCCAAAATCTAAAACCTGTGTTCTAAAATAACTCTATCCTCTTGAAAAATACTAGAAGCTTTATAGGAACTATGCCACTTGTTGTTACTTGTTCTAATGACTGTATCGCTCCAAATAGTTTGAGCCTTAGCCTGGCGAGCGCAGGGCATGTGCACAAAACGAGCTCGATCCTTTCCTCTTCCAAGCCACCTTCCTACATCTGCTTTCACTCACATGGCCTAATTAAAAGCAGCAATTATGTGACGCCAGGCAGTGTGCGGTAAGAATTCCCTTCGTGGGCCGACAATCTTCTCATTTTAATAATAAGTGTAGCTATGCGCTTGGGTTCACGCCTTTCTGCTTGGTTGATCATTTGCAGCTCTCGCCTTCTCCTAATCTCACAAAATTTTATTGAGACGTATACGGTACAAGCTTCGAGGGATAAGCTCGGTTTATATAGCTTATCAACTTTTTCTTATTTACTTATTTAATTGGCACTTTTATGTCCGTCCAAAGAGACGCGGCAGTCGCTTCTTCGCTCTGCCAACTGGCGCCAATTGGTGACACCAGGGAAATTTAAATCGTTTTCCACCTGGTCGGTAGGTGGGTTCCGATAAAAATACTTTCTTAGCCGGATCGGTACCTTCAATTCGCATAACATGGCCTACTCGGCATGGCCTTTGCATTCGGTGAACTATGTTGATGTCTGCGTTGACTCGCACAACTCATTATTAAATCTCCTTCTGTACTTGCCGTCGCCTGTCTGCTTGTGAGTCTGTTTGTTTTCGGCTCATCACGGTTTGCCGGGGACGCTAGTCCTTCTAGAAAAGAGGAGGTACAGTGTTGATGTACAAGGTGACTTCGTTTATGTCAGCCTAGAAATCTATCCGAGCTTTATTCTTGACAACAAATAATACTTTGAACTGAGTAAATAATTGGAAAACAAATTTATTTCTCGGGAAGGGGAACGGCCACTCTATGTTGCAAGGACCAGCTGAAATTCGTTGCAACATAAGTAGATTCGATTTCTAACTGATTTACTCGCCGTCGTTTTTATTTCAGTACATTTATTGTACTAATAAAAATCAGGCTCAGAATCAAACTTAATTATACATTTCTCTTTCATTGAAAATGAAAAAAATACCTTATATCTAATCTACATCGAATTACTTTTATCACAATTCCCTTGGCCATTGTACAGTTCATATACAGTTCAATATCTTAAGTGAACAATATTTTTGTATTAACATTTCAGTGTGCGTTATATTAAAAAAATTTTAATTAATAAGTTTTATAAGAAAAATACACCCCATAAGCGTTCCATGTGCATGAGCCTTCACCTTTATCTCGTTATACACTTTACTTTGCAATTCACGTCAACTTTGAAAGTTTTCTTTGTGTTTTTCAAAGTTGTGCAATTAATTTCTGCAGCAAGTGCACATGTATGAATGAAAACGTTGTTGTTGTAATATACACTAGTGGCCAGATAAATTTTTCAAAACAATCATACTCAAAATTTAGTTGAATGTTCTTTACAAATGCGAAGCGTTGAGAGTCTAAATTTGGGTGCAACCAAATTTTTTTTACTCAGTAGTGTAGGGGTAGTTAAATTCAGTAGTTCCATATTTTGTCGGGACCTTGAAAGTTGAATAGGATTCGTGTGTCCATTAAGAACGAGTTATTTATACATGATTGAAAGCATTGTTTTTTAATTTTTTTTTGCAATAATTCTTAATATAATTTACAGTATCAGTTGAAATAGAGTTAGCAATGCCTGCTGGAAAGTATAGCTTTTATTACCTTCACTTGTGTGTTTGTATGTACGTAACTTCTTATATCACACACAGGGAAATTTTTTTCGGAGTATTACAAAAGCTAGTTTTGGTATACTTTCAAATTTAGCACCAAAATAGTGCGATGTAAAATAGTTTGGTATAATTGTACAGTTTTACATTTTTTGGAATGATATCAAAACTAATTTTGGAGTCAACGCCGCACACTGGGTTAAAAAGTTGTCTCAAAACCAAATTTCTCCGCAACGATTAAAGTGGCCATTTTTTTTAGGAATGTGAGACAAATCAGATATTGGAAAAAATGTTAAATAAAAATATTGCAACAAGACTTAATAACATCTCAGTCTCCATAACGGAGTTCCATTCTTGTCGATCTGTTGTCGTCTTGTTTTGCTACAATTTAAATTCCCCATAGGAAACAATTTTCCATCCGTCCGTCCACTTATCAGATACTCGCTGTTGTATGTGATTATTGTCCGATGTGTAATTTGCTGTTGTTTATATTAGGATTTTATATAAGAAGAAAATCAAGTGCATGAAAATTATGTTTATATATGTATGCAGTGTGAATAGTTTATACAAGTATCCACCCCAGCCGAAGAGCTTAGACCAGGTCCAACTAGCATGCACGTCCGTATAACATTGCACTGTCACTGTAACATCTAGCGAACCGACATGGTATATTACATTCTTGGCAGTCGCACATACAAACTTTCAATGCACTCTCTTTTGCGACGTTTTATCCGGTTATCACCAATATGGTAACTTAAACATACATGCCAGGTGCTTCTGTTATGTACATCAAAGAAAATGGTTATATCATGGTCATATACAATACTGTATCTAAGTACATAATTACCTGGTTTATACCAAATTGTAGGAACTCTAAAGGGCAATTGATTAATTTCTTTGACAGACCATTCTTTTTCAGATATTTTATATTTTAGAGCTGGTATTATACACTTTTATCAACAAATATTTGATGCTATAGAATTAGTACTAAATCTCAATTGTTCTAATTTACTCACTTTAAAAGCATCGCACACTTGATGACCATCATTTTTGGGGAAGCACAGTGGACATAAATACTGTTAGAGCTCATATGTATAAAAACGCAGCGCTTTGATTTGAAAATAGCACATTTAATGCAAGTTTATGATTTATTTAATATTGAATAGTTTTACCAGCTGGATATTGTGTTGGTTAAAATAACTTTTTGGGAATAAAAGGAACTTTTTTGGTTAAACAGGGGTTTTGCCAAATATTTCTTCATAAAGTTTAAAGAAATGCATATCAAAATAAAGCCATTTACCACCGTCACAACAATACTAAGATTTTTGATATGTGTAGCGAAAATTCGGAAATATCAGGTTTTTCATATTTTCGAAGTTCTGACTTTTCAAATCGTATAACAGCTGTTATACTAAATTTCTCAAAAAAAGAATTCAGCCCTTCAAATAAGGGAAAAGAGCGGACCACGACCACATTTTTACTTTTTTAATTTTGTGAACACGTTAACAAAAAAAATCTAATTTCGAAATGAAGAAATTCGAAAGCCGATATCTATTTTATGGAGGCTACTTCGAAAAACTGAGATAGTACTTTTTATATTTAAGCCTCAATCTCCTCAAAAAAGTTGGTTTGGTCCAATACCCAGAAAAAAGTTGATTTTTTCGCATAATGTAATAATAGCTATCATCCGGTGGCCAAATCCTGAGCCAGATAAATAATTTTGCATGTAAATGCAACAACAACGATTTGAGCCAGATAAATCCAGATTGAAGTCTGGTTCAATTTGTGAGTAGGATAATTTGTTAATTACTTCTTTTTAGGTTGGCAACGCGGCCTTTAATATACCTACTTTTTAAAAAAATAGATGTCGCTGCTTAGCCTTTCGCCGTATGAGTTAAATGAAAAACAGCGGCGACATCTGCCTATCACATTTCACGTGTGCGAAAATTTCACGACATCTGCTTCTAAAGTCTCTCAATGATCCAGAGCATTCCCGTGAGAATTGAGCGTGAACCGGAGCTGTAAAACTCACTGAAAGACGGCAAATACGAAAATGTTGAGTATACGCACCGGTGTCCACCTTTTCAAGTGCCTATTATGTATTTAATAATTTTGCTGTGACCACTTCTGTGTATACAAGTGCATTTACTAGCGTTAGATGCTATAACATTTAATAACTACACAGATTCTTCTGTAGCATCATTGGCAACAACTTTGATTTCCCATTTGCCAAAAATACGAAACTTTCATAGAATATTTCCTATCACAACTAAGTAGCAAAGCAGCATTGAAACAGTTTTTGAAAAGTTTTAGTAGCTTTTTGATATTTTTAGCAGTGAAAACAAAATAAAAAAGAAAACAAAAACATATTACATACAAATATAATACATTAAGGTGAGGCGAACCAAAATTTGAACGATTGCAACCAACAAGCAGCTGTAACAGCTGCTTATGGAATATAAATATGCACAAACTGACTTACATACATTAATATAACACAGTTTTGACTCGACTCAACCTAACTCAAGTCAAGTCAAGTCAAAATATTTTAATGGTAAAGTATTAGTAACATCACATGAACGTCAACGGCAACATACATAAATCTTCATTGTTAGAAATATGTTAACCACAGCATTCCACGCACATTGCGATCCATCACATTGAACAAGTTAATGAAGTCGAAGGAGCCCAACTACAGCCAATGAGCCAGCAAAATGCCATGAAACCTAAAAAGAAAAAAGCAACTTATAAAGTTTGTAAAAAATGACAGAAACTCAAGAAACAAAGTTATTACTTTCATGACAAGCTTCTATTTCGAAATGAGAAACCGAACAAACGAGAAAAAGGAGGCATTGAATAGTGGAACATCCGTGCAGTAAATTTGAAATAAGTGCCACAATAACAGAGACCTAGAAACTCTCAAAGCCTCAAAAACTCAAATGTAGTTCAGAAAAGCGCAAATGTATGTATTTCAGAAAATTTAAATTGAGATTCAGAAAAACGAAAACGTATTACAGAAATTTTCAAGTATCAACGGTGTCCCCTTCCTTCGCCCTCCTTTTACAGATTTCAATAAGATTTTTCGCAATGCTAAAGAAAGGCAAAATAAAAGCATGTAGAATATGCAATCTGCAATATCTACAGCATTTTTCACTCGCTGAGTAAGTTCTTCCATGTATATGATTAGCCTTTCTACCGCCACTGGTTCCTCAGAGGCTCGAAAACGCATGTCCGTTTTTTTTTAAAGTTTGATTTTTTTTTGGACCAAATAATTTAATTTTTAATTTAATTTATTTATTATTACGGCTGTTTAGGCCTAAAACTTAAACTACTAAGTACAATTCATTATTATATCATTTATTTCTATTGAATATGCTGTTGGAATGCCATGTGATTCCGATCAGCATATTTACTGGCGTAACAAACGGACGAGTCTGGGAGCCAGTCATTTAAGGAAGGTTGGAAAGGACGCGTTTCCAATCCTCCAGGGCTCCCAGCTTAAGGCAACAAAATTTGGAACTTATATTTTTCAATTATATTTGTATTTTAAGCTGTCGGAATGTATTGGTCTCCGATCAACACAGCTAAACATGTCTTTGGATGTTGGAAATTGAAGTGTACCCAATCACCCCTCAACTTTGTTTAGTAAAGACGCTGTCGGAACGCATAAAGGTTCCGATCAGCACATCTAAAAATATATTGGGAGGTTGAAAAGGACGTGTTTCCAATCCCCCCCTGCTCCAACTTTTGTTTGACCTTATTTTGGTTACACATCATATAATTTTATTGTTATATTAATGCTGTCGGAGTGCGAGTGATCCCGATCAGCAACAGTAAATATAGGCTGAAAATACCGAATTCCAGCGAAATTTGTTATTGGAACTGTCTGGAGTTACAGGTGGCGACTGATTTTCTTTTCCTTAGGGCCGGGTGCATTGTATTTTGCTGCTACCAGTATTACCATTCCCTTTTCGCGCTCCAGTATCGGTATGTCATGTAAAAAATAAAAGAAAAAAAAACTTTATCTTATTGGAAGGGTTTTACAATGCGCCAATAAACTTCTTTTAAAGGTATTGAAGTTATTACTACTTTTTATGTGATTAAGAAGTTCATTGAAATATTTCAGGCCCTTATAAAATATATTTTGCTTGTCCACTTCTGTTTTGAAAAGAGGTAATCTAAAATTATTGTTTTCTCTGATTACGTATGAATGTGCATCATTTACATATCTAAGCTGTTCGCTGAGGTATGTTGGTAATTTGCCGTGCTTAATATTAAATACAAATTTCATACTGTGGTAGAATATGAGCTGTTTTATACTCAACCAGTTTAGTGCTTCTATCATGTTATTAATGGGAGTATCATACCTCATGTTTAATATAAATCTCATAGCTTTATTTTGCATAACTTGTAGCTTATCTACCTGAGTTACATTGGCCATAAAGAATATTATGGGACAATATATGAAATGCGGCTCTATGATGGATTTATACACTTTCAGTTTGTATTTTCTACTGATAAATTTGCATGACCTTTTCCAAAAACCAATTTTCTTGCCTATTTTGGCAACTATATAATCAATATGATCATTAAATTTTAATTTATTATCAATCTGAACACCTAAGTACTTGAAAGTTTTAACTTCGTTAATGTTTGAGTTCATTATTTTTAGCTCGATATTACAAGATTCATTATTCATCGCTCTAGATATGACCATAAAATGGGTTTTATTAACATTAAGTTTAAGCTTATTGTTACAAAGCCACCTGTATAGGGTGTTCAAGTCTTCCTGCATTTTGCTCCTAGCTAACATGATATCAAGTTCACTTACTTCGAGCAGTGCGTCATCCGCAAACAGCCTTATTTTACTATGTTTTAGCGCCGAAGATATATCATTTATATATATGTTAAATAGGACCGGTGCCAAAACCGATCCTTGTGGCAATCCAATTCCTGTAAATACCTCTTCCGAAACAACCGACTCAATGGCTGTTTTTTGTCTTCGGTTACATAAAAAGCTCTGAAACCACTGCAGCTCGTTGCTCCTAATTCCAATTTTTTCTAATTTTTTAATCATTATATTTCTGTCTATAGTTTCAAATGCTCTCTTCAAGTCGATAAAAACCGCAAGTATACTTTTCTTTTGATTTAGTTCTTCTTTCCAACTCGATATTACATAATTTAAAGCCGTTTCACAAAAGTGGCCTTCTCTGAAACCGGATTGTTCTTTAATTAGTATTTTATTTATTTCCAAGTAACTTATGAGCTGATCTTTTACTACTGTTTCTAGAATTTTTTCGATATTCGGCAACGTGTTGATCGGTCTCAGATCTTCTGCCTTTAATGAATTTTTTACCTTCTTTATTGGCACTATTGTTGATATTTTCCATGCGTCAGGCACCATTCCCTCTACTAATGATTTATTTATGATATCCGCATAGAAATGTCCCATGTATGACACCGAATCCTTAATTACTCCTTCTGATAGTAAATTTGTTCCTCCGATTTTATTTTTTAACCTTTTAGCTACCAATATGACATCATCAACCGTAACTTCTTGGAATTTCAGACATGTGCTAACCGTGTATTGCACACTGTCGCCACTATCCAAAGTTTCGATTTCTCGATTTATGTCACCAATACTATCAACAAAGAAGGAATTCAATGCTTGAGCTATATCCTCGGGTGTTTCATATCTTATACCATTTACAATCACTGTCAGGATATTGTCACGCACCTCAGTTAAGTTTACTGCTTGCTTGAGGTGTTTCCACATTAACTTCCTATCAGAAGAATTTAAGGCAATATTTTTATACTCAGTTGAGCAGAGCTCACAGAGTATATTAAGTTTGATTGGATAACGGTTGGTTGTACATATATAAAGGAATCGAGATAGATATAGACTTCCATATATCAAAATAATCAGGATCGAAAAAAAATTTGATTGAGCCATGTCCGTCCGTCCGTCCGTCCGTTAACACGATAACTTGAGTAAATTTTGAGGTATCTTGATGAAATTTGGTATGTAGGTTCCTGAGCACTCATCTCAGATCGCTATTTAAAATGAACGATATCGGACTATAACCACGCCCACTTTTTCGATATCGAAAATTTCGAAAAACGGAAAAAGTGCGATAATTCATTACAAAAGACAGCTAAAGCGACGAAACTAGGTAGATGAGTTGAACTTATGACGCGGAATAGAAAATTAGTAAAATTTTGGACAATGGGCGTGGCACCGCCCACTTTTAAAGAAAGGTAATTTAAAATTTTGCAAGCTGTAATTTGGCAGTCGTTGAAGATATCATGATAAAATTTGGCAGCAATGTTACTCCTATTACTATATGTCCGCTTAATAAAAATTAGCAAAATCGGAGTAGGAACACGCCCACTTTAAAAAAAAAATTTTTTTAAAGTAAAATTTTAACAAAAAATTTAATATCTTTACAGTATATAAGTAAATTATGTCAACATTCAACTCCAGCAATAATATGGTGCAACAAAATACAAAAATAAAAGAAAATTTCAAAATGGGCGTGGCTCCGCCCTTTTTCATTTAATTTGTCTAGGATACTTTTAACGCCATAAGTCGAACAAAAATTAACCAATCCTTTTGAAATTTGGTAGGGGCATAGATTTTATGGCATTAACTGTTTTCTGTGAAAATGGGCGAAATCGGTTGATGCCACGCCCAGTTTTTATACACAGTCGTCCGTCTGTCCTTCCGCATGGCCGTTAACACGATAACTTGAGCAAAAATCGACATATCTTTAATGAACTTAGTTAACGTGCTTACTTGAACTCACTTTATCTTGGTATGAAAAATGAACGAAATCCGACTATGACCACGCCCACTTTTTCGATATCAAAATTACGAAAATTGAAGAAATGCCATAATTTTATACCAAATACGAAAAAAGGGATGAAACATGGTAAGGTAATTGGATTGTTTTATTGACGCGAAATATAACTTTAGAAAAACCTTTATAAAATGGTTGTGACACCTACCATATTAAGTAGAAGAAAATGAAAAGTTCTGCAGGGCGAAATAAAAGCCCTTAAAATCTTGGCAGGTATTACATATATAAATAAATTAGCGGTATCCAACAGATGATGTTCTGGGTCACCCTGGTCCACATTTTGGTCGATATCTGGAAAACGCCTTCACACCACTCCCTTTTAAAACTCTCATTAATACCTTTAATTTGATACCCATATCGTACAAACTCATTCTAGAGTCACCCCTGGTCCACCTTTATGGCGATATCTCGAAAGTCCACCTATGGAACTAAGCCCCACTCCCTTTTAAAATGCTCATTAATCCCTTTCATTTGATACCCATATCGTGCAAACAAATTCTAGGGTCACCCCTGCTCCACCTTTATGGCGATATCTCAAAACGGCGTCCACCTATGTAACTAAGGATTACTCCCTTTTAAAATACTCATTAACACCTTTTTTTGATACCCATATTGTACAAACAAATTCTAGGGTCACCCCTGGTCCACCTTTATGGCGATATCTCGAAACGGCGTCCACCTATGGAACTAAGGATTACTCCCATTTAAAATACTCATTAACACCTTTCTTTTGATACCCATATTGTACAAACAAATTCTAGGGTCACCCCTGGTCCACCTTTATGGCGATATTTCGAAACAGCGTCCACCTATAGAACTAAGGCCCACTCCTTTTAAAATACGCATTAACAACTTTCGTTTGATGCCCATATTGTACAAACAAATTCTAGGGTTACTCCTGGTCCACCTTTATGGCGATATCTCGAAACGGCGTCCACCTATGGAACTAAGGATTACTCCCTTTTAAAATACTCATTAACACCTTTCTTTTGATACCTGTATTGTACAAACAAATACTAGGGTCACCCCTGGTCCACCTTTATGGCGCTATCTCGAAACGGCGTCCACCTATGGAACTAAGGATTCCTCCCTTTTAAAATACTCATTAGCACCTTTCATTTGATACCCATATCGTACAAACGCATTCTAGAGTCACCCCTGATCCACCTTTATGGCTATATCCCTAAATGGCGTCCACCTATAGAACTATGGCCCACTCCCTCATAAAAGACTCTTTAATGCCTTTCATTTGATACACATTCCAGGGTTTCCCTTGGTTCATTTTCCTACATGGTTATTTTCCCTTATGTTGTCACCATAGCTCTCAACTGAGTATGTAATGTTCGGTTACACCGGAACTTAACCTTCCTTACTTGTTCTCCATATACTTAATCTTTTTAATTTTTATTAGTTTCTTATAATACTTCGCAACCGTGTTATATTCCGAAAATTCACCAGATCTTCTGGCTTGTGAGTGCAATTGAATTTTTAATTTGTTAATTTCGGTCAGTTCATGATCGTACCACTTATTTCTCAACCTCACTATCCTGTCTTGTTCTGATGTTAATAAACCCATGCAGTGTGATAAGCAGGTATTTATATATTCAACAGAGTCATTGAGATGCATATTTTTTAATACGCTGAAATCATAGTTTCTTAATAAGTAAATGAGGTTATCAGCAGAATAATTCTTCCAACACATTGTGGGTATCATTCTCGGCAGAGGATTTGAATTACACACTTTGAAAGCAAATGAAATGGTTTCGTGATCAGAAATTCTGTGATTTTCAAGATTAGTACAGGACAGTACATAAGCATTTGCATATAATAGATCTATTCTCGTTTGGGACCTCTCAGCAATCCTTGTATTGAAATTCACCATTTGCCTCATCGCGCTACGTGAAAATATCTCATTGAGCTTAGAACTCGTTGCGGTATTCACATTCATGTTAATGTTAAAATCCCCAATTAACAAGGAGTTTGTACCACTCTCCAGTTCCTCAGAAAGTATAGCTTCCAAGTGATTTAAAAATTCGATATCACTAGAGCTTGGATAATGGTACAACACACCTATTTGCCATTTAATGTCGAACTTTTTTAATTTAATTATAGCACACCAAACATTTAAATCAATAGATCTATTATACCTGACTTTGTACTCGATATCTTTTTTTAATAGTAACACTACACCTCCTGTGTGTCTACTATGAGAATCGCAACGAACCATTGTATAATAAGGAATGTTTATTTCCGCATCACCAACATCCGGTGTTATACATGCTTCTGAACATAGAACGATGTCCGGATCTAACTCTTCTATAACTCTTTGGAGTTCAGGTTTGTTGGCTAGAAAACTACAAATATTTAGGTAAATGCACTGTAAGTTAAAAGCTTTTATCCCCCGATCAGCTAGTTTTGGTGGCTAAAAGCCCACGCGTTGTCTTTCCAGCTTAAGTTTCCTTAAATAAACTGGGCATTCATGACTCATGTTGTTATGTTCTGTATTAATATTTAAACCTAACCGATTGTTACTATCTATACAATTACCACATTAATTTAGGGGTGCACTCTCTGTGCATTCTTCGACTTTATGTTCCCCGCTGCATTTACTACACCTCTGTTTAAGTGTACAAGTAGCCGCTATATGGTTAAACCCTAAGCATTTATAACATCTTTTTACAGTTTGAGCATCGTAAACTGGACAGCGGTCCCAACCAATATTGATTTTCTTGCATTTCAACACGTCTTCATAGTATTTGTGCTCAATCTCAATGACTGCATTGATATATGAGGCTCTGTTTTCCTTCCTTGATGTGATAACTGTTACACATTTCATTTTAGCATCTCGCAAAAACTCATTTTGGTTGGTGATCTTACCAACTATTTCCTCTTCAGGATGCTCAATACCAATGTTAGTCACCATGATTTTAGGAAAATATATATTCGGTTCAGCTATGTTGTATTTACTTTTATCTAGCCTTTCTGTTAGAGTGTCCTTAATTTTATCCTTATCACTAGCTGACTTCGCACTAATAATTATTGTACCATTGTTTCTCTTTTGTACCCTACCTATATTCAAATTGGTTGGATCTATTTTATTCAAGTCCGTTTTTGTTTTCTCTAATGCTTGTTTAACCTTGGGTTTAATTACTATTGGAGGAATTCCCTTAGTAATATTGGCATATGAATTGACACTCCTTAGCAGTAACAGCTTTATTTTGGTTTGCAACCTTTTTAACCTCTCTTATAATTTCCTCCTTTTGCTTATTAAACGCTTCATTTGGAGTATTGATCTTATTAAGCATTTCTTTGTTTGCTTTGCAAAGACTCTATACATGTTTAATCAACTCTAATTTTTCCGTATTCACCCTGTTTATATTATCCACAATTCTTTTCATCTCTCTTTCGCTGTGCGTTATGGATGCGCTTATCTCCCTTTTGTGTTCATTCAACATTTTTTCAAGTTCACCCTTTTGCTCCCTTAAATTTACTTTATTAATTTCTGAAATAGAAAGTATTTCTCTGAGGGCATCATCTACATTGGAGATATATGTCATACAACCATCGCACATAAATCTTAAAAATTGGCAGCCTTGCAAGCAGTTCATGCTATATTCGTCCATAGATGCACATGCAATTGTTTTGTTATACACTTTACCACACACACCCTTTATTTTTTTGTGGCATTTTTCGCACACCTCCATTCTCTTTTATTTTTCTGTTTTCACTGTTACATACATATATATATATGTCGAACTGAACAAGCAAAATATATTTTAGCACAATACCAATTGAAAATTCCACTTTAATGTTTATTTGGATACAAAAACACTTTATTTTTTGAATGTTGGTACATCACCTGCTGTAACTTTATTGTTTACACCACTTTTGTGAGCTTATTAACGCGCAGAACTTAAGAATTTTCTCTTTCTTTAAAGACTCTAAAAATACACGTCCGTCCGCCGCCGATGCTGATGGTCCATGTTAATGCTATTATGAGCCGAACGCCAAAATTGTAGATGATCCATTACCACCAACCAGCAGCTCAAGTCCCGTTGTGTATTGCCGCCAAATGGCATCAAATCGAAGGGTTGGGGTGTGTTATCGATTTTGATACGTTCTGGTAACAAGCACCATTAAGGTATAAGCCCTAACACTTAGGGAACAATTTAAAACTATCACATTGAACGGTCTATGCCATTCCGCTCCTCGTCCCCTAGTTCCACGAGGAAGCCAGAGCCTTTGGCTGCAAAAGAAAGAGGATTCGCCACGTACAACTGTAAATTTTGCTGACATCCCCTTGAATCATTTGGCATCTTAGTTGCCTTTTACGGCAGGCATACCTGCCACGGCTATATTCTAAGCCTCCTAAGCCGCTGAGGATGGTGTAGACATATCTCACCTTGTTCTGTGCTGTTTATAAAAGGGATAGCTAAAATACACTTTAAAGTAGCGGTTAGTGTTAATTGTTGCACTGTGCCAGGTATCCTAAGACCTAGTTTACATATAATTGGACAATCCTTTCATCCTTAACTCCTAATCGTTTACTATATAACTAGATTTCCCACATAAATTTTCCCCTCGATAATCGATAATTATGAACAAGTTTTGGAGATTTTTTTTTCATAGAAAAAGTTTCGCACAAAATAAAAGAGATGCGTAAAAATTTGACACAAAATAATCTTGTTCCCATGGATGGAACATGTGTAAACGCCCAGATTATCTATTGACGATTTATTGTAGATTAAGGCATGTGCAAAGTGATTTAAATTGAAGCAATGGACAAGTAGCCAAAACGAAGGTATCTTAAAACTTTTCGGGAGCTGACTGAGAACAAGCTACGAAGTTAAGTACCAGGCGACAATTGGTCTATGCTAGTCCTGAGCTAGTCAAATTTTCTGTATGGATATTTCAGATCTGACGAACAAATTGTAGAATTTGATGGCTGTTAGTGGCTGGATGCATTGCAGGATTTTTGGAGGTTCAGAAAAATTCCATAAATTTCAGAAGTTGAAGAATGTATATATTGGTGGCAAAGATAAAAGGAAAAAAGTTGGAGAAATAGCATACTAAAGTTCAAAACTTTAATGAAGAGAAATTTTACTTACTCTCTTTGAAGGCAGAAAGTGGCAATATTCTATTCAAACATGTAGTCCACAAGTAAAAAAAAAAAAACGGCAGAATATATTTTCAGGTGACATGTGTTTGCTGGAAGGTCCATTTCAAGGTAAGTTTAGTTGATAACGCTGTTTTAGATTATTCCAAAATTAACTTTAAAATTTCAAAAAGTTGCCAGTTTCGATCCCTCACTAGGGTAGGCACCTTGTCGTTGGTGTGAGGGCTTAGCCGAACTCCATAGCGCCCGACTATGAGGCGGAGTTGGTTAGGACTGACATCTACGCCGTTTCGCCTCATACGAGGGCGGCGGGTTGCCGGTGACCAAGAACTGCCAACCCCCTAATCCAGGGTGTTATGCGGACCGTGCCTATTGGACGATTTGCAGCCAGGGGATAAATTCGGCTGTATTCGAACGGAGCCTTCCCGATACCGGGCCACCTCGGGAAGTATTAATGGCCTTACCACAGCAAGGGGCGCTGCTGTGGCGGACTGTTCTTTCCCCGTATATAATACTGGACCGCTGAGTCCGCCTTTTCGGGCAGGTGGTCGTACGACCAAGATGAACGACTCATTAACTGACTGTAATAAGGACGATGTAAAGAGGAGGACTGAGTCGCAATCCAAGGACGACAAATACGAATTAAGCGATGCGTCGGACTCGGGGAGCGAGAGTAGTGCTGATTCAATGAGCTCCGTGTTGGAGAAGCACACAAATGAAAACGGAGTAGAAGAGTGGAGAAGGGTACGGAGCAGAGGAAGTAAAAGAGCTCTCTCGCAGTACCGTGCAGCACTAAGAATTGTTCAACGCTTGGGAGCAGTGGTCGACCCAACAGAAGTGGAGATCGAGCGATTGGAATGGGCCCATGAAGCGGTAGAAGTAGGTCGAAGGCAGTTCAAAAGGTTTGCTGCGAGAAACCCTCGGTTCTGCAACTGGTACGAGGAGGAAGAAGCGTCGAATGGCAGAATGAAGAGGCAACGTTCGGCGGAAGGCGATAAGCCTGCTTTCAAGAGGCAGAAAGGACCCAGTCCTAGAGCCGCGAGGCAGGGCTTTCGCATAGACAAGACAAGTAGGCCCAAAGCTGTAAGACAGATGGGCTCCAATAGCGAGGTAGCAACTACCTCGAAAGCTGCGAGTCAGAGGGAAGTTCCAATTAAGGAAGTAGGAGATAAGCCAAATGGAATGAATAAGACTCCGGCTTTCTCGGAGGCGCTAAAGGAAGTTAACGCTAAGACTCCGGCTTTCTCGGAGGTGCCAAAGGGAGATAACACTAAGACTCCTGCTTTTCCCGAGCAGATGAGTGATGTGGCAAAGCAGTCACTGACTGTGGCGCTGGTTGATCGTAGCAGTCCTTTCGGACAAATGACTACTGAAAGGTGGAGATCTGTGGAAAGGGAGCTTATTAGCTTAATGCTTAAGATGATGCGGGAACAACCAAGTAAACCCCTTCCAAAGTTTGATTCGGGGGGATGGTATAACGGTGTGAAGATGATAGCGTGCGACAACATCGCGAGCTTGCAGTGGCTGGAGGAAGTGGTTCCAAACCTCCAAAGGCAAGGCACGAACGCGCGGTTTGAGGTGGTGGATAAAGCGCAAATCCCCACGGTACCAAAAGTTAAGGTATGGATACCATGCGTGATGAAGTCGGAGGATACACTGCGACTTCTGCAGAATCAGAATCCGAACATACCGACACAGGATTGGAAGATACTTACTGTATCTCGGCCTATCGAGGATGGTCAGTTCTACATCTTCCAAATAAACAAGCAGGCGGAGGATATTTTGTACACGCAGCTTGGTGAAATGTCCTTTGGCACTGGCAAAATTTACATGCGACTCAGGAAAAGAAGTCCCGAGGATAAAAACCCTAACACGCTAGAGGTGGGCGAAGTCGAAAAGAACCTCAAAAGCCTAAGGGAAAAAAGACAGGTGGAGGTCCCCGACGTCACCACGAACGTGCTAGAAGAAGACCAACCGTTAAATGGTGCTGTGACTCGCACAGAGGAACACCCTGCACAACAGTCACGAGAGGCTGAAGGTGGCCTCGAATACTCTAAACCAAAAGGGCAAGGGGAGGACGACGACGTCAAGATGAAGGTGCTGGAGGGGGCATACAGCCCAATGGTGCTGCGAGTCCTACAGATAAACCTCCAACACAATAAAGTGGCGTCGAGCGAACTCCTCCTAACCCTTGAGGAGGGTTCGTTGGACGTGGCGCTGATCCAGGAGCCGTGGCTCTCATCGGGAGGAAAGGTTTCTGGACTTAGCGCGTGCGGGTTTGGCGTTTACTACGCGCAAACGGAAGGACGAGTGCGAGCTGTAGTAATGGTAAGGAAAGAGCTGCATTCATATATGCTGCCTAATTACACCACTGAGGATCTCGTAGCGGTGGCCGTTGAGCAAAAGAATAAGCAGGCATTTATCCTGGCGTCCTGCTACATGGCCCATGCTGCGGAGGTCCCACCGATGGAGTGCAAAAGGCTAGTACAGGAGGAAGGGCGCAAAGGGCGGTTGGTCATAGGCGCAGATGCAAATGCGCACCACAATGCGTGGGGAAGAGCAGATACGAACGAGAGAGGCGAATCTCTGTTTTGTTACATCCTGCAAACCAATTTGAAGATAGCCAACAGGGGAAGTGTCCCTACATACATTGGTCCAACATCCAGCAATGTTCTGGATATTACATTGAGCTCCGAGCGTGATATATCAAGGTATGATTGGATGGTTCTTGATAGACCATCCTTCTCCGACCATGCGTATATCAGCTTCAACATCCCCCTAAAGAGGGTAGAGAAGGGAGGAACCTTTAGAAACCCTAGGTCAACGAACTGGACTAAATTCCAGAAACATGTAGAAACAAAACTGGGACAACCCAAAGAGGTTGCTAATGTAGAGGAACTGGAAGAGTCGAATGAATTCCTAACAAGGACGCTTATGACTGCGTATAACAAAGCTTGCCCCCTAAGAAGATTCAGAAGAAAAGCAAAGCCGCCATGATGGAGCAATGAGCTGGGTCTCCTAAGAAGCCAGGTTAAAGAAATGTTTAAGCTCGCAAAGACCGCGGAAAGCGAAGCGTGTCGGGACGAGTACAGGGATCTACTGAGGATCTACAAGCGTGAAATTACCAGGGTGAAGAGAAACTCATGGACAAGTTTCTGTACGGACATAGAGTGCTCCAGCGAAGCAGCACGGTTGAAAAAAGTCCTAGCAAAGGGAAACATAGTCCAGGGACTAATAAAGAAAGAGAACGGGGAATGGTCACGTAATAGTGAGGAGTGCCTTGAGGTGCTTCTCGATACACATTTCCCATCGGGAGACGGTATAGAGGAGCCAGCAGACATCACTCACACTCCGATCACGGAGCTAGTAGTGCCGGGCTTGGTAGCCGATACCAAGTTCGAGTGGGCAGATGGTATATTCCCGGCCATGCTACAATTCTCAAGTAGGGCGGTCGTGGAATGGCTTAAAATAATATTCGATTGGTGCATACGACTGAATCATGTACCGCACTCTTGGAGAACTGCTCGTGTAGCTTTTCTACCAAAGGCGGGGAAGATCGGTCACATGTATTCCAAAGACTATAGACCCATTAGCTTAACATCATTTCTGCTCAAAACCTTTGAGAGGCTGATAGATGTGTACATAAAGTCCAACGTGGATGAAAAGCTGCTCTCCACAACACAGCATGCGTACACCAAAGGCAAATCGATAGACACCGCATTGCATAGGGTGGTAATAAGCATAGAGAAATCCCTGGAATATAAGGAGTATGCTCTAGAAGTCTTCTTGGACATTGCCGGGGCTTTCAATAATGTTGCAAAATGGGCGATTATGGATGGTCTTAATTACATTAAAGTACATCCTGCCTTAATCAGATGGATCGGCTGCACGTTAAATTGCAGAAAGATTACATCACAATGGGGATTGTACGAGGCCACGAAATCAGTGGACAGGGGCACGCCGCAGGGAGGGGTGCTATCACCTCTGCTGTGGGCGCTGGTCATCAACCAACTGCTCAGGCAATTCGATGAGGGACCCGTAAAACTTACGGCTTACGCAGATGACGTTGCAATTGTCATAAGTGGAAAGTGCCTTCCAACGATTAGTTTTTTGATGGATCGGGCGCTTCGCGATATTCATACCTGGGCATCTAATGTCGGGTTGAAAGTCAATGCGGAGAAGACGGATATGGTCTTGTTTACAAAGAGGTACAAGGTCCCAAATTGGACCAGGCCTAAGTTAGGAGGGGTGACCTTACAGGAGATACCTTGCACAAAATATTTAGGTATCATCCTAGACAGTAAGCTGTCATGGAAGCTCAACTTGGAGGAGAGGGTCAAGAAGGCCTCAACGGCACTCTACGCATGTAAAATAATGCTGGGGTGTACGTGGGGCCTATCGCCCTCTCTTTCTCATTGGGTTTTTACAGCGATTGTAAGCCCTATTCTATACCATGGAGTTCTTGTTTGGTGGAAAGCCACACAGAAAACAACATACCTCAAAAAATTAGAGGGGGTATGCAGACCATCGATGCTTAGCATTACGGGACCCCTGAAAACAACCCCGACGGCTGCACTGTATGCCATTTTGCACATCCCACCTGTAGACCTGGTAGCAAAGAACAAAGCGTTAACGACCGCAACCAGGCTCGGTGCTTCGGGGCAGCTTGAGCGCCGACCATATGGCCATAGTAGTATAGCGTCATCAATCACAAGACGAACAGACTACATGATTCCCTATCTGCGCTTCGAGGGAGATCTTAAGGCCACAATAGAGGTGGACGGTTGGCGCAATGGTGCGCAAATGGCGGACGAGGCGATACATGTGTACACCGATGGTTCCAAAGTAGTGGAAGGAGTAGGGTCTGCGGTATACTGCGCTGATCCCGAAATAAGCAGATCCTACAGGCTGCCGGATTACTGTAGCGTTTTCCAAGCGGAAATATTAGCCGTAACCAAAGCAGCAGAAACCCTGGAAGAGAATAGCTTAAGCTGCAACCGTGTTAACTTTTATATTGACAGTCAAGCAGCAATTAAGGCAATAATCTCGCATAGCACAGCATCTAAATGCGTGTTAGAGTGTAAGCAGCCTCTGGAGAGAATCGGGACAGGGAGAAGCATACATCTATATTGGGTCCCAGGGCATATGGGAATAGATGGGAATGAAAAAGCGGATGAACTAGCTAAAAAGGGCGCATCCCTTGAAGCTTGCTCCGTAGATGTCCCAATTAGATTGGGGAGATTAAGCGAAGGCGAGAGGTGCACATGATTGACCAAGCGGGAAAGGCGTGGGTTCAAGCGCGGGGCTGTTAAGTGTCGAAGATTATGTGTAGGTCTTACAACCTTACACTAACACAGTTGCTCCTATCATTAAAAAGAGAGGACTGTAGACTCATGACGGGTATTCTGACTGGACACTGCCTTCTGGCGTCACATGCCTTTAAACTAGGATTTGTCAGTGATAGCAGATGTAGGAAGTGCGGGTTGGAGGAGGAAAGGATCGAGCACGTTCTGTGCTCGTGCCCTGAACTTGCCAGGCTAAGACTCCAGCTATTAGGAGTGATACAGCTGTCAGATCTAGAAGCAGCAAGTGGCTTAAGTCCTAGGAAGCTTCTAGTATTTGCTAAGAGGACGGAGTTATTTTATAACATAGGTCCTGGTTTTTGAAAGGGTTTTTCAGTTTGGTCGTTAAAACAACCTTTTGGTAACACTACGGACTCAATCAGTCTATGTGAGGTCCTCATGGACCGGCCAGTTCAACCTACCTACCTACCTGCCAGTTTCGATATAATAATATTGCAGATGACCAAAGGTCTATTGCATACAATTCTTTAAGCTGTAACGAGTTTAAGGGCAAACATTTTTTTGAAAACCCCGGATTTTGTAAATTTTAAATATTTTACCTAAGGACCACTCGCCGAGTATGAATGATGCGCAAGCTCCGTACTACGTCAAGATGATTAGTTAGTGTTTTGTGGATGATCATTCTGTAAAAGTTGATAAATATTTAACATTTACCTTTTAAGACTTTTGACCTTCAAATAAAAAACCAATTTTTGTTACCTTTTTTATTATTTTACGCTTTCATGATAATGACAACCTTCGGGAATGTGACCACTCGTTCAATGTATTTCTAACGCCACAAGATAATAATCCGTTTCGACCAAAGATGTTTCAATTATAGAAACAAGGCTGTAAAGCGTCGTTCCAGTATATGTACGTATATAGATAGTAAGTAAGGAAACGTTTTGTTTTCTTAGAGCGTGGTTTGTGTGTTTAAACCTTAGGGCCACAACAGACCTGTAAAGTACTGAGTACATACTTGTACTAGTACCAAATAAGTACAAGTACTTAAGTACTTCAAATCTAAGTACAAAGTATTAATACTACGGTACTTGTACTTCGAATCCGAAAGTACAAGTAGATATACTTATGAAATACTTGAAAGTACACGAAAGTACTTTTTCTGATAAAATATGTCAGTTTGATTCATAAATGGAAAATCAAAATATGAGTAAAATTTATATTAGAAAGCAAAAAGAAGTAAAACAACATATCAAATAAGTACATATTGTACAACAGCTAACAATATTAAAGTAGTTTTGCATTTGCTTTCATTAGTACTAGCTTTTCAAATGAAAAGTCCGTGACTGATTGCCTTCTAGGACTATAAACAATGTCTGCTAAGGAAAATAAGCGCTCTACTGGGTCCGAGGAAGCTGAGGGTGTATTCGTTTTGAGTGATAGGTCCTTCATAAGAGGATAACTCTGAAGCATATTGAAATCTGTTGATGTATCTAAAATACCTGTAAAACTCTTCTTCAAAAATTTTGTCAAAGTTAGGTGATCGTAAGGGTGCTGGTTGATCCGCTTCAAAACCCTTCAATGCTTATCAAAGTACTTCGAAAGTGCTTAAAATTACTTTACTTGTACTTCAAATATTCAAGTACAAGTACCTCGATACTTATACTTGTACTCATTTGTCGAAGTACTGAGGTACTGATACTTGTACTTGTACTGGTACTTTTTCTTTACAGGTATGGGCCACAATCAATTTGGAAGGCCAGCGCAAAGACGCTCAAATGGCAGGCGAGGTGTATATATCGACGATTATAAACTTATGGAAATGAACAGATCTGACAAAAAGGCGGAGCACAGTATCTAATCTTATTTAGGTAAACCCCAGAAGGAATCGAGCTATGGGGAAACATACATCTATATCGGGTCACCGGCCGCATGTGAAAAGATGGAAACGAAACAGCGGATTAGCTACATATATAGCTCGAAAGGGCGCAAGAGGCGAGAGTTGCACATGCTCGACCAAGCAGAAAAGGCGTGGAGCCAACGGCGTGTTTGTAGTGTATCGGGGAAGGATACAAATACATTTTATTAAAATATTTTAATATATTTTACTTTCGAATATTTAAAAATTTTAATCTTTTGTCTTTTGGCATTTTATTAGCTTTGTAAACAACTGCCGAACGAAGTTACTGTTATCACTAAAAAGAGGGGACTAGATACATTATTGGTTTTCTCGCTTGATTGGCCCTCGTCATCAGTAACAGGTGCAGAAAGGAAAGGATCGAACGCGTTCTGTACTCGGGACCTGCACTCATCAGACTAAGATTCCAGCAATAAAGAGTGACACAGCTATCACGTCTTGAAGCCGAAAATTGGGTAGGTTTTAAGAAGATTCTAGTTTTTGCCAAGCGAACGGAGTTATTTTATAACATAAGTCCTGTTTTTTCAGTTTGGTTGTCTAGGAAATTTCTGATAACGCTGTGGACATAATGAGTCTTTGTAAGATACTTATGACCGGCCAGTTCGACCTAACTTAAAGTGATGTGATAGTATTGTTGTTTTTACTGTTGTTTTAGTAGGGCTTCGCCTCATGAAATAGGTGTGACCACTCACAAGTTGTCATCAATATCCTTGAACCGGAGCTCAAGGAAACTTGCCAATGGAGGTGGACCAGAGAGAAAGAGGTGTTAGAGGCGTTCGTTGCACATTGCAATTGTGAAGATGGTGGGAAACACGTTACAAGCAGGACACACATCATGTACATATGTCGGGCGAAGTTGTTTTCTTCTACTGCGGGTTTAGGCTAAGCGTGGGGCAGTTGAGGGCGAGCAGTTTAATATGAGTTATAAGGGAGTAATTTGATGTGCTTGTAGGCGTATTAGTCGTGGAACAGTGGATGACGTACCCGACTCACACGTTTGGGGTTGCGGGTTCAAAGCCCACTGCAAACAAGCATTTTTTAAATTTATTATTTTTTTTATTTTATAAATTATTATTTTAATGGACTGTATGTTATTTTACTTAGAGAGAGGTCACCATGTACCTGTTACACCTTGTATTTATTCATTGGGGGCGAGCACTGGGGGCTCCAAGGTATTGGCTGCGGGATGAGCCACCTTGGTTTGCTTTGAAAAACCCCTATTACACCTTGTATTTATTCATTGGGGGCGAGCACTGGGGGCTCCAAGGTATTGGCTGCGGGATGAGCCACCTTGTTTTGCTTTGAAAAACCCCTCTTATACCTTGTATTTATTCATTGGGGGCGAGCACTGGGGGCTCCAAGGTATTGGCTGCGGGATGAACCACCTTGTTTTGCTTTGAAAAACCCCTATTACACCTTGTATTTATTCATTGGGGGCGAGCACTGGGGGCTCCAAGGTATTGGCTGCGGGATGAGCCACCTTGTTTTTCTTTGAAAAACCCCTATTACACCTTGTATTTATTCATTGGGGTGAGCACTGGGGGCTCCAAGGTATTGGCTGCTTTGAAAAACCCCTCTTTGGGATAAAAAATTTAAACTATGTGTTTAGAATATTTCACTAACAGGTTGAGAATTACAAGCACACTCAATGGCTAATGAAACAAACGAAAGAAAAAAAGTCATAGTTTAAGTCGCTTAAACAGACTTCAAGAACAGGGCTCGCTGGGCAATTGCTGGCATAGAATATTGTTGTACCATAAGGTGGTGTGTGGTATTTTCCTTAATTTTACTATACAATAGCGGCTGCATTTCATAAGCGCACAAGCACAAATGGTCACAGAAAATATGTAGAGTGTCTTGCCTACTTACATATTTTGTTATCAACAAAAAAGATTGCGAAAATATTTGGGATTGTTGTGGGTGTTGACAACCCTTTGCTGTTCATGGATCCGGTACGATCGGTACTAATAGCTTTGGGTATTAGCCCGACTGTCTCGAAAACAAAATATCATGTCGAACTTTCTGGGTCCTCCCACCCACTCCATCCGTTAAGACGTTAGGATCGCCTATTAAATATCTGTACGTACATATGTTAACATTTATATTGGCGACAGGATTCACCTTACGCGGCCACCGTGATGTGGTGGTAGCGTACTCCGCCTCCCACATCGAAGATCCTTGGTTCACGCACCGGGCAAAGCAACATCAAAATTTTATATACAAGTGTTTTCAATTAGAAGAAAATTTTTCTAAGCGTGGTCGCCCCTCGGAAGTGATTTGGCTAGCACTCCTAGTGTATTCTTGCCATGAAAATCTTCTCAGTGGAAACTCATCTGCTTTTCGGCATCTGCAGTTCGGACTAGGCATAAAACATAAAGATCCCGTCCTGCCAATTCATAGGAAAACTTGCGCAAATTGGAAGAGAAACTCGGCCTTACAACTCTTTGGAGGTTATCGCGCCTTACAATTTTTATACCCAACTGTATTTGTACACAGGGTATTATAACTTTGATTGGATAACGGTTGGTTGTACAGGTATAAAGGAATGGAGATAGATATAGACTTCCAAAAAAAATTTGATTGAGCCATGTACGTCCGTCCATCCGTCTGCCCGTTAACATTATAACTAGAGTAAATATTGAGATATCTTCATCAAATTTGTTACACGAGCTTATCTGGACCCAAAATAGATTGGAATTGAAAACGAGCGAAATCGGATAATAACCACGCCCACTTTTTATATAAATAACATTTTGGAAAACACAAAAACCTTATTATTTAGTAAATAATAAACCTAGAACGTTGCAATTTGACGTGTGGAGTGATATTGAGACTTCATAAAAATTTGAAAAAAAAATTTTAAATGGGCGTGGCACCGCCAACTTGTGATAAAATCAATTTTACAAATATTATTAATCATAAATCAAAGATCGTTAAACCTATCGTATCAAAATTCGGCAGAGAGGTTGCTGTTACTATAAGGAATGCTTTCAAGAAAAATTAACGAAATCGGTTAAGGAACACGCCCACTTTTATATAAAAGATTTTTAAAAGGGTCGTGGACGAATAAAATAAGCTTAAAATAAGCTATATCTTTGCAAAAACAAAGCTTTATATCCATGGTATTTCATTTATCAAGTGGATTAATAACAATAAATAGGAAAAAATTCAAATTTTAAAAAATGGGCGTGGCACCGCCCCTTTTATGACTAAGCAATTTTCTATGTTTCTGGAGCCATAACTCGAAGAAAAATTTTCGGATCGTAATAAAATTTGGTACACAAATTTTCCCTATAGCAGGAAATATTTCTAGAAAAATAGAAGATTTTAAAAGGGTCGTAGACGAAAATAATAAGCTATATCTTAGCGAAAAAGAGCTTTGTATCAATAGAATTTTACTCTATAAATTGTATTATAATATTATATTTAAAACCACCAAAATTTTTGAAAATGGGTGTGGCACCGCCCCTTTTATGACTAAGCAATTTTCTATGTTTCGGGAGCCACAATTCGAAGAAAAATTTACATATCGTAATAAAGTTGGGTACAGATATTTTCCTTATAGCAAGTAAAAATGGATAGGATTGGTTAAGTACCACGCCCACTTTATATAAATGACTTTAAAAGGGTCGTAGGCCAAAATAATAAGTTAAATTTTAGCGGAAAATTGTTTTGTACCAATCGTGTTTTGTGCCATTATAACATGAAATGGGAAAAATTCAAATCTTGCGGCGTGGCACTGTCCCTTTCTTACAATGCATTTCCCAACGTTTCTGGAGCCATAACTCGACGAAAAATTTGGTGTTTAACAGGATATATTTTCAGTAAAAATGGACTAAATCGGGTAAATCGCCTTCTTTGATATAAAATATTTTGTAAAAGTGCGTAGATGCAGGTAATAAGCTATTTCTAGTAAATGTTGGAATGTTTCCATAATAACCCTGTCCTTTTTTTGTAATAACGCTTTTTAGTACAATGGCAATTGTGTGTTTATGTTTATTGTTCTGTTATATCTTTATTTAAAAATACACAGTTGGAAAATCACTAAGGCTGTAGAAAAACTGCATTATTACCCGCTCAAAGTCATTGGTGTTAGCTTCTGTATCTTTTTGCTTCTTTTAAACAAAAATTAGTTCAGAATAGAACAATATATATTATTGCGCAGCCTTGTAACACTATTAAGCACACAAAACAAACAACAACAGCATTTCAAGTGTACAGCTGGGTATGTAATGTTCGGTTTCACCCTAACTTAGACTTCCTTACTTGTTTATTTATTCACCTTACGCGACAATAATGGTGGCGAGTCAGTCCAGCAACTCTAATTGCAAGCGGTGAACGCTTGCTTATAGCAATTTGTGATTATTTACTACAGTTCTACCTGAAAAATTACTAAATCATACGAGAGCCCACACTTCGGATTCGACACGATGTGTGATTAACTCATTCCGTCCTATTTAAATCAACAATTTGATAGGTCTTCCTTATGTTCCTCTTAGCCTTAAACAGCACTGCAACGCATTATGAATTCCCTACTTCGCATAACTTTTCAGCAAATCCAATCATCAATTTAAATATGAACATCCTCAAAATGCGCCAGAATAAGTATAACATACAGACAAATACATAAATTATACTTAACATCACACAAATATTCATACGTGGGGTAAAATTGTAAAACACTTTTGCTCATGGTCTGTAAGTATCGATTCACACAGCAGATGTGGGCTTAATTATTTAGGCAGAAATGCAGGTGTTGTGCGTAGTCTCACGTCGCATCTTAGGTACATAATTAATTTTTAAGATTTATTGGACCAACAAGCCACAGTTGCAGTAAAAGATATGAGTGGTAGCAGCTGTTCTAATATAAGGTAGATGAAGAGCACTTAATTATATACATAGATGTGATTTGAACAGGAAGTCATAGTAAACCGCTACTAGCTAGTGTTAGAAATGGATACGTGGCTTAAGCATATGAAATAATTTTTTGTAACTTTCCTACTTTGTAATACAACCCTGTTTAAGTATAGAGACTGAATTCTAAAAATTTGGCTATAACGGCTTCTTCGAGCTTTACTTTTTCACGAATTACTAAAGAGTAAGCACGAAGAAGTAAGTACAAATGAAATTAATTGTTTTAAAATTGGATTTTTGTAATTAATATAAATATTTGACAGATATTAAAACCGACGCTTTAATATAATCAACTTGTATCGTGTTCTTAATATTTTCGTTCTAATAATCAGTTGCATTCGCCGCCGCAACATTATTTTAATATTTCTTCCACGAATCAATGTGAAGAAAATCGCAATTTTACGTTTTTACATGAAACGCTATAATTTAAGAAATTACGCCACGTCGCCGAAAATGCCAAAATCGAATAATGATTCATCTAGCGATAGCGAGGCTGATCGTACTGTCATTCAAGATGACACAATCAGCAATCTTCAGGAACAAGTCCACAAATTGCAACTGTCCTTGGAAGCCTCCGAAAGAGACAGACTAAACTTGATGAAAACGCTCGCTTCGTCAACGACCGCAAATAATATGTCTTGCGAGTTTTCATCTGAATCATCTGCTCATAACACGACAAATATTTATGCAAATGACTCTACTGCCGCCTACTGTTCAGCCACCATATTGGCCACCGCCGCCTCATGTCTAGTATACACACTGTCACACACTGCTGCGGATTATCCAATCCGCACATTACCAGAAATCTCATCTGCTGCCGCTGGTTACCCAGCCCTTACATCACAGCACATTACAGCTACAGCCGCCAACACTACACAAATATCTACCATCACTTCTAACAGCGTTTTTCATGCCCATTCATGGAACAACAATAACATCGTATCATCGGAACAGCAATCGCCTATTGTAGCGCCACACTACACTCCACAAAGAAACTACATCACAGGAAGCCATCCTACAAATTTGCCGCCGTACAACTTTTCATACATTTGTCCCACAGCTGGTGCATCGTTAAATGCACCACTTTCGTCACCTTTAAATAATAGCCAGACACAAATGCTGATGCCAGCCTACAACCGCAAACTTCAAGATTTCCCACAGTTCTCTGGTTCGCCAGAGGAGTGGCCAATGTTTATTGTTGCTTTTCGAGAAACCACTAACATGTTTTCGTACACTAATGTTAAAAATCTACTTAGATTGCAGAAATCCCTAAAGGGAGACGTCAGGTCTAAAGTCGAATCGCTTTTAATTCATCCCTCAAGCGTGAATGCCTTAATTTCATCTATTATTTCATTTATTATAAATAAGCCGTACCCTACTGTTAGTGATTTTAGTTTATGGTTCCAACAAATTTCAATGTTTGTTGTTAAAGCAACTGAGTTGAACACATCAAATGTCAAATCCGATCAGCTGGTGAATAAAGGTAATAGATCTGTAAAAACTGTGCTTGCCATATCGTAAGAAAAGAGTAAATGCATTTTGTGTAATGAGAACCATAAATTATATCGATGCGAAAAATTTAAAGAATCAATTTATAATGAGCGTTGGGAATTTGTGAAGAAGAATCGTTTATGTTTTTGTTGCCTTTCTGATGGACATAGCGTTCACAACTGTTTACGACGTCGCGCGTGTGGTATATCATTGTGCCAAAAGTACCATAATAGACTGCTTCACAATCAGAACGATAATATTGGCAGCCCCACCTCAGCTGAAACATCTGTTGCTAATGTAAATATTTACAGCAACAACAACAATAGTCAGTTTAAACAATCTGAAGGAGAGCGTACAAACAAAAACATAAACAGACCCTTTCTAAAATTTCTGCCTGTGGAATTGCATGGGCCAAGAGGAAGCATGCAAGTCATAGCTTTCATCGATGATGGAGCAAAAGTCACATTATTAGAAGAAGATGTAGCAAGTAAAATTGGTCTCACTGGCGCGAAGGATTTGCTATGCTTAAAATGGTTTGATAATCAGACAACAAGCGAGATTTCTAAACGTTTAAACTTGGAAATCTCAGCTACCAATAACGGTGAAGGTAAGTTTTATATGAAAGGTGTCCGAACTACAAAGAAATTGTTTTTGCCACCACAAACGTTATGCGTATACAGCTTTAAGCAATTTAATGAGTCAATAAGAGATATTCCAATTGAGAGTTACGTTGACGCAGCCCCCAAAATTTTAATTGGAATGCCGCACACCAATCTCATTAGGCATTTGAAAGTAGAAAACTTTAACGATGGGTTCACAGTTCATAAAACTAAACTGGGGTGGGTGTTGTTTGGTTCTGATGAATATAATACTGATAACGTTACGGTGTGTCACGTACACATAGATGATAACGATATTAAAGAGTTGCAAAAGCAAGTGACCGATTATTTTTCCCTTGCAGGATTCAACACAAAGCTAGCGCCAATTAAGTCCGATGCAGATATTAAGGCCGATCACATTTTACGCAGCACAACTAAATGAATAGGTGATAGGTACGAAACGGGCCTGTTGTTGTTGTTGTAGCGATACGGTTGCTCCCCGAAGGTTTAGGGAGTGATCGATGTGATGGTCCTTTGCCGTTTACAGATCCGGTACGCTCCGGTAACACAGCATCATTAAGGTGCTGGCCCGACCATCTCGGGAACGATTTATATGGCCACATTAAACCTTCAGGCCAATCCGGTATTTTAGTCGCCTCTTACGACAGGCATACCTACCGCGGGTATATTCTAACCCCCTGACCCGCTGGGTTGACGAAACAGGCCTCTTGTGGCACAGTAATAATGTAGTCATGCCAGAAAGTTATGAGGTGGCATTAAAGCGACTTCAGCTGGTCGAACGAAAAATGGCACGCGATACAAATTACTCAGAATGGTTTAAAGGGAAGATAAATGAATATTTGGAAAAGGGATATACCCGAAAATTATCTGAAGTTGAAACGAAACTGCCAAATCCGCGTATATGGTATTTACCCCATTTCGCTGTTTACAATGTAAATAAAGCAAATAAGCCACGATTAGTCTTCGACGCTGCAGCTAAGGTTGACAATATGTCATTGAATTCTGCACTTATGAAGGGCCCCGCCGAATATCAGCCGATACCATTGCAGTCAATATTATTTAAATTCCGGGAAGGTAAAATAGCTATATGTGGCGACATTAGGGAAATGTTTCACCGCATAAATATTCGCGAGGCAGACCAACATTCCCAGCGGTTTCTTTGGTGTGGGGGCAATGTAAATAAAAAACCTGATGTTTACGTTATGCGAGCTGTGATTTTTGGCTCTATTTGCTCTCCATGTTCAGCGCAATACGTCAAAAATATAAATGCGCTGACTTTTCAAAACGAAAATCCACGAGCAGTCGAGGCCATTATCAATCGCCACTATGTGGATGACTATGTAGAGAGTTTCTCTAATATTGAAGAAGGTATAAACACGACGAAAAAGGTGATTGAAATTCACAGCTAAGCAGGTTTTGAGTTAAGGGGTTTCGTTTCCAACACTGAGGTGCTGCTCCAATCTATTGATAAATCACTTTTACGCCAATGTAACTCTAAAAATTTATGTAATACATATTACGAATACGAAAAGGTCCTTGGAATGCATTGGGATGCAAAGCGTGATATACTCTCTATTAATTTAACCTTTGCAAGAATACCGAAGCTAGTTTTGGATGGTAGTCGGCGGCCAACGAAGGCAGAAGTACTAGGAATAGCTATGTCGATATTTGATCCTTTCGATTTTTTGGCAAATGTTACGCTCGCACCAAAAATTTTATTGCAACGATTGTGGCGACTAAATATAGGTTGGCACGATGCCATACCGGACGAAATTTATGAAAAATGGTACGAGTGGTATGCTATGCTTGACCAGCTAAAACAATTCAGCATTCCTCGGTGTTATGGCAGCGTATTCAAAGATCCGGCTACTAAAGTGCAGTTACATATATTTGTAGATGCGAGTGAGCTAGCCTTTGCGGCTGCTGCATACTTCCGCATATGCCATGCTGATAATATTAGTGTAACTTTTGTCGCAGCCAAGTGTCGGTGCAGTCCTTTGAAGCCAATGTCAATTCCCCGACTAGAGTTACAAGCTGCGGTGCTAGGAACGCGTTTGAGCAAAGCAATCCAAGATAGTCAAACGGTTGTACCAGAAACAACAATATTTTGGTCGGACTCAAAAACAGTCATTCAGTGGATTCGGTCTGAAGCGCGCCAATACAAACAGTTTGTGTGCAATCGCATTTCAGAAGTTCTTAATGCATCAAATGTTTCGCAATGGCACTGGGTTCCTGGTACTTTGAACCCAGCTGATGACGCAACGCGACCACAGTTTAACAAGATGTTTGTTGAAAGTAGTAAGTGGATTAGTGGACCTGATTTTTTGAAAGAGCACGAAGACAAATGGCCAATTCTTCCGGCTGCGATTAAAGTGTGCAAAAACGACATCGAGATGAGAACAAATTTTATATACTCAATTAAATTAGATGAAGACGTTATACCTTTTTCTAAATTTTCGAATTTCTACAAATTTCTAAGAGTCATGCCCTGGGTCCGATATGCTGTTAAAAGGTTCCGTTCTTTAGTCCAAAATAATATCGAAACGTTTCCACAACCATTAAAGATCACTGCTAAAGATATTAAAGAAACCGAATTCATGGTGGTTCGACAAGTGCAGGAGGACATATTTGCCGAAGATATAGACACATTGAGGAATGAAGAGCAGCTTTCGAAAAATAGTCCGTTGTACACTTTAACCCCCATAATGGATGACCAAGGAATATTGCGCCTAGGCGGTCGGATCGACAATGCTCAATGCGTAGACTTATCAACCAGACGACCAATTATCCTACCAAAAGCCCACCTTATGTCGCGTTTAGTAGTACGTCATTATCAGGAGCTATTTTATCATCAGAACAGTGAGGCTATTATCGGTGCGATACGGCCCAAATATTGGATTCCCAACGTACGATGTCTTTTGCGGTCTATTAAAAGCGCCTGTCAGCTTTGTAAAAATGCAGCTGTTACTCCAAGGAATCCCCTCATGGGCCAAGTACCACCTGATCGGCTCACACCATATGTTAGACCTTTTTCGTGTACGGAAGTGGACTATTTCGGACCTGTTTTTGTTTCTATAGGGCGGCGACGTGAAAAGAGATGGATTGCGTTGTTTACGTGCCTAACCGTTCGAGCGATCCACTTGGAGGTAGCCAAAGATCTATCGGCTGACGCAGCGATCTTATTCCTCCGGAACTTCGTAAATCGCAGAGGTGTTCCCGTACGTATGCGTAGTGATAGGGGTACCAATTTCGTGGGAGCGAGTAAGATTGAGTGGTTGCACATAGCTGAGCGTCTTGGAGATGAATGCACCCGCCGTGGTATTGAATGGGTATTCAACACGCCTGGAAATCCAGAAGCCGGGGGTGCATGGGAAAGAATGGTCCGTAGTGTGAAAAGAGTATTGGCATTCACTTTGAAAGAGGTAGCACCCCAGATTTAAACGCTGCACCATCTACTAATTGAGGCCGAAAATTTAATAAATTCTCATCCGCTTACGCATTTGCCTCTGGCAAGTATTCAAGATGATCAATTAACGCCTAATCATTTCATTCTGGGTGGCCCAAGCTATATACAAACTTCAGCAGATTCTCAAGAAACATGTTTGAGAAAACAATGGCGAATTTTGCAATGTCTAAAACAAACCTTTTGGCGCAGATGGGTTCTGGAGTATCTGCCAACATTGACCAGACGCACTAAGTGGTATGAAAGAGTTACTCCAATTAAAGTTGGGGATGTTGTGATTGTGTGTGATGGTAATGAGAATTTGGGCGAGTGGAGGCGTGGAATTTTGTTGGAAGTATTCGTGGCTCCAGATGGGCAGGTAAGGTCGGCATTAGTAAAGACATCGAGTGGCACCTTGAGAAGACCAGCATCAAAGTTAGCTGTAATGGATATACGAGGTGAACCTCAAATCACAGACGCTCCTTCGGTTCACGGGAGGCGGGATGTTAGAAATGGATATGTGGCTTAAGCATATGAAATAATTTTTTATAACTTTCCTACTTTGTAATACAACCCTGTTTAAGTATAGAGACTGAATTCTAAAAATTTGGCTATAACGGCTTCTTCGAGCTTCACTTTTTCACGTATTACTAAAGAGGAAGCACGAAGAAGTAAGTACAAATGAAATTAATTGTTTTAAAATTGGATTTTTGTAATTAATATAAATGTTTGACAGATATTAAAACCGACGCTTTAATATAATCAACTTGTATCGTGTTCTTAATATTTTCGTGCTAAAAATCAGTTGCATTCGCCGCCGCAACAGCTAGCCTTATTACACTGTGCAACATTTTCATGGTTAGTTATCTGATAATCTCATTTTTTGTTGAAAGCACATCCCATAGGGAGTAGGAACCCTAAAACTTTCTGTTGAAGACATGATCCAATTTTCGGACTACGTCCACCCCCCTCCGTTTGGCAACACCCGGCCAGTGCGGCCAAGCGCAAGTGCTGCAACCAAATCACAATCAAATCAATTTACACAAACTACCCGCCCACACGCATCTATCGTGTCAGCTCGTGCTCGCTACCCAACGCAGTTTTTATTTTAGCGCCCGCCCGCCGTCGCGCAGTTTTTAATACTTAATAAAAATAATTTGTAATCGTGTTTATATTGTGACGAATATTAGTGACACTAAGTGATACTCACATCACTAGTCTGATGCTTTTAAATGAAGCCACAACAACAATAAAGCAGGCAGTCACTTGTATCTACATAAACGAATCAATCATTATATCTACACATATGTACGTGCACGCCGTGGAGAGAGACGCACAAACACATGCATATATCTCATCTGAGATACTCCCAATAGTACACAATTATCTGTGGAAGTAGTTATTTTATAGCTGGTAATTTTATATATGGTAGCAAATTCCAGAAATAGAAACGCGTAGAAATATGTCAACGAGGAAACCAAAAAGTATAAAAGCAGCAGCAGTTGAGGTACGAGGAGTCAGTTTGATTTAAGCACGCTATCAGTCGAGTAGTAGAAGTGTTACTGTGAAGTGCTTTAATAGAGGCCATTTTGCATTATTGAATAGTGGAGTTATTTACTCAAGAGTCTAGTGATTCGAACGTTAGTAGAATGTTGCAAATAAGCGAAATTGCACTAAATTCGTTACAAGTATTGCTCATGTGTTTGGTCCCCTGTTTCTCAAAAGCATATAAAGCGTCTTGAGTCAATTCAAAAGCAAGTTTTGATATTTGCCTTGCGCGGCCTTAATTGGGACTCAAGTCTCCACCTTCCTCCATACAGAAGTAGACTTCTTCTTATTAACTTACCCACTCTGGAAAATCGGAGAATATTACTGGGGGTATTGTTCATCCATAAGCTAATTATTGGAGGAATTGATTCTGCGGACCTCCTCAGCCGCTTGTTTTTTGCGGTTTCCCCTAGAGTATCCAGACACTACGTTCCTTTCTATTTACCCCTTTGTCGACGAAACTTTGCTAAAAATAATCCTCTTCTTATCTGGTGCGCGCACTACAATGACTTGTAGAGCTGCATCAGTCTTGAATGTACTTTTGCCACTATACGTAATGCAATACTTGCCTATCTAATTTAAGAGATACAAGCTAATTTAATTTGCCGGCATTTTATTCCTTCCATAAAAAAACAGGTACTATCTCGCTTAAGGAGGGAAGAACATTTATCATTAAGAAAGAACGAGACAGTACTGTGTTGATTGGAATCTGTTGCTTTCCAACAACGTAAAAAACATGCTTTTTCATGAGTCACTGACCGGAATCGTATGCATTCCGGCAGTATAATCTTATGGGTCAGACAGCGAGCAGATTGGAATCGGGTGCATTCCAACAACACAGGTCATGTTACTTTTTTATGCCTTGTGATGGCGGATCCTCATTACACTTCTCTTAGCACTGCCGGATTCCCATGACATGCTGATTGGAATCTTGTTGCATTCCAACAGAAAGATTGGAATCCACTGCATTCCGAAATCATGCTGAGCGGAATCTGATGCATTCCGCCAGTATAAGATTTCAGCATAAGATCTTATTTCTGCTCATATTTCTTATTATTATTATATTCTGAAATTAAAGAGTAATGTTCATTAATATATCTTTGTTTGTAATATAAAATTGTTGAAATCTCGATATATCTTAAATTTTATCTTTTGAGTTGTATATTTATATATCTTTTATATTATGCAGTCGGCCATAGTTTGTCGTGGACTTTAAATAATAAATAAATAAATAAATAAATTGGTGTCAGAAGAGGAATTGTTGAATAAATTCCGAAGATTGCGAATACAACTTGGGCATGGCAAAGTTGAGTGAATTGAGAATCCAGCAACTGAAGAAGGAGTTGGAGAGTTGTGGATTGAATACAACCCGCAATAAACTCGAACTTCAGGCACGACTACGAGACGCTAGGGTGTCGAAAGGAATTAACGTGGATGATGATGTCTTTCATCCTGATGGGGACGAGACAGCAACGAATATTTGAAGAGAAAAACGAAACATCGCAGACAAATACGAGCACAGACTTGAACATGATTTTGTCTGCAATATCTGCTCAAACATCCAGAATGGCATCCCAACTGGAATCCCAGAAGAACCGTATAACATCCAAGAATGAAGCCCAGGAAAGACAAGTGGCATCTCAACTGGCAGAACAGAAGACATATATGGCATCCAAAATGGAATAACAGGAGACACGTATATCCGAAATGTCGTCGCAAATGTCATCTCAGCTTTAATCACACGAGAACCATATGACAGCGAAGATTGAAGCACAAGAGGCACGAATATCCGAAATGCCGGCGCAAATTTCAGCACAGATATCATCGCAGATATCTGCTCAACTGGAAGAGCAAGAAACACATATTTCCTCGAAGTTGGAGGCGCAAGATATAAAAATTCTACAGTTTGAGGAATAAATCGAGGCCGAGGTGGATGCTTTGAGAGGACGTATCGAGCAGTTGCAACTAAATCACCCAGCAGTTTCAGCGAGTAATCCAAAGGTAAAAACACCATCCTTTGACGGTTCTATTCCTTTCCAGGTCTTTAAGCTACAGTTTGAGAAGAACGCAGCAGTGAACAACTGGAATGCTGATGATAAAGTTGCGGCACTGTTCATGGCATTGAAAAGGCCTGCAGCTGAGATCTTACAAACCATTCTAGAGGGCGAACGGAACTATTATGAAGCATTGATCGGCGCTCTAGAGAGGCGATACGGAACCGAGCCTAGGAGACAGGTATACCAAATGGAGTTACTGAACCGCTTCCAGAGGGATGGGGAAGCATTGCAAGAGTTTGCGTTGGATGCTAAAAGCCTGGCAAATTTAGCGAATGCGGACGCACCTCTCGAATACACCGAAAAGGTAAAAATTCAGAGCTTTATTACTGGAATGCGGGATGTCGAAAGGAAGCGAGCGACATACGCAAACCCAAAACCTACATTCGCAGAAACGGTATCACATGCTCTGATTCAGGAAACAGCGTCGCTTCTGTGTAAGCCAGTTTTCAAAGCACGCCGTGTGGAAGTTTAAAAAGGCCAGAGTGGGGTAGATGCAATTTTGGAAGCTTTAAAAGGAACGCAACAAAAGAATAATTTTGCAATCAAATGTTTTAAGTGTGGAAAGACACTGCACATTGCACGTCATTGCAGCACCGGTCCTGGTAGTTCCAACTTGACTGGTCGTAAAAGTAAAACTGGAGAGATAAGCAAGAGCGAGTCAGATGTAAAGATCGAAAACTTGACCCAGCTATTGAATGTCCTGTGATATCTATATCGCAAAGTGGAAGAAACTCGAGCAGTCTTACTGCCAAAGGAAATGTGGATGGCAAGGAGCATGTACTGACTGTAGATACGGGCGCATCTCATTCCTTAATCCGATCTGATTTGGCCAACAATAGAGTAAAGCCATTACCTGGAGCAAGATTGCATACGGTCACTGGCGAGTATAACCAAGTCCGGGGAGAAGTGATCTGTGAAGTCTTAATTGGGAAGGTCTGGTTCTACACAAATTCGTTGTAGCGGAGATTGTTGATGAAGTCATTTTGGGAGTGGATTTCTTGGTTGACCATGATCGAGATCGATATGCAGAGAAGTGTGATGCGTTATAACTACCAGGATGTGCCACTTAACTTCAGTTTGGAGAAAGGGTCCAGCAGTAAGCGAGTGCTAGTGGAGAAGACTCGACAGAGACCACGAAAGTCAAAGGTAAAGGTGGATGGAACGAATGGGCCAAATAAAGCGAAATCAAAGGTACCTGCGAGAGGAATACTGGCATTGACAAAACCAAATGGAGGCACAAAAACGAAGGAAAGAATTTCCAAGAAGGAATTCGAGGGTAGTTTCAAGCTACGGCGCACTACTGCTGTAGAACGTGGGAACGATACTGATTATGGGAAGCCAATCTGTCAAGCGCAAGCTCCGCGAATTAGTTCACTGACCAAAGAACAGAGTGTGAGGGAACGGCACAGGGTAATGAGTAGTAGGATGAAACACAGGTACGACAAGAACTATAATCCGGAAGGTTTCTTGGAAGGAGATTTGGTACTGCTATACAACCCTCACCGGCGGAAAGGTGTTCCATCCAAATTTTGGTGCAGTTGGGAAGGCCCGTGCAGAATTGTGAAGAGGATCAGTGATGTCATCTACCGTATACAAACAATTGGAAAACCACGAAATAGAAGGGTGGTTCATTTGGATTGGCTAGCAGCGGTTAGATCGAGAGATTTGTCTGATCGGGACGATCAGACTTAGGTGGCGGGCAGTGTGACGAATATTAGTGACACTAAGTGATACTCACATCACTAGTCTGATGCTAAATAAATGAAGCCACAACAACAATAAAATAGGCAAGCACTTATACGTGCACCTGTAGTTATGTTATAGCTGGTAATTTTATAGCTGGTAGCAAACTCTAGAAATAGAAACGCCTAGAAATATGTCAACGAGGAAACCTTAAAGTATAAAAGCAGCAGCAACTGTGGCGTCGGTTTGATTAAAGCACGCTATCTGTCGAGCTGTAGAAGTGTTATTGTGAAGTTCTTAAATAAAAGCCATTTTGCAATATTGAAAAGTGGATATATTTATTCAACAGTTTAGTGATTCGAACGTTAGTAGAAGGTTGCAAATAAGCGAAATTGCACTAAATTCGTTACAGTATTTAAAGTTAAACTTTTGAATTAAATACAAGTTTTACTTAAATGAAGTGTCTTGTTAATTACAAAGATACATACAAATTTAACTTAGTTAAATAAAGTGCCTAGTGCAGTTAAAATTATACACTTTCTTTAATGACATCAACTTATTCTTCGTGGTGTCATTCGTCGCAAGATCAACGGGTTTGGCTCTTTCACTAGGCCTGAGAAGATAGAAATTATGGCATATTTTCTAAGGTAAATGGTGTCAATTAGACTTATGAATAAAAACGAAGCAATTGCTTATTAGCAAAGGCCATTGCTGAAAAGGCTATTAATTGAACTAATAAGCAATTGTTAATTATTATATGAATAAGAACTTAAGGTACTGCTGCTTTTTCTACAAAGTTTAAGCAACACATATATATATGTTGAAACATTTTCGTAGATATCATTTACATCAGAAATTGGCATAGAGCAGATGTGACCATACGTGAAATCAATCTTGCCGAACATTACCGAACTTTCGGATAATGAGAAAGTCGATAAGCAACTCAATTTCGTAAGAGCACTAAAAGAGCATAAGGTAATTTTTAACAAATCACAAGTGTAGCAAATAAAAGATGAAAGGTAGTCTGCTTTACAAGCGCTAACTGCAAAATATGAAGTAACTAGCAGACCCGTCAGACGTTGTTCTGCCCTAAATTTGGTCTATCTGCATACATTTTAATAAGCTTTTTCCGTCTAGCCCTGCCCTACCCCCCTCTTCACTTTTTCTTAATCCTTTTATTCTCTCCTCCCTCCGTCTTTTTCGCTGCATCTATTTCTATCTTCGTCTCACTCTATGTATTTCTCAGTCTTCTTCCCTCTTTTCTCTTCTCTGAAGTTTTTCCCATTCTTTTTCATCCCTTATTGCCAATCCCAGAGGGTGGTATGTATTTTGTTCCAGTCCCATTCCGAGTCCCAGTCGTAGTCCTAATCCCAGTCCCAGCCCGTTTCTGGTCTACTTCCCGGAAAAAAAGGATCGTAAATACTAATATAGGCAAATTTATATACCAAATTTCAGGTAAATCGAATAGGACGTATGTATGTTAATTCATGTCTTTATTTCGGCTTCGCATGCATATTTATCAGTATTGCCAGGTTGATGCGACTGAATCGAATATCACAATGAAAATTACTTTAAAGTTCTCAGCAACAGCTTTCATTTGATATCCATATTACAGACATATTCTAGGGATATCCGGGTCCAGGTTTTGGCCTATATTTCGAGACCCTAGTCACCCAGGGGTATAAAGATTACTCTGTACTAAAGCACACATAAACAGCTTTAAGTTGATACCCATAATCTAAAAACACATCCCCGTGTTAGCCTGATCCACGTTTTGGCCCATATATCGAGACCGTAGTTACCAATAGGTATGAAAAATACCCTGTACTAAAGCACTCATCAACAGCTTTCATTTGTTATCCACATTTTATAAACACATTCTAGGGGTACCCGCGTCCACGTTTTGACCTATATTTCGAGACACTAGTCACCCACGGGTACGAAAAATATCCCGTATCAAAGTACTGATAAACAGCTTCCATTTGATACCTATTTGGACAAACATTTCCAGGATTACCCAAGTCCACGTTTTGATCTCAAGACCCTAGCCAGAACGGGATAAAAAGTATCCTATGTCTGTCTCCTGGTTCTAAGCTGCCTCGCCACTAATTTTCAACCAAATCTGTTCATCCGTTCTTGAGTTATAAATAGTGTAGCTAACACCACTTCCTTTTATATATATACATCACATTAGAAACTTCAAAAATAACAGCATTTCTCCACTATTTAATGGATGTTATCTATCTATACTATAATAAATATATAGAAAATCGTATCTGTACATCCAAGATTTCTAAAAAAAATGAGTGTACTTGACGTTTGGAATGTCGTAGAATCCATCCGTAGAATCCATCCAGTTGTTTAAGCTATAATTAAGCTACTTTTAAGGAGTTTTTTTTTTTTTTGAAAAACGAAGGAAAATGCACTTAGTTTCCAAACAAATATCAAAGAATGCCTTTGCAAAGTTTTTTTTCAATTTCATATAAATTAAAAATCAAATTCATGAATAGATACAGTGGCGCACCAAAAAAAAATTATTTTACGCTCCCATATTACGATAATCGGTTAAAATGAGGTTACCTAAAACCTCTAAATATGCGTACAATATGGGTATCAAACAATAGAGGAAGATCACAGGTTTCATTTGAATTTTGTGATATTTCGACAAATTTATCGATAACTGAGTTATCGGTCAAAATGTATTTGCTCCAAAATCTATAAATTTACCTACAATCTATCTATCTATCTATCTATCTTCTATATATCTATACTATAATAAATCTCTAGAAAATCGTGTCTGTACATCCAAGATTTCTAAAATAAAAAATTAGTGTACTTGACGTTTGGAATGTCGTAGAATCCATCGGCACCACTTTTTTCTGTTTGTCTGTTTGTCTGTATGATATCGATAATCTCGGAAACTAACGAATGGATTTTTATGACACTTTTACAGATGGATAGCCTGTAATCCAGAAGGGAATCTAGAACTTATTTCATTAAAATCGCGTGAGAAACAAAAAAGATATAGTTGTTTAAGCTATAATTAAGCTAATTTTAAGGATTTTTTTTTTTAAACGAAGGAAAATGCACTTAGTTTCCAAACAATCTATCTATCTATCTATACTATAATAAATTTCTAGAAAATCGTGTCTGTACATCCAAGATTTCTAAAAAACAATGAGTGTACTTGACGTTTGGAATGTCGTAGAATCCATCGGCACCACTTTTTTCTGTTTGTCTGTATGATATCGATAATCTCGGAAACTAACGAATTGATTTTTATGAGACTCACAGATGGATAGCCTATAATCCAGAAGGGAATCTAGAACTTATTTCATTTAAATCGCGGTGAGAAACAAAAAAGATATAGTTGTTTAAGCTATAATTAAGCTACTTTTAAGGATTTTTTTTTTTAAAAACGAAGGAAAATGCACTTAGTTTCCAAACAAATATCAAAGAATGCCTTTGCAAAGTTTTTTTTTCAATTTCATATAAATTAAAAATCAAATTCATGAATAGATACAGTGGCGTACCAAAAAAAATTATTTTACGCTGCCATATTACGATAATCGGTTAAAATGAGGTTACCTAAAACATCTAAATATGCGTACAATATGGGCATCGAACAATAGAGGAAGGTCACAGGTTTCATTTGAATTTTGTGATATTTCGATAAATTAATCGATAACTGAGTTATCGGTCAAAATATATTTGCTCCAAAATCTTTAAATTTACCTACAATATCAAATACTTTTAGCTAAGATTTTAAAACTTTTACACGCGTTAATCAGGGACTCAAACCTTTTGGTGCAATTCGGTTTATCTATTCGCTGACAGGTGGCGCAAAGTTTTCGTGTGTACTGCGATGCTTTGGTAGGTGTGCGATTGGTTGTCGTACACATACACTAAATAAAATTAAAAAAAAAATAAGGGCCACTTTAATATAAATACGCATCCCGAACAACGTCGGGTACCCTGCTAGTTATACATATAATCCTTCCTCTTCAATCACTCTATCTACTAAAAAAAAGCGCATCAAAATCCGTTGCGTATTTTTAAAGGTTTGAGCGTTAAAAGGGACATAGGGACAGAAAAAGCGACTCTATTTTATACTACGTAGTGATAGCGATACATGCAAAAATACCAAAAGTAAAACTTTTGTTTAAGAATTTTAAGGAAATGTTCAATATTTTTAACGAACGAGTATTTTTCGAGTGATGTATGAATTCTTAACCATTTATTATTATTTGTGTATGTAAATGCATATGTGTGTCAAGCTGATATGAAAACACAAACATACATATAAAGTTTATAGTATAGCCGAAGTTAAATAGCGCAGCGAATGCTATTGTATATACGTATGTGTCGCATCATGTCTCACTCAAAAGTAATTTGCTCGCACAGGTGACACCGAACAATCACACACACGAATTTTTTGGTAAAAATGTTACTTTTGTTTAAACTATTTGGCTGATATAAGAAAGGAATCAAGTATTTTTTTTTTTTTTTTTGATGCAGAAAGAAGGTAAATATTTCAAAATTTTATTGAAAAGTAGAATTTTTCAAATTCATCCTTCCGTTTATGAGTTAAAGTTGTTTAAACAAAAAATTTATGATTTTTTACTACATTTTGGCAATTTGCCACGCCCCTATAACATATACCTTTAAATTATGTTAACTGTACCATCTCACGTAGCTCAGCTTTCAAATGCAAAAAACCGTTTTAAAATGGGAGCATTCTGTATGAAGTTATGTCCATACATGGCATTTAGCGACTTTAGTTTATAAGATTTATAGATATAGATATAGATACCACGAACAGTATTCCTGCCATGATTCCAAGGGCTTTTGATTTCGCCCTGCAGAACTTTTTCATTTTCTTCTACTTAATATGGTAAATGTCACACCCATTTTACAGAGTTTTTTCTAAAGTTATATTTTGCGTCAATAAACCAATCCAATTACCGTGTTTCATCCCTTTTTTCGGATTTGGTATAGAATTATGGCATTTTTTTAATTTTTCGTAATTTTGTAAATGGAAAAACTGGGCGTGATCATAGTCGAATTTCGGCCATTTTGTATACCAATACAAAGTGAGTTCAGATAAGTACGTGAACTGAGCTTAGTAAAGATATATCGATTTTTGCTCAAGTTATCGTCTTAACGGCCCACCTGAAGGACAGACGGTCGAATGTGTATAAAAACTGGGCGTGGCTTCAACCGATTTCACAGAAAACAGTTAACGTCCTAGAAACTAAGCCCCTACCAAATTTCACAAGGATTGTTAAATTTTTGTTCGACTAATGGCATTAAAAGTGTACTAGACAAATGAAATGAAAAAGTGCGGAGCCACGCTCATTTTGAAAATTTCTTTTATTTTTGTATTTTGTTGCACCATATCATTACTGGAGTTGAATACTAACATAATTTACTTATATACTGTAAATATATTAAATTTTTTTATAAAATTTTACTTAAAAAAAAATTTGTTTAAAGTGGGCGTGGTCGTTCTCCGGTTTTGCTAATTTTTATTAAGCATACATATAGTAATAGGGGTAACGTTCCTGCCAAATTTCATAATGATATCTTCAGCGACTGCCAAATTACAGCTTGCAAAACTTTTAAATTACCTTCTTTTAAAAGTGGGCGGTTCCACTCCCATTGTCCAAAATTTTACTAATTTTCTATTCTGCGTCATAAGTTCAATTCACCTACCAGGTTTCATCGCTGTATCTGTCTTTGGTAATGAATTATCGCACTTTTAGTGTTTTTCGAAATTTTCGATATCGAAAAAGTGGGCGTGGTTATAGTAAACTTCAAAAATAACAGCATTTCTCCACTATTTAATGGATGTTATCTATCTATACTATAATAAATATCTAGAAAATCGTGTCTGTACATCCAAGATTTCTAAAAAAAATGAGTGTACTTGACGTTTGGAATGTCGTAGAATCCATCCGTAGAATCCATTCAGTTGTTTAAGCTACAGTGGAACCTCGGTTAATGAACGCCCCGCATAACGAACATTTCGCATAACGAATACATTTTTTTGGGAAAAAAGTTTCGCTTTACGAACGAAGTCTCGCATAACAACCTAAACAGGGGAAACCCCGAATTCACATTATTGGGCTGTCTGCGTTTAGCTTTTGCTTCATAGTTCAGAATTTTGTTTTATTTTAGTGCAGAATTGTTCGTAAAATTAACAAGACGTGTTGAAACATACAAATTTTTTATTTTTAATTTTGCTTTTATAAAAATTGCAAAATAACTAACATAAAATGCCCTCAAAAAAAAATTCGGAAAAGGAGAAAAATACAAGGACCAAAATAACTATTGAAATGAAACTCAAGATCATTCAAAAACATAAAGGAGGTTTGGGTGTGGCTGATTTAGGACGTGCGTTCAACTTGTCGAAATCAACGATTTCTACTATCCTCAAGAATCAGGACAAGCTTGAGGTGCTAAACGTTTCAAAGGGAGTATCAAGAGTTTCTTCGCAACGACCACAAATTCTCGATGATGTTGAAAGATTGCTTTTGATATGGATTAACGAAAAGCAAATGCAAGCTGACACAATTTCGCAGAATATAATTTGTGAGAAGGCTAAAACGATATTCACTACTCTGATTGAAAAGTCGCCAGGAACATCAACAGCAAGAAGGGAAGACTTCAAAGCAAGTAAGGGGTGGTTCGAGAATTTCAAAAAACGTACTGGTATTCATAGCGTTATAAGGCATGGTGAAGCAGCAAGCTCAGACGCTAAGGCTGCCGAGAGTTATGTAGGCGAATTCAAGAAGCTTGTGGATACTGAGGGTTACTTGCCCCAGCAGGTGTTTAATTGCGACGAAACGGGTCTTTTTTGGAAAAAGATGCCCAAGCGAACTTACATAACAGTAGAGGAGAAAGCAATGCCCGGCCATAAGCCAATGAAAGACCGCCTTACTCTGCTTTTTTGTTCCAATGCAAGTGGCGACTTGAAAATAAAACCGCTACTTGTCTATCATTCAGAGAATCCACGTGCCTTCAAAAAGCATAATGTTGACAAGAGTAAGCTAAATGTCATGTGGAAGTCGAACAGTAAAGCTTGGGTGACACGTGTTCTTTTTACTGAGTGGATCAATAATGTTTTTGGCCCCTCTGTGCTGAAATATTTGATTGAGATGGATTTGCCTCTTCGTGTCCTGCTTATTATGGATAACGCTCCTTCACATCCACCAAGTTTACAAGATGAACTCATTGAAGAGTTTAAATTCATCAAAATTCACTTTTTGCCACCTAATACAACCCCATTGCTTCAGCCCATGGATCAGCAAGTGATTTCTAACTTCAAGAAGCTTTACACAAAAGAACTTTTCCAGCATTGCTTTGACGTGACTGAAAAAACAAATCTTACTCTAAAAGAGTTTTGGAAAGATCACTTCCACATTGTTGCCTGTCTCAAAATTATTGATAAGGCATGGAAAGGCGTTACTAAGAGAACACTCGAATCTTCCTGGAAAAATCTTTGGCCCGACCGCTTTGCCGAATGCACATTTGAAGGACTCGACGCAGTATCTACGGATCCAATAACCAACGAAATAATATTTTTGGCTGACCGTATTGGGCTAGAGGTGGATGGAAATGACATCGCTGAACTTGTGGCAGAGCACAGTGAAGATCTGACTACCGACGAGCTTATAGAATTGCAATGTGATTTACAACAAGATGTTAAGAAGCAAACTTTATCAGACGAGGAGATAACCGAAGAACAGCAACCGTCTAGTGCAATCAGAGAAATGCTCAAAGCATGGGAGTTTGTGGCATCATACGTTAAAAAGCATCACCCCAGTCAGACAGCGGCAGTACGTGCAACAGAATTATTCAACGATAATTCTGTGTCCCATTTTGAACAAATTTTGAAGGGACGTCAGAAACAAACGACTCTAGACAGTTTTTTGCTTAATGTAGATTAATAATGCTAGGTACTAGGTTTCTTTCAATAAAAATTCAAATTGAAACATATAAGACTGTATTTTTTTTCGACCTGGAACGCATTATTTTAGTTTACATTGATTCTTATAGGAATAATGGTTTTGCTTAACGAACGTTTTGCATAACGAGCAAGATGCTAGAACCAATTGTGTACGTTAACCGAGGGTACACTGTATAATTAAGCTACTTTTAAGGAGTTTTTTTTTTTTTTGAAAAACGAAGGAAAATGCACTTAGTTTCCAAACAAATATCAAAGAATGCCTTTGCAAAGTTTTTTTTCAATTTCATATAAATTAAAAATCAAATTCATGAATAGATACAGTGGCGCACCAAAAAAAAATTATTTTACGCTCCCATATTACGATAATCGGTTAAAATGAGGTTACCTAAAACCTCTAAATACTTACTTAATTGGCGCTTAACCGTCTAAACGGTTATGGCCGTCCAACAAGGCGCGCCAGTCGCTCCTTCGCTCCGCCAACCGGCGCCAATTGGTCACACCAAGGGAGTTTAAATCGTTTTCCACCTGGTCCTTCCAACGGAGTGGGGGCCGCCCTCTACCTCTGCTTCCATAGGCGGGTTCCGATAGAAACACTTTCTTGGCCGGAGCATCATCTTTCATTCGCATAACATGGCCTAGCCAGCGCAGCCGCTGCGTTTTAATTCGCTGGACTATGTTGATGTCTGCGTATAGCTCGTACAGCTCATCATTAAATCTTCTTCGGTACTCGCCATCGCCAACGCGTAGAGGTCCATAAATCTTTCGAAGAACTTTTCTCTCGAACACTCCCAAAGCCGCTTCATCTGCTGTTGTCATGGTCCATGCTTCTGCCCCATATAGCAGGACGGGTACGATAAGTGACTTGTAGAGTATGATTTTCGTTCGCAGAGAGAGGACTTTACTTTTCAATTGCCTACCTAGTCCAAAGTAGCATTTATTGGCAAGATTGATTCTTCGCTGGATTTCAGTGCTGATGTTGTTGCTAATGTTGATGCTGGTTCCCAAATAAACGAAGTCTTTTACTATTTCGAAATTATGGCTGCCAACAGTAGCGTGGTTGCCAAGGCGCATATGCGCTGACTCTTTGCTCGATGACAGCAGGTACTTCGTTTTGTCCTCATTCACCATCAAACCCATCTTTACCGCTTCTTTTTCCAGCTTGGAGTAAGCAGAACTAACAGCGCGGGTGTTTAGGCCGATGATATCAATGTCATCAGCATATGCCAGTAATTGCACGCTTTTATGGTATATTGTTCCAGTGCGGTTAAGTTCTGCAGCTAGTATAATTTTCTCCAGCATCAAATTAAAGAAATCGCACGATAGGGGGTCACCCTGTCTGAAACCTCGTTTAGTTTCGAACGGCTCGGAGAGGTCCTTCCCAATTCTGACTGAGCTGATGGTGTTGCTCAACGTCATTTTGCACAGCCGTATAAGTTTTGCGGGGAAACCAAATTCAGACATAGCGGCATATAGGCAGCTCCTTTTCGTGCTGTCGAAGGCGGCTTTAAAGTCGACGAAGAGGTGATGTGTGTCGATTCTCTTTTCACGGGTTTTTTCCAAGATTTGGCGCATTGTGAAAATCTGGTCGATGGTAGATTTACCAGGTCTGAAGCCGCACTGATAAGGTCCAATCAGCCGGTTCACGGTGGGCTTCAATCTTTCGCACAATACACTTGAAAGGACCTTATATGCGATATTAAGAAGGCTGATTCCACGATAGTTGGTGCATTTTGCAGTATCCCCCTTCTTGTGGACTGGGCAAAGAACACTTAGATTCCAACCGTCGGGCATGCTTTCGTCCGCCCATATTTTGCTAAGAAGTTGCTGCATGCGCCTTACCAACTCCTCGCCGCCGAACTTGAATAGCTCCGCAGGCAATCCATCAGCGCCCACGGCCTTGTTGTTTTTCACTCTGGTTATTGCTATTCTAACTTCGTCATAATCGGGCGGGGGGACATATATTCCATCATCATCGATTGCGGGATCGGGTTCTTCATCTCTGCGCGGTGAATTGCTGCCTCCATTTAGGAGAGCAGAGAAGTGTTCCCTCCATAATCTAAGCACTCTCTGGACATCAGTTACAAGGTCGCCGTTTTCATTCCTACAGGAGTTTGCCCCGGTCTTAAAACCTTCCGTCTGTCGCCGTATTTTTTGGTAGAATTTTCGGGCGTTATTCCTGGTGGCTAGCAGCTCAAGCTCCTCGCACTCACGCCTTTCTGCTTCTGCTTTTTTCTTCCTGAAAAGGCGTCTCGCTTCCCTTTTCAACTCACGATAGCGTTCAAACACTCCTCTTGTCGCGCTCGCTTTTAACGTAGCCCTGTAGGCAGCGTCTTTTCTTTCGGTTGCAACGCGGCATTCTTCATCATACCAGTTGTTTTTTCGTGGCCGCCGGTAACCAATTTTTTCCTCGGCGGCAGTATGAAGTGCTTTGGAGATATGCTCCCACTGCTCCTGTATTCCTTCAGGATGAGTTGTGCCCTCAGAGAGCAGGTGTGAGAGTCGAGTTGCGAAATCATTGGCAGTCTGTTGTGATTGAAGCTTTTCGACGTCTAGCTTTCCTTGTGTTTTTTGTTCCTTGTTTTTAGCCGCGTTGAGGCGGGTGCGTATTTTGGCTGCAACGAGATAATGGTCCGAATCGATGTTAGGTCCTCGGATCGTTCGCACATCTAAAACACTGGAGGCATGCCGTCCGTCTATCACAACGTGATCGATCTGATTGCGAGTATTTCGATCAGGAGACAGCCATGTAGCTTGATGTATCTTTTTATGCATGAACCTTGTGCTTGATATGACCATGTTTCGAGCACCGGCAAAGTCAATCAGCCTCAGTCCGTTAGGAGAAGTTTCATTGTGTAGGCTGAACTTTCCGACTGTAGGGCCAAAAACACCTTCTTTGCCCACCCTGGCGTTAAAGTCGCCAAGCACGACTTTTATATCATGACGGGGGCAGCGCTCGTATGTGCGTTCTAATTGTTCATAAAAAGTGTCTTTCACCTCATCGTCTTTCTCCTCTGTCGGCGCATGGGCGCAGATGAATGATATATTAAAAAATTTTGCTTTTATTCGAATAGCGGCGAGACGCTCGTCCACAGGCGTGAACGCCAGCACTTGGCGACAAAGTCTCTCTCCCACCACGAATCCGACGCCGAAACTGCGCTTATTCGCATGGCCACTCCAATATATGTCACAATTTTTGATCTTCTTTCTTCCTTGCTTCGTCCAACGCATTTCTTGGATGGCGGTGATGTCAGATTTTGCTTTGACGAGGACATCAACCAGCCGGGCATCTGCACCAATCCCATTCAGGGAGCGGACGTTCCAGGTGCATGCCCTCAATTCATTGTCCTTCAAACGTTTGCCATGGTCGTCATCAATAGAGAGTGTATTTATCCGAGGCTTGTTGTTATATTTCATTGGAGTATGGTTTTACGTGACGGGTCCCAAGCCCAGCGCACAACCCGCTCAGCGGGAGTGAAAATATTACTTGGCACGTTTATATAGCGAGCCGCTTGCTCCAAGACAGACGCCCGCTTGCAGCCGCACCTAGAGGTGTACAGACGCTGCCGATGAAATCTCCCCCGGCTAGCCCTTAAACCAATTATGTCAGAGTGGCCTAGCCAGGTTGTCGCCTTCTCACATTAGCTCACCGCTAAACGGGTGTTTAGCGGCTACCCAGAGGATACTTGGCCGCAAGCGACCGGCAGTAGTGAGCTGCTTGAACCGCATGCAAAAGAATCGCTCTGGCCATTCCCAGGTGAATGGCGGTCAGAAGCTTTCCCCACTTTCGTGGGCTTCTACACACGGCCCACCCTCCTCTAAATATGCGTACAATATAGGTATCAAACAATAGAGGAAGATCACAGGTTTCATTTGAATTTTGTGATATTTCGATAAATTAATCGATAACTGAGTTATCGGTCAAAATGTATTTGCTCCAAAATCTATAAATTTACCTACAATCTATCTATCTATCTATCTATCTTCTATATATCTATACTATAATAAATCTCTAGAAAATCGTGTCTGTACATCCAAGATTTCTAAAATAAAAAATGAGTGTACTTGACGTTTGGAATGTCGTAGAATCCATCGGCACCACTTTTTTCTGTTTGTCTGTTTGTCTGTATGATATCGATAATCTCGGAAACTAACGAATGGATTTTTATGACACTTTTACAGATGGATAGCTTGTAATCCAGAAGGGAATCTAGAACTTATTTCATTAAAATCGCGTGAGAAACAAAAAAGATATAGTTGTTTAAGCTATAATTAAGCTAATTTTAAGGATTTTTTTTTTTTAAACGAAGGAAAATGCACTTAGTTTCCAAACAAATATCAAAGAATGCCTTTGCAAAGTTTTTTTTCAATTTCATATAAATTAAAAATCAAATTCATGAATAGATACAGTGGCGCACCAAAAAAAAATTATTTTACGCTCCCATATTACGATAATCGGTTAAAATGAGGTTACCTAAAACCTCTAAATATGCGTACAATATAGGTATCAAACAATAGAGGAAGATCACAGGTTTCATTTGAATTTTGTGATATTTCGATAAATTAATCGATAACTGAGTTATCGGTCAAAATGTATTTGCTCCAAAATCTATAAATTTACCTACAATCTATCTATCTATCTATCTATCTTCTATATATCTATACTATAATAAATTTCTAGAAAATCGTGTCTGTACATCCAAGATTTCTAAAAAACAATGAGTGTACTTGACGTTTGGAATGTCGTAGAATCCATCGGCACCACTTTTTTCTGTTTTTTAAAATTTTACTTAAAAAACAATTTGTTTGAAATGGGCGTGGTCGTTCTAAACTTTTAAATTACCTTCTTTTAAAAGTGGGCGGTTCCACTCCCATTGTCCAAAATTTTACTAATTTTCTATTCTGCGTCATAAGTTCAATTCACCTACCAAATTTCATCGCTGTATCTGTCTTTGGTAATGAATTATCGCACTTTTAGTGTTTTTCGAAATTTTCGATTTCGAAAAAGTGGGCGTGGTTATAGTCCGATTTCGTTAATTTTAAATAGCGATCTGAGACGAGTGCCCAGGAACCTACATACCAAATTTCATCAAGATACCTCAAAACTTACTCAAGTTATCGTGTTTACGGACGGACGGACATGGCTCAATCAAATTTTTTTTCGATACTGATGCTTTTGATATATCTATCTCGATTCCTTTATACCTGTACAACCAACCGTTATCCAGCAGAGCTCACAGAGTATAATAAAGGCTATGAATTTTTTTTAAATGAATTAATTTTTTTTGTACAAAGGATTTACTCCCCGCTATCTAAGAAAGATATCTCATAAATGAATAAAAGTTTATTTAGTTATATATATTAAATTATTTATTTAATATATTTATATTAATTTTTATTTAACAATTTTTATATACAGTTTTGTAGCCCAAACAATTATTAAATATTAGTAAATATTTCAAATTCGATCACAAAGCTGCTGCGTTAAAATTTCTCGCTTTTGCAGACCCAATTGCCTCATCACGTTGTTATTCATAGGTTCGGCTGGAACCTGTTCGGACTTTGTATTGTAAAATCGGAAACGTTGCTTTCAGTTGTCCAAAACATCGTTCAATTACTACTCGTTCTATGGAAAATAATTTATTGTAGTGCCGCTGTTGAAGAGTTATTGGATTCCTCCAAGTTGTCATCAAAAAGGAGATATACCATAACCATCATCTCCAAGAAGTAGCAAGTTTTCTGATTAGTTTTGACATCATAAATGTCCGAATTTTTAAAATTCCTGCTGTCATGTACGGGGCCTGGCCACTGGTAATCTACATTTATAAATATTTCTTTTTCATTACAAGTTGCCTGCATGATTATGCTCGTAAAGGTTTTTCTGTTGACGTACTCGTTACCGAAAGCTTGCTATTTCGGAACTGGAACATGTGTGCAATCTATCACTCCGATACAATTTGAAAAAGAGTATACTTCCTTCCATCCATTTTTTAGCAGCAATCATTTCCCCGTCAGACTTTGGAAATTTAATCCACACATGTGCCTTCTTTAAAACTTCACTCATTACTAAATTAAAAGCTTTGGAAATTGTAGTTTAATGAACTCCAAACTCTTCTGCTACGCTATTTTGACAGCCCGGATTGGAAAATTGTGCGCAGGAAGGTTTTCATCTTTTCAAATGCTGATAACAAACCTCCTCGTTTTTCGCAAGTTTAGTCCAAAAAATAGGTGCTCAACTGCTCTACGTTCTCACGATTGAATCGATATAGCTTCCGAAAGTGTTCATTATTACATTCCCTTCGCACATTATATTGTTTTCTTTTACGAATAGTCAAAAACTGTGTCATAGTTAAATGCTGCGCGAAGGAAAATCGAATAAAAACTAAATTACAAAAAATTTAGCATGGGGTAGAGCAGCCTTGAAAAATCGTAAGCAAATGCTACCTAAAAATAACAAATGTTTCATTTATTCATTCGGAATTCAGGAATTGCTTATAGAAATAAGCAAATGCTGAATGAAAACAGCAATTGCTTTTAGAAATAGCAAATGCTTATAAAAAAAAGCAATTGCTTGGATTTTTATTCATTGAAATTTAAGGAAAAGTCAAAAAAGAAATTGCTTTGTTTTATTCATCAGGGCCAATATATCAGTATACTCCAGCAAAAACACGCTTTTGTAACAGATCTTTCCACAGCGGGGCTTAGGGAATCTAACAATACAGAGTCGCTTTTGTTTGAAACTTAGAGAGCTCGAAATTTATCTTTTCAAAATTGGTCGAGCTTTTCGTTATGTTCTCCATCAAAGGGTACTACCTTATAAGTTTGGTCCGTCGCGTATTTCGATAAAAGGGTTGGTATAAACCTGTTTTCATACTCCTGGTTTGGCGTAGCTTGAAAGTTTAAGCTGCAGACATTGGTGCGTTATCGGTAACCGTATAGGTATCCTTATAACAGCTGATTCGACCAACCTTATGGGAATCAATGTAATCGATTATTGGTGCTATATCGTAACGCTAAGGTCGTAACCGTATCGTAGCCAACCAATTGGCTGTTGGTTTCTCGCCACATCCATAACCTAAAAATATTTGAGTTGGTGAATGTAATAACTTTTTCATTGTTTTCGATACGTTATGACTAAGAGACTTATTTTTTTTTGTGGAATATATTTGTAATTTTTTGTGTTTTCTTCATTTTTATGAAATTTTCACGACTTTTAGGTTAAGGCACCAATAATCTATAGCAATGTATCGTACAGGGTTACGTTAGGGATACGACTACAGCGATACGTCAAACGGCTCCAATGACTCCGCTTTTAGTCCCTCGTCAACTTTCTGGTGCATGAGTTGAAGTGTAAAGTTACTTTTTGTAGTGGGTGAACAAAAAGCCCGTTTCTGAAAGATATTTATGTAGGTATTTATACTTTCATGTATGCACATTAGACTGGGTCAATTCATTAACCGATATCGCGGCACCGATTTTTCGATAGGATTTGGGCTCAGGAAAAAAAGTTCATACGTTACGTATACCAAAAAATAATTTTTGAGCCTGTGAAAAAAAATAGCGAAAGTGTCAATTTTTCCACCAAAACACTCCCCAAAGCCCAAAAAAATATTTTTATTTTTTCAAAAAACTGTTATCGCCAACGTTTTACGACAGTTGTTTGAAAAAAAAAATATAGTTTTTGGGTTTTGAGGAGTGTTTTGCTCGAATAATTGACCCTTTCGCCAATTTTTTTCGCAGGCTCGAAAATTATTTTTTTTGGGTATGCGTAGTGGAACTTTTTTTCCTGAGCCCAAATCCTATCGAAAAATTGATGGCGCGATATCGTTTAACTTTCGTCCATACAAATCGACCCAGGTTAATGCACATATTTTTTTAATGATAACCGGAAGCTAGCATATAATAAAGCTGCAACTCAACATTGACCAAAAACACTTCTAGTTTATTCACTACATCCTCTTCCTCATTTCAATGCTGTGGTTTGCTGCATATTCTTCATACGTCTAATGGAGTTCTTTAAAATTGTGTACAAAAATTTAATATATAGAACCACAGCTTATAAATCGAGTACCTCTTAAATAGTGAACAAATTTATATTTGCATTTACTAGGAATGCAAACCGAGCCAAACCACGAACCGAACCGAAGTCGGAAGAACAACCTTTTAATTGTGGGCAAGCCACATTTCGATTAGGACAACGTTTGCCGGGTATAAATAAATAAATAAATAAATGCAAGGCGCGCATTGGCTATAGTTTTGAAGAACTTTTGAAGCTAAGTATTGAAAGTTCTGCGCAGAATATGGACCATAGTTTTCAAGAGAATATCAAAGATGAAAATTTTAGCTTTCAGCTGTAACGTTATAAAGTGTGGCTCTACTGCGTCACGTTTCTAAAATTTGTATACTCTAGACAGTATGAACAGCGTTGTTTCAATACCTTCACCAAGGAAGAGAGTGTGGAGCTGCCCAGCTGTGTGGCGCCGCTCCTAGGATGAATATTTGTTGGTCGGATGCAAGAAATTAAACAAATTTACACTAAAATTACAACCATAGTCAGGGAAAATACCCCCACAGAGGTTAAAGAAACAATCAAACTGATCAAGCCTTTCAAAATAATCAATCAAGATGAAGTAACCATGCTAATTTAAAACACCTCGGCGATAACCGTACCAGCTGCCCAGCACATGTTTTGAATTCGTCGTGAACTTCTTTATTGCTCTAGAAAAATTGCATCTAACAAGAATAATCCCGTTACTGAATCCTGGTCAGCCAGCTAGCGAAAGTGATTCGTATCACCGACATTACTTCTTTCGAAGACTTTGGAAAGCATTCTACTAGCTTATTTCACTGCAAATACAAATTTAAGGATGGACTTTTGCAACTTTTTCATAACCAGACTAAAACATACTTTTAACGGAAATTTATATTCAGCCTAAACACAATTCCCTTCTTCATTTTTCAAATATCGATTCGGACACTAGCATATTTTCGGTGATATAACATAATTTGTAATAAGCTGAAAAAATATAAAAGCAGTTGTGGTCTGCTTTTCCTTTCCTGAAAAATTGTGATAAATATTGTTACGGATTTGTTGATTTCTCGATTTTGTATATTTCAGGGTCGTTGGGTTAAGCCAAAGGTCAGTATAAATGATTGGTTAACAGAAATACTTTAAAAACCCCAGTTGTGATTCTACCAACAAAAATACTTCCCTAAGCTTGTGTAAACTCTTGCCGAGGTGATTGGTCATTTGTCGGATATATATACAGTGGGGAACGACTTGAGATGAACCTCGCCAGTGATTCCACTAGTGAGCGAAATTCCAGAGTGATACAAGCCACGACGGTTGGTCAAACGGTTTGAAGCCCAACTTAAAACTGGTATAATATGTACATATGTATGTGTAGCTTCTTAAGCACTGAATCAGCATTATTGCTTTACTTTAAAATCCCCAGTTGGGTTCTACCAACAAAAATACTTCCCTAAGCTTGTGTAAACTCTTGCCGAGGTGAGCGGTCATTCGTCGGATATATATACAGTGGGGAACGACTTGAGATGAACCTCGCCAGTGAATCCACTGGTGAGCGAAATTCCAGAGTGATACAAGCCACGACGATTGGTCAAACGGTTTGAAGCCCTACTTAAAACTGGTATAATATGTACATATGTATGTGTACCTTCTTAAGCACTGAAGCAGCATTATTGCTTTGCTTGCTCAAGCATCAACATTACATTTTTACATCACTTCCCCACATATAAAAGAATATAAAAGAATTCGTGAACATACAAAAGCACAATAAACAAGTAAGGAAGTCTAAGTTCGGATGTAACCGAACATTACATACCCATGTAGGAAAATGAACCTACGGTAACCATGGAATGTGTTTGTATGACATGTGTATCAAATGGAAGGTATTAAAGAGTATTTTATCAGGAAGTGGGCCATAGTTCTATAGGTGGACGCCATTTAGAGATATCGCCAGGGGTGACTCTAGAATTTTTTTGTACGATATGGGTATCAAACGAAAGGTGTTAATGAGTATTTTAAAAGGAAGTGGGCCTTGTTTCTATGGGGGGGGACGCCTTTTCGATATATAGCCATAAAGGTGGACCAGGGGTGACTCTAGAATTTGTTTGTACGATATGGGTATCAAATGAAAGATGTTAATGAGAATTTTAAAAGGTAGTGGGCCTTAGTTCTATAGGTGGACGTTTTTCAAGATATCGCCATAAAGGTGGGCCAGGGGTGACTCTAGAATTTTTTTGTACGATATGGGTATCAAACGAAAGGTGTTAATGAGTATTTTAAAAGGAAGTGGGCCTTGTTTCTATGGGGGGGACGCCTTTTCGATATATAGCCATAAAGGTGGGCCAGGGATGACTCTAGAATTTGTTTGTACGATATGGGTATCAAATGAAAGGTGTAAATTAATATTTTAAAAGGGAGTGGGCCTTAGTCCTATAGGTGGACGCCTTTTCGAGATATCGCCATAAAGGTGGGCCAGGGGTGACTCTAGAATTTTTTTGTACGATATGGGTATCAAACGAAAGGTGTTAATGAGTATTTTAAAAGGAAGTGGGCCTTGTTTCTATGGGGGGACGCCTTTTCGGTATATAGCCATAAAGGTGGACCAGGGGTGACTCTAGAATTTGTTTGTACGATATGGGTATCAAATTATAGGTATTAATGATGATTTTAAAAGGGAGTGGTGGTAGTTGTATATGTGAAGGCGTTTTTGAGATATCGACCAAAATGTGGACCAGGGTGACCCAGCACATCATCTTTCTAAGTGTCACACCCATTTTACAGAGTTTTTTTCTAAAGTTATATTCTGCGTCAATAAACCAATCCAATTACCGTGTTTCATCCCTTTTTTCGTATCTGGTATAGAATTATGGCATTTTTTTTAATTTTTCGTAATTTTCGAAATCGAAAAACTGGGTGTGGTCATAGTCGCATTTCGGCCATTTTGTATACCAATACAAAGTGAGTTCAGGTAAGTGCGTGAACTGAGCTTAGTAAAGATATATCTATTTTTGCTCAAGTTATCATGTTAACGGCCGACCGGAAGGACAGACCGTAGACTGTGTATAAAAACTGGGCGTGGCTTTAACCGATTTCGCCTTTTTTCACAGAAAACAGTTACCGTCCTAGAATCTAAGCCTCTACCAAATTTCAATAGGATTGTTAAATTTTTTTCGACTTATGGCATTAAAAGTATACTAGACAAATGAAATGAAAAAGAGCGGAGCCACACCCATTTTTAAAATTTCTTTTATTTTTGTATTTTGTTGCACCATATCATTACTGGAGTTGAATATTGACATAATTTACTTATATACTGTAAAGATAATATTTTTTGTTAAAATTTGACTTCAAAAAATTTTTTTTTAAGTGGGCGTGGTCGTTCTCCGATTTTGCAAATTTTTATTAAGCATAGATATAGTGATAGGGGTAACGCTCCTGCCAAATTTCATGAGCGACTGCCAAATTACAGCTTGCAACACTTTTAAATTACCTTCTTCTAAAAGTGGGCGGTGTCACGCCCATTGTCCAAAATTTTACTAATTTTCTATTCTGCGTCAAAAGTCCAACTCACCTACCAAGTTTCATCGCTGTATCCGTCTTTGTTAATGAATTATCGCACTTTTTGTGTTTTTCGAAATTTTCGATATCGAAAAAGTGGGCGTGGTTATAGTCCGATTTCGTTAATTTTAAATAGCGATCTGAGATAAGTGCCCAGGAACTTACATACCAAATTTCATCAAGATATCTCAAAATTTACTCAAGTCATCGTGTTAACGGACGGACGGACATGGCTCAATCAAATTTTTTTTCGATACTGATGATTTTGATATATGGAAGTCTATATCTAACTCGGTTCCTTTATACCTGTACAACCAACCGTTATCCAATCAAAATTATTATACTCTGTGAGCTCTGCTCAACTGAGTATAAAAATCACGACACCCAATTGCAGCTGGACAAAGCCTTGTAAGCTGTATTCTCTTTTGTTCGTTGCCTACATTTGGGCGCACTCGCAATGTTATTTTCAAATTTTGATTTATGTTACTGATTTTCAATTGTTTTTTATACCTTTCTTGAAAATGAAATGGTATAATAATTTCGTCACGAAACCCAAAATTGTAAGTCCTTAAAGGAAAATAGATAGACCCATCATTAAATATACCGAAATAATCAGGTTGAAGAGCTGAGTTGATTTAGCAATGTCCGTCTGTCCGTCTGCCTGTTTGTATGCAAACTAGTCTCTCAATTTTTGAGATATCTTGATAAAATTTGGTGAGCGGGTGTATTTGGGTGTCCGATTAGACATTTGTCGGAACCGGCTGGATCGGACCGCTATAGCATATATCCTCCATACAACCGATTTTTCAGAAAAAGAGGATTTTTGTAATATCTTACTCAATTTAACAGATTGAAGCTGCAAACTTCACCATACACTTTCGTATATTGCACATATTGTTGTCTAAAAAAAATCATAAAAATCGGTGGTATATATAGTATATATATGGTGTTATATGGTATATATATAGTATATATATAGTATATATATATATATATATATATATATATTTTCGCAATTTTAGCCCCATTTTAATAGCTAGAAGCTTCAAATTTCACCGAATGCTTACGTATATAGCATATATTGTTTTCTGAAAATATCATAGAGATCGGTTGTATATATAGTATATATCTCATTCAACCGATTGTTCAGATAAGAAACTTTTCGCAATTTCTACCCCATTTTTACAGCTATGAGCTTCAAATTTCACCGGTTGTTTACGTATTTAGTATATATTGTTGTGTCAAAAAATCATAGAGATCGGTGATATATATAATATATATACGATGGTATATATAATATATATATAGTATATATAATATATATATAGTATATATATATTTTTTTGCGATTTCGGCCACATTTTAACAGCTAAAAGCTTCAAATTTCACCAAATGCTTACATGTATAGCATATATTGTTGTCTGAAAAAATCATTGAGATCGGTGGTATATATATTATATACTTCATATAAACTGTCATTTTTGCCCCTTTTTTACGGATAGAAGCTTCAAAATTCATCAAATTTCATCAAATAGTTACGTTTAGGTCATATAGTTTTGAAATACGTGATTCGTAGTCATAGTTTTTACATGCAGACCACAAAAAACGTGAAGCTTTGCATCCTCACACAAAGTACCTACCTATTTTTTATTTTATATTTATCATAAAAATCGTTTAGATATGTTTAAATTTCACCAAATGTTTACGTGTATAGCATATACTGTTGTCTGAAAAAATCATAGAGGCCGGTGGTGTATATAGTATATATCTCATACAACCGATTGTTTAGATAAGAAACTTTGCGCAATTTCTTCCCCATTTTAACCGCTAGAAGCTTCAAATTTCACCAAATACTTACGTGTATAGCATATATTGTTGTCTGAAAAAATCATTGAGATAGGTGGTATATATAGTATATATCTCATACAACCGATTGTTCAGATAAGAAACTTTGCGCAATTTCTGCCCCATTTTAACAGCTAGAAGCTTCAAATTTCACCAAATGCTTACGTATATAGCATATGTTGTTGTCTGAAGAAATCATAGAGATCGGTGGTATATATATTATATACCCCATATAAACTGTATTTTTTTGCCCCTTTTTTTACGGCTAGAAGCTTCAAAATTCATCAAATAGTTACGTTTACGTCATATATTGTTGAAATACGTGATTCGTAGTCATAGTTTTTACATGCAGACCACAAAAAACGTGAAGCTTTGCATCCTCACACAAAGTACCTACCTATCTTTTATTTTATATTTATCTTAAAAATCGTTTAGATATGTTCAAATTTCACCAAATGTTTACGTGTATAGCATATACTGTTGTCTGAAAAAATCATAGCGACCGGTGGTATATATAGTATATATCTTATACAACCGATTGTTTAGATAAGAAGCTTTGCGCAATTTCTTCCCCATTTTAACAGCTAGAAGCTTCAAATTTCACCAAATACTTACGTGTATAGCATATATTGTTGTCTGAAAAAATCATTGAGATCGGTGGTATATATAGTATATATCTCATACAACCGATTGTTCAGATAAGAAACTTTGCGCAATTTCTGCCCCATTTTAACAGCTAGAAGCTTCAAATTTCACCAAATGCTTACGTATATAGCATATGTTGTTGTCTGAAGAAATCATAGAGATCGGTGGTATATATATTATATACCCCATATAAACTGTATTTTTTTGCCCCTTTTTTTACGGCTAAAGACTTCAAAATTCATCAAATTTCATCAAATAGTTGCGTTTACGTCATATATTGTTGAAATACGTGATTCGTAGTCATAGTTTTTACACGCAGACCACAAAAAACCTGAAACTTTGCGTCCTCACACAAAGTACCTACCTATTTTTTATTTTATATTTATCTTAAAAATCGTTTAGGTATGTAGATCTGTTCATTATATATTTCTTATCTTATACATCCGATTATTCGGAGATTATGAACGTCATAAGATTATTGTTCAGCCCCATTCATGAAAGGTATGAAGTCTTAGGCACAGTCCCGTCCTTACTTTTTTTTTTTAACATTTTTGGTATGGCGTACCTAACTACAACCACTTCAAAATGCTTAGGTACTTAAAAAGCCATGGGACTTTAACTTCCAATTAAGCGCCACTCAACTGCAATGCAGCTGGCTTCGTATAACTTTGTGTGTGTTGAGTTGTTTTAGTTCGTCGATATAAACGCTATGAGCTAAGGTCAGCACTTAGCAGACTTTACTGCTAACTTCTTTGAGTATAACGCAATTTCCTCTATATATGTATATATATATGTTCATACATCTGCTTAATTGTTGTTCTCTGACTTTCTTTGCTGTAATTTGAGGAAAAAAGTTTTTTTTCAATTTCCCAAACGAGACGTTCTTACATGTGTCCTACATAATACTACGAGAAAGATTTAAATACACTTTCCTTTCTTTCTGTTGGTAGGTGCCATCGTAAATGGCATGTCATAATTTGTTTGCAACATAATTGAAACGGAAAATTTCAAAGTAAACAAAAATACCCAAAAGTGTTTCCTTCGTTTGCTAGTCATTATTTGCTGTCCTGCGCGCCTTGAGGTATGCTAAGTATTTGAGTAAAAGAATGTTTGTTTTATTCTTTTTTTCCATGTTTTTTTATTTTCTTCTGTTACTCTCGTCATTTGATTTCTAATTCGGCATGCAAACACGTGAATTTGTGTGCTTATAAGCGCCTGAAATTATGCTGTGAAAAATTTTGATTTAAACTATAACAAGAAGGTGATAAATAGGCTAGTCATTCGTTCTGTTTTCTGAGAGTGCTGTCGTTTCTTACTCATTTTTCCCTCATTTATTTTATAAGGTGTTAGCCATTCCTCTTATCAGAACTGAACAGTTATCGTTACTGAATTTGCTATCCATATGGGCCGAATTTCTTTCATATCATAAATATTAATCTGTCAATCTGCCCGGTTCATCTTCTTAGACTTATTGTGGTTAGTTCCTAAAGTAAGTACCCAACACCGGCGCACTAGGCGAAGCTACCCGTTAGCTTTTATCCAACCACCAAAAAGATATACTAACAGCCTAACGTATTACTGCTAGCATGTGCTTATCAGACGGAGTCGAAAAGTCGAGAAAAGGGCGCAGGACTTTCATGCTTGTTCGGAATATAGCGGAAGGATACAGAAGAGTAAAAGAGTGAAAGGGGCTATGGCACATCTCAAATGAAGAGAAATTTGTATGTCCTATGTACAGAACCCTACACAAAAGTTTGATTTCCTTTGTCAAAGAAATTGGATTGGTCGAATTTTCGGCCCCAGGCGATGACAGTGATTTTAAAAATATTAATCGCTTTCGGCCAGTTTTATAAAAATTATTCTTCTTTATAAAGGAAACGTAAAAGAACGATTGCTCAAAACAGGGCAGTGCCACCCCCATTTCCAAAAATTGCTTTTTTATTCAATTTCTTGTTATAAATAATTTAAAAGTAAAATAGCATTCATATTAAGTTATCTTATGCAATGATATTGCTTATTATAACGCTTACGGTCCCTTTAACACTCTTTTATAAAAATGTGGGCGTGCTTCTTATCCTATTTCGTCCATTTTTGACAGAACCGTTTAGAGTCATGAGACTATTTTTTGAACTGAAGTTTGTCAAAATACATTAAACCCATTACAACTTTTGCTAATTTTTTCTAGACTCATTCCTTATGACAAGATAAACCAGTTTACCAAGTTTTGTGATAACAACTCAAGGCGTCTTAGATTTATGACTAATAATATTAGAAAAATTGATTTTGACAGATGTGAGTGGTGCTACGCCTCGTTTATCTTAAAAAAATAAATAATAGTTTAAAAAAAAACTAAAAAAAACACGCTTTTATAGCTAACCGAACTAAGAAATAGAAAATAATTTTCAGTTAAAAAGAGTTTATATAACAGTAGTAGAAGCTCAAACAATCATTTATAGTTAATCACCTCAAAATAAAATTATAATAAAAAATTTAAGTTATTAACAGAATAATTTAATTCACAGTAAAAAGCGTGGGGTGTATTTGACTACATTTCATATCTTTCCTCTCAGATAGTTGCCAATAGAATGATTGTAACATTCCATATCAAGCACCCCACGCGTTTTACTGTGAATTAAATTATTCTGTTAATAACTTAAATTTTTTATTATAATTTTATTTTGAGGTGATTAACTATAAATGATTGTTTGACCTTCTACTACTGTTATATAAACTCTTTTTAACTGAAAATTATTTTCTATTTTTTAGTTCGGTTAGCTAAAAAAGCGTGTTTTTTTTATTTTTTTTAAACTATTATTTATTTTTAATTTTTTAGTTCAAGTAATTTTAAAAGTTTTAGTGGAGAGTGATGAATCCTCGAAACGCTAGCGGTCCATGGATGAATCCAACCCCACGGCACCGAAAATGGCCAAAACGCAGGGGGGCTGGACGCGGTCTTTCGCCGAAATTGCCAATGGTCGGCAGATCATTGGCATTATAGACGAGGGCAGCGAAGATGGCAGGATCCCGAAAAAACAGTGAAAACTGATCGAGGCCGCGCTCGCTACGGTGGCCGTTAAGATTAAGAAAGACAACCCTGGTCCACCGCCATCTTACACCGATGCAGGGTGGTTCCAGGGCAATGTCAAGCTAATTACCTGTGACGACGCCAGGTCGGGAAACCTCTATAGGGCCGCCGTCACGCTGATAGGGGTGGTATTGTAGAATTATACGTCACACCCACTGTATTGTATCATTATACGTCACACCCACTGTAACATACTTGCGGCATTACGCATAACAAATCCCAAATATATTTTAGTAATAATCATATTACAATATTTTCCAACATAAATTATTGAACTAACCCAGACGGCTAACCAACATCAATGGAATGCCGAATATGAGACCCATATCCATTCACAGTTAATAAACTATACATACAAACATACAACCCATGGTGGGAAAATATCAAAACACTCAAATTGATCTGCTGACGCTGCTAAATGTACAAAACTACATGTATGGAGTTATGCATACAAAACTACATGTATACAAAGACTGTATACAAACGTACATGTATGCATAACCCATTTCCTATGTACTTATTTTTAGTTATTAGTATTAAGATATTTATGAATGTATAGGTTAAGCAAATTACTATAAAAGACGAGAAATTAATTAATAAAGCAAGATTTAATGTTGGACAACCAAAGTCTTCACTTCTTTTATTTTAGTACTTTTCAGTATATCCGGGCGCGACTTAAGGTAGTGGAGGCGCGTGATATCCCCTCACGACCAAGGGCTAGAGCCTGGGTTCCAGCGACGCCAACGGACCCAGCTCACATCCTGGAGCTACCACAGGAGTACAACCCGCCACAGGTTTGGAAGTCAACCCGGATAAAAACGAGCTTGTCCTCTTCACGAGGAGGTACAAAGTACCAAATCTTACACCGCCAAGAATTGGGGGTACGTTCTTAGCGTTTAGCGATCAAGTCAAGTATTTGGGAGTCATTCTGGATAGGAAGCTATTATAGAGTGACCATATAGTGGAGCGATCCAAGAAGGCAGCAGCAGAGCTGTTCACCTGCAAGAGGGAAATTGGCACCTCCTGGGGATCCTCCTCTAAGGTGACCTACTGGATTTACACAGCCATTGTGCACCCGATTCTTCTTTATGGTGCCTTGGTCTGATCGTCTGCCCTAGCTAAAAGTACCTATCTTAAAATGCTTCAAAAGGGGCAACGTAGTTTGGAACTCTGCATTACCGGGGCTCTCGGCTCCACTCCATATTCCGTTACATACATACATGGATACATAGATATATAGATTAAGTTAAAAAGGGTTCCAGTATGCTCTTTCATAGATGTGCCATGCATCCCCTTCTATCATTAATAAAGGAATGCGTTCTTCACATTATGTGCAAGGTTTCAAATCTATGGCCATTTGGGGTGATCATAAGTTCAATTGACCTTATGTACGTTAACCTTATGTCCCCCACCATCACATTATTGCATTGTCATTGAGTCTTTTTACGTGTGCAAAATTTCAATCAAACTTGTGGCCATTCAAAGTGGTAATAAGGCCAACTGACCTTATGCCCGTTGACCTTATGTCACCAAACCTTCACATTAATGCATTGTCATCGATCACTGATACGTGTGCAAAGTTTCAATCAAACTTATGGCCATTCGAATTGGTAATAAGGCCAGTTGACCTTATGTCACCGCAACATCACATTAATGCATTGTCATTGAGCCTTGATACGTGTGCAAAATTTCAATCAAACTTATGGCCATTCAAAGTGAGAATAAGGCCAATTAACCTTATGGCCGTTGGCCTTATGTCACCACACCATCACGTTAATGCATTGTCATCGAGCCTTGATACGTGTGCAAAGTTTCAATCGATCTTATGGCCATTCAAAGTGATAATAAGGCCAATTGACCTTATGGCCGTTGACCTTATGTCACCACACCATCACATTAATACATTGCCATCGAGCCTTTATACGTGTGCAAAGTTTAAATCAAACTTATGGCCATTAAAAATGGTAATAAGGCCAATTGACCTTATGGCCGTTGACCTTATGTCACCGCATCATCACATTAATGCATTGTCATCGAGCCTTGATACGTGTGCAAAGTTGCAATTAAACTTATGGCCATTCAAAGTGATAATAAGGCCAATTGACCTTATGGCCGTTGACCTTATGTCACCAAACCACCACATTAATGCATGTTGTTCTAGAAACCGGTGAAAATTAAGCTCACAGATTCCGTTGCATACGGGCCAAGCTAATAAAACCGTGTTAATAAATTAGAGGATAGTATTTCAACCCACGAATAAAATTTAGTTATTTTGGCTGCCTAATTTACAGAATAATCACGTTTTTGGTCTTTTGCAAAAATTTATATACATGTATAAAAAGTGGGCGTGGTTATCGTCCGATTTCACTCTCATTTTCATATTATAGGGACAGGAGAGGAATGCGAAGGAATCTATATACCAAATATCAATAAGATGTCTCAAAATCAACCCAAGTTATCGTGTTCACAGACGGACGGACGGTCGGACGGACATGGCTAAAATAAATTTCATTTTTCACCCTGATTCTTTTGATATATGAAGGTCTATATCTATCCCTACTATTTTATGCAGTAAAAATCTGCTGCAATGTCAACAAAATTAATTCTCTCGGTGAACTTTGCTCAGCTGAGTAAAAAAGTTGCTTTTATAGCCAACACATTAAAATGTCAAAGAACCGCAATAGAAGCTGATAACAAACTGAAATCTTGAAGATTATAATTCGTTATCAATAATACAACAATAGCTCGTCGGTATTGGTTGTTCCCGATAAAAACCTGAAGAAGCTTTTAGCAAAATGCCTGAAACTATTTAATTTTAATAAATTACCTCTGTTGTGGTTTTACTCCAACCCCTGGATGAGCTCTGGTTAACTTAAAAATATAAGTTTCCTAGACATGCATCTGTATGCTTACACATCGAACTTCACGAGTACTCTCTTTTTTTAATTTGCCGAGATTAGTCGAGCCAACGATAACCTCACAAATAGTGTGATACTAGCTCATGTTTCTTTCATGGGCTATGTTAACCTCTTCCAAGAAAATAGCACTAATATACAAACATATGTATGTATAAATCGAACTAAATCCCTTAATTTTGCTTTGCTTTAATCTACTTAAACTCTTTATACATTGCTGTATATTTTATCTTCATGTTTACACATACAAACTTTTGCTTTACTAGCTTTACATACACAGTTGCCACTTTGGTGAATTTGGGCCAAAACTGGTTTTTTACGATCCCGTTTGGTCCCCTTTTCTAAATTGTGGCACTTCTCATTGCTAGCGAGACGAAACCTATACCCAAATAGCCCATAACAGAAAACATGTTCCGTGACCCTACTATAACGAAGTGAGAATGTCAATACCCCGTGTAAAGAATAACAAGGCGCCGGATAATGACGAGCTCCTGCCGAGCTGCTCAAACACGGAGACGAAGAGTTGTTAAAGAGCATACATTATCTCCAATACAAAATATGGTCGGACGGGCACATGTCCCGAGACTGGCATTCAAGTGTGCTCTTCCTAACCCAAAATAAAGGCGATCCTGCAAACCGCCCTGATTACCGCGGAATCTACCTGATTAAAATCTCGATAGAGGTGCTATCTAAGGCACTATGCAAAAGACTGAAGCCCTAAGTCAACGAACTGATTAGAGTTATTAGTGTGTCTGCAGCTATGGTCAATATACTGTCAACCATCGACACTCCTGGAGAAGACTCACCACAAAAAATAGACTATCTTTTTGTCACCCTCAAAGCAACCTTTGACAGCACGAATAGAAGTTTCTATTATGCTACTAAGCATGTCCAAATGCAGTTTCCATGCAAAGTTGATAAGGCTGTGCCAAACGAATAACACCACCAACTCCGTAAAGATGGGTAAGGACTTCTACGAGCCATATGAAACCATACAAGGCTTCAGACAACGCCACTACCTTTCGTGCGATTTATTTTTTATTATGGTAAAGCCGATTATTCCCTCAGCAGAACTAAACAGTTATGGCACAATCTATTATAAACACAAAAAAAATACAAGGCGCGATACACCTCCAAAGAGAATTTAGCCCGAGCTTTTCTCCCAATTTGCGTTGTGGCCCTTTTCATTACGCCGACTGTGAACTGCATCTGCAAGGCAGATGAGTTTTCAGTGAGAAGCTTTTCATGAAAGAAATATCCGCGGATTATTTGCTAAATCACTGCCAAAGGGCGACCGCGCTTAGAAAAAAAATTTTAATTGAAAAAAACCTGTTTGTAAACTTTCGATATTGCTTTTCACGGGACTTGAATGTAGGATCTTCGGTGTGGTAGACGGAGCACTCTACCACCATATTACGGCGGTCAATAGAAAAAAAAAAAAAGAAGTTGATGATTTTGGTCCTTTTTTATATAAAAATTGTTTCCTATATTAAGGCGTTGTGTGGCAAACGTGTTTCCATATAAATAATTAAATAAATGTAAGGCCGAGCTTCTCTTCCAATTTGCGTGGTGCTCCTCTTGATTTTCCCTACAAATCGGCCGGACGGGACCTACATGTTTTATGCCGACTCCGAACGGCATCTGCAAGCCAGATGAGTTTTCACTGAGAGCTTTTCATGGCAGAAATACACCCGGAGCGCTTGCCAAACACTGTCGACGGGCGACCCCGCTTAGAAAAATTTTCTTCTAATTGAAAATCCTTATTTCTAAAATTTTGATGTTGCTTTGCCCGGGGTGTGAACCCAGGGCATACGGTGTGGTAGGCGGAGCACGCTACCATCACGTCGCGGTGGCTGTGTTTCCATATATATCCGTTCATAATTCACTTTAATTGCGTACTTTCTATACCTTCGTCTAAACGTAACTCAACTCAGTCGCCGGACCGTGAATGCGTATTGTAAACACATCAAGTCATTTACATAATTTTAGAATGGGACCACATTTGTCATCCTATTAATTTAATTATTTTGCCTAAAGATAAGACACATTCAAACACTTTAGGCAAACATTGAAATTAGTTTTGACTTGGCAATATGCTCCAATGCTTGTATAAGACACAATCAAAACGCATTGATTCCTGGTTGAGTTCGCTTGGAAAATATGAAATATGTCTACACACATTCGCAGTTTATATGCAATCAAACAGGCATATAATAGTAAATAGAGTAAATAGGAAATATGTATACATATGAACAACTCTTTAATCTTATAGCTGAAATTACAATACGCAAAGGATAAGTGTGCATGGTAAATATTTGTTATTTTAGTTCCAACTGATGAGGACGGGACTATTTACGGCTGTGTCTTAGAACTCATGCCTCTCAAATTTGGTAATGCAAACTTTATGAGTAATCTGTTTTATAATATACACATTAACCTTGTTTGATGTGTATGGACGTAAGTTAACGGATATCGCGCCATCGATTTTTCGATAGGATTTGGGCTCAGGGAAAAAAGTTCCACTACGCATACCCAAAAAAATAATTTTCGAGCCTGCGAAAAAAAATGGCGGAAGGATCAATTTTTCGACCAAAACACGGGAAAATTTTAGAATAGCACCCCCCGAGTTCGGGGTAAAACTTGGTATCAAATGAAAGAGGGAGTTCTCCCGATCACAAATATATATAACTTAAACTGCGCAGACTTATAGTTTACGAGTTATTTGTTGTTAAAGTTTGCAAATTTAGCACTTTCACTTACAATTTACACATCTTTCAAAACCATTATGCACATGCATATCTATATAAATTGGCAACGATACACTTAAGTTTCATTTTTGTATATTTCACATATAATCCTTGCATTGTTTTTACTAAATATAAATGTTTTTATTAAATCAATACCGCTTTTGTAGCAATATTCACATTTATGTATATATATATTTTATCGATGACATTACAAAGCTGTGCTGCCACATGAACAAAGAAAAAAGAAATATAAATATTACCTTGCCACCTTTCAGTTAATAAAGGAAAAGGAAAATATATATTTTTACGGACTGTATGTATATTTAATTGCCTCAATTAATTTCACGAATGAATCTTCGTGATTATTGCAAATTTTTTTTCTCCACAAATACTCACAAATTAGATCTGAAAAATTATAACAGTTATTCGTGTTATCCTTCACCAAAAAGTGTTTAAACGCATGCCACTCCGACTCAATCCGCTGAGTATACGTGCCATCTTCCGCCACAAAGGGGTGGTCCGGATCGCTGTGGTTCACTTTCCGATGCTCATACCAATATTCAGCCAAACAGTCGTACGCTTTCCAAAAATCGGTGTGTATCGTACTTCCTTCGACAACGTGCTTCTTTTTGAGTGGTATGAGAACCTCCGCGGACCGAATATTTCCTGGACACACCTCCATCCGTATATGGTTGGTACCGTCTTGCACCATCCCCAACACCCAATGTCCTTCGAACCTTCGATCTGAAAAAAAAAATTTTTAACTATTTACGTGTAATATATATACTTTTATTACCTTTGTTATATTTCCGTTTTCCGAATTTGCTCTCGTCGGTCTGGACAATTGTACCGGGACCCCCAATCCTTCCTTGAGCTTCCTGATGCGATATTTGATATAATACAACTGCTTCACGACAGTAGTTGTACCAATCGCATATAGTTGCATTAGACAGGACTGTGCCCTTGAAAAAATATTCCTTCCCGACTTGCGACTGCTGCCAATTACACGCGTACGCGTACATTAAATAAAAAAATTGTGCGAGATCAATTTTCGCATTTTCAAAAAAAGTGCCACTTGCCCTCGAAATGTCGGCCTTTGACCGGCATACCCCTTTCCGACATCGGAAACTTCTAACCGTGTTGTTTCCTTTGGATGATACCTGCATTTGAGTTTTATGCAGTCTGCACTTTTTCGATGTCAAAACTAAACCGAGTTTTTCTGCGCAAAGAATGCACGACTCGCGTGTTTTACATTCTTCGCAAATTGCGATTAAATTCCACATCTCATTTACTTCTGATACCCTCAGAATATTTGATTTTCTTCCACTACTGAAATCGTCGTGTGTCACACCACTGCTGGTGGAAGGGACATCATCACAATCTAATAAGAAATCATATTTAACACACTGGTACAAAAAAATAATACAAAAACCTACCAACTGAAACAGTACTCATTTTGAAAAGTTGAAAAGAAATTTATAATTTAAAAGTTGTTTGTCGTTAAAGTTTGCAAATTTCTATATAACAGTTATTGCAAATTTCTATACAACAGTTATATGTGTATACGTATATATATTTTATGACATTATAAATCTGTGCTGCCACATCTAAAAAAACGGAACAAGTGCAGAATCGAAAAATAACTTATAAAAATATCTTTCATCTGATGTATATATATCTTTAACTTTTCTAGTCTTTATTTACCAAAAATTTGAAAAAGCTCTTTTTTGCATTCGTGAACGAGCTGATATTACCTTATAACTCTTATGTTTATTGTTATGTTAGCCGATCCAACACCGGCTGCGCCATGCACAGTAATTCTGCGTAGAACACCTTTCCGCGTAGGCGGCCTTCGGCCGCGCTTATTTAAAATAACCCTGGGCTATGCCATGCCAAGTCCGGGTGTGTGGTATAACCGTGGCTACCGCCACGGTGATGTCCTTCCGCGTAGTAGTAAAAATATATATTTTCCTTTTTCTTTATTAACTGATCGGTGGCGCGTTAATATTTATATTTGTTTTTTCTTTGTTGATGTGGCAGCACAGCTTTGTAATGTCATCGATAAAATATATATATACATACATGTGAATGTTGCTACAAAAGCGCGATTGATTTAATAAAAACATTTAAATTAAGTAAAAACAATGCAAGAATTATATGTGAAATATACTAAAATGAAATTTAAGTGTATCGTTGCCAATTTATATAGATATGTATGTGCATAAAGATTTTGAAAGATGTGTAAATTGTAAGTGAAAGTGCTATAGAAATTTGCTAAATTTGCAAAATTTAACAACAAATAACTCGTAAACTATAAGTCTGCGCACTTTATTTGTGATCGGGAGAACTCCCTCTTTCATTTGATACCAAGTTTAATCCCGAACTCGGGGGGTGCTAAACTAAATCGCTGCCCAAAACACTTCCAAAACCAAAAAAAATTTTTTTTTTTTTTTTTTCAATAAACTGTTGTAAAAATGTTGGCGATACTTTTTTTTCATTTCTCCTTCCTAAACCTGGCATTTTCGTTATCTCCTTTACTCGAACATGCTTCTCATTCTTATTTTCCATCTCACTCCCAAACCCATTCACTTCCATTTCCACTCCCACTATCATTCTCTCTATTACTTTCTCTTGCGCTCCCTCTACCTCTCCAACTAAAATAACTTCATATATACCTCCTTCGAATTATTACAAAGATAATGCGATTTCACATTTTTGCATTACTCCCTATGTGCAATACACGAAAGCATTTGGTGAAGTTGGAAGCTTCAATCTGATAAATTGAGAAAAATATGACAAAAATTCTCTTTTCTGAAAAATCGGTTATATGCCATAGTGGTTCCGACAAATGTCTAATCGGAAACTTGAATATACCCGCTCGCCAAATTTTATCAAGATATCTCAAAAATTTAGGGAATAATTTGCATACAAACAGACAGACGGACAGACGGACATGGCTAAATCAACTCAGCTGTTCATTATGATAATTTCGGTATACTTAATGGTGGGTCTATCTATTTGCCTTTAAGGACTTACAATTTTGAGATTCGTGACGAAGTTAATATACCATTTCATTTTCATGAAAGGTATAAAAATTGCATGCATAATTCGTGGAGTGGTTAGCGTTCACAGTTCACCGATTGACATTTCGTCTTGTGCACTCATCTGCCCTCACTTGTTAGATAAATTTATTATTTTCATTCGACTCAACCGGTCTGTGGAATTATTTAACCAACCAAATTTTGTTAATCCCGCCACTAATCAGCACAAAATATTTTAATATTTTATTGCAAAACCAGTGGTAATCATCACATATGCGATTGGATTAGCGTTCGTATAGCGTGTATGTATTTACATATTTACGCATGAACGGATGTTGTGCCTGGGGCAGTACGGTGGCTTAATGAGATTTAGTGGTTTGTGCATTTAAGCAAATAAAACTGTTATTACGTACTGATGACAACAAAAACCAAATGCAAATGTTTACATACTCAATATTTAATATACATATAAATAAATGTATGTATTCACAAATTTTCGCAGAAAAATAACCAAATGAAAAATCAACCTAATTTTCGAAAATTATTTGGTTGATCTAAAAATATTGTTATATTCGCTAGAAAATGTTTATGCATAATATTAGGCATATCGCAGCGTAGTGACTGCGTTTGAAATTTTTTTCATTGCCGTGCAAATATATTTGATTTTATAGCATTAACATGATTATAATTTTATACGCTTGTACACCAATTGAGCGCATGCATTTTTAAAGCTGCAAATCATAAATTTCTAAAAACCCATCCTTTAATATTCATATTTATTCGATAATGCAAATAACTAAAATTTATTGTGTACAACATTGAACTTTTATTATTTTATTTCTGGAATTTCATAGTGATTTCCGTTTAATTGGATGAAGTAAGCTTTAGATAGTTAGGGCACTCACACACCGCTTTTAATATTAACAAGTAAAGGTGTCTAAGTTCGGGTGTAACCGAACATTATATACTCAGCGTGCGCTTCAATTGCACATTTCATTTCAGATGAATTACTTTTCTACATAACACGTGGCACCAGCCGTATAAAAAAAATATATCCCCATTTCCTCTTACAATAAAACTTGATAAGTGAAATTTCATTGATCAAAAACAAATTTTTGTTAAGTTATAGCTTATTATTCTAGTCTACGGCCCTTTTAAACTTTTTTTGTACCTAAGTTGCCGTGGTCTTTAACCGATCCCGTCCATTTTTACTAGAAATATTTTCTACTATAGGGAAAATTTGTGTACCCAATTTCATTACGATCCGTTAATTTTTCTTCGAGTTATGGCTCCTGAAACATAGAAAATTGTTTAGTCATAAAAGGGGCTGTGCCACACCCATTTTCAAAAATTTTAGTGTTTTAGTTACAAAAGGGGCGGTTCAACGTCCATTTTTTAAAATTTGAAGTTTTTCCTATTTATTGTTATAAAACCACTTGGGAAAGGAAATACCATATATAAAGCTCTTTTTTGCAAAGATATAGCTTATTTTATTCGTCCACGACCCTTTTAAAAATCTTTTATATAAAACATCTTCAAAGCATTCCTTATAGTAAAGGCAACCTCTCTGCCGAACTTTGTTACCATATGTTCAACGATATTTGATTTATGATTACATAATAAAGAATTCATGAGCTTAACACCGGCTTATAATAATTGAATTTCAATTATTATGTTTTTTCTAAGAGAAACTGAAAAGAAAGAAACATTTACTGGCATATTGCGATGGACCATTTCGAAAACCGCCAACGTAATCATCATCAGGCAATTTTGTAATGTTATCAAAGGTTTCACCGGGATTCGAACCGTGAATCACATGGTGAAACTGCAGTAGCCTTTAACCACTAAGCCATCCCGCTGGTATTTGTTTTCATGCTTAATTCAGGTTTTCTCATTTCTACACTAACAACACAATTGAGACATTCTGTCTCTATATTGATTTGTGTGCCATGTAGATTTGTTTTTGTAAAGTTTTTCTTCGTTGAGAATGAGAAGCTTTGTCAACTCGGGCTCAGTTGTACATATTTATGTATGTTTGTTTAATGGTGCGTTCAGTTTATACTTCTCATTCGCAACGAAGAAGAACTTTACAAAAACAAATCTACATGGCACACAAATCAATATAGAGACAGAATGTCTCAATTGTGTTGTTAGTGTAGAAATGAGAAAACCTGAATTAAGCATGAAAACAAATACCAGCAGGATGGCCTAGTGGTTAAAGGCTACTGCAGTTTCACCATGTGATTAACGGTTCGAATCCCGGTGAAACATTTGATAACATTACAAAATTGCTTGATGATGATTACGTTAGGCGGTTTTCGAAATGGTCCATCGCAATATGTCAGTAAATGTTTCTTTCTTTTCAGTTTCTCTTAGAAAAAACATAATAATTGAAATTCAATTATTATAAGCTGGTGTTAAGCTCATGAATTCTTAAATATAAGTATAAACTGAACACACCATTAAACAAACATACATTACGTAATAATATTTGTAAAATTGATTTTATCACAAGTGGGCGGTGCCACGCCCATTTTAAAAAGTTTTTTCAAATTTTTCAATATCAGCCCAGAAGTCAAATTTCAACGTTCTGCGTGCATTATTTACTAAATAATCAGGTTTTTTTGTGTTTTCCAAAATTATATATATATAAAAAGTGGGCGTGGTTATCATCCGATTTCGCTCTTTTTCAATATCAATCTATTCTGGGCCCAGATAAGCTCGTGTACCAAATTTGGCGAAGATATCTCAATATTTGCTCAAGTTATCGTGTTACTGGACAGACGGACGGACGGACACTGATGATTTTAATATATCGAAGTCTATATCTGTCTCGATTTCTTTAAACCTGTACAACTACCCGTTATCCAATCAAAGTTAATATTCTCTGTGTGCGAAGAACGCTGAGTATAAAAATTTGAAACACCGTGAAAAGGAAACTGCGAGCATCATATCCATGACGCAATTAAACCATGCAGGTGAAGTTAGTATCACAACAAGTGTTAACATTTTAGCTTTTTTCAAGCTAGATTTAATTTTTTTCTCCGTTTAGCTTGAAAAGTTGCGATTTAGTTTTAAGCTTTTTTTAGAAATTTTTTTGCTCTTTTTACCTTTTTTCAAATTTTCGAAAATCTAGTAGAGCGAGATTTTCGAGACCCGAGAAATCGAGAACTCCACTTCTCGCGAGATTCTCGTATCTCGAAGTCCTCGTAAATCTCGCGAGCTTCTGGAAATTCTTGCTTAATCGCTGTATGGACAGTATTTATACACTTGTTTTTTTTTTTACTTATGACTTTTTTGTTGATTATATTGCTTCAATGACATTTAGCTAAAAACATATTTATTATACATATAAATTTGTTCGCAAATTTTTATTTTTCAACGAAACATCAAGAACACGTCTTCTCGCGCGATTCTCGAATCTCGAATTACTCGTAAGGCTCTCGAGATTCCGAATCTCGAATTCCTCGTAAGGCTCGCCAGATTCTCGAATCTCGAATTACTCGTAATACTCGCAATCTTCTCGCTGGTAAGATTTGTCTATCGCAAATACAATGTTTAATAAGATTAAATAAAGAAATTAAAGTTATTAAAAGATCTTGAATACATAACAATACCAAAACAACAAACACACAGAAAAGTTTACATTTGAATATCGTCGACTGGATAAAATAATATCGTATGTTACATGTGTATACATATGTCATACGATAATAATTTATCAGGTTGAGGCTATCAGAAAACTGTCGCAAAACATAGTTAGTGGCAGAAAGTGGCAGCTAATATTAACACTTTAGAATCTCAAAACTTTGAGTAATAATAAGATATAGGTCCCAATGTGAAGGTCGGTAAGGAACCCAACTAAAACTTTTGCTGAACTTGAAATATTTGTGCAAATAAACACTAATAAAAGCACCGGTGAATTTTTAAATACCAAAAAAAGAACACAACAAGCTAAAAACAATAAAATTATTTAAAACAAGTAAGGAAGGCTAAGTTCGGGTGTAACCGAACATTACATACTCAGTTGAGAGCTATGGAGACAAAATAAGGAAAATCACCATGTAGGAAAATGAACCTAGGGTAACGCTGGAATGTGGTTGTATGACATGTGTATCAAATGGAAGGTATTAAAGAGTATTTTAAGAGAGAGTAGGCCATAGTTCTATGGATGGACGCCATTTAGGGATATCGCCATAAAGGTGGACCAGGGCTGACTCTAGAATGTGTTTGTACGATATGGGTATCAAATGAAAGGTGATAATGAGTATTTTAAAAGGGAATGGGCTTTAGTTCTATAGGTGAACGCCTTTTCGAGAAATCCCCATAAAGGTGGACCAGGGGTGACTCTAGAATATGTTTGTACGATATGGGTATCAAATGAAAGCTGTTAATGAGTATTTTGAAAAGGAGTGATCCTTAGTTCCCTAGGTGGACGCCGTTTCGAGATATCGCCATAAAGGTGGACCAGGGGTGTCTCTAGTTGTATGATATGGGAATCAAATGAAAGGTGTTACTGAGCGTTTTAAGAGGGAGTGGGCATTAGGTCAATAGGTGGACGCCTTTTCGAAATGTCGCCATTAGGGTGGGCCAGGGGTGACTCTAGAATGTGTTTGTACGATATGGGTATCAAACGAAAGGTGTTACTGAGCATTTTAAGAGGGAGTGGGCATTAGGTCCATAGGTGGACGCCTTTTCGAGATATCGCCATTAGGGTGGGCCAGGGGTGACTCTGGAATGTGTTTGTACGATATGGGTATCAAATGAAAGGTGGTAAAGAGTATTTTAAAAGGGAGAAATCCTTAATTCTAGAGGTGGACGCCTTTTCGAGATATCGCCATAAAGGTGGACCAAGGGTGACTCTAGAATGTTTTTACGATATGGGTATCAAACGAAAGGTGTTACTGAGCATTTTAAGAGGGATTGGGCACTAGGTCTATAGGTGGACGCCTTTTCGAGATATCGCCATTAGTGTGGGCCAGGGGTGACTCTAGAATGTTTGTACGATATGGGTATCAAACGAAAGGTGTTACTGAGCATTTTAAGAGAAAGTGGGCATTAGGTCTATAGGTGGGCGCCTTTTCGAGATATCGCCATTAGGGTGGGCCAGGGTGACTCTAGAATGTGTTTGTACGATATGGGTATCAAATGAAAGGTGGTAATGAGTATTTTAAAAGGGAGTAATCCTCAGTTCTATAGGTGGACGCCTTTTCGAGATATCGCCATAAAGGTTGACCAAGGATGACTCTAGAATGTTTGTACGATATGGGTATCAAACGAAAGGTGTTACTGAGCATTTTAAGAGGGAGTGGACATTAGGTCTATAGGTGGACGCCTTTTCGAGATATCGCCATTAGGGTGGGCCAGGGGTGACTCTAGAATGTTTTTACGATATGGGTATCAAACGAAAGGTGTTACTGAGCATTTTAAGAGGGAGTGGGCATTAGGTCTATAGGTGCACGCCTTTTCGAGATATCGCCATTAGGGTGGACCAGGGTTGACTCTAGAATGTTTGTACGATATGGGAATCAAATGAAAGGTGTTACTGAGCGTTTTAAGAGGGAGTGGGCATTAGGTCAATAGGTGGACGCCTTTTCGAAATGTCGCCATTAGGGTGGGCCAGGGTGACTCTAGAATGTGTTTGTACGATATGGGTATCAAATGAAAGGTGGTAATGAGTATTTTAAAAGGGAGTAATCCTCAGTTCTATAGGTGGACGCCTTTTCGAGATATCGCCATAAAGGTTGACCAAGGATGACTGTAGAATGTTTGTACGATATGGGTATCAAACGAATGGTGTTACTGAGCATTTTAAGAGGGAGTGGACATTAGGTCTATAGGTGGACGCCTTTTCGAGATATCGCCATTAGGGTGGGCCAGGGGTGACTCTAGAATGTTTTTACGATATGGGTATCAAACGAAAGGTGTTACTGAGCATTTTAAGAGGGAGTGGGCATTAGGTCTATAGGTGCACGCCTTTTCGAGATATCGCCATTAGGGTGGACCAGGGTTGACTCTAGAATGTGTTTGTACGATATGGATATCAAATTAAAGGTATTGATGAGGGTTTTAAAAGCGAGTGGCCCTTAGATGTATATGTGAAGGCGTTCTCGCGATATCGACTATATGTGGATCAGGTGATCCAGAAAATCATCTGTCGGGTACTGCAAATTTATTTATATATTCAATAACACTAACAGTATTCCTGCCAAGATTCCAAGAGCTGTTGATTTCGCCTTGTAGAACTTTTTCATTTTCTTCTACTTAATATGGTAGGTGTCACACCCATTTTACAAAGTTTTTTCCAAAGTTATATTTTGCGTCAATAAACCAATCCAGTTACCATGTTTCATCCCTTTTTTCGTATTTGGTATAGAATTATGGCATTTTTTTAATTTTTCGTAATTTTCGATATCGATAAAGTGGGCGTGGTTATGGTCGGATTTCGGCCATTTTTTATACCAAGATAAAGTGAGTTCAGATAAGTACGTGGGCTAAGTTTAGTAAAGATATATCGGTTTTTGCTCAAGTTATTGTGTTAACGGCCGAGCGGAAGGACAGACGGTGGACTGTGTATAAAAACTGGGCGTGGCTTCCACCGATTTCGCCCATTTTCACAGAGAACAGTTAACGTCATAGAATCTATGCTCCTACCAAATTTCAAAAGGATTGGTAAATTTTTGTTCGACTTATGGCATTAAAAGTATTCTAGACACACTAAATGAAAATGGGCGGAGCCACGCCCATTTTGAAATTTTCTTTTATTTTTGTATTTTGTTGCATCATATCATTACTGGAGTTGAATTTTGACTTAATTTACTTATATACAGTAAAGATATTAAATTTTTTGTTAAAATTTGAATTTAAAAAAATTTTTTTTAAAAAAGTGGGCGTGTTCTTCATCCAATTTTGCTAATTTTTATTTAGCACATATATAGTAATAGTAGTAACGTTCCTGCCAAATTTTATCACGATATCTTCAACGACTGCCAAATTACAGCTTGCAAAACTTTTAAATTACCTTCTTGTAAAAGTGGGCGGTGCCACGCCCATTGTCCAAAAGCTTACTAATTTTCTATTCTGCGTCATAACGTCAACCCATCTACCAAGTTTCATCGCTTTAACCGCCTTTGGCAATGAATTATCGCATTTTTTCGGTTTTTCGAAATTTTCGATATCGAAAAAGTGGGCGTGGTTATAGTCCGATATCGTTCATTTTAAATAGCGATCTGAGATGAGTGCTCAGGAACCTACATACCAAATTTCATCAAGATACCTCAAAATTTACTCAAGTTATCGTGTTAACGGACGGACGGACGGACGGACGGACATGGCTCAATCAAATTTTTTCTGGATCCTGATTATTTTGATATATGGAAGTCTATATCTATCTCGATTCCTTTATATATGTACAACCAACCGTTATCCAATCAAACTTAATATACTCTGTGAGCTCTGCTCAACTGAGTATAAAAAAGTAAGGAAGGTTACGTTTGGGTGTAACCGAACATTACATACTCAGTTGAGAGCTGTGGAGACAAAATAAGGGAAAATCACCATATAGTAAAAAGAACATAGGGTAATCCTGGAATGTTTGTAGGACATGTGTATCAAATGGAAGGTATTAAAAAGTACTTTAAGAGGGAGTGGGCCATAGTCCTAAAGATGCACGCCATTTAGGGATATCGCGATAAAGGTGGACCAGGGGTGACTCTAGAATTTGTTTGTACTATACGGATATCAAATGAGAGGTGCTAGTAAGAATTTTAAAAGGGAGTGGGCCTTAGTTCTATAGGTGGACGCCTTTTCGAGATATAGCCATAAAGGTGGACCAGGGGTGACTCTAGAATTTGTTTGTACTCTACGGATATCAAATGAAAGGTGCTAGTAAGAATTTTAAAAGGGAGTGGGACTTAGTTCTATAGGTGGACGCCTTTTCTAGATATAGCCATAAAAGTGGACCAGGGCTGACTCTAGAATTTGTTTGTTCGATATGGGTATCAAATGAAAGGTGTTAATGAGTATTTTAAAAGCGAGTGGGCCTTAGTTCTATAGGTGGACGCCTTTTCGAGACATCGCCATAAACGTGGACCAGGGGTGACTCTAGAATTTGTTTGTACTACACGGATATCAAATGAAAGGTGCTAGTAAGAATTTTAAAAGGGAGTGGGCCTTAGTTCTATAGGTGGACGCCTTTTCGAGATATAGCCATAAAGGTGGACCAGGGCTGACTCTAGAATTTGTTTGTACGATATGGGTATCAAACGAAAGGTGATAATGATTATTTTAAAAGGAAGTACGCCTTAGTTCTATAGGTGGACGCCTTTTCGAGATGTCGCCTTAAAGGTGGACCAGGAGTGACTCTGTAATGTGTTTGTGCTATATGGGTATCAAATTAAAGGTATTAATGAGGGTTTTCAAAGGGAGTGGTGATAGTTTATATGTGAGGCGTTTTCGAGATATCGACCAAAATGTAGACCAGGGTGATCGAGAACATCGTCTGTCGAGTACCGCTAATTTATTTATATATGTAATACCACGAAGAGTATTCCTTCCAATATTCCAAGGGCTTTTGATTTCGCCCTGCAGAACTTTTTCATTTTCTTCTACTTAATATGGTAGGTGTCACACCCATTTTACAAAGTTTTTTTCTAAAGTTATGTTTTGCGTCAATAGACAAATCCAATTACCATGTTTCATCCTTTTTTTCGCATTTGGTATATAATTATGGCATTTTTTTCATTTTTCGTAGTTTCGATATCAAAAAAGTGGGCGTGGTCATAGTCGGATGTCGGCCATTTATTACACCAATACAAAGTGAGTTCAGATAACCACGTGAACTAAGTTTTGTAAAGATGTATCAACTTTTGCTCAAGTTATCGTGTTAACGGCTGAGCGGAAGGAGAGACGGTCGACTGTGTATAAAAACTGGGCGTGGCTTTCACCAATTTCGCCCTTTTTTACAGAAAACAGTTATCGTCCTAGAATCTAAGCCTCTACCGAATTTCACAAGGATTGGTAAATTTTTGTTCGACTTATGACATTAAAAGTATACTAGACAAATTAAATGAAAAAGGGCGGAACCACGCCCATTTTGAAATTTTCTTTAATTTTTGTATTTTATTGCACCATATCATTACAGGAGTTGAATGTTGACATAATTTACTTATACACTATAAAAGTATTAACCTTTCTTTTAAAATTTGACTTTCAAAAAATGTTCGTTTAAAAAATGGCGTGGTCGTACTCCTATTTTGCAAATTTTTATTAAGCAGACATAGTAATAAGAGTAACGTTCCTGCCAAATTTCATCCTGATATCTTCAACGGCTGCCAAATTACAGCTTGCAAAACTTTTAATTACCTTCTTTTAAAAGTGGGCGGTGCCACGCCAATTGTCAAAAAGTTTACTAGTTTTCTTTTCTGTGTCATATGTTAAACTCACCTACCAAGTTTCATCGCTTTATCCGTATTTGGTAATGAATTATCGCACATTTTCGATTTTTCGAAATTTTCGATATCGAAAAAGTGGGTGTGGTTATAGTCCGATATCGTTCATTTGAAATAGCGATCTGAGATGAGTGCCCTGAAACCTACATACCAAATTTCACCAAGATACCTCAAAATTTACTCAAGTTATCGTGTTAACGGACGGACGGACATAGCTCAATCGAATTTTTTTTCGATACTGATGATTTTGATATATGTAAGTCTATACCAATCACGATTCCTTTATACTTGTACAACCAACCGTTATCCAATCAAATTTAATATACTCTGTGAGCTCTGCTCAACTGAGTATAAAAATAAGGATAAGGATCAGAGTATTGTAAGAGCAATAGCGGGAAGTGTAAGAGTAGAAACGAAAATATTTGCGGAAGAATGAGCCGATTAAGGTAAACTAGAAAATTCAGAGGGGAGAAATAAGAGAAGAAGAGCGACAGGGAGAGGCTGTTGAAAGGATATGCAAAGTCAGTACCATATCCGCCGGGTGTGATTATACGGTTAGAAGTTTTACATATTTGTCTAAACGTTTCCAGTGTTAGCCAGAGCTGTTTAAGGTAAAATTCTTAAACGCCAAATTGTTGTTTTTTGCCATAAGGTTACTCTATAAGGTCTGATTTATTGAAGCTTCGTTTCTGTAAAACCTCTGCCGCTATATATTTTTACACTACCCACCTCTTTCTGATTAATGAGCCTGGGTATTGGGACCGTATACTATCAATCCTGAGTTTTCGTATTAGAAGCCCCACCGACACTCGTCCGGAAATTCATGATATTGATATTTGAATTCACAAATCTTGAAAGGAATATAGACTTCCTTACCGGTGCCTCACTGAGTTTTTTACGCGATGTTATCCAAACAGTATTCGTATTTATTTACCAGATATTAGTGCAATAAGACCATAGTTGTTGTGCTAGCGATAAAGACACTCACCGAAGGTTTTGAGGAGTGTAATCGATATTAATGGTCCTTTGCCGAATATAGATCTGCTACGTTCCACTAACAAGCACCATTAAGGTACTAGCCGGCCATCTTGGAACGATTAATATTACCACACCTAACTTGTGTGTTGAATAAAGAAGGAACCGTCTATGAACACGCGGGATTTATAAAACGGAGCAATACTGAGAAGGCAGAGGATAATGAAGTTAAACTGCATGATGCAAAGGAAAAAGGTGACGAAGCCACGAGAGCTGATGACACCCGGCTACACGGACATTACCAGGGTACCCAGGTTATAATGGTATTCGGGTAATCGAGTAATACCCGAGTTATAGGAAGCACCCGGGTGCTTATTGAGTAACTCAAGTGATGACAGCGCAGAAAAAAAATTAAGGGAGCATTTTTAACCCATCCGTCCATTTATCCGAATCTAGCCGTCCTTAGGGTCATCCTCATATGTATTTTTGCTAAAACTTTCATTTAAATAAAGGTGTAATGAAATTCGGCACCACTTCTTCTGGTCACAAGTAATATTTCCAAAAAAAAAGACGCGTCGTCAGAATGTAACCATGTCCCCTTCTATTATTTATTTAGCCAGCCACTCTTCCGATTTTATTAAAGCATTTAGAATGAGCAAGTCTTTGAAGATCAGCAGGCAATAAAACTCGCAAACCCTCTTTCACCCTGCAATTATTATCGACATAATCGCCTTGGGGAGTGTTATCGATGTTGATGGTCCTTTGCCGGAGCCTGATTCGTTACGTTGCGGTAAAAAGCGTCATAAAGGGACTAGCCCGACCATCTCGGGAACGATTTGGTATGACCAAATGCAACCTTCTAGGCCATCCCGCCGTCCCACCTCCTACATCCATCAGCAGTTTGTGTGGAGCCTCGGCTGTTAATAAAACAGGATTCACCACGGGTAGGTGAGGTTGAAAATTGGGTTGGAGAAGCTATATATTGCGTTGGCAACCCCTTGAGAGGGTTGCGCTACATAACCTCTTGAATCAATTTGGTATTTTAGTCGCCTCTTACGACAGGCATACCTACCGCGGGTATATTCTAAGCCAGCTAACCCGCTGGGGCAGTTTCTCTTTCATCATATACATATGTGTAATTGTGTTCACAGTATTCTAATTTTTCTATCCAAAGATGTAACAGCATATCCTAAGCTATAACTTACAATTTCTTCTTGAACACAAGCGATGATTTCATCTCCCGAGAAATCGAAAACTCGCATTATCGCGGGATTATTGAAAATAAAATATTCAGATACCCAATTATGTTTATGGGTCTTGCTCTTTTGGTTTGAGTTCATTGAATCATTGCGGCGCCTCAACGGATGCCCAGCTGTATTACATATACAGAAATCATACATCGTGCACGCTAAAATATGCATCCTTTTCTACAATTATTAAACTTGTTTGACGCCTATAAACAACAGATTCACTTCAAAGGCTGTAAAAATAAAATACTCAAATTACAATAAACTCCACACTAGTTTCACAAAAAAAAAAAAGAGATATTGCCTTAAACTCACATATTCCTACATCAAAATCTAATCTCACTGATTACCAGTATTTTCACTTTTTCTAAAATCTTGACTTTCTGCCAAGTCTGTAGCAAAAAAAAACACATAAAAACTTTGAAAGGCGTCAAGAAAAACAAATTTCTAGTGAAAATCCATTCAATCGACTTTGTTTACCCTTAAATCCAGATACTAAAATACATTCACACATCCTTTCCACGTTCACAACTGACACAGAAAAAAGTTGAAACCAAAATTTCTTTTGTTTTGTATTAGCTCCCATATGTATGCAACACTTTTACAAAAAATGTAATAAATCTGTCAAACGCATAACCTGCAGTGAACTTCAATGTTGACACACATAAAATGAACTTTAAACGCTTAAATCCCTACATTTGATGCTTTGTCTCATTCCTACCACTGACCGCTGAATAAAGTTGGGTGGTTGTATGGTATGCAACTCATGGCGCCTAAAATATTACTACAATACCACAACACCCAACGCAATCACACAGTACATGTTATGTAGATTTAAAATTTTGATTTATGAATTTTTTCAATTTTGTAATAAGAAATTCAGAAAACTTTGACAAGCGAATGGCTCCCACTCAACGATAACTTAATAAAACCAACTAACGAAAATAATAACAAAATACGCTAAACAAACAAGAAATATATATATATATATATTTGTTTGTAAGTATGTATGTATGTATTTAATAAATTTCTATTTTCATGCACGCCAGCTGTACACATTCTGTGTGCCCGAGTGCGGGTGGGAAATGAATGAGCACACGTTTGAGTGTGTATATATGTATGACGACAGTTTCAGCGACTTGTTGGGACGACGCCAGAAAGTCTCTTATGCTGTTTTGCAAAGATTTTCATCTTTTTGTTTTGAAAATATGGAAAATACGTAGCTGCAAAGACAGCGTAAGGCATCCCTTTTTTCCAGATGTATGCATTGTGGCTTTTAATCTATTCAATATATACGTTGAAATACCCAACAAACACTTAAGTTAGATTTAGATTGAAAGAACACAACGTAACTACCCAGGTCTCAAATCTCGGACCCTTCTTATCAAATCGGGAAGATTATAGTTCTTCCATCGATTTTTCATATCTTTCTCTTATGAGTTAGGTTAGGTTGAACTGGCCGGTCCGTGAGTGGTTTGTTTAAGGACAAAGCTAAAAAACCTTCTCAAAAAACCGGACCTATGGTATAAAATAGCTCCGTCCTCTTGGCAAATCGATAAGACCTATGCCACTTCCCTGCAAAAATCGCGAGTACTCCATGCATATATGGAGTACTCGCTATGGACCAACCGAGTACTCCAAAATTAACCACAATTCATACAAAAAATATGGTCCAATTAACATTGCGATGTCCTAGGACGGGACTATATACTCCAGCTCCGCATTACATCAGAGTAATCCATGGAGTACCCACAGTCCAATAAACATCGTGTAGTGATTACAATCGTTAAAAACGAGCAAAGATCGGCTTACAATATGTTCGTGTAGAAATATGAGTTGGTCCATTGCTGCATTACAATGGAGTACAATGGTAAGTACTCCAGTGGACCACATGATCCAACGATTTTTGCAGGGTTGCTGCTTTCTATCTAATACAAGCTGGGTTTGCAGTATTTTTCTTATCGTTTTCGACATATTATTACTGTAATTTTCTAGCAATTTTCTCGTTTCGAGACTATATTTGTAATACTACGTGCCAACAAAAAATGCTTTAACGTGTTTGCTTGGTGACCTCCGTTGTATGGAGGCAGTGTGACTTCAGAAAAAAGTGCTAAAATAGGTCGCTGCTTGGCAGTGATTGCCATCGAGTTCGAGTTTATTCCAAGAGACTAACTCGTTTTAAAAGTCTAGGGCTATTCCTACCTGTTATCACCTTTTCAAATGTATTTTTAGGCGATAAAGGGAGACCTCCCCGATAGTGACCTTAAGGATACAAAGAAGACCTCTCTGACAGTGGTTGTAGAGGTACGAAGAGGACCTGTCTGACATAGAGTAGAAAAAAAAATTGTCCGACTGTATCCGGAAGGTTGTAAAAAGGCCCAATCCGACAGCTCCCTCTCAAGCAAAAACAGGCAGAGTTAGTCCTCCATTAGGAATGCTTGAACAAAAAATTGTTGGATAGATATTTTTAATTATTTTCATTACTTCAAATAACTTGAAATTCGGCCTTAACATGAAAAGCTTCACAACAAAATTTAATTTCTCTTATGAAATGCGGCTCGGAAGCAATAGGAGAAGTGTTTTTGAAACAAATTTTGAAACAGGGCGTTCTTCTACCGAATTCTTGAAACAAACTTTGGAATAAGGCGTTATACAAAAGTTTTCTGAGATAGGGCGTTTTAGAAACGAAAGTTTGATTAGAATACCTTCATTGATGTTTGAGTTATGGCTTAAAAGCTTTTAAATTTTCTTCTTCTAAATGTGGGCGGAGCCACGATATCTTTTTTATGCAAAGGAGTTTCGCCTTTGTCAAATTAAAAATTGGTTATATGACACATACACTTTAGCTTTGTGACCAGTGTCTGTTGGCGCCGCATATCTTATCGCCGACCAGGCATGCTTAACTAACGAACCGATATCATTTCGTTACGATAATTAACGTTGATTATTGTAACGAAATGATATCGGTTCGTTGGTTAAGCATGCCTGTCGCCGACCAATAAGTTCAAACAAAAAAATTGTGTTGTCAAAACCGCCCTTTGTATTATTGTTCTATATGAAAACCAAAATAGTGTGAGTTTCATCCCTAAGAAGTGCTGAAAGAAGCTATTTTAGAGATAGAATAAAATGATTATAAAAAAAGTTGGATGTTGCTTCGGCCGGAACTTGAACCCAGGACATTCGTTGTGAAAGGCATACTACACCGCAACCACCCAACGGCGTTGACTCCAGAATTATTCAAGTAATTAGTGAATATGATTCATCAAGCTGAAAAGGCGTAGACAGAAGCGCGGGCTGCAAAATTAAACTCATGTTCAAGGCCTATGATATGAGACTCACAAAGTGGCTCATACCTCTGTAAAAGGAAGACTTAAGGCTCACGATGGGCATACTGACTGGCCACTGCCTTGTGGCGTCACATGCTTATAAGTTAGGCCTTATCAGTAACAGCAGATGTAGGAGGTGCGAGCTGCAGGAGAAAACGGTCGACCATGTTCTGTGTTCTTATCTTGCGCTCGACAGGTCAAAGTTCAAGCTTTAAGGGACGGTAGGCTTGACATATTGCAGCAATTAAGCCAGGTTTTCGAAAACTGATAGTATTTTCCAAGAGTTTGAAGTTATTCTATAACATTAGCCCTGGCACCTGATTGGGGCTCTTCTCTTTGGTCGTCAAACAAATTCTAGTAACACTATGGACACATTCAGTCTATGTAAGGTCTTTATTGTACGGCAAGCTCAACCTAACCTAACCTTGGACCTCGACGGCACTTTGTGCATGCAAAATAATGCAGGGGTGTACGTACGACGGTTACACTATATGCCATGCTGCACGTTTCAAATGTAATGCTGGTGGCGTTAAAAACTGTTACTAGACTCAATGATTTGAGACAGCTTGAACGCAGATCATACGGCAATAGTAGATATGTAGCGTCAACAAATGTTGGACATTCAGACTACCTAGTTTCCTTCCTATGCTTCGATGAGTCTCCTAGTGCAGAAGAACCGACACACGTGGAGATGGTTCCAAAGTAATGGAAGGAATAGTGATAAGTGAATGAAAAATAAGTTGATGTATTTTCTTAAAATCATCTGAAATTATACACAAGTTCATATAAAAAAGTTTAATTTAAGTAAAAGCATTTCCTTATCTTTTTATTTACAAGGCTCGATGTCTTTATTTAAAAACAAGTTTTTCTCCAAAAGCTTTTTAAAATCCACCTTCTTATGGGCGGAAACAAGGGCTGTGGCTAGAACATATATTCAGTTTAACAGCAATTTTGTGAATATGCTAAGAAAGCGAATAAAGACTGAAAGCCGAAAATGAATGTCATAAGATGATCTCACTGAAATTCGCAATAACTACGCTATAGCCGAAGAGCTGATATTATTATTTACTTGTGGTTACCCAAATACTACTCATTAATAGGCTGCATAGTCATGACTTGCAAAAACGCCCACAACCCCAACACACCTCCCCCCCCTGTATGTATTGACATAAATAACATATTTACCCAAATATTCTACGCTCACTAAACCAAATGACCCGGAAGCAAATACGCGCATGTTTGTATGTCCATAGATTTAGCACTTATGTTCTAAGCCTAAGCTATTTTGAAATCCACTTAACGAATCCCTCAGATTGGTTTTGCTAACTGTGTCTTAACTTAAATAGATATTTCAAAGAACGAATTGAAGGAGTAAATAAGTTGCATAGCACTTTTTAAAAAAGGGATGACACAAAACTATTGAAAAAATCCGATTAACCGAAAAAGTTGCTATTCATGTATAAGTAGGCAATAGTGTGTATAGCCACAATATCAAGTGTAATAGAAGCCGATACTCCTGAGAAATTTCTTTTCGGATAAGTTCGATTTATCTTCAACTCTATTTAAAATATATAAAAACATTCATTCTACACCAAAAACTAAATTTTAAACTCTTTAAATAAAAATGAAATAAAAATAAAAAATAAACAATTGTATGTGTGTTCGTTGTGAACCAAAGGTTCAAACGCACACTCCGCTTCCCCATTACATATATCGTCAGCTTAATATGAAAATGTGCTAAGTCACGTTTTTTGAAAAATTTTATTTTAATGCAGTTTTAAAACTGAATTCAAAATACATCGGTCCCAAAAAAATATTAAAATTTTTCATTTTTACGTGCTGTGGGCAATGATGTGTAAATGTGCTAAGTCGTCAGCTGTTAAAAAAATGTGCTAAGTCAACCTGCCAATAATGTCAATCTGAATTACTAGTCATTTCTTTGTGCGCGCATTTAATTTATTTATTTAATTCATTCAGTCTAAGAGTACATGTTTTTTTGTTGTTTTTGTTGTTGTATTAACGATAAAGACACTCCCCAAAGGGTTTGGGGATTGTTACCGATGTTGATGGCCGTTTACCGGATATAGATCCGGTACGTTCCGGTAACAAAGCACTATTAAGGTACTACTAGCTCGAACATCTCGGGAATGATTTATATGACCACATTAAACCTTCTAGGCCATCCCGCCCTCCCCACCCTCTAGTTCCATGAGGAACTTGGGGTCGCCAGAGCCTCGGCTGTCAATGAAGCAAGATTCGCCACGGTTAGGTGAGATGACAATTGGGTTGGAGAAGCTATATATTGTGCTGGCAGCCCCTTGAAATTGGATTTACCCAATTGAAACATGCCTTTGGTTTATGATAAATGGTTTGCGCTGACTATAATTTACTTCAATTCTTACATGTCGATAACTACATGCTTTCTTACAGACGAGTTAAAAATAGAAAACAATTCAAGCGTAAACTCATATAAGCTGTTATTAAAATTAATAACACTATTGAATCGATTTGCTAGATGTATACTCCTAGTTATAGTCATTCATAGCATAATTCGTTTTATGAGTTATTTCGATAAATAATATATTATGCCGAAGATCACGCAGTGGAATATATGGAATGAACAAATTGGATAAATCAGAGCAATTCGTGCTCAAGTTTATTACATTATAGGCAAGCATGAGTGAGATAAAAGTTCTTCTCTCATGCAAAGCCTGAAGACCAAGCGATTTATGACTTCTGGTATATGATGGGAGGCCGTCTGGCCAGTGAAGCATACGTAAAGCAATTTTGTAAAAAAATTTTGGAACTTTCTAAATTTTATAGGAGTTATATTCATAGAAAGGATTCCATATTATAGAGCAATATTCTATACCACTTCTGACCAAGGATATATAAAGTGCCTTCAACGTCATAGGGTCCTTAAAGTCACTGGTGTTACGTCTACTGAACCCAACCATTGCAACAAATTTTGAAACAACGAAATCAATGTGACTAGAAAAAGAGATCTTGGAGTCAAAAATTACAACCTAGTCTTTACTATCTTGAAAACGATTAAGAGATTTTGTATTTAGTTTGTAGATAAAGTATGTGGCAGTTGTCTTTATGGAATAAGACACAACACAGCATTTGTTTGAATTTAAAAATAAGTTATTGTCTGCGCACCATCCGGGAAAAGAGTCCAGATCAGAACCGTTAGAAATACAGTAAATAAATAAATGTAAGGTGCGATAACCTCCGAAGAGATTTTAGGCCGAGCTTCTCTTCCAATTTACGTCGTGCTCCTTTTTTTTAATTTTTCTTACAAATTGGCGGGAAGGGACCTACTTGTTATATGCCGACTCCGAACGGCATCTGCGAGGCAGATAAGTTTTCACTGACAGCTTTTCGTGGCAAAAATACGCTCGGAGTACTTGCCAAACACTGCCGAGGGGCGACCTCGCTTAGAAAAATTTTATTCAATTAAAGAACCTTATTTCTAAAATTTTGATGTTGCTTTGCCCGGGATGTGAACCCAGGGCATACGGTGTGGTAGGCGGAGCACTCTACCATTACACCACGGTGGTCGCCAATAGTTAGAAATAGTTTGACAATTAAATAGTATTTTTTGTGAAACATATATTGTTTTAGTGTTATATTTCAATCATTAAAGGGGAGGAGTGATGGGGAAACATATTGAGTAAAAAGTGCTAAGTCAAGAGAAAAAATTTGTTTTGAGTGACGAAATTGTGCTAAGTCTTAAAATAGCTGCTGGGTTAGCATACATGCTTTTTATTTATCTTTTTCAAAGCTTCTACACTCAAAAGTATTGCAACTAGGGTATCCTCATTCACAATTTTGAAAAAAGAAGTTTATTTCAAAAATTATTCAGTTTTTTTCGTCTCCTGTAAAATTCGTAAAAAGTGACTTAGCACATTTTCACATTAAGCTAACGATATATATCTTGAATTAGTTCAATTGGTGACAAAGGCCAACTAGTAAATGCATATTTATATAAGTAATTCATGCATTTTAATTCCACCTCGTTTTGATTTCGCCGTCCCCTATCAACATTTTTATGCAACAATACCGATTAAAGCCGTATACATCTTTTAAAACATCCCCTTCAGCTAAAGCCTTTAGACAAAATGGATACCTTTCGATTGTTTGTACATACGAGTAGATACATACATATATATCTTTTTCCATTAGGAAAGTTGCATGCTCCAAAATATTTTATTAGAGTTTGTTTGCTGATTTATAAAGACAAAACTGAGTCTATATCCTCCCAATTGACTTAGCCGGTTTTCTTAAAACTTCGAAAATAACTGCAGAGACATCCACAGAGTGAAGTCGACCAAGGCCGATCGATTATAAAAACTCATATTTACGGTGCATTATTTCGTAATTCGCCCACGTTAATAATTTCTATACAAATTTGTATAGCCAAATGAGACGTAGGAAAAACAAGGGAAGAAGAACAAGCAATACACAGAAAGATATATAATGAAAGGTATAGAGGGAGTGGGTAGGGAGAAGTAAAAGGTGCTAGAGAGAGACAGATAGAGAGAGGAAAGGACAAAATAAATGAGGAGGGAAAAGGAGAGGGAGGAGCGAAGAAAATGAGAAAAACGGGGAAAGGGCTGGGAGAGAAGAGATAAAAATCTCTCAAAACGTTTAGCAGATAAATAAAACAAAGTTTGGGGCAGAACAACGCCTGGTTGGTATGGTAGTTAATACAATATAGAAAGAGATATGAAGAAGTTTGCTGCCTGACTAATTTCGAAAGGTTTTTGTTCAGATATGATTTAGGTGAGAGCATAAATAAAATTTAACAAGAGATAATAGAAAAACGATCAAATTTACATCGACTTAAAATAGCGTTGGTAAACTAACCATATTGGTATTCCTTATAATAATGTTCATGCAATTCTTATAAAATTCCAAATAGGTGGCAGCCTCGCGAAAATGTTATTTATGGCAACATTACCTGTGTGTAAAATTGCATCCATATTAAAAGGAGTCGTTTTCAATAAAGTAGCAGATGTAGCTAAATAGTTCGCCTTTAAAATTATCGAATATTTCTGACAGTTTCTGCTGCAACTTCCTGTTTATTTTTCACCTGTCTTCGTCCCTATTTTATTTCAAAAAAAAAATAAAATGTAAATATACTCCAATTGTGACAAGTCTCCGAGCTTCTGTTCCAGTTTGATTCGTATTTCTTCTTAAGTTTATCTATAAGGTGCATATCTTTATCTTATAAATAATAATCTTATAAAATAAAGTCGCTAAATGCCATGTATGCACATAACTTCACACAGAATGCTCCGATTTTATAACGGTTTGTTGCATTTGAAAGCTTAGCTACGTGAGATGGTACAGTTAATATAATTCGAAGATATATATTATATATTGCCATAATGTAGTAAAAAATCATAAAATTTTTGTTTACATAGCTATAACTCATAAACGGAAGGGTGAATTTAAAAAATTCTACTTTTCAGTAAAACTTCGAAATATTTACCTTCGATCTGCATTAAAAAAATACTTGATTCCTTTCTTATATCAGCCAAATTGTTTAAACAAAAGTAACATTTTTATCAAAAAATGTGTATGTGTATTTGTTCGCTGTGAACTGTCTGCGCTTATTGCTTTTGAGTGAGGCATTATGCGACACATATGCTGCGTTATTTAACTTCGAGTGTAGGTTTATAGGCATGTATGAATGTACATATGTATGTATGTATTTTCATATCATATCAGCTCGACATAGGTATGTGCATAAATATTCATGTATTATAAATGATTAATTGTTAAGGCAACATAAATGGTTAAGAATGCAAACATCTCCTGAAAAATACTCTTTCGTTAAAAATATTAAACATTTCTTTAAAATTCTTCAAAAAAGTTTTATTTTTTGGTATTTTTGCATGTATCACTATCACTACATATTATAAAACAGTCGCTTTTTCTATCCCATGTCCCTTTGAATGCTTAAACCTTTAAAACTACGCAACAGATTTTCATGCGCTTTTGTTTTAATAGATAGAGTGATTGAAGTTTGTAGATTGTATAATAACATCCATTAAATACTGGAGAAATACTGTAATTTTTGAAGTTTCTAATGTGATGTATATATGTGCATATATAAGAGTAATTGGTGTTAGTTACACTATTTATAACTCAAGAACGGATGAACAGATTTGGCTGAAAATTGGTGGAGGGGTAGCTTAGAACCAGGAGACAGACATAGAGTACTTTTTATTTCGTTCTGGATAGGGTCTTGAGATCACAACGTGGACCTGGGTAATCCTGGTATACGTTTGTACAGTATGGGCACCAAATGGAAGCTGTTTATGAGTACTTTGATTTGGGGTATTTTTCGTACCCGTGGGTGACTAGGGTCTCGAGATATAAACCAAACTGTGGACTCGGGTGCCCCTAGAATGTGTTTATAGAATATGGATAACAAATGAAAGCTGTTGATGAGTGCTTTAGTACAGGGTAGTATTCATACCTATTGGTGACTAGGGTCTTGAGGTTGAGGCCAAAACGTGGACCCGGATACCCCTAGAAAGTGTTTATACAAGAAGGATAATAAATGAAAGCTGTTGATGAGTGCTTTAGTAAAGGGTAATTTTCATATCTGTTTGTGACTAGGGTCTTGAGATATAGGCCAAAACGTGGATCAAGGTAACACTAGGATGTGATTTTACATTATGGGTATCAAATTGAAGCTGTAGGTGAGTGCTTTAGTGCAGGGTAGTTTTCATTATAGGTGACTAGGGTCTTGAGATATAGGTCAAAACGTTGATCAGGGTAACACTAGGATGTGTTTTTACAGTATGGGTATCAAATTGAAGCTGTTGATGAGTGCTTTAGTGCAGGGTAGTTTTCATACCTATAGGTGACTAGGGTCTCGAGATATAGGCCAAAACGTGGAACAGGGTAACACTAGGATGTGTTTTTTCTTTATGGGTATCAAATTGAAGCTGTTGATGTGTGCTTTAGTACAGAGTAATTTATACCGCTGGGTGACTAGGGTCTCGCGATATAGGCCAAAACGTGGAACAGGGTAACAGTAGGATGTGTTTTTACTTTATGGGTATCAAATTGAAGCTTTAGTACAGAGTAATTTATACTGCTGGGGACTAGGGTCTTGAGATATAGGCCAAAACGTGGATCACGGTAACACTAGGATGTGATTTTACATTATGGGTATCAAATTGAAGCTGTAGGTGAGTGCTTTAGTGCAGGGTAGTTTTCATTATAGGTGACTAGGGTCTTGATATATAGGCCAAAACGTTGATCAGGGTAACACTAGGATGTGTTTTTACAGTATGGGTATCAAATTGAAGCTGTTGATGAGTGCTTTAGTGCTCGGTAGTTTTCATACCTATAGGTGACTAGGGTCTCGAGATATAGGCCAAAACGTGGAACAGGGTAACACTAGGATGTGTTTTTACTTTATGGGTATCAAATTGAAGCTGTTGATGTGTGCTTTAGTACAGAGTAATTTATACCGCTGGGTGACAAGGGTCTTGAGATATAGGCCAAGACGTGGATCAAGGTAACACTAGGATGTGATTTTACATTATGGGTATCAAATTGAAGCTGTAGGTGAGTGCTTTAGTGCAGGGTAGTTTTCATTATAGGTGACTAGGGTCTTGAGATATAGGCAAAAACGTTGATCAGGGTAACACTAGGATGTCAAATTGAAGCTGTTGATGAGTTCTTTAGTGCAGGGTAGTTTTCATATCTATAGGTGACTAGGGTCTCGAGATATAGGCCAAAACGAGGAACAGGGTAACACTAGGATGTGTTTTTACTTTATGGGTATCAAATTGAAGCTGGTGATGTGTGCTTTAGTACAGAGTAATTTATACCGCTGGGTGACTAGCGTCTCGAGATATAGGCCAAAACGTGGACCCGGATACCCCTATAATGTGTGTGTAATATGGATATCAAATGAAAGTTTCTGCTCAGAGCTTTAGTAATTTTCATTGTGATATTCCATTTAGTAGCATCAACCTGGCAAAACTGATAAATATGCATGCGAAGCCGAAAAAAAGCATGAATTGATAATACCCACATACCTATTTACATACGTCCTATTCGATTTGCCTGAAATTTGGTATATAAAGTTGCCTATATTAGTATTTACGATCATTTTTTCGGGGAAGTAGACCAGAGATGAGCTAGGAATGAGAGTAGGACTAGGATTGGGACTGAGACTTGGAGTGGGACTGGAACTCGGAATGGGACTGGAACAAAATACACACCACCCTATGAGACTGGCAATAAGGGATGAAGAAGAATGGGAAAAACTTGAAAGAAGAGAAAAGAAGGATGGATAAGGAGGCTGAGAAAGGGATATGGTGAGACGAAAATAGAGATAGATGAAGCGAAAAAGACGGAGGGAGGAGTGAGTAAAATGATTAAGAAGAAATGAAGAGGGTAGGGGAGAGTTAGAGAGAAAAAGCATATTAAAATGTATGCAGATAGACCAAATTTAGGGCAGAACAACTTCTGACGGGTCTGCTAGTAAATCTTATAAAATAAAGACCCTAAATACCGTTGTACGTCCATCACTTCACACAAAATGCTCAGACTTTAAAACGGGTTTTCGGATTTGAAACTTAGCCACGTGGGGTGAACATTTTAAGGTTTTGTTTAGATTTACTGGTCTTTAAATAATTAAATATTAATTTAATTTGTAGTCTTCAAGACCGTGTTTGTCATTTTTATAAAATTTTCATGTTGTAATTTATATTATATTAAATTACTATACACAGAGAACGAGTTAGTGAGAAAAAAAAGTTCATAGATGAGAGGATCGCTGATTATTAACCGTCATGGGTTTTGAAATGGTCAGCTATACGGTCTATGAACTTTATTTTTTTCAAAATATCATACTCGGCCTTGAACGCAACAAATTAATATACAAATTTATAATTTGAAGGTCTATATTATAGGAGCTTGGAAAATTGCCGAAATGTAGCAAAAAATCATAACATTTTTGTTTACACAGCTATTACTCAAAAATCCATTCGGATCTATTTTAATATTTCTTCTTTGAAGTAAAACTTCCCGGGAAGTGGACCAGAGATCGATGTATTCGAAAAAATTCTCTTCACAGTTCCATTTGCCTGAGGTTTGGTATACAGGTAGCTTTTTGTCCAGATAAGGCACTTTTTTCGGGAAATTGACTGGCCTGGGATTGGGACTACGACCAGGACTAGGATTCGGACAAGGATTGGAACCTGAAATTGGGCTAGGACTGCAAAGGGAAATGGACCAGGACCGACTGTGACTGGGACTAGGACTGTGGATGAAGAAGAATTAAAGGAACTGGTGAGAAGAGAAGAGGGAAAGAGAAGGAGACTAAGAAAGAGATAAAGTTAGACGAAGATATGGAGATAGGGATAGATGGAGTGGAAAAGACATGAGGACAACGAGGGAGACGGAGATAGGTAGAGGGAGGAGTGAATAACAGAGTAAAGAAAAGGGGGAGAAGAGGAAGGGAAAGTACGAGGTAAAAACTTCTTAAAACTTATGCATATAAACCAAAGTAAGGGCGGAACAACGTCAGCCAGGTTAGTAGGTTTTTATATGGAAAAACATCTAAAACACCCCCGAGAAAAGAACTATCAAAAATCACTGCGAGTTTTGAGAGTCCGTCACTTGTACTTTGTTAAACCAAAAACTGATACGGTTACAAAACTGCATACTCGAACAAATTCAGAAAACTATTAAGTAAAAAATTTGAAATTTTCGTAACCTTCTCTAGAGCTTTTTAATTCAACCAACGAAATTTTACGAAATTTCCCCTGCTATTTTTGCGTTCACTGCTGTACATGCTTTATGTCGAAAAACTCTCAATCGTTTCCTAGAGCGATCCAGCTTACAAAATTTTTCCTAAAATATTTTAATGTTTCTTTTCCCATGGCTTGAACTCAAAAGACTTTCGGTGTGGAAGACCAGCACGCTACTGCTACAAAACGTTTGCTTTCTCTAATGCTTTACATACTGGCAGTCGCTACAAATTTCACTCCTAATCCTAAACCGAAAATTCTGATATATCGATGGATCGCATCAAGGTATTACCCCAATGTGCTCATTCCAATGACATCTCTATTTTTCAAAAATTCTTATACAAATATTCCCGATGCTTCAACTGTACGTTTATGTGGATACAACACACATTCATACACACATATGTTGCCCTTACACAAGCACACTTGATTGAATTTCTTAAAGGCAAAAAAAAAACAAGTAAGGAAGGCTAAGTTCGGGTGTAACCGAACATTACATACTCAGTTGAGAGCTGTGGAAACAAAGTAAGGGAAAATCACCATGTTGTAAAAAGAACCTAGGGTAACCCTGGAATTTGTTTGTATGACATGTGTATCAAATGGAAGGTATTAAAGAGTATTTTAAGAGGAAGTGGGCCATAGATCTATAGATGGACGCCATTTAGGGATATCGCCATAAAGGTGGACCAGGCCTGACTCTAGAATTTGTTTGCACGATATGGGTATCAAATGAAAGGTATTAATGAGTATTTTAAAGGGCGTGGGCCTAAGTTCTATAGATGGACGCCGTTTCGAGATATCGCCATAAAGATGGACCAGGGGTGACTCTAGAATTTGTTTGTACGATATGGGTATCAAACGAAAGGTGTTAATAAGTGTTTTAAAAGGGAGTGGGCCTTAGTTCTATAGGTGGACGCCTTTTCGGAATATCGTTATAAAAGTGGACCAGGGGCGACTCTAGAATTTGTTTGTACGATATAGGTATCAAATGAAAGGTGTTAATGTGTATTTTAAAAAGGAGTGGGCCTTAGTTCTATGTGTGGACGCCTTTTCGAGATATCGCCATAAACGTGGACCAGGGATGACTCTAGAATTTGTTTGTACGATATGGGTATCAAATGAAAGTTGTTAATGAGTATCTTAAAAGGACGTGGGCCTTATTTCTATAGGTGGACGCCTTTTCGAAATATCGCCATAAAGGTGGACCAGGGGTGACTCTAGATTTGTTTGTACGATATGGGTATCAAATGAAAGGTGCTAATGAGTATTTTAAAAGGGAGTGGGCCTTAGTTCTATAGGTGGACGCCTTTTCAGAATATCGTTATAAAAGTGGACCAGGGGTGACTCTAGAATGCGTTTGTACAATATGGGTATCAAGTGAAAGTTGTTAATGAGTATTTTAAAAGAACGTGGGCCTTAGTTCTATAGGTGGACGCCTTTTCGAGATATCGCCATAAACGTGGACAAGGGGTGACTCTAGAATTTGTTTGTACGATATAGGTATCAAATGAAAGATGTTAATGAGTATTTTAAAAGGGCGTGGGCCTTAGTTCTATAGGTGGATGCCTTTTCGAGATATCGCCATAAACGTGGACCAGGGGTGACTCTAGAATTTGTTTGTACGATATGGGTATCAAACGAAAGGTGCTAATGAGTATTTTAAAAGGGAGTGGGCCTTAGTTCTATAGGTGGACGCCTTTTCAGAATATCGTTATAAAAGTGGACCAGGGGTGACTCTAGAATGCGTTTGTACAATATGGGTATCAAGTGAAAGTTGTTAATGAGTATTTTAAAAGAACGTGGGCCTTAGTTCTATAGGTGGACGCCTTTTCGAGATATCGCCATAAACGTGGACAAGGGGTGACTCTAGAATTTGTTTGTACTATATGGGTATCAAATGAAAGGTGTTAATGAGTATTTTAAAAGGAAGTGGGCCTTAGTTCTATAGGTGGATGCCTTTTCGAGATATCGCCATAAACGTGGACAAGGGGTGACTCTAGAATTTGTTTGTACTATATGGGTATCAAATGAAAGGTGCTAATGAGTATTTTAAAAGGTAGTGGGCCTTAGTTCTATAGGTGGATGCCTTTTCGAGATATCGCCATAAACGTGGACAAGGGGTGACTCTAGAATTTGTTTGTACTATATGGGTATCAAATGAAAGGTGCTAATGAGTATTTTAAAAGGGAGTGGGCCTTAGTTCTATAGGTGGATGACTTTTCGAGATATCGCCATAAACGTGGACCAGGGGTGACTCTAGAATTTGTTTGTACTATATGGGTATCAAATGAAAGGTGCTAATGAGTATTTTAAAAGGGAGTGGGCCTTAGTTCTATAGGTGGATGACTTTTCGAGATATCGCCATAAACGTGGACCAGGGGTGACTCTAGAATTTGTTTGTACTATATGGGTATCAAATGAAAGGTGCTAATGAGTATTTTAAAAGGTAGAGGGCCTTAGTTCTATAGGTGGACGCCTTTTCAGAATATCGTTATAAAAGTGGACCAGGGGTGACTCTAGAATGCGTTTGTACTATATGGGTATCAAATGAAAGGTGCTAATGAGTATTTTAAAAGGGAGTGGGCCTTAGTTCTATAGGTGGATGCCTTTTCGAGATATCGCCATAAACGTGGACCAGGGGTGACTCTAGAATTTGTTTGTACTATATGGGTATCAAATGAAAGGTGTTAATGAGTATTTTAAAAGGGAGTGGGCCTTAGTTCTATAGGTGGACGCCTTTTCAGAATATCGTTATAAAAGTGGACCAGGGGTGACTCTAGAATTTGTTTGTACTATATGGGTATCAAATGAAAGGTGCTAATGAGTATTTTAAAAGGTAGTGGGCCTTAGTTCTATAGGTGGACGCCTTTTCAGAATATCGTTATAAAAGTGGACCAGGGGTGACTCTAGAATGCGTTTGTACTATATGGGTATCAAATGAAAGGTGCTAATGAGTATTTTAAAAGGGAGTGGGTCTTAGTTCTATAGGTGGATGCCTTTTCGAGATATCGCCATAAACGTGGACCAGGGGTGACTATAGAATTTGTTTGTACTATATGGGTATCAAATGAAAGGTGTTAATGAGTATTTTAAAAGGGAGTGGGCCTTAGTTCTATAGGTGGATGCCTTTTCGAGATATCGCCATAAACGTGGACCAGGGGTGACTCTAGAATTTGTTTGTACTATATGGGTATCTAATGAAAAGTGCTAATGAGTATTTTAAAAGGGAGTGGGCCTTAGTTCTATAGGTGGATGCCTTTTCGAGATATCGCCAAAAACGTGGACCAGGCGTGACTCTAGAATTTGTTTGTACTATATGGGTATCAAATGAAAGGTGTTAATGAGTATTTTAAAAGGGAGTGGGCCTTAGTTCTATAGGTGGACGCCTTTTCAGAATATCGTTATAAAAGTGGACCAGGGGTGACTCTAGAATGCGTTTGTACAATATGGGTATCAAATGAAAGTTGTTAATGAGTATTTTAAAAGAACGTGGGCCTTAGTTCTATAGGTGGACGCCTTTTCGAAATATCGCCATAAACGTGGACCAGGGATGACTCTAGAATTTGTTTGTACGATATGGGTATCAAATGAAAGTTGTTAATGAGTATCTTAAAAGGACGTGGGCCTTAGTTCTATAGGTGGACGCCTTTTCGAAATATCGCCATAAAGGTGGACCAGGGGTGACTCTAGAATTTTTTTGTACTATATGGGTATCAAATGAAAGATGTTAATGAGTATTTTAAAAGGGCGTGGGCCTTAGTTCTATAGGTGGATGCCTTTTCGAGATATCGCCATAAACGTACCAGGCGTGACTCTAGAATTTGTTTGTACGATATGGGTATCAAATGAAAGGTGCTAATGAGTATTTTAAAAGGGATTGGGCCTTAGTTCTATAGGTGGATGCCTTTTCGAGATATCGCCATAAACGTGGACCAGGGGTGACTCTAGAATTTGTTTGTACGATATGGGTATTAAATGAAAGGTGCTAATGAGTATTTTAAAAGGGAGTGGGCCTTAGTTCTATAGGTGGATGCCTTTTCGAGATATCGCCATAAACGTGGACCAGGGATGACTCTAGAATTTGTTTGTACTATAAGGGTATCAAATGAAAGTTGTTAATGAGTATCTTAAAAGGACGGGGGCCTTAGTTCTATAGGTGGACGCCTTTTCGAAATATCGCCATAAACGTGGACCAGGGATGACTCTAGAATTTGTTTGTACGATATGGGTATCAAATGAAAGTTGTTAATGAGTATCTTAAAAGGACGTGGGCCTTAGTTCTATAGGTGGACGCCTTTTCGAGATATCGCCATAAACGTGGACAAGGGGTGACTCTAGAATTTGTTTGTACTATATGGGTATCAAATGAATGGTGTTAATGAGTATTTTAAAAGGGAGTGGGCCTTAGTTCTATAGGTGGATGCCTTTTCGAGATATCGCCATAAACGTGGACAAGGGGTGACTCTAGAATTTGTTTGTACTATATGGGTATCAATTGAAAGGTGCTAATGAGTATTTTAAAAGGTAGTGGGCCTTAGTTCTATAGGCGGATGCCTTTTCGAGATATCGCCATAAACGTGGACAAGGGGTGACTCTAGAATTTGTTTGTACTATATGGGTATCAAATGAAAGGTGCTAATGAGTATTTTAAAAGGGAGTGGGCCTTAGTTCTATAGGTGGATGACTTTTCGAGATATCGCCATAAACGTGGACCAGGGGTGACTCTAGAATTTGTTTGTACTATATGGGTATCAAATGAAAGGTGCTAATGAGTATTTTAAAAGGGAGTGGGCCTTAGTTCTATAGGTGGATGACTTTTCGAGATATCGCCATAAACGTGGACCAGGGGTGACTCTAGAATTTGTTTGTACTATATAGGTATCAAATGAAAGGTGCTAATGAGTATTTTAAAAGGTAGTGGGCCTTAGTTCTATAGGTGGACGCCTTTTCAGAATATCGTTATAAAAGTGGACCAGGGGTGACTCTAGAATGCGTTTGTACTATATGGGTATCAAATGAAAGGTGCTAATGAGTATTTTAAAAGGGAGTGGGCCTTAGTTCTATAGGTGGATGCCTTTTCGAGATATCGCCATAAACGTGGACCAGGGGTGACTCTAGAATTTGTTTGTACTATATGGGTATCAAATGAAAGGTGTTAATGAGTATTTTAAAAGGGAGTGGGCCTTAGTTCTATAGGTGGACGCCTTTTCAGAATATCGTTATAAAAGTGGACCAGGGGTGACTCTAGAATTTGTTTGTACTATATGGGTATCAAATGAAAGGTGCTAATGAGTATTTTAAAAGGTAGTGGGCCTTAGTTCTATAGGTGGACGCCTTTTCAGAATATCGTTATAAAAGTGGACCAGGGGTGACTCTAGAATGCGTTTGTACTATATGGGTATCAAATGAAAGGTTCTAATGAGTATTTTAAAAGGGAGTGGGCCTTAGTTCTATAGGTGGATGCCTTTTCGAGATATCGCCATAAACGTGGACCAGGGGTGACTCTAGAATTTGTTTGTACTATATGGGTATCAAATGAAAGGTGTTAATGTGTATTTTAAAAGGGAGTGGGCCTTAGTTCTATAGGTGGATGCCTTTTCGAGATATCGCCATAAACGTGGACCAGGGGTGACTCTAGAATTTGTTTGTACTATATGGGTATCAAATGAAAGGTGCTAATGAGTATTTTAAAAGGGAGTGGGCCTTAGTTCTATAGGTGGATGCCTTTTCGAGATATCGCCAAAAACGTGGACCAGGGGTGACTCTAGAATTTGTTTGTACTATATGGGTATCAAATGAAAGGTGTTAATGAGTATTTTAAAAGGGAGTGGGCCTTAGTTCTATAGTTGTACGCCTTTTCAGAATATCGTTATAAAAGTGGACCAGGGGTGACTCTAGAATGCGTTTGTACAATATGGGTATCAAATGAAAGTTGTTAATGAGTATTTTAAAAGAACGTGGGCCTTAGTTCTATAGGTGGACGCCTTTTCGAAATATCACCATAAACGTGGACCAGGGATGACTCTAGAATTTGTTTGTACGATATGGGTATCAAATGAAAGTTGTTAATGAGTATCTTAAAAGGACGTGAGCCTTAGTTCTATAGGTGGACGCCTTTTCGAAATATCGCCATAAAGGTGGACCAGGGGTGACTCTAGAATTTTTTTGTACTATATGGGTATCAAATGAAAGATGTTAATGAGTATTTTAAAAGGGCGTGGGCCTTAGTTCTATAGGTGGATGCCTTTTCGAGATATCGCCATAAACGTACCAGGCGTGACTTTAGAATTTGTTTGTACGATATGGGTATCAAATGAAAGGTGCTAATGAGTATTTTAAAAGGGAGTGGGCCTTAGTTCTATAGGTGGATGCCTTTTCCAGATATCGCCATAAACGTGGAGCAGGGGTGACTCTAGAATTTGTTTGTACTATATGGGTATCAAATGAAAGGTGCTAATGAGTATTTTAAAAGGGAGTGGGCCTTAGTTCTATAGGTGGATGCCTTTTCGAGATATCGCCATAAAGGTGGACCAGGGGTAACTCTAGAATTTTTTTGTACTATATGGGTATCAAATGAAAGATGTTAATGAGTATTTTAAAAGGGCGTGGGCCTTAGTTCTATAGGTGGATGCCTTTTCGAGATATCGCCATAAACGTACCAGGCGTGACTCTAGAATTTGTTTGTACGATATGGGTATCAAATGAAAGGTGCTAATGAGTATTTTAAAAGGGAGTGGGCCTTAGTTCTATAGGTGGATGCCTTTTCGAGATATCGCCATAAACGTGGACCAGGGATGACTCTACAATTTGTTTGTACTATAAGGGTATCAAATGAAAGTTGTTAATGAGTATCTTAAAAGGACGGGGGCCTTAGTTCTATAGGTGGACGCCTTTTCGAAATATCGCCATAAAGGTGGACCAGGGGCGACTCTAGAATTTGTTTGTACGATATAGGTATCAAATGAAAGGTGTTAATGTGTATTTTAAAAAGGAGTGGGCCTTAGTTCTATGTGTGGACGCCTTTTCGAGATATCGCCATAAACGTGGACCAGGGAAGACTCTAGAATTTGTTTGTACTATATGGGTATCAAATGAAAGTTGTTAATGAGTATCTTAAAAGGACGTGGGCCTTAGTTCTATAGGTGGATGCCTTTTCGAAATACCGCCATAAAGGTGGACCAGGAGTGACTCTAGAATTTGTTTGTACGATATGGGTATCAAATGAAAGGTGCTAATGAGTATTTTAAAAGGGAGTGGGCCTTAGTTCTATAGGTGGACGCCTTTTCGAAATATCGCCATAAAGGTGGACCAGGGGTGACTCTAGAATTTTTTGTACGATATGGGTATCACATGAATGGTGTTAAAGAGTATTTTAAAAGGGCGTGGGCCTTAGTTCTGTAGGTGGACGCCTTTTCGAAATATCGCCATAAAGGTGGGCCAGGGGTGACTCTAGAATTTTTTTGTACGATATGGGTATCAAATGAAAGGTGTTAATGTGTATTTTAAAAAGGAGTGGGCCTTAGTTCTATGTGTGGACGCCTTTTCGAGATATCGCCATAAACGTGGACCAGGGGTGACTCTAGAATTTGTTTGTACGATATGGGTATCAAATGAAAGGTGTTAAGGAGTATTTTAAAAAGGAGTGGGCCTTAGTTCTATATGTGGACGCCTTTTCGAGATATCGCCATAAACGTGGACCAGGGGTGACTCTATAATTTGTTTGTACTATATGGGTATCAAATGAAAGGTGTTAATGAGTATTTTAAAAGGGCGTGGGCCTTAGTTCTATAGGTGGACGCCTTTTCGAAATATCGCCATAAAGGTGGACTAGGGGTGACTCTAGAATTTTTTGTACGATATGGGTATCACATGAAAGGTGTTAATGAGTATTTTAAAAGGGCGTGGGCCTTAGTTCTGTAGGTGGACGCCTTTTCGAAATATCGCCATAAAGGTGGGCCAGGGGTGACTCTAGAATTTTTTTGTACGATATGAGTATCAAATGAAAGGTGCTAATGAGTATTTTAAAAAGGAGTGGGGCTTAGTTCTATATGTGGACGCCTTTTCAAGATATCGCCATAAACGTGAACCAGGGGTGAATCTAGAATGTGTTTGTACGATATGGGTATCAAATTAAAGGTATTAATGAGGGTTTTGAAAGGGAGTGGCCCTTAGTTGTATATGTGAAAGCGTTTTCGGGATATCGACCAAAATGTGGACCAGGGTGATCCAGAACATCATCTGTCGGGTACTGCTAATTTATTTATATATTTAATACCACGAACAGTATTCCTTCCAAGATTCCAAGGGCTTTTGATTTCGCCCTGCAAAACTTTTTCATTTTCTTCTACTTAATATGGTAGGTGTCACACCCATTTTACCAAGTTTTTTTCTAAAGTTATATTTTGCGTCAATAGACCAATACAATTACCATGTTTCATCCCTTTTTTCGTTGTTGGTATATAATTATGGCATTTTTTTATTTTTCGTAATTTTCGATATCGAAAAAGTGGGCGTGGTCATAGTCGGATTTCGGCCATTTTTTACACCAGTACAAAGTGAGTTCAAATAAGTACGTGAACTGAGTAGTAAAGATATATCGATTTTTGCTCAAGTTATCGTGTTAACGGCCGAGCGGAAGGACAGATGGTCGACTGTGTATAAAAACTGGGCTTGGCTTCAACCGATTTCGCCCTTTTTCACAGAAAATAGTTATCGTCCTAGAATCTAAGCCTCTACAAAATTTCACAAAGATTGGTAAATTTTTGTTCGACTTATGGCATTAAAAGTATCCTAGACAAATTAAAAGAAAAAGGGCGGAGCCACGCGCATTTTTAAATTTTCTTTTATTTTTGTATTTTGTTGCACCATATCATTACTGCGGCCACCGTGGTGTGATGGTAGCGTGCTCCGCCTATCACACCGTATGCCCTGGGTTCAACTCCCGGGCAAAGCAACATCAAAATTTTAGAAATAAGATTTTTCAATTAGAAGAAAAATTTTCTAAGCGGGGTCGCCCCTCGGCAGTGTTTGGCAAGCACTCCGGGTGTATTTCTGCCATGAAAAGCTCTCAGTGAAAACTCATCTGCTTTGCAGATGCCGTTCGGAGTCGGCATAAACCATGTAGGTCCCGTCCGGCCAATTTGTAGGGAAAATCAAGAGGAGCACGACGCAAATTGGAAGAGAAGCTCGGCCTTAGATCTCTTCGGAGGTTATCGCGCCTTACATTTATTTTTTTTTTATATCATTACTGGAGTTGAATGTTGACATAATTTACTTACTGCTCCGTTTTTCCTAATTTTTATTAAGCAGACATATAGTAATAAGAGTAACGTTCCTGCCAAATTTCATCATGATATCTTCAAATTTCATCATGATATCTGCCAAATTACAGCTTGCAAAACTTCTAAATTACCTTCTTTTAAAAGTGGGCGGTGCAACGCCCATTGTCCAAAATTTTACTAGTTTTCTATTCTGCGTCATAAGTTCAACTCACCTACCAAGTTTCATCGCTTAATCCATATTTGGTAATGAATTATCGCACTTTTTCGATTTTTCGAAATATTCGATATCGAAAAAGTGGGCGTGGTTATTGTCCGATATCGTTCATTTTAAATAACAATCTGAGATGAGTGCCGAGGAACCTACATACCAAATTTCATCAAGATACCTCAAAATTTACTCAAGTTATCGTGTTAACGGACAGACGGACGGACGGACGGACATGGCTCAATCGAATTTTTTTTCGATACTGATGATTTTGATATATGGAAGTCAATATCTATCTCGATTCCTTTATACCTGTACAACCAACCGTTATGCAATCAAAGTTAATATACTCTGTGAGCTCTGGTCAACTGAGTATAAAAAGTATACATAGACAAAAAAATATCACATGTCACGTACCTTTTCGATAAAAACATCCATACTGTTTCGCTAATTTCGCTCAACTGAATCAAAATATTTTGGTTGCAAATTTTCGTCGCTTTTGTCGCTTGCAATCGCTCAATTCGCTTTACGCTAAATCGCTTTGTCATAAACATCTCCATATGCACTAATATAATTGATCGCTAACAACGATTCTCGTCTCATCGCGCGACGCGATTACGCTCGCCTAACTCTGCCCTCCCCCTCTTCACTTTTTCCTAATCCTTTTATTCACTCCTCCCTCCGTCTTTTTCGCTTCATTTATCTCCATCTTCGTCTCATTCTATCTCTCTCTCAGTCTATCTCTTTTGTTCCTGTCCCAGTCCCACTCCGAGTCTCAGTCCCAGTCCGGAAAAAAGGATCGTAAACACTAATATAGGAAAATTTATATATCAAATTTCAGGAAAATCGAATAGGAGATATGTAAAGAGGTATGTGGGTATTATTAATTCATGTCTCTATTTCGGCTTCGCATGCATATTTATCAGTTTTGCCAGGTTGATGCGCCTAAATCGAATATCACAATGAAAATTACTTTAGAGCCCTCAGCAACATATTTCATTTGATATCTATATTACCCACACAATCTAGGGGTATCGGGTCCACGTTTTGGCCTATATCTCGAGATCTAGTCGCCCAACGGTATAATATATTACTCTGTACAAAAGCACTCATCAACAGCTTTCATTTGATATCCATATTGTATAAACACTGTCTAGGCATTCACGGGCCCACGTTTTGGCCTATATCTCGAGACCCTAGTCTCCCAGGGGTATGAAAATTACCCTCTACTAAAACACTCATCAACATTTGTTATCCGTATTCTATAAACGTATTCTAGGGGTACCCTGGTCCAAGTTTGAACGAAATCGACTAACGCATCTCTTCAAACAACCGCGACCAACTAACACACATTTTAGCCTTTCCATATATATATAGATTTTTATTTTTCACATTTCACTATAATATTACAACGAAATGGAAATATTCATTCCTTTTGAAATTTGGCTTAAAAATTTCACATGGAACAACTAAATGCTCTCCTGAATTAAAGAAAAATGTCTTAGTATTTCTAAATCGCGAGCCCCTCAGAAACCCCGAGTCCGGGTAGTTGCACAAAGTTGCAATAAAACAATATTGCGAATACAAATTGAGATGTAGCCTATTCTATATTTCAAGTTAGATCAAACTTTACACGGGGTGCAAAACAAATTCAAAATCGGTTCAGTAGTTTAGGAGTCCATCACTGACAAACATAGTGACACGTGATTTTTATATATAAAGATTATCTTATCTGTATTTAGTTAGCGAGACATGCTCATATTGCCTTATACAATTGTTTTTGTTATTGTATTGATTGATTGTTATGATATTAGAGAAAAATTGCAAAGTTTACAAACGGTGATGGTTACTAGGACATGTCTCTGAATGTCACTTCTTCGTCAGCTAGCTTTTCGGGAGCTGAGTATTGAAATCTCCAACATTCATACTTTTATAGTAGTGTATATGATTTTATCCACTCAGCCATAAGAATGCCCGCTGCTCACTTTATTAATATTAATATTTCGTAAGAATATAAAATAATTGAAAAGTCGACGTTCATAAAACATTTTGGAAACATAAATAAAGATGAAGTCAAGAACTCCGTACTTTTCCAACGTGCCATTTTTTATTTTTCTACGATGAAAAGTGACCTCAACGGGAAGTGACCCCATGAGAGCTTTTTAAAACCGATTTCTCGAAAAAGTTGTACGAAACTCTCAAACATGTATCGAACATTATCATCCGCCTTGGTTTCAGGTAAAGGTGAGTAAAGTATTTAAATCCAATTTTACACTCCGTCAAGCGAGTGCTCCAAAATTAACCACAATTCATACAAAAAATATGGTCCATATACTCCAGCTCAGCATTACATCAGAGTAATCCATGGCGTACTCCAGTATGACACAAGTGGACTACATGATCCAACAATTTTTGCAGGGTTATATTAAGGACCACTCAAAAGCAGACATATTTGACATTTTGAAACTATTTCGAAAAAGTTTAGTTCCGCCAATCCTGACATCTTTGATCACAAATTCCAACTTTTTTCTGCACCAGAGACGCCATTATGAAATTCCTATGTAAAGTCACCACCTGATTCCGAAAATCAAGGTTATTTTTAATTCTATGGTAACGTTTTTGAGATATTTACGAATTACCGTTATTTCATAAAAAAAAAATTGGGTCAACTTAATCATATATATCTCAAGAATGAATTGAGCAGTTTCAAAACGGTTTAAACTGTGCATACAACACTTTTTGCGGGGCCCTACAGATTCAAAGATAACGAACAATAATTACGGATTTTTTTAATATTTTTGTAAATATATAAAAAAAATTGTACTTTGCGAGGAAGGATCTCGAAAAAACCTTTTATTTTTTTTGCAGATTTTTTGTTTTCCCTCTAAGCTCTGTTTTATTACAAAAAAAAAATATGCTTTCATTCAATAAAATCGATGGACTAATGTAAAAGTTATAAGCATTCAAATAAATGTATCCATTTAATACTTAAGTACCCTGCTGGTACATACATATGTGTTAATATTCGCAAACTGATATGCTGGAACATTATACTACAAAAGCATGCAATTACTGGCATATGCTGATGACATTGATACCATCGGCCTAAATACCCGCGCTGTTAGTTCTGCTTACTCCAAACTGGAAAAAGAAGCGGTAAAGATGGGTTTGATGGTGAATGAGGACAAAACGAAGTACCTGCTGTCATCGAGCAAAGAGTCAGCGCTTATGCGCTTTGGCAACCACGATACTATTGGCAGCCATAATTTCGAAATAGGAAAAGACTTCGTTTATTTGGGAACCAGCATCAACACTAGCAACAACATCAGCATTGAAATCCAGCGAATAATCAATCTTGCGAACGAAAATCATACTCTACAAGTCACTTATAGTACCCGTCCTGCTATCTGCGGCAGAAGCATGGACCATGACAACGGCAGATGAAGTGGCTTTGGGAGTGTTCGAGAGAAAAGTTCTTCGAAAGATTTATGGACCTCTACGCGTTGGCGATGGCGAGTACCTAAGAAGATTTAATGATGAGTTCTACGAGCTATACGCAGACATCAACATAGTCTATCGGAACCCACCTATGGATGCAGAGGTAGAGGGCGGCCCCCAATCCACTGAAAGGACCAGGTGGAAAACGATTTAAACTCCCTTGGTGTGACCAATTGGCGCCGGTTGGCGGAGCACAGGAGCGACTGCCGCGCCTTGTTGACGGCCATAACCGTTCAGACGGTTAAGCGCTAATTAAGTAAGTAAGGAGTGATTTTACATAGGAATTTCATAATGGCGTCTCTGGTGCATTTTGGCTGTAAACCAGTGTTATTGTCGTATGTCATATGTGCTCATATGTAACATACGACATTATTTTATCCAGTCGACGATATGCAAATGTAAACTTTTGTGTTTGTTTGTTGTTTTGTTATTGTTATGTATGAAAGATCTTTTAAAAATAAAAAATAAATGTAAGGCGCGATAACCTCCGAAGAGATCTAAGGCCGAGCTTCTCTTCCAATTTGCGTCGTGCTCCTCTTGATTTTTCCCTACAAATTGGCCGGACGGGACCTACATGTTTTATGCCGACTCCGAACGGCATCTGCAAGGCAGATGAGTTTTCACTGAGAGCTTTTCATGGCAGAAATACAATCGGAGCGCTTGCCAGACACTGCCGAGGGGCGACACCGCTTAGAAAAATTTTCTTCTAATTGAAAAATCTTATTTCTAAAATTTTGATGTTGCTTTGCCCGGGAGTTGAACCCAGGGCATACGGTGTGATAGGCGGAGCACGCTACCATCACACCACGGTGGCCGCTGAAAGATCTTTTAATAACTTTAATTTCTTTAATTTATTTAATAATTTGGGAAAAATTTAAACAGCGTGACATCAGGACGGACAAGGCGACAGCTGTTTCGATTATACCTTGTAAATCTCTTCAAAGCCTTTTCTCCCGGGAGTGGGAGTCGAACTCGCACTCCTACGATAGTTGAAATGGTTACAAACGCATTCAGCTACGTCATGCCTGTTGTAAAGTTTTTCCCAATTGCCTTCTTTTGCATATTCGTATGCAATTATGTGTTAAAGCTATGCTTGGTACGGCGGTTTTCAAAGAAACTTTGGTTTTGTTGCTGTTTTCGTTCTATTTATAAAACTACAACGAATTAACCAATTTTGTCTGTTTGCATGATTTTAATAATCGGGGATTGCCCATATTGCTTTTTTTTAAATGTATGAAAACATTTATTTGAAACATTTTTTTAATTTTATAATTTATTTAATAATTTGGGAAAAATTTAAACAACGTGACATCAGGACGGACAAGGCGACAGCTGTTTCGATTATACCTTGTAAATCTCTTCAAAGCCTTTTCTCCCGGGAGTGGGAGTCGAACTCGCACTCCTACGATAGTTGAAATGGTTATAAACGCATTCAGCTACGTCATGCCTGTTGTTAATTTCTTTAGATCGCGGGCTTGAATGGAGCTCTAGGCCTAACAATAATTATTTTATCATTATTATTGTTATGATACATTTTTTCTTAATTGAAAAAATTACTAAATTAGAAAAGAAGAAAGAAAACATTTTTTTGGCAGTTGTCTAAAATTAAGAAAAGAATTTATCATAACAATAATAATGATAAAATAATTATTGTTAGGCGTTGAGCTCGATTCAAGCCCGTGATCTTACAAATCAGTAGGCCGATATAACAACAAAATTTTTTAATTTCTTCATTTAATCCTATTAAACATTGTATTGGCGATAGACATCTACTTACTTTTTGTATGCATGCGGTGAAAGTGGGTGGTTGTGGGTCGGTATGAAAGTATCACCCACACCAATTTTATGAAAAAATAATTCTCACATATTTGTAAAGCCGTGACCAAAGTTTCACGTTGATGTCTCTACTGGAAGTATTTTTGGCCACTAACTCCATATAAGACCGACCAGTGTGCGACGCCACGCCTATATTCCAAATACGAGTTCCCCGTGAGATATGATGATTTGTAGAAGTAGCAACCTGTGCAATCCAGTGTCCACTCCACCGCAGCTGGCTATAGATTCGTACACATTTTTCTATATACATACAAACTGCTTTATCTCTCAAGTTTTTCCATATTTTGTATGCGTAACTATTTGCATTTTTATCAATTCACTCAGCTTATCTACTTAGCAACTCGTAAGTGAAATGTTGCATATGTGTATGTGTTAGTATTTGTGGATATGTAAGTATGTATGGGACTGTGGACGAATGGTAAAGCGCCAAATACACGACACGAACATTTCCGCGAACATTCCCGTTATGTCATGTTTCTGCGACCTTTTCTGTCGTGTATGGTGGTGTTTGCCAGTTTGCGCAAATGTTCGCCAAAAATCAAAATATTTTAATTTTTGGCGAACTGTTCGTGCGTGTATGGCGAAATAGCTCATAATCGTAGTAATTTCTGACCGGAACAGACGTGCGCGGAAAAGTAAAATGGACAATACAAAATTTCTGGGTGAATTTATTGAAATGTATAAATCTTTGCCATCATTGTGACAAGTAAAAAGCAAAGATTATTGTAATAGAATTAAAAAGAATAATGATTTTTTTACACCAAATTCGTTTTTTGCGATCTTCTCTCTTTTTTTTACGCTTAATTGCCACAGCGAGTAATACTGCTGCAGCACAATTGTTGTCCGTATTCATCGCTGTCTGAAAGAGAACTAATGTTCGGCCAAAAGTTCGTATGGTGTATGGCCAAAGCTGCGAACAAGATTGCGGAATGTTCGCGGAAATGTTCGTGTCGTGTATTTGGCGCTTAATGCAAATATTTTGCACATTCATAAGATGCGTGCCGCTCTTGACATACGACAATCATAGCGAAACGCACGAAAACATCGTATGGGCAATATCGTAGATACGTTGATTTCGTACATTCCCAAATAATTCACTGATTTGTTTTTATATCCCCTTTCTATGAAGCAGTAAGTAAATTACGAAAAGAGAACTATAAAAAAATAGTATTGCGTGCTTATACAGCAAATAAAATGAATAAAGTATGAATGTCAGTAAAGACATTGATAAAGGCAGTCAGCGTGAGCCTTCAGTGTATTTATTATTACTTTTTTTTGTTTCACCATCGCCCCAAAAATGGTAATGAACCAATTATTCAGCACATTCGTATTTCTTTAATACGAACAGCCAGTTTACTTTTAGCGTTAAGCTTTACAGGCAATCTGACTGACTGCGAGGTCGTCAGGGTAGTTGCTTTAGCGTATTTGCAGCTCTTCACTTGTACAGTTATTTAGTGAGTAGTGAGATTTCAATAACATTTAAAGCAAAGCTCTTCTTAGTATATCGAGCGGTTCAAGAATTGGTAAAGGGAAATGTAGGATTGCACAAAAGCATCCACGTGTGTGAAAATATACATAAGTAGGTTTTAGGGATGCTTATTTTAATTTTTGTCCTTTCCTTTGCCCTCGTGATGGGTACTTATACTATAGCGAAGGTCCTAGGTTCAAGTCATGGTGCAATTAATATCAAAAGTATTTGCCAGTAATAATGAAATTATTACAACCGTCAATTGACATTAATAATAATGAATTGGAACTTTTATTTTTATATTAAAATATTTCTCTTTATAGAGGAGTTCATCTATGCTGCCGTCGTAGTAAGGAATATGGGTATCTACATTTCAACTGAAAATAAAATCTGAGATATTGAACACAAGGGTTTGCATCTGTTAGGTTAGATTGGACTGGCCGGTCAAAAAAGTCGCATAGACTTATTGTGTTCATAGTAGTTACTAGAATTGGTTTAACAACCAAACATTAAGTCCCCCAACAAGGTACCAGGACTTATGCTGTAAAATTAATCTGTCCTTTTGGCCAATGCTCTTTACATGTGTACTTTTCAACAATTTTTCAATTAAAGATATCGACTAAAAGGAGTCGTAAAAAAGCTGTGTGTTCATTGGTTTGTGCTGTAGCAAATTTTAGGAAAGTCTTGTTAATTCTGCACCTTCTTTTAAAGTTAGATTCGCTGAACTGTCGAATAAATAACTTAAATATTCAGTATATCAAAATATTCTTTATTTACAATACTGCTGTGGTAGTAGTACTTCACAATTAAATTACTCGCATACTTGACTTAAAAAGTTTTAAAATCAAATGATTTAACATCACTTGGACTGTGCTGCTTTTAAAATTTTAGCTCGCCTCGTTCACCTTTTTCTCCCAGGGTCTAGACCTTTCGCGAACAGTGGTCTCGAACATTTGCTTATTTATTTCTCGTTTCTGTCTTCTATGTATATGTATGTGTGTATAATTTTGTTAGCTGATCTAATCATGTCAAAACGACTTCATAGCTTAAAAGGACATTAAACGGAAATATGAAGCTTCTCAAGACCAAAATAATGACATATCAATTTTAACAATCGGTCGTCAAATAACCAAGTTACAACGAAACAACCTTTTTGGCTGTATTTCGAAGGATCAAAAAAAATTAAAAAAAAAAATTTTCCGAAACCTTCTCAACATAATCTTCAAATTTAAGGGCGGACATTAGCAACTTTTTTTTCGACCCAGTCTAATGCATGTGTGTGGCATAGTGACGTATCGAAACAGCTAATATTCGCAACACCATATGTTATCTATGTATATATCGCCCATTTTATTGTAAACTGATGTTATCCATTTAATTTTTCGAGATTTTAAGATACCACACAACAGATCACTGACATACACAGAATACTCCGAGGTACAAAGATTAGTCTTTGAATTAAAGAAAAAAATGAAGCTGTATGAAAAAATAAAACTTTTTCTGCGTTTTCCCAACAAATTAAAATTTTGATTTACATCTGTTTACAATTAAACGTTCAATATACACTTATCAATATGTAAATTAATAAATGAATAAAAATATATTTATAAAAATGAAAGTTGCTACACAAAAAGAAAAAAATCTTAAAATGATTATTATTTTCCGAGCAAAGTATAAACTTTGAAAAATAGCTCTTAAATGCTCCACGACCCATTCTATTTTGCACTTACTTATCTGTAATAAATTGCCATAGATGGTGCCATAAATGAACTGCTTTATTGTAATGGTTAAATCTTTAAACATTTTTTTAGGTGGGCGTGGTCCTCCACAGCTTACGCTCAGATCCATATATCTAAGAACCATACTTCCGTTAAGGATTTTTTAGGTGGGCATGGTCCTCCGCAGCTTACGCTCAGATCCATATATCTAAGAACCATACTTCCGTTAAACTGAAATATGATATCAACGAGGTGATAATTTGATTTGGACCATATTCAATACAATTGTATATTGAGTTCAGATAAGCCTATGTACTAAATTTGGTGTTGACATCTGAGTCTTTGGTCAAGTAAACGTGTTAGCGTAAGCACAGACGTGCGGCTGGGTATAAAAAGTAGTTTTACACTACACTAACAAAATACAGGGCTATGCATTTGCTACGTCATTGCAAAAACGCAACATCAAAAACAGTAGTTTATTTTTCAATATTAAATAGCAAATCATCAACTGTCAAAACAAATCAAAAAAGTGCAAAGAAAATATCAAGGCGAATTCAATACCAGGTGTTGTTATTCCAAAAAATTATTGCTTCTTCTTGATTATTTTATATACAACGCCTTGTTCTACAACATTTTAGCTAATCGGAATCAATGAAAATTTTATTTTGACTTGACATTCTTCTGCACGGCGAATTGGTTGAATTCCTTTGCCACCACCTAGTATGGATTCGCCTTGGAAAAAATTTAAAATGAAACAAGTAAGGAAGGCTAAGTTCGGGTGTAACCGAACATAACATACTCAGTTGAGAGCTATGGAGACAAAATAAGGAAAATCAATCTGGGGTAACCCTGGAATGTGGTTGTATAACATGTGTATCAAATGAAAGGTATTAAAGAGTATTTTAAGAGAGAGTAGGCCATAGTTCTATGGATGAACGCCATTTAGGGATATCGCCATAAAGGTAGACCAGGGCTGACTCTAGAATTTGTTTGTACGATATGGGTATCAAATGAAAGGTGTTACTGAGCATTTTAAGAGGGAGTGGGCCTTAGGTCTATCGGTGGACGCCTTTTCGAGATGTCCCCATTAAGGTGGACCAGGGGTGATTCTATAATGTGTTTGTACGATATGGGTATCAAATGAAAGCTGTTAATGAGTATTTTGAAAAGGAGTGATCCTTAGTTCCATGTGCTTAGTTCCATAGGTGGACGCCGTTTCGAGATATCGCCATAAAGGTGGACCAGGGGTGACTCTAGAATGTTTGTACGGTATGGGTATCAAACGAAAGGTGTTACTGAGCATTTTAAGAGGGAGTGGGCATGAGGTCTATAGGTGGACGCCTTTTCGAGATATCGTCATTAGGGTGGGCCAGGGGTGACTCTAGAATATTTGTACGGTATGGGTATCAAACGAAAGGTGTTACTGAGCATTTTAAGAGGGAGTGGGCATGAGGTCTATAGGTGGACGCCTTTTCGAGATATCGTCATTAGGGTGGGCCAGGGGTGACTCTAGAATGTGTTTGTACGATATGTGCATCAAACGAAAGGTGTTACTGAGTATTTTAAAAGGGAGTAATCCTTAGTTCTATAGGTGGACGCCTTTTCGAGATATCGCCATTAGGGTGGGCCAGGGTGACTCTAGAATGTTTGTACGGTATGGGTATCAAACGAAAGGTGTTACTGAGCATTTTAAGAGGGAGTGGGTATTAGGTCTATAGGTGGACGCCTTTTCGAGATATCGCCATTAGGGTGGGCCAGGGTGACTCTAGAATGTGTTTGTACGATATGGGTATCAAATGAAAGGTGGTAATGAGTATTTTAAAAGGGAGTAATCCTTAGTTCTATAGGTGGACGCCTTTTCGAGATATTGCCATTAGGGTGGGCCAGGTGTGACTCTAGAATGTTTGTACGATATGGGTATTAAACGAAAGGTGTTACTGAGCATTTTAAGAGGGAGTGGGCATTAGGTCTATAGGTGGACGCCTTTTCGAGATATCGCCATTAGGGTGGGACAGGGGTGACTCTAGAATGTTTGTACGATATGGGTATCAAACGAAAGGTGTTACTGAGCATTTTAAGAGGGAGTGGACATTAGGTCTATAGGTGGACGCCTTTTCGAGATATCGCCATTAGGGTGGGCCAGGGGTGACTCTAGAATGTTTGTACGATATGGGTATCAAACGAAAGGTGTTACTGAGCATTTTAAGAGGGAGTGGACATTAGGTCTATAGGTGGAAGCCTTTTCGAGATATCGCCATTAGGGTGGGCCAGGGTGACTCTAGAATGTGTTTGTACGATATGGGTATCAAATGAAAGGTGGTAATGAGTATTTTAAAAGGGAGTAATCCTTAGTTCTATAGGTGGACGCCTTTTCGAGATATCGCCATTAGGGTGGGCCAGGTGTGACTCTAGAATGTTTGTACGATATGGGTATCAAACGAAAGCTGTTACTGAGCATTTTAAGAGGGAGTGGGTATTAGGTCTATAGGTGGACGCCTTTTCGAGATATCGCCATTAGGGTGGGCCAGGGGTGACTCTAGAATGTTTGTACGATATGGGTATCAAACGAAAGGTGTTACTGAGCATTTTAAGAGGGAGTGGGCACTAGGTCTATAGGTGGACGCCTTTTCGAGATATCGCCATTAGGGTGGGCCAGGGGTGACTCTAGAATGTTTGTACGATATGGGTATCAAACGAAAGGTGTTACTGAGCATTTTAAGAGGGAGGGGGCATTAGATCTATAGGTGGACGCCTTTTCGAGATATCGCCATTAGGGTGGGACAGGGGTGACTCTGGTATGTTTTTGTACGATATGGATATCAAATTAAAGGTATTAATGAGGGTTTTAAAATCGAGTGACCCTTAGATGTATATGTGAAGGCGTTCTCGCGATATCGAACAAAATGTGGACCAGGTGATCCAGAAAATCATCTGTCGGGTACTGCTAATTTATTTATATATGCAATACCACTAACAGTATTCCTGCCAAGATTCCAAGGGCTGTTGATTTCGCCTTGTAGAACTTTTTCATTTTCTTCTACTTAATATGGTAGGTGTCACACCCATTTTACAAAGTTTTTTCCAAAGTTATATTTTGCGTCAATAAACCAATCCAGTTACCATGTTTCATCCCTTTTTTCGTATTTGGTATAGAATTATGGCATTTTTTTCATTTTTCGTAATTTTCGATATCGATAAAGTGGGCGTGGTTATGGTCAGATTTCGCCCATTTTTTATACCAAGAAAAACTGAGCTCAGGTAAGTACGTGGGCTAAGTTTAGTAAAGATATATCGGATTTTGCTCAAGTTATTGTGTTAATGGCCGAGCGGAAGGACAGACGGTGGACTGTGTATAAAAACTGGGCGTGGCTTCCACCGATTTCGCCCATTTTCACAGAGAACAGTTACCGTCATAGAATCTATGCTCCTACCAAATTTGAGAAGGATTGGTAAATTTTTGTTCGACTTATGGCAATAAAAGTATTCTAGACAAACTAAATGAAAATGGGCGGAGCCACGCCCATTTTGAAATTTTCTTTTATTTTTGTATTTTGTTGCATCATATCATTACTGGAGTTGAATTTTGACTTAATTTACTTATATACAGTAAAGATATTAAATTTTTTGTTAAAATTTGAATTTAAAAAAATTTTTTTTTAAAAAGTGGGCGTGTTCTTCATCCAATTTTGCTAATTTTTATTTAGCACATATAGAGTAATAGTAGTAACGTTCCTGCCAAATTTCATCATGATATCTTCAACGACTGCCAAATTAGAGCTTGCAAAACTTTTAAATTACCTTCTTGTAAAAGTGGGCGGTGCCACGCCCATTGTCTAAAATCTTACTAATTTTCTATTCTGCGTCATAACGTCAACCCATCTACCAAGTTTCGTCGCTTTAGCTGTCTTTTGTAATGAGTTATCGCACTTTTTCTGTTTTTCGAAATTTTCGATATCGAAAAAGTGGGCGTGGTTATAGTCCGATATCGTTCATTTTAAATAGCGATCTGAGATGAGTGCTCAGGAACCTACATACCAAATTTCATCAAGATACCTCAAAATTTACTCAAGTTATCGTGTTAACGGACGGACGGACGGACGGACGGACGGACGGACGGACATGGCTCAATCAAATTTTTTTTCGATCCTGATTATTTTGATATATGGAAGTCTATATCTATCTCGATTTCTTTATATATGTACAACCAACCGTTATCCAATCAAACTTAATATACTCTGTGAGCTCTGCTCAACTGAGTATAAAAAATTGCTCAAGATCCATAGCTTATAATTGCTATAGCAGTGTCAAATGCACAAAATTATAAATTGTCTTAAGTACAGTATATTTCATATGTAATCTTTCCTATGCATATGTCTACAAAATCCGCTTTTCACAATTCTCGCCAAAAATGGCAAAATAAATTAGATGTAACGTTTTTGGATATACATAACATGGAATCAATATTAGCACAACAATGAAATTTGTATATGTCAAACTTCTTAGGTGGAAAAATGTAAATATAAAATTTCAGCGAAATCGGGAGACGTTTATATATTTTTTTTTTCATGGCTTCAAGGCAAATTTATTTTATAATATTTATAGATAGATATAATTTTTACGGAAAATAGGAGCCTAATAGATTAACCCAAACAGTAATTTTAAAGTAACCAACCTTTCGCTGTTCTACTGTACAAAACGGGATCATAGTTGGCTTTGAAAAAAATTTCTGTTGCAATTCCTTGATTGCCTTTTTTAATATCAAAAATGCTAGTTTTGTGAAATTGTCAAAAGTGTGAAGATGTCGCGTAATCGGCAAGAAAAAAATATTTAAGTCTATTTTGTTTTGTTCAGTTTTTTGTATATTTTTATTCAAAATAGTTGTAGAAATTGAGGTACACCAGTAGTGGAAGTGTAAAACCCAATTATATGTGATTTTTGTTGTTTTATTTGCTTGCGTGCTACATGCAGTACGCTCGGCACTAGAGTACAAAAAAAATTAAAAAAAAACAAGAAATTTTTTGTTTACAGTTTTTAGCTTTAAATGAAATAATAATTACTCTAGAGGAATAAAATCGATTTTTTCTATATAACCAAAAATTACTACTTTTTACTTGTGTATGTGCCGAGCGTATTACATGTAGTACACCCTACAAAATCGTTTAAACAATATTTTTTTTTATACCTTTCATGAAATGGTATATTGACTTTGGTCTGATGTTTGTAACGTTGAGAAATATAGAAGATAGACTCACCATTAAGTATATCGAATTGATCAGGGCGACGAACTGAGTTGATATAGCCATGTCCGTCTGTCCGTCCGTCTTTCTATTTGAACGCAAACTAGTCCCTCAAATTTTGAGATATCTCAACGAAATTTGGCACAAGGATGTATTTTTGTATTATATTAGACATTTGTCGGATCCGATAGGATCGGACCACTATAACATATATCTCCCATACAACCTATCGTTCAGATAGAAAGATTTTTGGCCATTTCTCCCTTAATTTAGAAAGTATTAACGTGAAACTCGGGGATATATATCTTTGATCGGAGCTATATATAATATATATCCCATACAACCGATCGTTCGGATAGAAAGATTTTTAGTCATTTCTCCCTTAATTTCCAATATAAAAACGTTAAACTTGGTGATATTTATTCTAATATATCATAGAATATTTCTTGAAAAAATCACTTTGATCGGAGCTATATATATATAGTATAGGATAGGTATCCCATACAACCGATCGTTCAGATAGAAAGATTTTTGACCATTTCTCCCTTAGTTTCCAATATAAAAACGTGAAACTTGGTGATATATATTGTAATATATCATAGAAAAATTCCTGTAAATATCATTTTGATCGGAGCTATATATAATATATATTCCATACAACCGATGTTTCAGATAAGGGGGTTTTTTGCCATTTATTTATATTTAACTTAAAATCGTTTAGGTATGTGCATCTGTTCTCTATATATATCTTATTTTATACAGCACATTATTTGGAGATTACGAATCGGATAAGTTTATTGTTCAGCCCCATTGATGAAAGGTATGAAGTCTTCGACGCAGCCGAAGACAGTCCCGTCCTTACTTGTTTTAATTTATCTTAATTTAAATTTAATTTAAATATTTTATGTTAAAAGAACGGTATTAAAAAAATTGTGAAAATTGCTTCACCAGGAGTTCCGTCGGCATATTTGGGTTAAGGTTTATATGGTAGCGGATGTCAAAATCCTAGAATATCAGGCGTATGAGGCACCACAGAGTTGGCTGTCCGCTTGAAGGCATATTTCCTTAATTTAACTTTTAAAATTCTTATGATCCCTCTGCGTTATTGTTAATGGCGTGATTTCTGCACAAAGAAAACATCAGCTTTAAAACAGTAACAACATCCGCATAATATGTCAATTATACTCGTTGCTGTGAAATTAAAATATGAATTGGCAATACCGTAGGAGGGTCACGGCAGCATGTTCAGCGACTATGATTGAATATGTAGGCAGGCGTTGTACGTTTGTAAGTCATAAAACAATACTCGACTGCCAACACCACCTTGTAGTAATTTTGCGAAAGTGTTATTAAAGAAATATTTTGATGCGTTGGTGTGCTGACAACAAAATAGCACGGAAATGAGGGGCCAAAAGTAGTAAACAACCATGACCCAGGTGAAACAAGAATTAAACAGCAAATAGTAAATTTTAAAACGGCGAAAGAAAAAACTTAAAAAACAGGAAAGTGTAAACGACTATTAAAATCCTGGCTAGTGAATATGTTGCTAAGAGCTGTGAATTTGGCGAAGATATCTTAATGTTTGTTCAAGTTATCGTATTAACGGACGGACGTGGCTTACAACCGATTTCACCCATTTTTTTACAGGAAACAATTTTCAGCATAGAAACAATCTTTTTACCAAATTTCGTTAGGAAGGTTCGATGTTTGCTTGATCTATGGCACTAATGGTATTACAGAGGGATTACCTAAAAAGAGACGGGGCTATGGCCATTTTAAAAGACTTTAAAATTTTCATTTTTTTTTTTTTTTTTTTTTTTTTTTTTTAATGGACGTTGTGGCAGCGCGCTGCCCTCAAGTGGCCCAATGAAACCAGGCTAATCCTGTTCACGCGATCGATTTAAATATATATATAATAACTTTTTTTTTTTTTTTTTTTATTTTGCCGAGTCTTTGATGGGCAGCGGTTTGTCAAGCGTCACGATCTGAGACTGCTCAGCTACAGAAGAAATTTCATCAGCCAAGCGTAATACTTAAAGAGAACAGAAGCAAACGTATTATACATTAATTTAGAGAGGTGAGAACAATCTTTTTTATAGAAAAAAGGGAGTCCGAGCTATCAAATGTGTTTGAGTGAGAGTTATAATCTTGGCATAAACGCCGAAAAGGTTCATTTTGTTCGAAATTCGTTCTACATTGTTTCAGCAGAAGAGGTTTGAAGTGTCTCGATGTCCGAGAGGGAACGCAAAAGTTCACTTCATTCAGAAGGAATGGGCTCGAAATTGATCCATTTAAAAGTTTTGTCATAAATATCACACCAAGCATTTCCCTTCGACTAGCAAGAGTTGGAAGATTGATAAGCTTTAATCGATTAGTATAAGGTGGAAGATTAGTTAAAGAGTCCCATTGGAAATTTCTTAAGGCAAATAGTAAAAATTGTTTTTGTATTGATTCGAGACTGTCTGCATGGACTTGATAACGCGGATTCCAAATTATCGAGCCGTATTCTAATATTGGCCTAACTAATGTTGTAAAAAGTGCTTTAGTTATGTAAGGGTCGTTAAATTCTTTTGACCACCGTTTAACAAATGCAAAAACACCTTTGCCTTTATTCACTGTAGCATTAATATGAAGATTGAAACTAAGTTTGGAATCCATCATGACTCCCAAGTCAATAAAATTATTTACAGTTTCTAGACTATAGTTGTTCATTGTATATGAAGCTGGTGGCGAAACTCTCCGAGAAAAACACATGAATTTACATTTTTTGAGATTGAGCGGCATATAATTTACATTGCACCAGGTAACCAAGTGATTTAAATCCATTTGAAGCAAGGAATGTTCCTCAACCGAGGCACATGATTTGAAAAGTTTTACATCGTCTGCGTACATCAAGATTTTTGAGTATTTAATTGTACCAGATATATCGTTTATGAACAACAAGAACAGAATCGGACCAAGATGGCTGCCCTGAGGAACACCAGAAGAAACATTGATGACCCCAGAAAGTGTATTTTTAAAGATTACTTTTTGCGTACGATAACCAAGATACGAAGAAATCCAACATATAAGACGGGGTTGAAAACCGAGTTGACTGAGCTTATGAATAAGTAATGGGTGTGATACTTTGTCGAAAGCTTTACTGAAATCGGTGTAAATTACATCAGTGTGAAGGCCTTTTCTAAATCCATTAGAAACGTGGGTGGTAAATTCTAGTAAATTGGTGATAGGTGATTTGCCCTTACAGAACCCATGCTGCGAGCTTGCAATTATGGGGGAAATAGGGAATGTTAGGTGGTGGGTAACAATAGCCTCAAATAACTTTGGGATAGCGGATAACTTTGCTATGCCCCGGTAGTTTTCTATTGAAGACCTGCTTCCATTTTTATGAAGCGGAATAAGAAAAGATTCCTTCCATACTGTTGGGAAAACGCCATGAATTAAAGATAAATTAAATAAATCTGTTAGCGGCTGATAGATGTTTGCGGCACATTTTTTAAGAAAGTGTGTCGGGATCCTGTCGGGGCCGTATGAATATGATACTTTTAAAGTTTTTAAATAAGATAATACATCTTCTGAAGATATAAATGGAGCTCTGATTGAATAACATGAATCAATATGGTATGGGTATTCATTAGGTGGAACATTGGTCTCAATAGAGTAATTTGATTTGAAAAATTCCGCAAAGAAGTCGGCGATCTCTTGATCATCGCTGGAAATATTATCTTGGAATTTCATGGATGATGGAAACCCTTTCACCCTGCGTTTAGAGTTTACGAATCCGTAAAATGTCTTCGGGTTGCAAGTTATATTTCTTTTCATTTTAGAAAGATAAGCTTTGTAACACTTTTTGTTCAATTGAAAATACTTGCAGCGTAGAATCGAGTACTGTAAGTAATGGTTATGTAAACCCGTCTTTTTGAACAACTTGAAAGATCGAGACTTTTTATTCTTTAAAATTTTCAGCTCTTTAGTGAACCATACTTGGCTTGTATCGGAATGTACACAAATCCGCTTAGGTACGTATTTTTCAAAAAGACAGTAAATGGTATTGTAAAAGTGAGAAACGCTTTGCTCCACATCAGCATTAAATGTTGGCCACACTATTCGAGATAGATCACGATTTAATTTTTTAAAATTGGCCTTCGCAAAGTCGAAGCGATAACTGGAGTCGTATCGTTTATTTCCGCTGTTACAAGCATAATTTACAACTTCGTAAACTATTTTGAGGGAAGGGTGGTAAGCATCTTCAGGTTCAATAATGGGTTCGCATCGACTAATGGAATATTTAGATTCATCATCCACAAAGGCTAAATCCAACACTCTTCCGAATTTATTCGATTGGATGTTGATTTGTTGAAGGCACAGCTCAGACATTCCGTCTAGAAATTCATTGTTGGAAGACTTTGACGAAACTGGTACGATATTAAAGTCAGAGATGCACCATGATATGTGTGGCATATTGAAGTCACCCAAGACAATAATGGAATCGGAAGGCTTTAGCATCGAATTAACAGTTCTTAGCAAGGAAATGTGATTCATATAAACGGACAGTTCAGAAGATGGCGGGATATAACAGATGGCCAAATAAATGTGGATATTTGCTAGTTGTGTGCGTATGCACAAGAACTCAGTTGTATCGGTGGCGGTTACGCAAATCTCTTCAGATGGTATTGAAGAGTGTACAGCAAGCAGAACCCCACCTCCAACCCTGTTCAGGCGGTCATTTCGATATATCTGGTAGTCATTACAGAGGATCTCTGAGTTAAAAACATGAGGTTTCAGCCAGGTTTCGGTTAAAGCAATTATATCGTAGCTTGAGTTAAATGATTTTAAAAACAGTTCTGTTAACTTGGTGTTTAAGCCTCTAACATTTTGGTAAAGTATATCTAAAGCAGATTTTTCGTTCAGTTTTTTGACTCAGTGTTATTAACAGGGATCTTTGCCAAGTTTGGAACACTCTTATTCCGCCTATATTCAAATTCCCGCACAAGTGCCCCAGAGGGCCAAAAATCGTTACTCAAGATAGTGTCAAAATGGTCAATAGGTACATCTAATCTAAAGGAAGATACGTTTCTTTCATAACTAAAATTAAATTTCCGAATTGTTACGTCATGGGTTTTCCTTTTTGAGAAGATATACGATTTCAGATCCTCCTGCTGCAGTATATCGCTATTGAAGCGAAATATCAGTATAACTTAGATATATACCTCAAAATTTAACTGCATTTTTTGTTATCATTTAGTGGATTATAGTTGCAAGCATAACCTCCATGTGTAGTTTCGATATTGTAATCTTCAATGACTTTTGATTAACGGCTTACAAAACTTTAAAATTTTCTTCTTCTAAATGTCGGTGTTTTCCAAGACTTTACCAAGTTTCAAATTTTTGTCGTATAGTCAACCCACATAAAATGTTTCATTGCTTTATGAGACCTTGGAAATGAATTATATACCGGGTGGCAAAAACAAGTTGTGAAAGCCTGCCCTTAAATTTTAAACTTATGTCGAGAAGGCTTCGGATCATATATGTAATACTCCTATATTGCTAATGGAAAATGCTCATAATGCGTTTTGAATTCGAAATCAAAACAGGACAGCCTATAACATTTTTGTGATTGTAGCAGCATAAGTGTGACAAGAAAAAATTTTAATTTAGGTACATTCGCTTAGTGAATACGAAAACAAAAACGTTTAAACATCAATATATCGGCACTCTGATGTTTGGGAATGTACCTAGCCTTTTGCAGCTATATAGGAGTATTACATATATGATTTATTGTTTTTTTTTTTTTTTTGGTTTCCCACATAAATTCAGAAAACAAAAATTCAGAAACACATTTTTTCACAAAACAGAAACCTTTATTTATTTGGAAGGTATTATGTATAAAGAAAAATAGTACAATCCAAAATGTTCAATTATGTGCAATGGCAACCATATAATAAATTAAATCATTTTCTCGTTTATCTTTATCATTACCTTTTTCAAATGAATTTACAATATTAAACAAACGCTGATCGAAGTCTTTATTTTTTTCTTGTGTTTTCGATATGGCTCGCCTCCAGCTGAAGATTTCTGTAATTTTGTTTCTGTTATTGCCTGTTCGTTTTTTATTTGGTTTATGAAGTTAAATATGCTTGGATTTTAGAAACAAGTTTTTTCAATTAGAAGAAAATTTTTCTAAGCTGGGTCGCCCTTCGCCACTAGTTGGCAAGCACTCGAAGTGTATTTCTGCCATGAAAAGCTTCTCAATGAAAACTCATCTGCGTTGCAGATGCAGATGTCATTCGGGGTCGGCATACACAAGTAAGTCCCGCCCCGCCCGTAGGAAAAATTAAAAAGGAGCACGACGCAAATTGGAAGAGAAGCTCGTCCTAAAATCTCTTCGGAGGTTATCGCGCCTAACATTTATTTTTATTTTATACATATTCCATAATTCGATTGGATATAACGCCTTCTTTCGACGTTGCTGTGTTCCAGGTTGAAAGAAAATTTAATAGTCAAATTTCAGAATTCCGAAAGTAATTAGGCAGCAAAAAACATTAATTTTGCGGAAAATTGGATGTTTTTTTGCTGTCTGATTACTTTCTGAATTTTGACTTCTGAAATTTGACTTCTGAATTTTTGTTTCTAAGTTTTGACTTGTAAATTTTGGCTCTCTGAAGAAAGGGCTCTGACTAATGTTTTCTGAAAGAATATGTTTCTGAATTTATGAGGGGAACCTTTTTTTTATAGTAACTTGGTTATTTGACATCACACTTTTTCAATTGACACGTCATTATTTTGGCTCTCGCAAATTGTTTTCTATACCCCCGAAGTACAATTTTGGTTTTTCCAGACGACAGTATTTCCAAATTGATGACATTGTTCTTTTGAACTATTTTCCTTAGCCAATTAACAATGAAGTTATGGTACTCCCAGAGTCGCTTCAACTGTCGCTTCTTCTTTCTGGCAACCGGCGCCAGTTGGTCACACCAACGAAGTTTAAATCGTTTTCCACCTGATCCTTTCAGTGGAGTGTGGGCCGCCCTCTACCTCTGCTTCCACAGGCGGGTTCCGATAAAAACACTTTTTTGGCCGGAGCGTCATCTTTCATTCGCATGACATGGCCTAGCCAGCGTCGCCGCTGCGTTTAAATTCGCTGGACTATGTTGATGTCTGCGTAGAGCTCGTACAGCTCATCGTTAATTCTTCTTCGGTACTCGCCATCGCCAACGCGTAGAGGTCCATAAATCTTTCGAGGGACTTTTCTCTCGAACACTTCTAGAGACGCTTCATCTGATGTTGTCATGGCCCATGCTACTGCACCACATAGCAGGACGGGTACGATAGGTGACTTGTAGAGCATGATTTTCGTGTGCCGAGAGAGGGCTATACTTTTCATTGTTTAATTTTATTTATCAGTCTACAAATAAAACAATTATACAGACCAAATACACAGACACTTTGTTTAAAGATATAATGTACGATATAAATAACATATGCAGTCATCAATTACAAAATAACATTTAATCAGTATTGAATTATACGCTCAACAATTTCAAATTCAAAACTTACAAGTAAGCAGAAGTTAAAATGTTATAAATGAATTATTGTAAGTATCTCAAAAAGACGTCACACAAAGTACTCATGAAAGAGGGGGGTGTCCAGTAGGGAGCACACGTGAGTTTCTGAAATTGACAACAATAGAGCAAATTAATAGCAGACAAAATTTATACAGAATAAAATATATACAGAATAAATTTGAGAACATACATATAAAAATAATGATCAAATCACAATTTCGCAAACAAGTTTACAATAACTGGTACTTTCATATTTGAAATAGAGGGTTGAACAGTATTATCACAAGGTAATTACCCGAGTCGCTGCTAGGTCCTCGGATCGTATGCACATCTAAAACACTGGAGGCATCCGTCCGTCTATCACAACGTGGTCGACTTGCTTCCGTGTATTTCGATTGGGGAACAGTCATGTAGCTTGATGTATATTTTTATGCATGAAACCCTGTCCTTTAATTCATTCAAAACAAAAAATGTCCAAATGTACAACAAACTGGTAATTCTCCTTTTTTAAAAGAATTTTTTCCCCTCTTTAACACCCGCAAAATCGTTGCCACCCCTGCTGAATTTTCTTACTGCTTAAATGTGCTGTTAAGTCAGAATTCTCAAGTTCTGATGCGAGTACATATTTCGTTTGACACAACAAAGTCAAATAGTGTGCAGTAAATCTTTTTCTTAGCCTTACTAACCTGTGCTTTTTCCTAGCGATTTGCAATAAATTGAGTTTTGCACAAAGTACAACGCTCAGATGCATATGCATTAGACTGGGTCGATTTAATAACCGATATCGCGCCATCGATTTTTCAATAGGATTTGGGATCAGGAACAAAAAGTTCCACTACGCATACCCAAAAAAATTTGTAATTTTTAAGGTTTTTTTCATGGCCTACTAAAAAAATTTTCATTTGATTGTAAAATTTTCATGTATATATATATATATATATATTTTTTTTTTATTTTGAAAAACAGTTATCGCCGACGTTTTTAGTGGACATTCCTGTGTCGAACAGGGTATACATATGAACATTTTTTAGTAGGTCATGAAAAAAAACTTAAAAACCAAGGGCGAAAAAAGTAAAAAAAAATAAATTTCGACGGCTCGAAAATTATTTTTTTGGGTATGCGTAGCGGAACTTTTTTCCTTAGCTGAAATCCTATCGAAAAATCGATGGCGCGATATCGGTTAACTTTCGTCCATAAATATCGATCCACCCTAATATACATACCTTTAAACAAAGGGAGAAAAATATACACGTAAGCTTACAAAAATGTACAAAAAATTGCTAGCTATATATATATATCGTCGCTGCGCTCACAAAAACAGTTATGTGTTTTTTAATAACTTTTCAGGAGGTCAAAAAAACTTATTTCTGGTGTCCGTTTGCAAAATTTTGCAAATGGCGTATTTTTGAAATATTTTATGGAATGTATGTTATTGAAGTGTGAAGGAAAAATCATGTTTTTAAACCTATTACGACGTGATAAATATTTGCGCCGTTTTATAGCACATAGCTGCTTTCAAACACCATTCAAATTTGCTTCTGGCGGTAGAGAAATGTATGAAATTTGGCCGTATATCGGAGATGACCCCTTAAGCCACTGGGAGGTGTAGCTTCATCAATCAGATGTCTGTTGGGGTACCCAGGTTTCTGGGTATTCAACAGAAACTGTTTGTTTAGCATTTCATTTCTCTCCCTAATAGGGAGTACTCTCGCCTCATTGTGTACGTGGTGTTCTGGGGACATAGGCAAACAGTCCGTAGCGGTTCTCAGGGCAGAATTTTTGCAGGCCTATATTTTCTTAAAGTGAGTATAACCTTTAGGCTAGGCGACCATATCGGGGACGCGAAGAATGCAATCGGCCGGCCAGTTGCTTTGTAAGTAGTAATGAGCGTTTGTTTCCCTTTACACCAAGTGCTGCCGGCAAGAGATTTGAGGATTTTATTAAGGCTCTGGATTTTCGATACAATTGCGGTTGCATGCTCTCCAAAATCTAGAGCCTCATTGAAAGTCACACCCAATATTTTAGGGTGTAAGGCAGTCGGTAGCGTGATGCAGATGTCGGGATCAAATAGATTATATTGCACTGAGTGGTGGGTGATAAACGCGAGACCGCCTCCATTTCCGCTCTCGCGATCTTTTCTGTGGACTATATGTCCAGAGCAGGTCTGTAGAGCAGATCTTGCTGTGTGTTTGGTCTCCTGTATCGCTGTAATGCGGATTTTATGCCGTTTCATTAATTCAACTATCTCCGTGATCTTCCCAGTTAACCTATTACAGTTTAACTGCAGAATTCTGAAGTGTAACGGGTAAGTGATATGTGACTACGCCTGAGTTGAGGGAGGCCAAGACGCAATTTCTGTTGTGGCCCTGGCACTGGACGTCCCTGGGTAAGCATTTGGGTACCCTTCGGAACATCTAGGAAAGTGGCACCGTCCAATGCTGGAGCCGCATTGGACAGATGTCGCAAACATATGTATTCTGTGCTGGCAAATGGTGGTAGGGACTAAGAGTCTGTTTTCGTGACCTACTCGAATGCTAGTGTCCGGCAGAGGTGAGAAGAAAACGGGGAGGGGCTGATGCTGGATGGAATTGCTACCGACTCTATTACGGAGATTGCATTTATGAGTAGGAGCGGCCGTATGAGGTGGTGGCTCCGTAGGGCGCGAGCAGCAGCGGGCACTTGTTGTGGCTTGCTGAGCAGTGGGGCTGCTAGAATGTAGTGAGGGTGCTAAGGTGCATACTACGGGACGCCTTTGGGCGTGAACAGCAAGGAGCCACAAAAGATTTATAAAAGATACGAGGACGTCGGGTTTTGGGGTCTAGCCCAGAACATCCTGCCCGATTCAACCATCTCTTGCACGTGACACACTGACAAAGTGTGACCGTCCTAAAAAGATTATTTTCTGGCAAACGCAGCAAAACCATTTCTCTGGACCGGGTTCAGGTACAGGTCCCGGATTGAATTCGATACCCTCTCGGAGAATAAGGCGCAGTCCCGCTGCAAGGATCTGCTGGTAGGATGAAAATTTGTGGGAGGGACGCAACAAATTAAATGGGGCTACACTGAAATGACAGCCCTTGGTCGGGAAAAATCCCGAGTCGCTCCGGTTTATAGAAACGGCTGTCTTGGGAAGCGAGATGGTTTGTAATTGTTTTTACATTAAATCAAAGCACTTTCGTTAGCGATTAAAAAAAATTATTAGCAAGTAAGTACATAAACGTTTTTCAGAGTACTTCTAGTACTGTGAGCACATAGCTGTTTTCGATTACTTCTAAACCAAAATAGATATAAAGAACGGCATATGCAGAAATGTGGGTTCTATATAGTGATAATAAAATATGCAATAAAAAATTTTTTTGAAAAAAAAAAACACATAACTGTTTTCGTTTGCGCAGCGACGATATGCTGCTCTAGAATTATTGTTGGCTAGGGAATGATTTTCATAAAACTCTTGCTACAGAAATATGCAGTTTAGTGTGTATGCGTTTATTACATTTTTGGGTAGAATTTCTTAAATTTGTGGGATATACGTACTTGAGGATAAAAATAAAAATAAATGTAAGGCGCGATAACCTCCGAAGAGATCTAAGGCCGAGCTTCTCTTCCAATTTGCGTCGTGCTCCTCTTGATTTTTCCCTACAAATTGGCCGGACGGGACCTACATGTTTTATGCCGACTCCGAACGGCATCTGCAAGGCAGATGAGTTTTCACTGAGAGCTTTTCATGGCAGAAATACAATCGGAGCGCTTGCCAGACACTGCCGAGGGGCGACCCCGCTTAGAAAAATTTTCTTCTAATTGAAAAATCTTATTTCTAAAATTTTGATGTTGCTTTGCCCGGGAGTTGAGGATCCTTCTTTAGAAAAAGGAGCAGTTGAGCGGCTTGCAAAGACCTATTTCTTTATATTATACACTCTTTTATGTCATATCGTGATTCCAACTCAATTGGTCTATCATACAAGGGTTTTTTATAAAAGTCGATTTCCTGGTCAATTTCTTGACCATCCAGTAATATAAGAAGGCAATTGGCAAAACGCCCGGCTGTGCCAAAGAATGTATACCTTTAATAATAACCGAATAATCGGCTGTATAAGATGTGCAACATATAGAGAACATATATACATACACTAGCCGGACCAGTGAGGATGCTATTACCATAAATCTCTTATCTGAACAATAGATTGTATGGGACATGTTCTATATCTAATGGCGATATATTAGGATTTTTTGTCGATATATAGGATGTATGCTATAATGGTCTGATCCTGCCGGTTCCGAGAAATGTCTTACTGGACATCTAAACATATCCGCTCACCAAATTTTATCAAGATATCTCAAAAAATTAGGGACTAGTTTATGTTGAAACAGACAGACGGACTATGGTTAAATCAGATTATCAACAAGCCAGGCGTGAACTCACTAGTTTCAATCATATGAAACATTCCAAAATAAATAACTCTAAAAGTTTCAACTGTATGTAAAATTTTCACTAAACAATTTAGTTGTTTTTTGCTGCAATCCTTGACTAGCCTTAGACTTTTATAAAATCTACGTTGTATTGTTTTCGGAGGAGTTTATTTGACTTCATTACGAATCTGTCTGGCCAAGCCGTGAGGACCTCACTTGGACTGAATGTGTCCATAATGTTACCAAAAGTTTGCTCGACGACCAAACTGAAAAATCCTATCAACGACTGGTGAAAAGTGGTGACAAATTGAAACTTTTTTTGAACGTTTGTTTTGCAATACTTTGTTGTTGTAGAAAGATTTTGAGATTTAAAAGAGAACTATGGAGCCTAATTTAAAATTAAATCATGACGGAACTATACAAGGTGGCAGCACGGCGACATACGTACAAACATAAATAAAAATTCTATATACACTTGATTTTTGTTATTCGATGGACTAATGTGAAAATTGTTCTCGCTGGAATTTGCTTTTTCAAATCATATTAAAAAATGTCATGACATAAATGAAACGAAATGTTCAATTTGTATCCACTGTTCGGCGGTTCCCCACTGGTAACGTATGGAGAATGAAATCTGAATAAACGTATTATAGTCAAAACAAAGTATGAAATGATATTTGTTTTATTTAAAGTAAATTTATTTTAATATCTAGATATATAAGATAAATTTATTAATAAATATTTGCTCTATTACGGTTTGCTTTTCTTATTTTTTCCGGAAATTTCCTCATTGATTCTTGATTTCCTTTTGTATCGATGTTTTTAAGCCCCTTTTTGATTTTATTAACTAAATAAGTCGTATTTTTTGCAGGCTATCCTTCCCCATAAGCAAGTCTATTAAAATTTGCCCAAAAAGTTTTAATTGGTCTCTGATGGGGGAACGTTTGGGGGGATTGTACTTTTGAGGTACAAATTCAATTTTCCGGCTATGTACGTCCCTTAGCTTGCTTTTTGCATAATGTGAAAATGCAAATCCAACCGGAACACTAGGGGACTCATGAAAGCATATAAACTTATAAGGTGTAAAATTATATCCATTTACACACACTGTTATATGAACGCACCTAGTAGTATTCTTGATAAACTTGATTGTTTGTCAGCTGTACCTACTATTGCCAAACAAAATTTTTTTGATTGTTATACAAATTAAAAAATGCCAAGATTAAGTGAAAAATCAAAACTAAAACGTCTTTACTTGCTGATGTTGGAGATTTCTGATGAAAATGCCTGCTGTAATGTCTGCAAGGTTGCATTCCTTTGAGTTTACCGCGTTTACACAATGAAATGTGCGCGTAAATTTATACAAATTGTGTAAAGGATTTTTCCTACAAAATTTTACAGCTCGTTTACGCACTAGATAAATTTATACGTTTACATATTTTATAAGGCACTTATAAGGTTACATGAGTCCCCCTACTAACTTTCCCCTTTTTAATAAATTTTTCAAATTCTGGAATGTATTTCTCTATATAAGCTGAGCAGAAACAGCTAAATTAGCATTGAAAGAATACGGGCTCACTTATTCCACGCTCGCTGATTGTTAGCCACAACAAAACTTTCCCGGAAAATTTAGTATTTTGAATATATATCACTTTGTCGGAAGATTTTCGTTTTATGGACTCGAAGTAATACTTTGGGTGGCATTTGTTGCCTTCCACTGTGAAGTAGCTTTCATCGTCCATAACGGATTCATAAGTTGAAGATGTGGAAAAATATTTTTGAGAAAGTAGCCGCAACCTGGATTTAATTGTTTGTGCCTGCTTTTCTGTAGTGGCTGGTTTCGATTTTCTTTCTTTAATTTTTATATTCATAGCTTCCAAATAATATTTAATAGCATTCTTATCAACTTGGTCTTTTTGTCCGAGCTGACGGAACGGTTTTCCTTTGCGTCCCACTGTATCTGCTTTCAACATTTCACGTACTTTACTGTCTTTTAAATTCTATTTTTTGTCGGAACCTTTTTTTCGAGATATGCTTTTATTATCTCTGAAAAGCCTAATAGTCTTAAATCCCATGTCCCTAAAGTGAAGAAATATTACATTTGTGCTTTTGTCAGGATTATTTTCATAAAATTTCCAAATTAATTCGCTCCACTGAAACTCGTTCAAAGATATTTTGACTACTAATGGTAGCCTCATATAAATAATTTTTACGCGAAAATGTCACAAAGATGTCCCGTTAATTTTATGCACTGAAATTTGTTTTTAATAAATTTGGGGTACTTAGTTTTTGTGTTCCCAAGTTGTGTTCGGATTTCATTCACCACACGTTAATATTCAATTGCATTCAATTCAATTTTTCTTTGAGTGTTTCCAATTCTAGAACGTCTTTCTCCAAACAAAATGATTACAAACGTAATTAAAATCTAAAAGGTTTCGGCTTTCTTTACATAAAGTTGGATGTTCATAAGCTTTTGTGTAATAAGTATTCACATACTTAAATTCAAAATCCAAACAGCGTTTCCGTTTTAATATATTGTAACGAATTTACTTGCAAATCTTCTTATTTGCAATCCTCTGCGAAGTTCGAATCACTAAACTGTTGAATAAATAACTCCAATTTGTAATAATGCAAAATGGCTTTTATTAAAGTACTTCACAATAACACTCAAACTGTGCAACGAATAGCTTACTTAATAACCAAACTGATTAATAGCTCAAATGAAACTCTACTATTCAAAATAATACTGCTATTGCTCGCTAGATATCGTCTTAATCGAAACTGCTTGACAACTCAAATCAAACTGAATTCCAGCGCCTCTACAATTGCCACCTTTTATACTCTTTGATTTCAAACTTCGCATCTTCTAGGCGCTTCCAGAATCTACTAGTCCAGTAGCTCTCAAACTTCTCAGCTGTAACTACATTTGCACAATTTTATAGTTTTTCTCATTGCATACTTATAGGAGTATCTCAGATATATGCATATATTTGTGCATTGACTCTCCGCTGCTCGTATACGTACATGGTACATATGTATGTGTAGACGCAGTTATTGTTTCGTTTATGTAGATACATGATGATTGAATTATTGATGTGCATTCGATCTAAACGCTGCTAGCATCGCCAAATGTACCACTCTTCTACTCCGTGGTTTCTCAATGCTTTGTATGCGGTAGATGGTATCACTGATCTTCTTCACAACTTTGTACGGGCCTTCCCAACTGCACCGAAATTTGGATGGAACAACTTTCCGCCGGTGAGGGTTGTATAACAGTACCAAATCTGCCGCCAAGAAATCTTTCGAATTATTGTTCTCATGGTACCTGTGTTTCATCGTACTACTCAATACCCTGGTTCGTTCCTTCACACTCTGTTGTTTGGCCGATGAACTACTTCGTAGAGCTTGCGCTGGACAGATTTGCTTTGCATAATCAGTATCGTTCCCAAGTTTTCCCACAGTAGTGCGCCCTGGCTTGAAACTACCCTCGCATTCTTTCTCGGAAATTCGTTGCTTCGTTTTCCTGCGTCTTTTAGGTTTTGTCAATGCCAGTGTTTCTCTATCAGGTACTTTTGATTTTGATTTATTTGGCCCATTTGATCTATCAGCCTTTGCCTTTGAATTTCGTGGTCTTTGTCGAGTCTTTTCCACCAGTACCCGATTACTGCTGAACCCTTTTTCCAAACTAAAGTTAAGTAGTATGTCCTGGTTCTTATAGCGCATAATTTTTCTCCGCATATCGATCCTGATGTCATGGTCAACCAAGAAGTCCACTCCCAATATGACTTCATCAACGATCTCCGCCACAACGAATTTGTGTAGAACCATGACTTTTCCAATTAATACCTCACATACCACTTCGCCTTGGACTTGATTATACTCGCCTGTGACCGTACGCAACCTTGCTCCAGGTAATGACTTTACTCTCCTGTAGACCAAATCAGATCGAATTAAGGAATGAAATGCCCCCGTATCTACAGTCAGTACACGCTCTTTACCATCCACATTCCCTCTGATGGTAAGACTGCTTGATTTCCTTCCAATATGCGACACAGATATCACAGGACATTCAATAGCCGGGGCAAGTTTTCGTTCTTTACATCCGACACGCTCTTGCTCATTTCCGGCAGCTTTGCGTTTACGGCCACCCACATTGTTGGAACTATTAGGACCAAGATCGCAATGACGTGCAATGTGACCTGGGTTGCCGCACTTGAAACATTTCATAACTCCGGCATTCTTCTGCTGAGATCCCTTCAGTGCTTCCAAAATTGTATCTACCCACTCTGGCCTTTCTACTTCCACACGGCGTGCTTTGAAAACTGGCTTACACAGAAGCGACGCTGTTTCCTGAATCAGAGCAAGCGATACCGTTTCACCAAATGTTAGTTTTGGATTCGCATATGTAGCCCGCTTCGTTTCCACATCTCGTATGCCATTTATAAAGCTCTGAATCTTTACCTTTTCAGTGTATTCCACGGGTGCAACCGGATTCGCTAAATGTGCTAGCCTTTCAATATCCGACGCAAACTCTTGCAATGTTTCACTAGGCCTCTGGAAGCGGTTCAGCAACTCCATTTGGTATATCTGTCTCCTATGCTCAGTTCCGTATCGTCTATCTAGAGCGCCCATCAATGCTTCATAACAGTTCCGTCCGCCCTCTGGAATGGTTTGTAAAATCTCAGCTGCAGGACCTTTCAACGCCATGAACAATGCAGCAACTTTATCTTCCACATTCCAGTAGTTCACTGCTGCAGTCTTCTCAAACTGAATCTTAAACACCTGGAAAGGAACAGAACCGTCAAGGGATGGTGTTTTTACCTTTGGATTACTCGCTGAAACAGCTGGGCGATTCATTTGCAACTCCTGTATACGACCTCTCAAAGCTTCTATCTCGGCATCAATTTTGTCCTCGAGCTGCACAATTTTTGTATCCTGTGCTTCCAGCTTTGATGTTACCCTTATCTCCTGTGCCTCCAGCTGCGAGGATATGCGGGCCTCCTGTGCTTTCAAATGCTCAGCCAACTGAGATGTCATATATGTATGTCTTTTGCTCTTCCAGTTGAGTTTCAATCTTGGATGTAATCTGTGTCGACATTTCTGACATACGCGTTTCTTGTACTTCAATCTTCGATGTTATGCGTGTCTCCTGCGACTCCAGTTGAGATGACATTTGTGACGACATTTCTGAAATGCGTGCCTCCTGTGCTTCCATCTTGGATGTTACTGTCGATGTTTGAGCAGTTATTGCAGCCAATATCATGTTCAAGTCTGTGCTCGTAACTGTCTGGGATGTTTCGTTTTTCTCTTGAATTTTTGTTGTTGTCTCGTCCCCATCAGGATAAAAGACAAACTCGTCCACATCAATTCCTTGCGATTCCATTACCTCTCGTAGCCATGCTTGAAGTTCGATCTTATTGCCGGTTGTATTTAATCCACGGTTCTCCAACTCCTTTTTCAGTTGCTGGATCTTGAATTCACTGAACTTTGCCATGTCCTTGTTGTCTGCTGTAATTTATTCAACAATTCCTCTTCTGACACCAATTGTAACGAATTTACTTGCAAATCCTCTTATTTGCAATCCTCTGCGAAGTTCGAATCACTAAACTGTTGAATAAATAACTCCAATTTGTAATAATGCAAAATGGCCTTTATTAAAGTACTTCACAAAAACACTCAAACTGTGCAACGAATAGCTTGTTTAATAACCAAACTGATTGGTTTGTATACGGGACACTACATCGTTGTTCCGTTTTACAACTTTGTATGGGCCTTCCCAGTTACACTGCAATTTCGGGGACAAACCTTTTTTTCGTGATGGGCTGTATAGCAGCACCAAATCCCCTTCCTGAAACCCTTCCGAATTAATTGCTTTATCGTACCTCGCTTTCATCTTGTCACTCATAATATTTGCTCATTGCCTTACCAGATCGTGTATCTCTCTCAGCCCTTCTTCCAAGACACCAGTGTATTTCTTGACATTCCTCTCCGCATCGGCATCTTTCCCATACTTCAAATCAGCTGGGAGTCGAAGGTCATTGCCAAAAATTACCTTTGCGGGAGTTTGGCCCGTTGTGTCATGTACTGCCGATCGGTAGGCCATCAAGAATAATGATATGTGTGTATCCCAGTCCTTATGGTACTAGTCTACTACTTTCCTTAAATGCTCCTCCAATGTTCTATTGAAACGTTCCACCTTACCATCGGACTGAGGATGCAATGCAGTTGTCCGTGTTTTTCGAATGCCCACCTTCTTGCATATTTCTTGGAACACAGCTGATTCAAAATTCCTGCCTTGGTCAGAATGTTGGTACACCATACCTTGCAACCCATTCGTTTTTAACCACTTCTGCTACTGTTTCTGCTTCTTGGTTTGGGATTGGGTATACCTCTGGCTATTTACTGAAATAATCCATAACCACCAAAGCGTATTTGCTAGTAAGAAATGAACCTGCGACATCCATGGCGATCCTTTCAAATGGTGCACCTGAAATATACTGCTTCATCTGGCCATGACTTCGGGTTTTGGGCCCTTTCGCTCTGTTGCATACCTCGCAGTTGGCAATCCACTCGGTGACCGACCGACGGCAACCAACGCAATAGAATCTCTGCTTAATTTTCTCGAGTGTCTTCGTGATTCCAAGATGACCTCCACTTGGACCATTGTGCAGCTCGCTGAGCACGTCAGGAATCCTTTTTCTGGGAACAACTATCAGTTTTTTCTTGTATTGACCATCCTCACTCTCCCATACTCGATGCAAGCAACCGGATATCAATTATAAACTGTTCCACCGTGCCCAATATGACTTCGCAATGGTACTCTCTGCTGACATCTCCTCTCTGCTTGGTCTTTCGTTTCGTTCAAGCCCTTGCATAACATGTGACAGATCTATATCTTCTAGCTGACACTTTCTTAGTTGTTCCTTGTCCCATTCATCCGTACACGTTATAGTCATTAGCCGGATATCTATAATGTCTTCTTTAGACTCGGCCTTTGAACAGTGCTTGCATTCCAATCTACATGGTCTTCGTGACATTGCATCGGCATTTCCATGGCTACTACCTTTTCGATGCTCAATGGAAAAGTCATAGCTTTGTAGTCGCTCGATCCACCGTGCCAATTGTCCTTCCGGATTACAGAACTGCAGAAGCCATTTCAACGCTGCGTGATCTGTCTTGAGACGGAATCGCTGGCCGTAGAGGTATTTGTGAGAATGTTTAATGCACTCTACCAATGTCAACAGCTCTCTCCGCATAACACAGTAGTTCCTCTCTGGTTTTCTAATCGAACGGCTGTAATATGCAACTAACTTCTCCTGTCCATCGACCAGTTGTGATAAAACGCCTCCTATAGCATATCCACTCGCATATGTATCTAGAATAAATTTTGCTCCTGGAATTGGATATTCTAACATTGGGACAGTGCACAAACGCTCCTTCAATTTTGGAAAGCCACTTCTTGCTCCTTCTTCCATTCAAAAGATTTGTTACAAATCGTGGTAATATGTGCACAGCCCAAGGAAACTTCTCAATTCATGCAGATTCTGTGGTCTAGGCCAATCCTTTACTGCCTCTTTCTTTTCATTCGGTGTACGGATACCTTCTGTCGTTACCTTGTGACCCAAATAATTTACTTCCATTTTAAACAGCGCACACTTTTTGGGACTTAACTTCAGACCAGCGCCAGCTTTTCTCTGGAAAACTTCATCTAAGTTTTTAAGATGTTCATCAGAATTCTTGTCCAATACGATGATGTCGTCCAGGTACATCAAGCATGTTTTCCAATGTAGTCCTTTCAATACCTGATCCATGAGTCTCTCGAAAGTAGCTGGTGCATTACATAGTACAAATGGCATTACTGTAAATTGCCAAAGACCATCTCCGACGCTGAAGGCTGTTTTCTCTTTGTCTTCCTCCTTCAACTCCACTTGCCAGTAGCCGCTTTTCAAGTCCATTGTGGAAAACCATTCCATACCAGATAGCGAGTCCAGAGTGTCGTCAATTCTTGGCAATGGGTAGCTATCCTTTTTCGTAACGTCATTCAACTTCCGGTAGTCCACGCAAAACCTCATTTCTCCATCCTTCTTCTTTACAAGTACTACCGGTGAGCTCCAGGGACTAGCTGATGGTTCGATGACACCGCTGTCGCTCTTTTTTTTTACAATTTGACTTACAACTTCCCGCGTCTCCAGTGTCAATTTGATGTTTCACAACATTGGTGCGGCCTGGTTTGAAACCATCCTGGTCAAATATGTTTGCGTACTTTAGGAGCAGTTGTTTTGCCTTACTCTGATAATCTTCCTCTAGCCCATCCGTCCGTGCCGTGATGTCATTTGAAAGATCAGTATTACTAGATGAAATGTGTTCCTGGAGCTGTTCACAGTTAATAATTACTTCAGCCTCTTGGCATCTTCCCAAAATAGCTCCTTTGGTCAGTTTCAGTGGTGACTTGAACTCATTGAGTACTCTTACCGGAATACGTCCATCTTGTTTTGTCATAGCCAGGGTTTTTCCTACAAGTATGCTCGGTGCTGATTTGTTTGCTGCTTCGACAACCCACAATTTGTTTGTCCCACAATCTCCATCAACCTTTGCCCAGATGACTGATTTTGGTGGTATTTGCTGACTCTCTTCCACCAGCACTCGTTTACTGCTGTAGCCTCTCTCGTAGCCGAAATTAAGTGGCACATCCATGTTCTTATATCGCATAGTCTTGTTTTGCATATCGATTTTGATGCCTTGGTTGAATAAGAAGTCCACTCCAATTAGGATTTCATCAACAATACCTGCCACTATAAAATTGTGTAATACCGTGACGTTCCCAATTGCTACTTCACATTCTACTTCTACAATTACCTGGGTGTCCTCTCCCGTGGCTGTACGTAATCTTGCTCCAAGCAATGGTCTTATCTGTTTGTTGACTAAATCTGATGGAATAATGGAATGGGATGCACCGGTATCAACAGTAAGTAAACGTTCCTTTCCATCCACATGTCCTCTAACAGTAAGATTGCCTGATCTTCTTCCAATCTGCGAGATAGAGGTTATGGGGCATTCAATTGCGGGAGCCCCTTGCGGCTGACTCGATTTAGTTTAACGATTGAGTGGTCTTGGAGATTTGCTCATATCCTTCTGCTCTGCGTTTACGACCACCCACATTATTGGAGCTGTTAAGGTTGGTGTTACAATAAAGCATTTGACTGCATCATTATTCTTCTGCTGCGTACCCTTCAATGCTTCCAAAATTGCGTCTACCCAGTCTGGCCTTTCCACTTCCACACGATGAGCTTTGTACGCTGGCTAACTCAAAAGTGGCGCTGTTTCTTGAGTCAGTGCATGGGATACCGTTTCTGCGAATGTAGGTTTTGGGTTTGCATATGTCGCTCGCTTCGTTTCTACGTCCCGTATGCCATTTATAAAACTTTGGATTTTTACCCTCTCGGTGTACTCCACAGGTGCGTCCTCATTTACCAAATGTGCCAATCTTTCAATATCTGAGGCAAACTCCTGCAATGTCTCATTTGTTTTTTGGTAGCGGTTTTGCAACTCAATTTGGAATATCTGTTTTCTATGCTCGCTTCCATAACGTCGTTCTACAGCAGCCATCAATGCTTCATAGTTATTCCGCTTTCCTTCGGGAATCGTATGTAGGATTTCGGCTGCTGGCCCCTTCAATGCCACGAACAGTGCAGCAGCTTTATCTTCCGCATTCCAGTTGTTGACTGCTGCGGTCATTTCAAACTGTAGCTTGAAGACCTGGAAAGGAACAGAACCGTCAAAGGATGGTGTTTTTACCTTTGGATTGCTTGCTGAAACAGCTGGGCGATGTAATTGCAACTCCTGTATACGACCTCTCAAAGCATCCACCTCGGCTTCGATTTTTTCCTCAAACTGCGTTATTTTCTCGTCCATACGCGCTTCGAGTTTTGATGATATACGCACCTCCTGCGCTTCGAGTTGTACTGTTATGCGTGCCTCTTGTTCTTTCAGTTGTGTTTCCATCTTTGATGTTATTCGTGTTTCTTGGGATTCCATCTGTGATGACATATATGTTTTCTGTTCTTCCATTTGGGATGCCATATATGTCTTCTGTTCTTCCAATTGCGTTTCCACCTTGGATGTAATCTGTGTCGACACTTCTGACATACGCGTTTCTTGTGCTTCAATCTTCGATGTTATTCGTGTCTCTTGGGATTCCATCTGTGATGACATTGTCGATGTTTGAGCAGATATTGCAGCCAAAATCATGTTCTAGTCTGTGCTTGTAACTGTCTGCGATGTTTCGTTTTTCTCTTCAATTTTTGTAGTTGTCTCGTCCCCATCAGGATAAAAGACATACTCGTCCACATCAATTCCTTCTGCTTCCATTGCCTCTCGTAGCCGTGCCTGAAGTTCGAGTTTAGCGCCGCTTGTATTCAATACACGACTCTCCAACTCCTTTTTCAGTTGCTGGATCTTCAATTCACTGAACTTTGCCATGTCCTTGTTGTTCTCTGGAATTTATTCAACAATCCCGCTTCTGACACCAATTGTAACGAATTTGCTGCAAATCCTCTTATTTGCAATCCTCTGCTAAGTTCGAATCACTAAACTGTTGAATAAATAACTCCAATTTGTAATAATGCAAAATGGCCTTTATTAAAGTACTTCACAATAACACTCAAACTGTGCAACGAATAGCTTGCTTAATAACCAAACCGATTGATAGCTCAAATGAAACTCTACTATTCAAAATAATATTGCTCTTGCTCGCTAGATAGCGTCTTAGTCGAAACTGCTTGACAACTCAAATCAAACTGAATTCTAGCGCCTCTACAATTGCCGCCTTTTATACTCTTTGATTTCAACCTTCGCATCTTCTAGGCGCTTCCAGAATCTACTAGTCCAGCAGCTCTCAAACTTCTCAGCTGTAACTACAATTGCACAATTTTATAGTTTTTCTCATTGCATACTTATAGGAGTATCTCAGATATATGCATGTGTTTGTGCATTGACACTGAGCTGCTCGTATACGTACATGGTACATATGTGTAGACGCAATTATTGTTTCGTTTATGTAGATACATAATGATTGATCTATGGATGTGAATTCACGTCACTGCTTAGCATCGGCTTAGAGACGATAGCATCACCCCTTAGTTTTGCTAATATTCGTAACAATAGGAAGAACTTTTTCTTGCCTTCGTTTAAGGCGAGATCCACTTTTTGATTCTGTATTTATGTTTAGAAAAAAATAAACTTACTGCGCTCTTGTTAAGTATAATGACACCAAAATTACATTTGTTTGTTTTCTACATGTCGCAACTCGGGGCTCTGAAAAGTATTCCCGTTCTATAACAATTTCGTAATAGCCTGACCATGCTATCTTTCTTGAAGAGGTCACTCATCCACAGATCTTTATGTTGACCATTAAATGTCAATAAAAATAAAAAAGACGTAATGGACCATTTATTTGTTCATTGGAATTTGAAGACACAGACCCCCTTGCAGAACAGCAAGTTAACTTTTAAACTCTGAGTCAACCTGACATGGAGAGTTAAACTCATGCATTGCCAAATCTTTCAAATTAATTCTGAGTTAAAAAATAACTTGCCATTCTACAAGTAGGCCTTATAGGATTAATGTTTGAAGCATTTTTTCATAATGAAGATATTTATATAATTTACTGTATGTTCATCAGACCAAGAATTTTATCAATATCCTGCGATTGAAAACATATTGGGTATATACTAATTCAGGAGCTATGTATGTGCAAAACGGGACCAACTTTCAATGTTTCCTTTTTTGCGTAAAAGAGCTCAATAGGAAGAAGAGGTCCGGTTTTTTCCCATACCAAATATTATTTTTATATCACTGAAGCTGACTTCGTGGCATCGAAAAATTTTAGTTTTTTGTTTTATTTTTCAAAAAAAAAAAAAAAAAAAAAAAACTTAAGGCCATCATTGTGTATCGCGAACGGAAGTTCAGATAAACGATTTGTCTGTTTACGATATTGTCTAACAATGTTATTCTTTATCATATACGTTTACCCTCACGTTTCTTACATTATGTCATGGAGAAGTCGAAAGTCTTGTTGCGGAAAATGCCAACTTTATTTATTTGAAATCAAAGGCGAACGTGTTGCGGAGATAAATTGTGGATAAATTTGTGACACAGCTAATTAATTCACAGTAAAATGTTTTACTAAGAAATCAATAAATTTGTATACTTTTGTTTTAAAATGATAAGGTTTGGAGGTAAACATGATCTCCCCAAAATATTTTTGTAAAAAATGCTTTTTCATTGGTTATTAACAGTTAGAGTTTTTGATAATGTTATTTTAAAAAATTAATAACTCGTGAACAATTTATCGAAACTCAACGTTTTCTACATCAAAATTTTCGTCAATTAATATACTTTGCCATAGAAAAACCGTTTTTAATAACAAATTATTATTTTGTTAAAAAAATCCCGTTTGTTTTAAATAATTAAAAATTAATTAGATTAGTTGAACTCAAAGGCCGCGGTTAATGAATACTTCCTTTAGGTTTGTTTTATATTCATAAATTTTAATTTTGGTCGATATTTCGACTTCAATCTGAAGTCATCATCAGGGACATATGCACATGTATGATGGACTCATAGTTGGTTGGTTACTTGGAAATAATTCCCTGGTTTGTGTTTGCGATTGCGTTTGCGTATATGCGTATGCGTTATCGATTCTTTGCTTTCAAAGTATAAGTTTATAGTAGCGCTTTTCAAGGCCGTCGGTTCTATGTACCGGAGCGACTCGGGATTCTTCCCGACCAAGGACTGCCATTTCAGTGTAACCCCATTTAATTTGTTGCGTCCCTCCCACAAATTGTCATTCTCCCAGCAGCTCCTTGCAGCGGGACTGCTCCATATTATCTTGCTCCGGGAAGGGAACAAACCCAATCCGGGTCCGTCTCCTGACCCCGGTCCTGAGAAATGGTTTTGCTGCATCTGCCGGAAAAGAATCTTTTAGGACGGTCATACTCTTGTCAGTGTGTCTCGTGTAAGGGATGGTTGCATCGGACAGGTTGTTCTGGGCTAGACCCCAAAACCAGACGTCCACGTAACTTCTATAAATCTTTTGTAGCTCCTTGCTATTCACGTCCTAGGACGTCCCGTAGTTTGCGCTTTAGCGCCCCCCCCCCCCCGCTACCTTCCAACATCCCCGCTGCTCAGCAAGCCACAGCAAGTACCCGCTGTTGCTCGCGCCCCACGGCGCCACCAACTCACACGGCTGTCCCCACTCATACCTACAATCTCCGTAGTAGAGTCGAGAGCAGTGCCGAGCATCAGCCCCTGCCCCTGTCTTCTTCCTCCCTCTTTTCCGGCTACAGTTGTGTAGGTCAGGGGAAAAAGACTCTTAGTCCGTACCCCTCTTTGCACCGTTTGCCAGCACAGAATATATACGTTTGCGACATCCGCCCAATGCAGCTCCTGCCATGGACGGTGCCACTTTCCTAGATGTTCTGGTCTCCGCGACGGCGACCCCCCGACGGGTTTTATTGCGCCATGTTGCCAGGCCGCATACCCAAATACACCGGGTACCCCAATGCCTACCCAAGGACGTCTAGTCCCAGGGCCTCAACAGCAATCGCGTTCTGGCCTTCCACAACCCAGGCGTAGTTACCCGTCACTTACTCCCAAAGTGAAGACGTATCCCCCACTTCAGAATTCTGCAGTTAAACTGTAATGGATTAACCGGGAAGATCACGGAGATTGTAGACTTCATGAAGCGGCACAACATCCGCATTGCTGCGATTCAAGAGACTAAACTCACAGCAAGACCTCCATTGCAGACCTGCTCTGGGTATAATGTCCACAGAAAAGATCGCGAGAGCGGAAATGGAGGCGGCCTCGCGTTTATCATACACCACACTATGCAATATCATATATTTGATCCCGACATCGACCGCAGGGACAGTATCTTAGAACGTCAAGGATTATCTGTCCGGTCGGGCCGTGCAAATCTAGAAATCATCAGCATCAACGTCCTTCCTGCCACCTGTTGCCCCAGTGGATACCCCCCTCATATCAGCGGCGTACTCACTGGAAACAATCGCAATATCTTAGGCGATTTCAATGCCCATCACGAACTATAAACGGAGACGCCCCCACTCGTATGGTAGGAAGCTGTCACAGTTCGCCGGATATTTCAATCGTGAGCGCAGAACTCGTAAACTGCGTCAACTGGCAGCCGATGGAAACATTGGCATTCGACCACCTGTCTATACTTATTTCGTTCGAGCGTCCCGCCGACTTCATCATCGCATAAAAATGCACTTTGATTAACTTTAAAAAAGGAAAGTGGAACGAATCCAAATCCTTTACAGACAACCGCTTTGCTGCCCTCCCTATCCCAACTGATGCCCGCCAAGGGGAGCGTGCTTTCCGCAAGGTCATTGAATCCGCTTCGGCTCGTTTCATTCCCGCCGGTAGAATTCACGAAATTCGGCCCACTTCCCCACAGAGGCCGCAAGTTTAGCGAGAGAACGCGACCTTGTAAGACAGCTCGATCCCGGCGACCCCCAAATAAGGGATATAAACCAGCGCATCAGATTGCTTGTGTATGAACACAAGCGGGCGAAATGGGAGGAGTACCTAAGCGGTTGTAACCTCTCTGCCGGTGAAGGTAAACTTTGGTCCACTGTAAAGTCCCTATTGAATCCGTCTAGGCATAATGACAAAGTTTCCATCGCCTTTGCCGACAAAGTGCTGTCGGATGCGAAAAAATGCGCGAGCGCTTTCTGCCGACAATATATAATACAATCTATGGTTGACAAAGTTAGACGGAGGGCCAACAGACACGCACATAAACATAAATTCAGCGCGCCACCAATTACCATCACCGCCAGAGAGGTTGAGGATGCCATCGGTCATGCTAAACCATCCAAAGCAGTGGGACCAGGCATCATAGCCATGCCGATGCTTAAAAGCCTAGGGAAAGAGGGTTTCAAATATTTAGCACATGTCTTCAACCTGTCTCTTTCCACCTTTGTCATACCCGAAAATCATCCGCGACCCTATTTACAACTTGGACGCCCCAAATGTCGGCCATTTTGAACATCCACGTCGATGGCACTACGCTACCGACTGTCCTACACCCCAAAATATTGGGTGTGGCCTTTGATCAGGATCTACATTTTGGTGAGCACGCGTGAGCCGCAATTGTTCCGAAAATCCAGAGCCGTAATAAAATCCTCAAATCTCTTGCTGGCAGCACTTGGGAAAAGACAAAGAAACGCTCATTATCACATACAAAGCAACTGGCCAGACGTTTGCGTGCTACGCGTCCCCTATATGGTCGCCAAGCCTAAAAACTACCCACTGGAAGAAGCCACAGGCCTGCCAAAATGCTGCGCTCAAAACCGCTACGGCTGTCTTCTTATGTCCCCAGAACACCATCTACATAATGAGGTGATAATACTCCCCATCAGGGAGAGAAATGAGATACTAACCAAACAGTTCCTGTTGAATACCCAGAAACCTGGGCATCCCAACAGACATCTGATTGATGAGCCAGCACCGCCTAGGGACTTAAGGAGTCATCTCCGTAAGCATTTTGAGGAAATATGGCACCTGAGAACTCAGCCTTATGAAGTAAAAAAAAAACACAAGCAGGTCCTTGGTGAACTCAACAAACAGGCGTCGGACCTTTATGCCTGGAATTGCCCGGTTAATCCAGTACTCGGGGAGCAGTACCCAAAACTTATGAAAGAGGAACGCATACTCCCCAAGGAAACGCGAGTGTCTCTGGCTCAACTTCGTTCTGGATACTGTAACAGGTTAAATTCTTATATATCCAGAATCAACCCCGACATACAAAATGTATGCCCCGCTTGCAATATGTCCTCACATAACACCAACCATCTCTTTAATTGTAATGTGGAACCGCAAGTTTCCTTGGACTCCCGTTAGAGGACATTGTGATCGGTCGCAGCTGTTACGTGGGGCGAAACATTGCTACAACAACAACAACAACAACAACAACATGGACTCATAGTCATATTGAAGTCGAAATATCGACCAAAATTAAAATTTATGAATATAAAACAAACCAAAAGGAAGTTTTATTCATTAACCGCGGCCTTTCAGCTCAACTAATCTAATTAATTGCAACATTCTGCATATGTTATCAAAATAATTAAAAATTAATAAAACTTTTCCGCCTGCGAGAAAATTTTGAGACATTTCATTTACGTAAGAACCAGCTGCTTTCTTCTGTTGCTGTGATCGTTTTAGATAGACAGATGTAAGGAACGATAACCTCCCTCCGAAGAGATTTTAGACCGAGCTTCTCAACCAATTTACGTCGTGCTACTTTAAATTTTTCTTACAAATTGGCGAGACGGCAAGGCAGATGAGTTTTCACTGAAAGCTTTTCATGGCATAAGTACACTCAGAGTGCTTGCCAAACACTGCCTATGGGCCACCCCGTTAGAAAAATTTTCTTCTAATTGAAAGCAAGTTTTTATAAGCGGGGTCACCATGCGGCTGTGACGGTTTTACAGAATAGAAATATGTGAACGATTCTTTTCAGAGATTGAATGAGGTCCTAAGTTTGTTATACTGGTGTACAGGGTGCCTCCCTGCATAAGCAATGCTAGGCGAACTCAGTAACAGGTGTTGTTAACCGTAATCGTAATAAGAGTATCGTCATCATTGGGCCTTTTTTAATAATTTGCGACGTATGGTTATTAAAAATCGAAATGAACGAACTGGAGTCATTGAAGTAAATGAAAAATTACACTCGAATTTTTAGTATGAAACTTGAAAAGCGAAATTATTTCGGAAAACGGTTGTGTCCCTATATGCTTTAAAAGACCTGCCAGCGCATGTGAGTGCTAATTTTGTTTATAAAATCGACCCTGATATCCTGAATGAAGCATTTTCTCATTAATTCCCTTCCCTAACCCCTTGTTTGCGTATATCTGTAACCTCAACCCGCTGTGATTATATTCCCACTTCGAATATTTGAGTTCCGTGCAGCGACTTTTTTATAAGATTAGTTCCAGTGCTGTTGATAAGGGTGGCTGGCAACCCCCTCAAATTTTTAAAAATTATTTCACTTAAGATCCTGGCTTAATTTGTTCACATTATTATCTATAATCTCAAAACTTGCTTACTTCCCTAGTCCATGGAATAGTGCCACCCTGATTCCTGTGGCCACCACCTATCATTATACTACCGACTTTATTGAAAGTTCGGAATCAATCGTGCCCGATAAAATTTACCTTGCCAATGAGTCTAATCTTCAACCGAGTGTCCAGTCTAGGTTAAGAGCTGCTCTGCAGCTATAATAAAAGTAGCAGATGACATTAAATTTGCTGTTAACAAAAACTTATTTAACGCTCCTGTGCCTACTGGATTTATCTTAACCTTTTGACTCTGTTGAGAATGACCTACTTTGCCTTACACTTGAAAAACATTTCGTATTTAGCCCATCTGTGGTGCCACCGAAAAAGAGCTACCTCACATCCAGCATACGAAGGTTTATTTGAAACTATCTACGTTCCGTCCACTGCAGTCTGGTGCTCCCGCGGGTCTATTATAGGACCACATTTTTTAGGCTTTTTGTGAACGATGTGTTCTCTGCTTGTCGCCATGCAAGTACTCATGCATATGCGGCTGATATCCAATTGTATCGGTCTTGTCCTCTTTATCAGAGCACTAACATGTGCTTTTTTGATGATTTATCCCCATCGTCTATATATTGGAGATTGGTCTATTAAAACTGGGTGCACGGATCATATAAATTCTTCTGTTGGCAAAATATACTATACCCTAAGCCGTATCCGAGTGTTCGCCGAATATACATCGCCCTGCATAAGGCGAAGACCTGCCATTCAATTTATAATGCCAATAATTTCCTACTCCGATCTGTTGTATAATAAGCTAGGCTCTTATGATCATCATTAATTGGCGCTTAAACGCCTTAGTCACGCCAGCCAGTCTTCCACCACCTGCCTCTACCAGCTCAGTGAAGTTCTCCCCTTACTTTGCTTCCGAACTGCGGTGTCGATTGAAATACTTTTTTGGGCGGATCGTCTTCGTCCATTCGCATGATATGACCTAGCCAGCGAAGCCTTTGGCTTTTATTCACTGCACTATCTTAATATCTGCGTGAAGCTCATAGAGCTCGTCATTATACCTCCTTCGATTTTCGCCCGCGGCATCACGGACAGGACCATTAATCTTCCGGAGAACTTTTCTATCGAACACTCCAGGAGCCATCTCATCTTCTCTCGATTCACATCAGGACAGGTATGATACGCGATTTGTAGAGCGTGATTTTTGTATGTCGAAAGACTGTCTTTGCATATGCCTACTCAGTTCAAAGTAGCAATCGCTGGCAAGAGCTGTTCTCCATTTGATTTCTAAACTGTTAACGGTGGTTGAACGGTTTATAATAGATTGTATCATCACGTTTTAGTTATTCTGCTAGAATTTTCTTCTCCAGCATTATTTTAAAGAAAAGGGAGGCGCCTCGTCTGAAGGCCCGTTTGGTTACAAATGGTTCGGACATGTACTTCTCAATCAAGCAGCTTCATTCGCGCTGTCGTAGGCTGCTTTGAAATCGACGATAGATTGAGAGTTTCGATTTTTCAATCGTGAGTCTTCTCCAGGATCTCGATAGTAGATTTACCAAGTCTGCAGCCGCACTGGTAAGGTCCAGTCAGTTTGTTGATTAGGGGCTTAATTCTTTCGCATAGTACACTACCTTATAGATATATTAAGCAGGCTTAATCCTTTCTTTTGGATTGGGCAGAGTACACTTAAGTTCTAATCTGAAGATATGCCCTCATTCGACCATATTTTTAGTGGGGTTATTGCAATTCTATCTTCGTCATAGTCAGGCGTCAGAACGTGTTTTCCATCATCGACGATTGGGGCTTTAGGTTCGTCTTTGACCTCGCTAGCGAGCAATGAAGCTCCAAAACTTAAACATATTCTTTACTTCAGTTACGTTCTATTATTAGTGGCTGAAAACTATTTTCACTGTAGTACACGTCGCTAGTCGCTATTTCACATACGTCATTAATCCGATGCACCATTTCAAAGCTATTATGTTTTAAAAACTGAGTTTCGATAACGGATCGTAAAACGTAATGCGAACCCAGCTCGCCATTATCGTTCCTGCCCCGCCTCGAAACCAACCGCTATACGCAGAATTTTTTGGCAGAATTTTCGGGCATTGTTCCTGTCAGCCGGCGGGTGTCGTGTTTTGAGGGTGGCATACTCCTCCTACCACACCGAAGATCCCGTGTTCAAGCCTAGTGCAAAGAAACATCAAAAATTTAGAAAAAAATATTTTCAATTAGAAACAAGTTTTTCTAGGCGAAGTCACCGCTCGGCGCTGATTTGGCAAACATTCCAAGTGTATTTCTGCCATGTAAAGCTTCTCAGTGAAAACTCATCTACCATGCAGATGACGTTTGGAGTAGGCATAAAACATGTAGGTCCCGCCGGCCAATTTGTAGGGAAAATCAAGAGGAGCACGACGCAAATTGGAAAGTATATTGTGCCTTGTACCTTTTTTTTCTTCCTATCAGTCAGCATCTAAAGCTCTTCGCACTCACGGCGTTCTGCCTGACTTTTTTTCTTCTAAATAGGCGCCCACTTCTTCCTTTGCCTCAAGATAGCTAGACCCTCATTCTCAGTGCGCAAATAAATTGGATGTGGCTTTCAACCATGTTACGCGCTAGCCTTTGATCTAATGAGATTTTCACACATCTTTGCCAGGAGGATAAGTCTATTGGCACTTTACGAGTGCCTTTAAGCTGGAAATTGTGTTTCCTTATGCAGCTTACAAAGGAGAAGTCATCAAGTTACCTCTATGAAAAACTAATATATCCACGGTTGGCCCGTTCATATGATCGGATTATACCGCAATATAACTTCCTCCTTCTGCTAAACTATTTTCCACCAACGCTCGTAGTAGTCTAAATAGGAGCAACATTTATTTTAATTCCAACACTATTTTAATTTCATTTTCCGCAAGCTTGTACCTTAACAATTCTTTTCTTAACCCTGAGATGAGCTTCCTGAAACCATGTTCATCTTTTTTTTTTGTCCATTTGGTTTTATTTTCCTTTTTTTACTTTTACTGTTATAATGTATTTGGGTATGCATTCGAATGTATAATTTATTGTTGCTGCAATTAAAAAAAAATAGTTTTCATATTGTAATAATTCATTAATTAATAAATGAAATAAAATTTAACAAAAATGTATCACTTTTTGGAAATTTTAAAGAAAAAATGTTACATAGTTATAACCTAGTATCTTTTATGACCAGTTTTATGTTCCACTGCTATGTTATCCCACTTTTGACTCAACGTGCAATTGCGATTTACATTTTCCCTAGAATATTTGATCTTATATAGTGCAGCTGTGTCTCGGTACTCATACGGCTAAAACGCCGTTTTCGGTTAACAAAATATACACAAATTTCAGTAAAAACTCGAGTTTAAATTTATTTTATTGTTTTTCCACTTTACACATTTTTCATGATTATCATTTTCCGCCCACATTACTTTCCGCCCACACAGTTTCGTGCAACACTGAAAGAAATGGTGCTAGTAAAATCAACAAATCGGTTCTGTTGTTGTTGACATAACGGAAATTCCGTGAAATTGATCGAATTACGGTTAATTCGACCGAGTTCTTGTCAAACGAACAAATTAATTTAGTCATTTCAACAGAAGGGAAATTGAAGGGGGAAGAGAATTTTACGCTCACTGCGTTCTATACTGTGTACTTATGACGATGGTGCCACTTGTTTCAAAAAAAATACGAAAATAAGAAAACCACCAAATCGAAGAAACACACAAAATGGGAAAACAACAAAAAACTAGTTTTTCAGTTATCAATACAAAGCGAAAAAACCCTTTTTTTAATTTACTGTGCAAAAAATTATGAGATATCGGGACACCTATTTATCGGGTACAATTTTGCAACTTGCAGCGAAATCCAAAATTGCGCCATCTTGTTGTAAAAGTTTTGTTTGAACGAACAGGATTTTTTCAAAGTTAGTAACATTTTTTCAAGTTTTTACGAATTTTACCTCACGCGAACGAATCTAATAAGATAATAAAAAACATTCATTTTAAATCTTGATGTTTCAGACACCATAAAAGTTTGAGTTGTTTTGGAATCATTTCAACTTAAAGTGTTACGAAAATTAAACTTACCGAATTACATGTAAAGTTACTACAGTGGTGAATTAACTTCTAGCGATTTGATTCTTTACTTTCCTATAACTTACAATTCTCTATTTAAAATGTTATGTCAAACATTTATACTACAAGTTCGAAACAATCAAGTGTGGCAACTACAAGCGAGAGAAGAAATTGAGAATTAGCTGAGCTGCAACCAAAGCGGAACGATACAAGGTGGCAGCATGGTGACATACCTACAAACATATATAAACATTTCGTGTATTTTGTTTTTGTAAATTCGATGGACAAATGTCAAAATCGTACTACGCCGAAAGTTGATGTATCAAATCAAATAAAAAAAGCTTAAAATCAGTTGTCCCATGCCGCCACCTTGTATCGTTGCGCCATGGCTGCAACTGAAAGAATTGAGAATCAGTTTTGTGACTACTATTTTCATTTCTATTTGCAAAGCGAAGTTCAAAACTATAAATTAAATAAATTATGAAATATAAAATTTCGTGAAAGTGCGTTTAATAAAACAAAATAATAAAGTGTATAATGTTTAGTGTGTGCCAGCATATTTGATGTAAGCCCAATTGACGTTCGGGCCACCGTGGTGTGATGGTAGCATGCTCCGCCTACCACACCGTATGCCCTGGGTTCACACCCCGGGCAAAGCAACATCAAAATTTTAGAAATAAGGATTTTCAATTAGAAGAAATTTTTTCTAAGCGGGGTCACCCCACGGCAGTGTTTGGCAAGCGCTCCGAGTATATTTCTGCCATGAAAAGCTCTCAGTGAAAACTCACCTGCCTTGCAGATGCCGTTCGGAGTCGGCATAAAACAATAAGGTCCCGCCGGCCAATTTGTAGGGAAAATCAAGAGGAGCATGACGCAAATTGGAAGAGAAGTTCAGCCTTAAATCTCTTCGGAGGTTATCACGCCCTACATTTATTTACTTATTTACGAATTACAACATAGGTACTTTCGTACAAAGGTGTCGCAACAACTTTTTTTGTTCATTTGACTACTAAAACGGTCAATTACGTATCAACGATTTGTGCGCAGTTGATTCAACATCTTGTTGCGATGGATAAAAATTAACAGAAATTTCGGTTGAATTTACCCGTATTTCGGTTGATCTTACCAGTCTTTTTCTTTCAGTGAACAGTTTCACTTGCCTTGGTCACGTCGAAGTTGGCATTTAAATTATTTTCATTTCGTTCGACAAGTACGCATATCCCCAACAATTACTTAAGTTTGCTTTTGCTTTTTCTTTCGTTCGTCGTATCACAACACTGCTTACATACAGTGTATGGTTCCATAATCTCAACAATTTCTTTACGTAAAATTACCAAAACTCGCTAGTCTGGAAGTGAAGAATGCTCATTTTATGTACCTATCGGCAATCAGCCGTTTGTTGGTACCCTACATACCATTCACTTTACTTTAAGCTTAAACTGATTCCATCGTAAGCTACTTGAAGCGTTAATGAGGTTTGTTTTGGTGTAAACAGCCAATGCCTTAGTGGAGGATTACAAACTTCGCACTGCATCCGTATACGCACACTCCGTAGCCAATGTGTTGTTGACTGCAACAGGACAGTGATGCCATACAGCAGTTTTCTATTGCTAAAGCTGCTAGATAATCATTGTTAATAAAAAAATTAAGGTTAAAAAGTAAGGAAGGCTAAGTTCGGGTGTAACCGAACATTACATACTCAGCTGAGAGCTATGGAGACAAAATAAAGGAAAAGAACCATGTACGAAAATGAACCTAGCGTAACTATGGAATGTGTTTGAATGTCATGTGTATCAAATAGAAGGTATTAAAGAGTATTTTAAGAGGTAGTGGCCTATAGTTCTATAGGCGAACGCCTTTACAAGATATCGCCATAAAGGTAGACCAGGGCTGACTCTAGAAATTGTTTGTATGATATGGCTATAAAATGGAGTTGAATGTTGACATAATTTAGTTATATACTGTAAAGATATTACATTTTTTGTTAATACTTGACTTCAAATTTTTTTTTTAAGTGGGCGTGGCCGTTCTCCGATTTTGCTAATTCTTATTAAGCATACATATAGTAATAGGAGTAACGTTCCTGCCAAATTTAATCATGATATCTTCAACGTATTCCAAATTACAGCATGCAAAACTTTTAAATTGCCTTCTTTGAAAAGTGGGCGGTGCCACGCCCATTGTCCAAAATTTAACTACTTTTCTATTCTGCGTCATAAGGTCAACCCACATACCAAGTTTCATCGCTTTATCCGTATTTGGTAATGAATTATCTCACTTTTTGAGTTTTTCGAATAAATGGGCGTGGTTATAGTCCTATGTCGTTCATTTTAAAAAGCGATCTAAGATGAGTGCCCAGGAACCTACATACCATATTTCATCAAGATACCTCAAAATTTACTCAAGTTATCGTGGTAACGGACGGACGGACGGACGGACATGGCTCAATCAAACTTTTCTTCGATACTGATTATTTTGATATATGGAAGTCTATATCTATCTCGATTCCTTTATACCTATACAACCAACCGTTATCCATTCAAAGTTAACATACTCTGTGAGCTCTGCTCAACTGAGTATAAAAAGTGCTCTAACAGCGTTAATTCAGTCACACCCAACGTAAACATAAATAGTTAGTACCTGGGCGACCGAGCTTTGCTCGGCAATCTTTGGGTATGCCGCAACATACTTTGTTTTTCATGTCATCATTAATCAAGCTCTACTTTTTTTATGATGGTATTGAGAATTGAGGAGGGTGGAGCCGTGTGCGGAAGTCCACGAAAGTGGGGAAAGTTTCTGACCGCCATTCACCTGAGAATGGCCAGAGCGATTCTTTTGCATGGGATTCAAGCAGCTCACTACTGCCGGTCGCTTGCGGCCAAGTATCCTCTGGGTAGCCGCTAAACATCCATTGTGAGAAGGCGACAACCTTGCTAGGCCACTCTGACATAATCGGTTTAAGGTCTAGCCGGGGAGATCTAATCGGCAGCTTCTATACACCTCTAGGTGTGGCTGAAAGCGGTCGTCTGTCTTGGAGCAAGCGGCTCGCTATATAAACGTGCAAGTAATATTGTCACCCCCGCTAAGCGGGTTGTGCGCTGGACTTGGAACCCGCCACGTAAAACCATACTCCAATTAAATATACCCACTCTCTATTGATAACGACCATGGCAAAAGTTTGAAGGAAAATGAATTGAGGGCATGCACCTGGAACGTCCGCTCCCTGAATCGGATTGGTGCAGATGGCCGGCTGGTTAGTGTTCTCGTCAAAGCAAAACCTGACATCACCGCCATTCAAGAAATACGTTGGACGAAGCAAGGAAGAAAAAAGATCAAACATTGTGGCATCTATTGGAGTGGCCATACGAATAAGCGCAGTTTCGGCGCCGGATTCTTGGTGGGAGAGAGACTTTGTCGCCAAGTTCTGGCGCTCACGCTGGTGGACGAGCCTCTTGCCGCTATCCGAATAAAAGTAAAATTTTTTAATATATCATTCATCTGCGCCCATGCCTCGACAGAGGAGAAAGATGGTGAGGTGAAAACACTTTTTATGAACAATTAGAATACACATACGAGCGCAACCCCGTCATGATATAAAAGTCGTACTTGGCGACTTTAACGCCAGGGTGGGCAAAGAAGGTGTTTTTGGCCCTACAGTCGGAAACTTCAGCCTACACAATGAAACTTCTCCTAATGGACTGAGGCTGATTGACCTTGCCGGTGCTAGAAACATGGTCATATCCAGCACGAGGTTCATGCATAAAAAGATACATCAAGCTACATGGCTGTCTCCTGATCGAAATACTCGCAATCAGATCGATCGCGTTGTGATAGACGAACGGCCACCAGTGTTTTAGATGTGCGCACGATCTGAGTACCTAACATCGACTCGGACCATTATCTCGTTGCAGTTAAAATACGCACCCGCCTCAGCGCGACTAAAGTCAAGGAACAAAAAACTCAAAGAAAGCTAGGCGACGAAAAGCTTCAATCACCAAAGGCTGCCAATGATTTCGGAACTCGACACTGAAGCTTGCTCTCTGAGAGCATAACTCAGCCCGAAGGAATACAGGAGCAGTGGGAGCATATCTCCAAAGCACTTCGTACTCCCGCCGAGGAAAATATTGGTTACCGGCGACATCGAAGAAACAACTGATAAGATGAAGAATGCCGCGTTGCAACCGAAAGAAAAGACGCTAACTACAGGGCTACGTTAAAAGCGAGCGCAACATGAGGAGTATATGAGCGCTATCGTAAGCGAACATTACATACTCAGCTGAGAGCTTTGGGGACAAAATAAGGGAAAATCACCATGTAGGAAAATGAGCATAGGGTACCTAACCCTATGTGGGATGTGTTTGTATGACATGGGTAGCAAATGTAAGGTATTAAAGAGTTTTAAAAGGGAGTGGGCCATAGGTTGACGCCATTTCGGGATTTCGCCATAATGGTGGACCAGGGATGACTCTAGAATATGTTTGTACGATATGGGAATCAAATGCAAGGTGTTAATGGGTATTTCAAAAGGGAGTGGGCCTTAGTTTTAAAGGTGGACGCCTTTTCGAGATATCGCCATAAAGGTGGACCAGGGGTGTCTCTAGAATTTGTTTGTACGATGTGGGTATTAAATGAAAGGTGTTTATGAGTATTTTAAAAGGGAGTGGGCCTTAGTTCTATAGGTGGTCGCCTTTTCGAGATATCGCCATAAAGGTGGGCCAGGGGTGACTCTATAACGTGTTTGTACAATATGGGTATCAAATTTAAGGTACTAATGAGGGCTTTAAAATGGAGTGGCCCTTAGTTGTATATGTGAAGCCGTTTTCGAGATATCGACCAAAATGTGGACCAGGGTGACCCAGAACATCATATGTGGGGTACCGCGTCAATAAACCAATCCAATTACCATGTTTAATCCCTTTTTTCATATTTGGTATAGAATTATGGCATTTTTTTAATTTTTTGTAATTTTCGATATCGAAAAAGTGGGCGTGACCATAGTCCGATTTCAGCCATTTCTTATACCAAGATAAAGTGAGTTCAGATAAGTACGTGAACTAAGTTTAGTATAGATATACCGATTTTAGCTCAAGTTATCGTGTTAAAGGCCGAGCGGAAGGACTGAAGGCCGACTGCGTATAAAAACTGGGCGTGGCTTCAACCGAGTTCGCCATTTTTCACAGAAAACAGTAATCGTGATATAGTCTATGCCCCCACCAAATTTCACAAGGATTGGTAAATTTTTGTTCGACTTATGGTATTAAAAGTATTCTAGACAAACTAAATGAAAAAGGGCGGAGCCACGCCCATTTTAAAATTTTCTTTTATTTTTGTATTTTGTTGCACCATATCATTACTGGAGTGGAATGTTGACATAGTTTACTTATATACTGTACAGATATTCAATTTTTCAATTTTTTGTTAAAATTTGACTTTAAAAAAATTTTTTTTTAAAAAGTGGCCGTGTTCGTAATCCGATTTTGCTAATTTTTGTTTAGCACACATATAGTAATAAGAGTAATAATTTTCCTGCCAAATTTTATCATGATATCTTCAACGAATGCCAAATTACAGCTTGTAAAACTTTGAAATTACCTTCTTTTAAAAGTTGGCGGTGCCACGCCCATTGTCCAAAATTTTACTAATTTTCTATTCTGCGTCATAAGATAAACTCACCTAAAAATCTTCATCGCTTGAGCCTTCTTTGGTGATGAATTTTCGCACTTTTTCTGATTTTCGAAATTTTCGATATCGAAAAAGTGGGCGTGGTTATGGTCCGATTTCGTTCATTTTAGATAGCGATCTGAGATGAGTGCCCAGAAACCTACATACCAAATTTCATCAAGATACCTCAAAACTTAATCAAGTTATCGTGTTTACGGACGGACGGACGGACATGGCTAAATGAATTTCTTTTTTCGTCCAGATCATTTTGATATATAGAAGTCTATATCTATCTCGATTAGTTTATGCCGATACGGATTACCGTTATGCGAACAAAGTTAATATACTCTGTGAGCTCTGCTCAGCTGAGTATAAAAAGAACAAGGCTGTGGGCGCTGATGGATTACCTGCGGAGCTATTCAAGTACGGCGGCGAAGAGTTGGTAAGGCGCATGCAGCAGCTTCTTCGTAAAATATGGGAGGACGAGTGCATACCCGACGATTGGAATCTAAGTGTTCTTTGCCCAGTCCACAAGAAGGGGGATACTGCAAAATGCACCAACTATCGTCGAATCAGCCTTCTTAATATCGCACATAAGGTCCTTTAAAATGTATTATACGAAAGAGTGAAGCCCACCGTGAACCGGCTGATTCGACCTTATTAGTGCGGCTTCAGACCTGGTAAATATACCACAAACCAGATTTTCACAATGCGCCAAATCTTGGAAAAAACCCGTGAAAAGGTAATCGACACACATCACCTCTTCGTTGATTTTAAAGCCGCCTTCGACAGCACGAAAAGGAGCTGCCTATATGCCGCTATGTCTGAATTTGGTTTCCCCGCAAAACCTATACGGCTGTGCAAAATGACGTTGAGCAACACCATCAGCTCAGTCAGACTTGGGAAGGACCCCTCCGAGCCGTTCGAAACTAAACGAGGTTTCCGACAGGGTGCCCCCTATAGTGAGATTTCTTTAATTTGATGCTGCAGAAAATTATACTAGCTGCAGACCTTAACCGCTCTGGAATAATATTCTATAAAAGCGTGCAATTACTGGCGTATGCTGGTGACATTGATATCATCGGCCTAAATACCCGCGCCGTTAGTTCTGCTTACTCCAAACTGGAAAAAGAAGCGGTAAAGATGGGTTTGATGGTGAATGAGGACAAAACGAAGTACCTGCTGTCATCGAGCAAAGAGTCAGCGTATACACGTCTTGACAACCACGCTACTGTTGGCAGCCATAATTTCGAAATAGTAAAATACTTCGTTTATTTGGGAACAAGCATCAATACTAGCAACAAAATCAGCGCTGAAATACAGCGAAGAATCAATCTTGTCAATAAATGCTACTTTGGACTAGGTAGGCAATTTAAAAGTAAAGTCCTCTCTCGGCGAACGAAAATCATATTCTACAAGTTTCTTATCGTACCCAACCTGCTATATGGGTCAGGAGCATAGACCACGACAACAGCTGATGAAGCGGCTTTGGGAGTGTTCGAGAGAAAAGTTCTTCGGAAAATTTATGGACCTCTACGCGTTGGCGATGGCAAGTACCGAAGAAGATTTAATGATGAGCTGTTCGAGCTATACGCAGACATCCACATAGTCTAGCGAATTAAAACGCAGCGGCTGCGCTGGCTGGGCCATGTTTCTATCGGAACCCGCCTATGGAAGCAGAGGTAGAGGGCGGCCCCCACTTCGTTGGAAGGACCAGGTGAAAACGATTTAAACTCCCTTGGTGTGTCTAATTGGCACCGGTTGGCGGAGCGAAGGGGCGTCTGGCGCGCCTTGTTGGACGGCCATAACCGTTTAGACGGTTAAGGGCCAATTAGGTAAGTAAGTAATTGAGAATTCAAGGGGTCTAATTGAAGATTATAATGTCGTCGATAATAACTCATTCATTAACTGCATCATCTGTCCGGCTCGAAGGACCAATGTCTTGGCCGGGCCACAGCTCAGGGATGGTGCCGGTCAAGATTTAATGTAGAAAAGAAGAAAAAGTTTGGTATTAGAATTTTAATTTAAATATAATATCTTTATTCGAAATAAAGATTGTGCACAAAAATTAATTATATATATATTTTTAGGTTACCTTTTGGTTGAAGCTGGAAACTGCGGCGGGATACGTCATTTCTCCTTGATGTGTGAAAACAAGTGAAGTAAAAAATGTATAACAGGTCAATACCGCTTGCCAGTCAAACTGTTTATTTATTCCAGCGATGTTCATTTGTATGGTTAACATAAACAGTTGGACTGGCACTGTTAACAATATAAGAAAAAGTGCGAGGGCTACCTTTTATATTTTGAGTTTGGGCTGTTGGCCTAAACAATCTGGATCTAAAAAGTAAAGCTGACCGTACTGTGGCTATTTCTGATGTACGCTGCCGCTGATCCTTAAGTCGTTGTTCTAGTGCCTTGATATATTCGTTGGCCCTGCGCTGTGATTCACGTTGTTTCAAGTCCTCTAAACGGTGTACTCGTTGCTCATCAGTTTCAAAACTTCGTCTTTGTTATATATGCTGCCGCTGATCCCCAAGTCGTTGATCTCGGCCCGCGATACATTCGTGAGGCCTGCGCTGTGACGCACGCTGCCGCAATTTCTGTAAATGATGTGTGCGCTGCTCACCAGTTTCAAAATTTACTCTTTCTGATGTACGCTTCCGCTGACCCTCAAGTCGATGTTCTCGGTCCTCGATACATTCGTTAGCTCTGCGCTGAGGCGCACGCTGCCGCAATTTCTGCAAACGTTGTGTACGCCGCTCATCACTTTCGGAATTTACTCATTGTAATGTGCGCTGCCGCTGATCCTCAAGCCGTTGGTATCCCTCTTCGATATTTTTAGTGGCCCTACGTATGGACTCACGTTGACGCACATCCTCCAAACGCTGCGTACGTTCCTCGAATGATTCGTTGGCTAACCGTTGCAACTTGCGCAAACGGTTTTGCTCCCTGGCAACATAAAAAAAAATAAGATTTTTCTCAACTTACAGTTTTTGTTATATTTTCCAAGCATCTCAATTTTGCAGCACGCGTAGGGCGTCGTGTTGGCAACGTTTCTAGAGTATCTTCATGCGCCGAATTATTAATTTCAAACATGTTTTTAGTTATACACTATGAAAGTCTCACAATTTTATTGCATTACAAATTTCACGAATTAGAACTATCAGTTAGTTTAACTAAATGTCAACTTACTTCCCTAAGCGCCATCTGTTGGTAAGTAGTTAAATGGTTATATGTCGTTTTCAAATTGAACACATGCCTCTAGTGTTCAACGGTAGCAAATTACCATGGTGAGATATCTTTTTGCTGTGGTGAGGAATTTTTCTAATAGTAATCTGTGAGAAGTTGCAATTATTCATTTCATATTTGCCAAAAATATGCATTTAAATATATTTTGCTAGAATTTGGCACGGTGCCTTAATATTGCATTTCAATTTTAATAGCGTTTGTGAAATTAAGAAAATTAAGTCGAATCATGTGTAAGATTTTTTTACGACGATTTTTAACTTTAATGTTCTCCTTTAAAGCTTTAATAGAACATGAGTAAGTAGAGTACTATTTCGTCTAACTACCCCAACCCTAAGTGGCAACCCTACTCAAAAATGTCCCTATTGTAATGTGGAGTGAAATACCTTTCTTTTGATACCTATATCGGCATATCTCATGCAATTTTTTTTTTTAATTTCGAATAGGTGGCAACCATAAATGGCAATCCTACTCAAAAATGTCCCTATTGTAATGGGGAGTGAAATATGTCCCTTTCGTTTGATACCCATATCGGCATATCTCATGCAATTTTTTTTTAATTTCGAATAGGTGGCAACCTTGTGAAACATTCTGAGTGGCAACACCTAGGTAGAAAGTCTTAGAAGGGGATACATTATCTCTGTGCCAAATTTCATTTAAATCGGTTGAGCCGTTCCCGAGATCGTTCGGCCATACAAACAAACAAGAATTGCTCGCTTAAAGTTATAAATTAGTTTCTTTACTACCTGCATTGACAGGGCGTATGAGTAACATTTGTTTGTACGCTTTCGCCTTCACCTGCCTGCATGGGAGAATGTAACGGCAGTACAGTGGTCGGTTCCATAGCCAAAAAATAAAAAAAATCAAAGGGAAAAGTTGGCCACCAAATGTGTAGTTAGTATCTCTTACTAGAACAGCCTTTTAAAAGTTATATTTATTTTTGTTGTATTCGATTTCAGATTAGCTTCAAATTTGAGGTTATGGTGTTAGTTGGTTTTTGCAGTGTGAGCAAGTTAAAAATAAGGTGCAGTTTAAGCTATTTTAAAATACATAAAATATCATTGTATTGAAATAAATAAAAATTAATATTGAAGTCAAAGGTATTTACTTCATTTTGAAATAATTTAAGTGTCTTTAGCTTATTGTGTTTTTTTGTGTTATTTAAAATCACACCTGTTAAATTTGAATTAGCATTAATAATCAATTAATTAGATGCCTATTTTAATGGCCAATGATTATTTAATTTGTTTTCCGTAAAAAGCAATTACTAATTGATTACCGCTAGAAAAAAAATCCAAAAAAAAAGTCACGTTTTTCTCCGATTATTGAAAAAAATCAAAAAATACGCCTTTTTTGATTACTTTTGATTATTTTTGATTTTTTCGATTATTTTTTATTTTTTTTTTTTTTTTTTTTTTTTTTTTGATTAGTTTTAATTATTTTTCTGCTTTGTTGATAGAAAAATTCTCGTTTGTTGCACGTACGGAATAATTTCTACACACAAGTACATTTTAGGATACAATATTAAATCGTAACCGCTTATCGAGCCAAATATATACATGCAACATATAGGGCGAATGGTATATGAGCGTTGATCTAAACATATTCTCCGGTAAGTATGTACAAGTGCATAATTTGCTACACTCATTAAAAAAAAAAATAAATGTAAGGCGCGATAACCTCCGAAGAGATCTAAGGCCGAGCTTCTCTTCCAATTTGCGTCGTGCTCCTCTTGATTTTTCCCTACAAATTGGCCGGACGGGACCTACATGTTTTATGCCGACTCCGAACGGCATCTGCAAGGCAGATGAGTTTGCACTGAGAGCTTTTCATGGCAGAAATACAATCGGAGCGCTTGCCAGACACTGCCGAGGGGTGACCCCGCTTAGAAAAATTTTCTTCTAATTGAAAAATCTTATTTCTAAAATTTTGATGTTGCTTTGCCCGGGAGTTGAACCCAGGGCATACGGTGTGATAGGCGGAGCACGCTACCATCACACCACGGTGGCCGCCTGCTAGATAGTATATTGAAGCGAATACGCTCCAAAAGAAAAGACGAGTCAATCGTGCCCCCTATCAAATCATGAATAAATGTCAGCGCTAGATAAAAAACGTGTTGAATTTTGATGGTATAATTAAGAACATTTAGGATCTCCTTTTCTTGCTATCGCAATGTAACACGCTTTTATTAGAACAATTAGGACTGTGATATAAGCTGTAAGGTTTAATAATTTAGGTGTAAAGTTTTAATGTTAAAAATATATAATTATGTACAATATAGAATTCTTTTGTCGCAGACGATAAAAACTAATTATCGTTAAAGCTTACATTGAACTTATAAAGTGTTATATTTCTTTAGAGTCAATTTATTGTTTACTTTTTAGTTAATTTTATTAACCAATAATAAAAGCTTATTTTTAAAAAAGTTTTTTTCTTTAATTTTATTTTTTACTTTTTAGTTCGTTTTATTAACAAGTAATAGAAGCTTATTCTTAGAAAAGCCTTTTTCTTAAATTTAATTTAAATAGGAATTTTTTTAAATTTTTAGTAGGGTAAAATATTGTTTAAATTAGTTACGTAATCTTTACTTAGTTATTTGTAACGTTTCTCATTCTATCCATTTCTTTTAATGCATCAACTTACTTTTTAGTTAATTTTATTAACCAATAATAAAAGCTTATTTTTAAAAAAGTTTTTTTTCTTTAATTTTATTTTTTTCTTTGATTTTATTATATCATAATCCGAATATATTGGGGCATATTCATAATCGAAATAAAATGTGACTAAGTTAGTTGAAGCATTTTTGACAGAGAGCGCATATAAAATTGTGTCAAACAGTGTTAAATAACTTAACTTTGCCTATGCCGCGTTCAGTTTACAACTACTTATTGCAGATCTCTCATCTGTGGGTTAAATCTGTTTTAAAATAAAATTCCTACTTTCGCTTAGCTAAAATTCCATCGCCAAAAATCTGTAAAACAAAATCAAGTGCGCAGAAAAGTATGCAACACTTACCGATAACAGCCTAACGGCGTTAGCGTTCGTTGTATCACAGAATTTTTACACTTTGAAAATGACGGCTGTTGTTTGCAAGGTTGCATTCCTTTGAATCTTCGTTTTCACCATCTGGATTAACAAAGTCATGAGCCTGGACATGCGTGCAATTTTAGTGATGTAAATTGCATGGCGCCAGCGCCAACGCGGTGCCAGCTCAATGGTAGCTCATTGACGAAATTACTCCAATCGAATTTTTGACGCTACTTAGTAATGAGTGCGTAGTACATTTCACTTGCGCTATTGAGTGAAACGACTTTTGTATGTCAGGCACGAGTTTGGTGTTATTGGCGCTACTGGCAATGATGACACTGAGCTGATGGCGGTAGCGCTGGTAGTTCAGCTTTTGAATCAGAGAAAGAATTGATGACTCGTGCAAATTATTATGGCTTTGGCCGTGTAAATTATTATGTTGTATTTGCACCAAATAAATGCTGCGGACATAACAACCGGAGTCATTTTTGAGTTGTATATTTTAAATTTAATGCACAATTAATATGGGTGTGTTTGAGCGGCCAAATAATAACAGTAGTATTGCTAAAGTGCTGCTAAGTTGATGGAATGTCGCTAATTTCCTAGCGATGATCAATAGATTGTCAATATTTCGTTCAACGGACACGCGAAATTGCCACATCTGCTCAAATTTTTAAAGTTTTTCCATTCTTGATTTAACTTAAGCTGTTATGCCAATATTTTTCAGCCAGCTTTTTTCAAATAGGTCATTTTTCCAAAAGCAAAATAAATTACAGAAAAGATTACAGAGTTAAACAGCCTTAAAAATTCAGCTATGTTGGTTATACACAGAAATACAACAGAGGGTTGTGTCTCCGCTTTTAGCAAGCGTTGAGATTCACCACGCGTGAAACGCGTGATTCACCACGTCCAAATATCACAATCCACGGATAGGTACCGGCGGGTTTGTATGGGACTTAGGCTGTTATGCCAAAGTAAATACAAATCTTTACCGATAACTGTGTTATCGATTAATTTATCGAATTCAAACAAAGTAATATTGAATTGTCATCGGAGTTATACATGTGTGCAAAATTTCAGCTCAATCGGACACCGGGACGTGTATCAAATTTAACTTGCAAGATTCCATTACAGACAACAAAAGTGAAACTAAATAAAAGCTTATAAAAACATGGGATGGGATGCTAGAGCATGACTTTTTAGCACTAACGAAGCGTCAGAAAGATTTCAGATTCGACTTAACGTCGATTAAAATTTCTCAACACATTTTATATGGAGCCGATTTCTTAGGGATTTAAATTGCTTTAAATAATATACATATTTTTCCTTAAAAGCAGGTGAGTTAGACAGTTTGTGCTTTTTAAAGAATTTGTTTCGTAAATTCTTAAGTTTTTTTAACTCCCTCGTATACCAAGGAATTTCATGTCAATTTTTTCGTATTCGAGGGATCAAACTACTATAAATTTGGTTGACATTACCTTTGAAAATATCAAAGCACTCACTGACACCAACACCAGAAAATATACTATCCCAATCAAGTATGCTTATTTTGGTGTTGATAGCATCAAAGTCACAGTTTCTAAAATTATAGTTTCCTGAGTTCATATCTAATCGATTTTTTTAAACTTATAAAATTCTAATTGCAAAGCTAGTGGAGCATGATGTAAGCCAGGGCAAGAGGGAGGAACAAGACATTCGGAGAGCGAAAAAGTCATTTTTTTACTAATAAAAATTAGATCCAACGTCCTAGACAAGTTATTAAGGTGCTTACCTGGGCAAGATTCGCGTTCAATAAGTTATAACCAACATATGTTTCAGAAAAACTATTAACGTTATTCGGATACAAGACTAAACTATTATCCACGGCTGCCCAGCCTACATTCCCTAAGTTGAAACCACCTAAAATACAACCTGGCGGAATGTATGAGGCACATACAAAGAGAGACAAAGAGCCATATATGCAAACACATAGTTGATCCAACAGCGAGTCTCCATTCTGCAGCGATATAAGTGAAGAATCATATTTCCTTTGAACGGCGATTAAAATACTACCACCTCGAGTAGCGCCAGTTTTTATCGAGTCGCGGTCTTTGCGATAAACATTATAGAGGTTAGGATCAAAAAATTGGTAGTCATAAAATTCACTATTAAGCCAGGTGTCCACAAAAACTAGAGCATCATAGTTCAAATCTTAAGTGAATTCATAAACTAGATTTAGTTCTAAGCCCCGATGAATTTTCATAATAAATGCTAAGAGGCCTGTCATAGGCTTGTGGAGTTACGGAACCTGTTGCGCTGAACCATTCCTTTGAAAAAACTGGAATGGTCGTATAATTACATTGATAGGCCAAATACTCGCATCAACTACTTTATCATAAAATGATTCAGTTACGCCTAGTTTGAAAGTAATTTTCCTAAGGTCAGACATCTCAGTACATTTTCGTACAAGTTTATTGCATTTCAAATAAATCTTGTTTATGCCAGCATACTTCGAAACGTAGTTCACAATATCTTCTTCAGTTACACTCGGCTGGAAACATGAGACATGCACACATTCAAGCTTAGCGGCAACACCAATTCAACATTATAGCTCACTCCAAAAGCTAATGGCTTATGTAGGTTGTTGGGTCATAGATTGGCAACCGCTGCATTTATTGAACATATGTTTTATACATACCTCACTACTATTTAATTATATGCCTAAGCTATTCAAGGCCAGAATAACACAAGTCATTCACCCAATCATTTTACTTGCATTGCTTACTTTGATTTTTAACCTATTTTCGTTTGCTGCTAATGTACCATTGCATTGCATACAAATTTACATACATACTCCCGCTATAGTTAGTCACTCATATTTGTTGCTGTACACTTGATAATATCACAATAAACAAGGGCAAAGCTCACAAGAAAGCAAGCATAAGAATGCTGCGATCCCACTTTTTGCTAATTGCTGTTCTATAACACATGTATGTTGAGATGTATGAATTATACAAATAGCGTTAAGCATATATTAGAGACAACCACCTTTTAAGAAGTTTGAATATATACAATAGAATATCGGTACTTATTGAATTATGTGAATTATATTTAAGGAACTGGAATTGTAAAATAAAGTTAGTCTATTAGCTGACCACCACGTCGTTCAGTTTACTCGGCCCTATCAATTTATAGTCGCTGCTGTTATTAGCTTTCTTGCTTTTTGTAGATTTCAGCGGTCACAAAAAACGCTTTGTCATCCTACATAGGTTTTGTATACAAAATTAATATATCCACTATTTTGGATTACGTTATGGCTATGCACTGATTGTTTTGTACATACAAGTACATTGGAGGATGTAACGGTATATCGCGAGCGCTTATCTGGCATATGGGTACATATGTATGTACATACCCACATACAAATTATCGTGTCTATAAGTGTTTCCGATGAATACCTGGGGTGTGCGTATTGTTTTATGACAAAACAATATGCGCAAATAATATGTATGAGTAATACTACTTAGGTTGATTTGATAGCTTCACTTCCAACTGGAGCAATCCTCTAAGTTGTCATTTATCATCGTGATTAGTTGTCTAACCAAAGGTTGTTATATCCCAGATAAATTTATTAAAATTTGTCCATGTACATTAGATTAAGACTTCTTTTTATTTCGTTATGATTACGTCTAGGATATTTTCTATAAAATCTTAAGTTTTGCATAGTGAGCCATATTTTTAGTGTTAACAACGGAAATTACAGAAAACTGATGTTTCGTCCCAATCTAATATACATGCTCAATGGTACATTTAGAAAATGTAAGCTTTAGTAATTTCATGTTATTATTCTCAGTTGAGCAGAACTCACAGAGTATATTAACTTTGATTGGATAACGGTTGGTTGTACAGGTATAAAGGAATCGAGATAGATATAGACTTCCATATATCAAAATCATCAGTATCGAAAAAAAATTTGATTGAGCCATGTCCGTCCGTCCGTCCGTCCGTTAACACGATAACTTGAGTAAATTTTGAGGTATCTTGACGAAATTTGGTATGGGGGTTCCTGGGCACTCCTCTCAGATCGATATCGAAAATTTCGAAAAATCGAAAAAGTGCGATAATTCCTTACCAAAGACGAATAAAGCGATGACAAAAAATTTAATATCTTTACAGTATATAAGTAAATTATGTCAACATTCAACTCCAGTAATGATATGGTGCAACAAAATACAAAAATATATGAAAATTTCAAAATGGGCGTGGCTCCGCCCTTTTTCATTTAATTTGTCTAGGATACTTTTAATGCCATAAGTCGAACAAAAATTTACGAATCCTTTTGAAATTTGGTAGGGGCATAGATTTTATGACGCTACCTGTTCTCTGTGAAAATGGGCGAAATCGGTTGAAGCCACGCCCAGTTTTTATACATAGTCGTCCGTCTGTCCTTCCGCATGGCCTTTAACACGATAACTAGAGCAAAAATCGACATATCTTTACTGAACTTAGTTCACGTACTTATCTGAACGCATTTTATCTTGGTATAAAAAATGAACGAAATCCGACTATGACCACGCCCACTTTTTCGATATCGAAAATTATGAAAAATGAAAAAAATGCCATAATTCTATACCAAATACGAAAAAAGGGATGAAACGTGGTAATTGGATTGGTTTATTGACGCGAAATATAACTTAGAAAAAATTCTGTAAAACGGTTGTGACACCTACAATGTTAAGTAGAAGAAAATGAAAAAGTGTAAAGCGAAACAAAAAACCCTTGAAATCTTGGCAGGTATTACATATATAAATAAATTAGCGGTATCCAACAGATGATGTTCTGGGTCACCCTGGTCCACATTTTGGTCGATATCTGGAAAACGCCTTCACATATACAACTACCATAACTCCCTTTTAAAACTCTCATTAATACCTTTAATTTGATACCAATATCGTACAAACACATTCTAGAGTCACCCCTGGGCCACCTTTATGGCGATATCTCGAAAAGGCGTCCACCTATAGAACTAAGCCCCATGCCGTTTAAAAATACTCATTAACACCTTTCATTTGATACCCTTATCGTACAAACATATTCTAGAGTCACCCCTGGTCCACCTTTATGGCGATATCTCGAAAAGTCGACTACCTATACAACTACCACCACTCCCTTTTAAAACCCTCATTAATACCTTTAATTTGATACCCATATCGTACAAACACATTCTAGAGTCACCCCTGGTCCACCTTTATGGAGATAGTTCGAAACGGCGTCCACCTATAGAACTAAGGCCCACTCCCTTTTAAAATACTCATTAACACCTTTCGTTTGATACCCATATTGTACAACCGCATTCTAGAGTCACCCCTGGTCCACCTTTATGGCGATATCTCGAAAAGTCGACTACCTATACAACTACCACCACTCCCTTTTAAAACCCTCATTAATACCTTTAATTTGATACCCATATCGTACAAACAAATTCTAGAGTCAACCCTGATCCACCTTTATGGCGATATCCCTAAATGGCGTCCACCTATAGAACTATGGCCCACTCCCTCATAAAATACTCTTTAATGCCTTTCATTTGATACACATGTCATACAAACACATTCCAGGGTTTCCCTCGGTTCATTTTCCTACATGGTTATTTACCCTTATGTTGTCACCATAGCTCTCAACTGAGTATGTAATGTTCGGTTGCACCCGAACTTAACCTTCCTTACTTGTTTTTTTATTAATTTTTTATATGTATGTGTTTTTGTAAACATAAAGACTGCACAATTGATGTTTTAAAAGGAAGTAGTGATGTTATGAAATTTGTATCTAATTAATAATTATTTACATCAATTAAAAATTGTTTCATCAATTTAACATTGCCAAAAATAACGATATTTCGATGGAAATCAAAACTTAAAAGAAAGTAAAATAAGAGGTATTCATTATCTAAAAGTTGTTTTAGTCATTATAACAAATTTGCATTTGCTTTCAATAAAGATAAGGTTTCGAATAAAATGTCCGACAAAGACTGACGCCTTGGAGCATTTATAATTCCTGCAAAGGAAAATAGTCGCTCAACAAGAGCAGAAGAAGTTAAGGACGTGTTGAAGAGTTTTGCAGTTTCTTTCAACGCACTTCGTGTTTTCCACCTGTCCATGCTGTATATGAATCACCCAGAAAGCTATACTACAACTCATTTTTTCCAAATATTTCAGCCCACCTTTTGTTGGAGAACATTGCCCCACACCGGCGATGATATGAAATTAATATTACTAGAATAAAGCGAACAATATGATAAACTTTGATTACAAAACAATCAGTGTATAGCCATAACGTAATCCAAAATAATGGATATTAATTTTGTATACAAAACAAAATTGGCTTGACTTAAGGATGAAACATAGAAGATCGTTATTATTTTTTATAATGAGTGTAGCAAATTATGCACGTGTATATACTTACGGGAGAATATGTTTAGATCAACGCTCATATACCATTCGCCCTATATGTGGCATATATGTATTTGCCTCGATAAGCGGTTACAATTTAATATTGCATCCTAAAATGTACTTGTGTGTAGAAATTATTCCGTGCATGCAACAAACAAGAACTTATCTTTCAATAAAGCAGAAAAATAACCAAAAAACAAAAGATATCAAAAAAATAATCAAAAATAATCAAATGTAATCAAAAAGTCCGTTTTTGATTATTTTTGATTTTTTTCAATAATCGTAAAATGATTTTTTAGGTCTGGTTATAATACAATACAAATTTACAAAATTAGTTCAAACCCTGTGCATAACAACATTGTATATGAAAGAGCTGCAAATATAAGTGAGTGTAAACATTGTCAAATACAAATGACTGGAAAACACACTAAAAATTTAAAGCGCCACTTGAAAAAAAAAAACATGCTGATGTATTTCAGCAAGTCGAAGTGGCAATTTCCGAGAAACTGAACAAAAGGGACGCCAACCAAAATAACGTTTAGAAGTATATTGTGACGAATATTGTCATCACTAAGCCGATACTAAGCAGCCACTCGTATGTAGGTAAACAAATTAATCATCATACATACCAGGCAGCAGAGAGATACTCACAAACGCATGTCATCATCAGCCGAAGTAGTACTCACATATATACACGCACACAAACTACCAATATACATGTATATGCTGGTAACCAAACAAGAAGTTTGCGAAATTACTAGACCTCAGGAAAAATGGGTGAACGAGGAAGCCGAGAGTTTAAAATAGAGCAAGCTGAGTAGTCAGTAACCAGTTTTGATTTAAGCACAAATTGGTTGTGAAGTTAAGTGTTATTGTTAAGTACTCTCAAAGAAGTCTAATAAATACCATTTTTCTTTATTGAATATTGGAGTTATTTATTCAACAGTTTAGAGATTCGGACGTTAGCAGAAGGTTTGGAGTAAGTGCAATTTGAATAAATTCGTTACAAGTGGTGTCAGAAGTGGGATTGTTGAATAAATTCCGAAGACTTCGAATACAACTTGGACATGGCAAAGTGGAGTGAATTGAAGGAGTTGGAGAGCCATGGATTGAATACTACCGGAAATAAACTCGAACTTCAGGCATGACTACGAGAGGCAATGGAAACAGAAGGAATTAACGTGGAAGGGTATCTCTTTCATCTTGATGGCGAGGAGACAACAAACACCCCTATTATGAGACAAATTCGATCTTCGACTGTGGTCGAACGAGTTCATCGAACGAATTTTCATTTGGTATTATGGCGTGTGTTCGTTGAAGACTAGCGTCATTGTGAATTTCGGTCGTTTCAATTATTCACAGTAGCTTATTTCTATCAACTGTGAAACAAAAAATAAACAAGCAAAAGTGCAAAAAAGTAAACAAAATATAAATAAACCTAAAAATTAAGACACAAAAAAGCCTCGACATATAAAAACATAACTTCAACGAAATTTTGGTTCGATGATTCGTCAGATGAGGAGGAAACCATATTGGAATTGGCCACAAGTAGAAAACTATTGAGGGATGTTTCCAATACTTTAGAAATGAATTCCGCTGCGTAAGTGTAGCGTTTTAAATAAGTCATGGAATGTGTAGCAATGAAAGTTTTGTTTATAGATTTGTCAGAAACTTCAGTCTGTCCAAAGAACTTCCATGGACTTGCTGTCCAGTACAGACAATTTTCTGCAGCAATGCTCAAGAGCTAAGTCTATACCAACCATTCTAAAATTGGCCACATTTCTGGGATCCTACCAATTGAGCATTGTAACGAGAATACACTCGAACTTGCACAACCCACGGTATCTGTGGTGCTATCAGAGGTGTTAAATGTATTGGAAAACTCTCTTTGTCAACGATGGACAAATTTCAATTACGACGAAGCTGAACTGGGAGCAACACATGATTATATGGTGTTCAATATGTCGGCATTATTGAAATCACATTCGGAGCAGCAACATCAAGAGTGTATTCGCAACACCTGGCTTCTTGGTATATGCTTTTTTACATATAGATTAAATGTATATATTTTTGGTAATTTTTATAGCCTTATGCGTTTACGTTATGTTAATAATAATGAGCTTAAAGGCCGTGGTTAAATAAAACACAATGTTTAAAATTTCATTGGTTTTTTTAATTTGTCAATATTTCGGCTTCAGTCTGAAGCCATCTTCAGGAACTTGTGGTTATTCTTTATCGATCAGTCGATAAAGAATAACCACAAGTTCCTGAAGATGGCTTCAGACTGAAGCCGAAATATTGACAAATTAAAAAAACCAATGAAATTTTAAACATTGTGTTTTATTTAACCACGGCCTTTAAGCTAATTATTATTAACATAACGTAAATGTATATATTTATTTATTTGTTTAGTAATTTCATCAGTTACATATTACAAATATAGTCTAGTACAAAAATATACTTACACACTACGTAGAGATAAACATATGTAATACAAAATACAAAAAAAAAAATATAATATAAGTATGCACGAGCAATTACAGCTTTAAAAATAGGTTTAGATAATAAAAAGTCGATTTCTAAAGGATTTAAGCGAAGATTAAATTCTGTTAATGTTAGAGAAGTGGGAGCATTAGAAGCACAAAGGGTCCGAATAAACCCCGTATAAAACATGTTGCTATTTCTAAGCGGCCTGTTTGGTACATGGAATTGAATACACTCAAGGAGAGCTGGCGCATCGATTAAACCGTCCGTAATGTCGAAAACAAATGTCATTGGCGGCAACGTTCTTCTAGATTCTAGAGACTGAAGGTTGATGAGTGCACACCTGGCCTCGTAGGAAGGAATCGGGTCGGAAAATTTCAGAGAACGCAGTGCAAAACGAACAAAGATTTTTTGCACACTTTCGAGCCTCTTGATATGACGCTCATAATAGGGTCGCAAAATGAAACAGGCATATTCCAAATTGGAGCGAACAAGTGAAGTGAACAATATCTTAAGAGTATAAGGATCCGAAAAATTTGAGCTAAAACGCCGAATAAAAGCAAGAAGAGAATAGGCATTAGCAATTGTAGAGTTTAAGTGTATCGAGAAGGAAAATTTAGAGTCGAAGACTACCCCAAGACCTTTCAGTTCTGTAAGAGTCGAGAGGCGAGAACCGCAAATGGTATAAGACGTGGATATGGGATAACGCGATTTTGAAAATGTTACGTGAAAACATTTACTAACGTTTAGCGGTAGATTGTTTGAGTTACACCAGGCAGCGACATTGTCCAAGTCAGATTGTAACTTATCTGAATCTGACAAGTTTGAAATGGTAGAGAAAACCTTTAAATCATCAGCATATAGCAGGAAGTTTGAGTGTTGCAAACAGACCAAAATATCATTTATAAAAATTATAAATAGTAATGGTCCAAAATGCTACCTTGAGGTACGTCTGAGGTGGCCACAAAAGAGTTCGAACGCGCATTTTCTATCACAACTACACAGTTCCGCTGGACAAGATACAATTTTACCAAGAAAGAAAAATTGAGTGGAAGCCTACACCGGCCAGTTTTGAGGTCAATATTGAATGGCTGATTTTGTCAAACGCTTTAGAAAAATCAGTATATACTGCATCGGCTTGAAGGCTACTGTTAAAAGCTGATAGGCAATATTCAGAGAAAATCGACAGGTTCGTCACAGTAGATCTGCCAGACCGAGCTGATTCTCCATGATTAGACGCCTAACGGCAAAATACATTTTCTGTTTGGCAATATATATAAAACATAAATTTTCCCGTGCAGGTTATGCTGGATATGCATTAAAGCCATACTTACTAACGCCGTTCAGAAATACTGAAGATGGATCTGCACAACGTATTTACAGTACACAGCATGCGAAAGGTAGAAATATCATAGAGCGAACAATTGGAGTCTTAAAAAATAGGTTTAGGTGCTTGTTGCAGGCAAGAGCCCTTTACTACACACCAGAAAAAGCAACAAAAATTATAAACGTGTGTGCAGCTTTGCACAATATTTGCATGTTTTACAAAGTAGAAATATCTGTAGAAGAACTTTCAGATGAGGAGCACGACCATGATATCACACTCGCCGAAATCGAATCAACCATCAACTCAGAAGCAGAAGAAATCAGAAATCAAATATTAAGAAATTTGTAAAACTATTATTCCTGTAAATATATTTTTATTTGTATGCACTTATATTCTTCGTTTTCATTTCATGTGTGTATATACTTAGACTAAAGAAATATTTGGTAAATTCATTGATAATACTTAAAAGCTAAGCTTAATTCTATTCTAAACTAGGTAAAAAAATATCACTTCAGTTTCAATTTATTAGTTAGCACAAAACACAATTCAGCTCATATTACAGATAAAGCGTGGAGTGGATTTCTATTTTTCCATTTGAAGCTTGTACAATTCAAGCTTGTCTTTTTTTAATTTTAACATTTGTTTCTTATAATAATACTCCAACGCATACGTCCTTTCCGCATATTTTTCAGTCTCAATTGCACTTTTTTATCTCTTTCAGAGTTTCAAGCATTTCTTATGGAATCTTTTTTGATCACTGGTTTGCTCTTCCAATAACTTTACCCATTCCGTTCTGCTACAACTTCTTCTGGTATTTCTCCGTGGCCTTTCCTCAACAACAGCAACACAATGCTCGTTTACCTCCAAATCTTCAATAGGTTCTGTATTCTCATCGTCCAATCGCTCCTCATTCATGATAACTTCACACTCGACGACCTCACTTACATTTAGCCCATGCTCTTCTCCAGGTGGACCTACGCTGGTGTGAAGCTGTAGTAAACCCATTGTAGCCTCTTTTGCGTGCGTATATATATTCAGTCTGTTTGGCCCACCACCAGTTTTGCGATACTCCACCATGTTCTCCAACATTTTCGTTTTCGACTTCATGTCAGCCCACACATAAAACACCAAAAAAAACATTTTTTTTATGCTGAAAGGACATCTATGGTTCCTTGGTTTACCTTCATCCACTTCTATGTCTTTGGTCCCAAGCAGTTCAGCTCCGCTGTTATCTTTTTCCACCTTTTTGTAGATTGGGCGTTTGCTATCAGCGGATTTTCCTCCATTAATGAAATCAGTCTTTCCAGCTGTTCTTTTGTACTCACCACTTTCGACCTATGAAAAATTGATAAGAATAATATAAAGTTACTATTAGGTACCAAAAAGAAAAAAAAATACAAAAAACTTATATTTTAAACAATTTTCATTCAATTCGTTTGGCGTCGTCAACAAAACCTTTTTCGATTGAAGTTTAGATACACAACGAAAATTTAGACATAGATTAGATGAGATTAGACTTGAACATGATATTGGCTGCACTATCTGCACAAACATCGACAGTAGCATCCAATATGCAAGCAGAGGAAGCACGCATAACATAAATGTCATCACAAATATCCACAAATATGTCATCACTACTGGAAGAGCAGAAGACATATATGGCATCCCAACTGAAATCACAAGAGACACGTATCTCAGAGATGTCGTCAGAAATAACATCCAAAATTGAAGCACAAGACGCACGTATATCCGAAATTTCTGCACAAATTTCAGCACAGGTATCATCGCAGATCTCTGCACAACTGGAAGCGCGTATGGACGAAAAAATAATGCAGTTTGAGGAAAAAATCGAGGCCGAGGTAGAAGCTTTGAGAGGTCGTACACCGGAGTTGCAAATAAATCGCCCAGCAGTTTCAGCGAGCAATCAAAAGGTAAAGACACCATCTTTTGACGGTTCTGTTCCTTTCCGAGTCTTTAAGCTGCAGTTTGGGAAGACGTCAGCAGCGAACAACTGGAATGCGGATGATAAACTTCCTGCACTTTTCGTGGCATTGAAAGGCCATGCAGCTGAAATCTTATAGACCATCCCAGAGTCCGAACGATACAGTTCTGAAGCATTGATGGGTGCACTAGAGAGGCAATATGGAATCCAACATAGGAGACAGATATACCAACTTGAGTTACTGAACCGTTTCCAGAAGCCTGGTGAAACATTGCAAGAGTTTGCGTCGGATTTTAAAAGGCTGGCACATTTAGCGAATGCCGACGCACCCGTGGAATACACCGGTAAGAATCCAGAGCTTTATTAATGGAATACAGGATATCGAAACTGCTTACTCCAAGCTGGAAAAAGAAGCGGTAAAGATGGGTTTGATGGTGAATGAGGACAAAACGAAGTACCTGCTGTCATCGAGCAAAGAGTCAGCGCATATGCGCCTTGGCAACCACGCTACTGTTTGCAGCCATAATTTCGAAATAGTAAAAGACTTCGTTTATTTGGGAACCAGCATCAACATTAGCAACAACATCAGCACTGAAATCCAGCGAAGAATCAATCTTGCCAATAAATGCTACTTTGGACTAGGTAGGCAATTGAAAAGTAAAGTCCTCTCTCGGCGAACGAAAATCATACTCTACAAGTCACTTATCGTACCCGTCCTGCTATATGGGGCAGAAGCATGGACCATGACAACAGCAGATGAAGCGGCTTTGGGAGTGTTCGAGAGAAAAGTTCTTCGAAAGATTTATGGACCTCTACGCGTTGGCGATGGCGAGTACCGAAGAAGATTTAATGATGAGCTGTACGAGCTATACGCAGACATCAACATAGTCCAGCGAATTAAAACGCAGCGGCTGCGCTGGCTAGGCCATGTTATGCGAATGAAAGATGATGCTCCGGCCAAGAAAGTGTTTCTATCGGAACCCGCCTATGGAAGCAGAGGTAGAGGGCGGCCCCCACTCCGTTGGAAGGACCAGGTGGAAAACGATTTAAACTCCCTTGGTGTGACCAATTGGCGCCGGTTGGCGGAGCGAAGGAGCGACTGGCGCGCCTTGTTGGACGGCCATAACCGTTTAGACGGTTAAGCGCCAATTAAGTAAGTAAGGATATCGAAACGAAGCGAGCGACATACGCAAACCCAAAACCTACAATCACAGAAACGGTATCACATGCTCTGATTCAGGAAACAGCAAAGCTTCTGTGTAAGTCAGCGTTCAAAGAACGCCGTGTGGAGGAAGAAAGGCCAGACTGGGTGAACACAATATTGAAGGCGCTAGGAGAATCGCAAAAGCGGAGTGAAAGAGTTATCCAATGCTTCAAATGAGGGAAGCCAGGTCACATTGCACGTCGTTGCGGTCTTGACCCTAGTGGTTCCAACAGCATGGATGGTCTTAAGTACAAAGCTGGAGGAGATGAGAAAGAGCGAGTCAGATGTAAAGATCGAGAACTTGCCCCAGCTATTGGATGTCCTGTGATATCTATCTCGCAAATCGGAAGGAAATCGAGCAGTCTTACCGTCAGAGGAAATGTGGATGGCAAGGAGCGTGTACTGACTGTAGATACGGGTGCATCTCATTCCTTAATCCAGGAAAGTAAAGCCATTACCTGGAGCAAGGTTGCGTACGGTCACTGACGAGTATAGAGAGAATTGATATGTGAAGTCTTAATTGGAAAGGTCACGCTTCTACACAAATTCGTTGTGGCGGAGGTCTTTAATGAAGTCGTATTGGGAGTGCATTTCTTAGTTTACCATGATATCCGGATCGACATGCAAAGAAGGAATATGCGCTATAAGAACCAGGATGTATCACTCCATTTCAGTTTGGAAGGGTTCAGCAGTAAGCGAATGTTGGTGGAGGCGATTCGACAAAGACCACCAAAGTCAAAGGCAGTAGATCGGGCAAAGATTGATGGAATGAATGGGCCAAACAAAACAAATTCAAAGATACCTGCGAGAGAAACACTGGCATTGACAAACCAAAATGGACGCACTAAAACGGAGGAAGGAATTTACCAGAAAGAATGCAAGGGTAGTTTCAAGCCAGGGCGCACTACTGTTGTGAAACATCAAGACGATACTGATGATGCAAAGTCAATCCGTCAAGATAAAGCTCTTCGAAGTAGTTCATTGACCAAACAACATAGTGTGAGGAAACGGTCCAGGATAATGAACAGTAGGATGAAACACAGGTTCGACAAGAACAATAATTCGGAAGGTTTCCTGGAGGGATACTTGGCACTGCTATACAACCGTTACCGGCGGAAAGGTGTTCCATCAAAATTTTGTTGCAGTTGGGAAGGCCCGTACAAAGTTGTTAAGAGGATTAGTGATACCGTCTGCCACATAAAAACCATTGGGAAACCACGGAATAGAAGGGTGGTTCATTTGGAGAGGCTAGCAGCGCTTATTCCTATAAGACACTACTTTATTTTCGTGTATTTTTTTTAGTATTTTGTCTTAAATTTTTTGTCGCACTCCCTCCTAATACGGCTTCAGTGCTGGTGTAAGTATGTAAACTATATTTGAAAAAACTAACGAAATACAAGGAAAATACAATCTAGTTAATTAAAAACAAATGAACCAGTTTGTATTTCGATAGGTTTTTTGATATTTGGCCGTTTTTTTCTTTATTTTTTTCTGACACATGAAAATTTTGTTTTTAGTTTGAAAATTTGGTGCATAAAAATACAATTAAAATCAACTTTCTTGTAAAAAAAAAGTGAACCATTAGAGACCGAACTAATTTTCGCATGTTATTTGCATTGTTTTTATTGCTAAAAGTGTAATTTAAAAATAAAATGTAAAACATAAACAAAAACATGTCAAGCTCACTAATTTTGGGGGAACAGTGGTCTCGCTTTTTCATGATAGAAATTGCTTTTTTAATTTGAAGTTCCGATAAAGTTTCGTCAGTTTTTTTAGCTTGGAATCCAAGCAAAAATAAAGTAGTGTCATATATGCTTTAGATCGAGAGATTTGTCTGATCGGGACGAATATTGGAGTTATTTATTCAACAGTTTAGCGATTCGAACGTTAGCAGAAGGTTTAGAATAAGTGGAATTTCACTAAATTCGTTACTATAGTTTAAATTAAACTATATATTTTTTTAAATTTTATGTATTGTTTATTTAAATTTTTATATTAATATTGATATTTAAAATTCATAAATTCACTGGCACTGAAATTTTCTTTTTTGAAATCATATTGAAAAATAAAGTAATTCAAACAATAAAATACAAAAATAAAGTATATTTAAATAAAGTAAATAACTCTACATTTACTCCCCCTCCAGTGAAACGAATGTGTATATTAAGTACTGTAAGAATTTTGTGTTATAGTTTGAAACAAAATTTTAATTATGTGTTAACAGCGTTAAACGTTTATGTTAGTATTGGTATTAGTACCCAATCTTTTGATGATTCGATGTACTTGATAATTTTTTTTGGGTGTCGTTATTGTTATGTTTGTTGAGGTTAAAAATAACTAAATAGTTGTTTGTTAAATATTGTCAATTTTAATGATGTATTTGATGAACCTAGAATGAGGTTGAATTGTAGTAGATGGCAACTTCGTGTGTACAATTACTCAAAAATTAAAACTTGTATTATGCCGAATATATGTTCAATATATAATTGTACTCTGCATAATGCATGTCCAAGTTGTTGATAAGGAATGAAAAGTTGATACCTTTAATTATGGGTGAAATTGTCATTGATTCATGTCATGTTAATGAGTATAAATTGAGTTTTTAATATAATTTACATTTCAATGTGTAATATTGATATCTAGGAAAATATTTCGTTAAAATTTATTTTAAAAAATCTTTATATATTTTTTTAAATTGATTGGTTTAATTTTTAAAAATCAAAGTCATTTCTTTCTTTTGGTATGTAGGTTCCTGGGCACTCATCTCAGATCGCTATTTAAAATAAATTTATATTTAAAATCGGACTATAACCACGCCCACTTTTTCGATATCGAAAATTTCGAAAACCAGAAAAAATGCGATAATTCATTGCCAAAGCAGACAAGGCGATGAAACATGGTAGGTGTGTTGACCTTACGACGCAGAATAGAAAATAAGTAAAATTTTGGACAATGGCCGTGGCACCGCCCACTTTTAAAAGAAGGTAATTTAAAAGTTTTGCAAGCTGTAATTTGGCAGTCGTTGAAGATATCATGATTAAATTTGGCAGGAACGTTACTAATATTACTATACGTATGCTTAATAAAAATTAGCAAAATCGGAGTACGACCACGCCCACTTAAAAAAAAAAATTTTTTTAAGTCAAATTTTAACAAAAAATTCAATATCTTAACAGTATATAAGTAAATTATGTCAACATTCGACTTCAGTATTGATATTGCGCAATAAAATACAAAAATAAAATAAAATTTCAAAATGGGGGTGGGTGGCTCCGCCCTTTTTCATTTAATTTGTCTAGGATACTTTTAATGCTATAAGTCGAACAAAAATTTACCAATCCTTGTGAAATTTTGTAGGGGCTTGGATTCTAGGACGATAACTGTTTTCTGTGAAAAAGGGCAAAATCGGTTGAAGCCACGCCCAGTTTTTTTACACAGTCGTCCGTCTGTCCTTCCGCTCGGCCATTAATACGATAACTTGAGCAAAAATCGATATATCTTTACTAAACTCAGTTCTCGTACTTATCTCAACTCACTTTGTATTGGCGTAAAAAATGGACGAAATCCGACTATGACCACGCCCACTTTTTCGATATCGAAAGTTACGAAAAATTAAAAAAATTCCATAATTATATACCAAGTACGAAAAAAGGGATGAAATATGGTAATTGGATTGGTTTATTGACGCAAAATATAACTTTAGAAACAAACTTTATAAAATGGGTGTGACACCTACCATATTAAGTAGAAGTAAATCAAAAAGTCCTGCAGGGCGAAATCAAGGGCTTTGAATCTTGGCAAGAATACCGTTCGTGATGTTACATATATAAATAAATTAGCGGTACCCGACAGATGATGTTCTGGGTCACCCTGGTCCACATTTTGGTCGATATCTCGAAAACGCCTTCACATATACAACTACCACCACTCCCTTTTAAAACCCTCATTAATACCTTGAATTTGATACCCATATCGTACAAACACATTATAGAGTCACCCCTGGTCAACCTTTATGGCGATATCTCGAAAAGGAATAGAATAGAACTAAGGCTCACTCCCTTTTAAAATACTCATTAGAACCTTTCATTTGATACCCACGCCCTTTTAAAATACTCATTAACACCTTTCATTTGATACCAATATCGTACAAACAAATTCTAGGGTCACCCCTGGTCCACCTTTATGGCGATATCTTGAAAAGGCGTCCAACAAAAGAACTAAGGCCCGCTCCATTTTAAAATACTCATTAAAACCTTTCATTTGATACCCATATCGTACAAACAAATTCCAGGGTCAGCCTTGATCCTAGCGATATCCCTAAATGGCGTTCACCTATAGAACTATTACCCACTCCCTCTTAAAATACTCTTTAATACCTTCCATTTGATACATATATCATACAAACACATTCCAGGGTTACCCTAGGTTTATTTTCCTATATGGTGATGTTCCCTTATTTTGTCTCCATAGCTCTCACTGAGTATGTAATGTTCGGTTAAACCCGAACTTAGCCTTCCTTACTTGTTTTTTTTTGTGTTTCTAATTGAAATTTTTTCGCTTCACAAACATCTAACCTGTTTTGATATTTCTGTTGTTCATTGACCCGTTAATTGACTCGTAATGTTAAAAGTTTATCGAATTTAGTAATAGTTTTTGGATCCATTTTAGTAAAATCTTGAACGCGATCTTGTGGCAGAAATGGGCACAGGTTGTTAATTTGAATCTTGAATTCAGCAGTAGCTGCTATACAGTTTCCTCGCTTATTTAATACATTGATTTATCACTTCTAGGAAACTGTCGTTAAAAAACTGTTGATTTGCCGGAGGTATCACGTAATATTTCAGCTTTCACAACTCTCCTGTCAAGATCGCCATTATAGTTTAAATTAAAATATATAGTTTTTAAAATTTTATTTATTGTTTATTTAAATTTTTATATTAATATTGATATTTAAAATTTATAAATTCACCGACACTGACATTTTCTTTTTTGAAATCATATTCAAAAATAAAGTAATTCAAACAATAAAATACAAAAATAAAGTAGATAACTCTACAGTTACAATATTGTAAGCAAATCGGCATCAGCTACAGCTACAAACAAGGATTTGGTGGATGACTGTGTTGAGCTTGTCACCAAAAACGGGCGACCACTTAAATTGATGGAAGACAGTGGATTTATTACTATCTTCAATGATGTCTGGTCTTCAAAATTGGTAAGCTAAAGTTATTGATGCAGTATCTATGGTTAAAAGAAGCTAGTAACAATATGTATTTATATTCTTCTCAATGTAGCCTAATTTCTATTAAAGTGGACTGTGTTAGTTGTTTAGAGAGGTCCGTTATTGGAATAAATGCACAGTACATTGATAACGGCGAAATTGTAATATTAACCCTGTCAATGAAAGAGATATGTGTTCAACTTACTGCATTAGATTTATCCAATATAATTTTGGACGTGCTTAAATATGAAATAAATATCGACAGGATTTACTCCATAACAGTCGACAATGCTTCGAATATGGCAACCGTTGGAAAATTTCTAAATGAAAACGCCAAAAACTTGTGTAAGGAAGCGGAAGAAATTGTAGTTGTTCACGTAGATTATCAAGGTAAATAAATCTTCAATATACTTGCAGCCATTTGAGTAGCACCCCTATATGATAAGTATTGTCAATTAATTAATTAATTTTTTGGGAATGTTTAGAACAGTAATCGACTCCTAAAACACATTCAAAAGTATTAATATAGATGCGCTTTGACCTCAGCCTTAACAATCCGAAGCCGGAAAATAAAAATTTTAGCTCTGGCAGGAGATTTTTGCAAAAGAGGTGCAATTTTTCATGTGGTTACACACAGACCCACACTAATGCGAAATGGTGTTATGCGCAGAAATACTGAGAAGGGCATAGCCGTTGTTGGATCCGCCCAGGGTAATTTTTTTAAAGCGCTGCAAATGCGACGAAATACATTTTTGATGGACCCATCATTTCTTGGTTTCTTGGGAATATCTCATGAGCGAATCAAATTTTTTTATTTCCGCCTTGGGAAACGCGTCTATTTATACCTATTTTGATATTTTTGGAAGTGTTTTAGCAGTCGACTACTGTTCTGGAACATTATCATTTTTTTAAGTTCGTTCCCTTGCTGTCTAAGTTCACATTCTTATTTTAATTCATATAAGTGCCGGGGATACTAAATATTTTGTTAAGTATAGTTCATTACATAATTCTGTGCATTGTAGTGAAGTAAAATCTTGCCATTGGAAAGTTATTTTGTTAATTTAGTGCTTTTAAATTTATAATTTTTTTGTTTTTTGCATTTGTATTCCACAAGATTACACATACATACGTTCATATATCTACACACATTCATTTGCGGCATTAATTTTTGTGTATTTTCTTTTCTTTTTTATTTTTATAACTTTCATGAAAATGAAATGGTATATTAATTTCGTCACGAAACCCAAAATTGTAAGTCCTTAAAGAAAAATAGATAGACTCACCATTAAGTTTACCGAAATAATCAGGTTGAAGAGCTGAGTTGATTTAGCCATGTCCGTCTGTCCGTCTGTCTGTTTGTATGCAAACTAGTCCCTCAATTTTTGAGATATCTTGATAAAATTTGGTGAGCGGGTGTATTTGGGTGTCCGATTAGACATTTGTCGGAACCGGTCGGATCGGACCACTATAGCATATATCCTCCATACAACCGATTTTTCAGAAAAAGAGGATTTTTGTAATATCTTACTCAATTTAACAGATTGAAGCTTCAAACTTCACCATATACTTTCGTATATTGCACATATTGTTGCCTGAAAAAATTGATGAGATCGGTCGTATATATAGTATATATCCCCCACAACCGATTGTTGAGATAAGAAACTTTTCGTAATTTCTGCCCTAGTTTAAGAGCTAGAGGGTTCAAATTTCAACGAATGCTTACGTATATAGCATATATTGTTGTCTGAAGAAATAATACAGATCGGTGGTATATATAGTATATATATGGTGGTATATATAGTATATATATATATTTTCGTAATTTTAGCCCCATTTTAACAGCTAGAAGCTTCAAATTTCACCGAATGCTTGCGTATATGGCATATGTTGTTGTCTGAAAAAATCATAGAGATCACTTGTATATATAGTATATATCTCATACAACCGATTGTTCAGATAAGAAACTTTTCGCAATTTCTACCCCGTTTTAACAGCTACAAGCTTCAAATTTCACCGATTGCTTACGTATATAGTATATATTGTTGTGTCAAAAAATCATAGAGATCGGTGATATACATAGTATATATCTCATACAACCGATTGTTCAGATAAGAAACTTTGCGCAATTTCTGCCCCGTTTTAACAGCCAGAAGCTTCAAATTTCACCAAATGCTTACGTATATGGCATATATTGTTGTCTGAAAAAATCATAGAGATCGGTGGTATATATATTATATATCCCCCACAACCGATTGTTGAGATAAGAAACTTTTCGTAATTACTGCCCTAGTTTAAGAGCTAGAGGGTTCAAATTTCAACGAATGCTTACGTATATAGCATATATTGTTGTCTGAAGAAATAATACAGATCGGTGGTATATATAATATATATATGGTGGTATATATAGTATATATATATTTTCGTAATTTTAGCCCCATTTTAACAGCTAGAAGCTTCAAATTTCACCGAATGCTTGCGTATATGGCATATATTGTTGTCTGAAAAAATCATAGAGATCGGTGGTATATATATTATATACTTCATATAAACTGTCATTTTTGCCCCTTTTTTACGGATAGAAGCTTCAAAATTCATCAAATTTCATCAAATAGTTACGTTTACGTCATATATTTTTGAAATACGTGATTCGTAGTCAAAGTTTTTACATTGAGACCACAAAAAACGTGAAGCTTTGCATCCTCACACAAAGTACCTACCTATTTTTTATTTTATATTTATCTTAAAAATCGTTTAGATATGCTCAAATTTCACCAAATGTTTACGTGTATAGCATATATTGTTGTCTGAAAAAATTATAGAGACCGGTGGTATATATAATCTCATATAACCGATTGTTCAGATAAGAAACTTTGCGCAATTTCTTCCCCATTTTAACAGCTAGAAACTTCAAATTTCACCAAAGGCTTACGTATATAGCATATATTGTTGTCTGAAAAAATCATAGAGATCGGTGGTACATATATTATATACCCCATATAAACTCTATTTTTTTGCCCCTATTTTACGACTAGAAGCTTCAAAATTCATAAAATTTCATTAAATAATTACGTTTACGTCATATATTGTGAAATACGTGATTCGTAGTCATAGATTTTACACGCAGACCTCAAAAAACCTGAAACTTTGCATCCTCACACAAAGTACCTACCTATTTTTTATTTTAGATTTATCTCAAAAATCGTTTAGGTATGTAGATCTGTTCACTATATATTTCCTATCTTATACATACGATTATTCGGAGGTTACGAACGGGATAAGATTGTTGTTCAGCCCCATTCACGAAAGGTATGAAGTCTTCGGCACAGCCGAAGACAGTCCCGTCCTTACTTGTTTGTTCTAGGGACAGCTGTTTACGTGCATTCAGTACGTTCCCGCCGTCATTGTGCTATTGCTGTCTTAAAGCTGATAATCCAGTGCCTCTAAATTGCTTATATTTTTGATATATCAGTGGCTCTCAAATTCCTTAATTTTGTTTTTAACCCTTTTCAAAAACATATTCAAGTTTATATTTACATTTTATTTGCTAAATTTTTAAGACGACTATAATGGCAACTTCTTGTGTAATTGAAAATTGGGTAAAAGTCTAGTTGAGGGGTCGACTGCTAATACGCTACCAAAAATATCGAGAGAGGTGTCCAAACACGCGTATTAATCTCGAGAACAATAATCCGAGGGCGGAAAATAAAAATATTATCTCTGTCCGGAGATATTTGCATTTGAAGTTGGCGATTTTCATGTGGTTGTTGCTGTGTTTGTAGTCACAAAAAAAATTGTGCATTTTGAACGAGTTAAAATTTTTATTTTCCGCCTTCGGCTTATTAATACTGAGACGCGTCGTTTGACACCTCTCTCGTTATTTTTGGTAGCGTATTAGCAGTCGACCCCTTAACTAGACTATTACCGAAAATTTTATTGTGAAGAGCGACTCTGAGCGTTTTGTAGCATGTTGGTTATGTGATAGTTTCGGGCATATGAAATGTGCTGGTTTGACTGGAAGAGTGGCTGACGCTTTGAATGTGGATAAAGAGGTTCGCTGGTCCTGTCCAAAGTGTCGGTCTACTGAGGTGGATCTTTTCAGGCTCTTTAAAACAGCAAGAAACGGTTTTCTTGAAATCGGTAAGAAGCTTGAGATCATCAACCAAAAGTTTCAGACTTACTAAGGGGCTTTTAAATCTTTTAAATGTTTAGAGACATCACCGGCAAGAAAGGGGAAGCAAATTACTAAAAAGCGGAAGTTTTCGGATGATACCCTGGGCTCGAATTCAACTTATTCTGCTTATAGTGTACCTATTCCTGTTTCTTCCTCGAACTCTTCTACTTTACCTATTCCTGTCTCTACCTCTAACCTTGGCAACGAATTGACCATCTTCAATTCGCCAAGCACTCAACAAGAAACTTCAGGGGCCACCATTAGGTCTAAATCTGATGTTAATCAGGGGTATCCCCACTACTTACACTTTCTACGACGGCGTTAACGTTGACGCCGTCGACTTCATCTGCTCCTATTTCGTCCATAGCTTTTGGAAATCAGCAGGTACGACCCAGCGTTCCAGAAGATATGACAACTTTTATGGCTCCATCAACTCATAATTTACCAAGCCCTAATAATGCGGAAATAACGGTTGGAAGATAATTTATAGTTGTTCCTCCAAGAAAAGCTATCTTTGTATCCCGCTTCTCAAGTGATACAACTGCAGACGATATAAATTATTTTATATCATCAAAAATAAAGCCGAATGAACTGCATATAAGAAAATTTACATTTGACCATGAGTGATGCGTCTCTTCTTTCAAGATAGATGTTTCTGCAGATTGTTTTGAGATGCTTTTGGATAAGTCTTTCTGGCTAGATGGAGCGTTAATCCACGAATTTACGTCTAGGTCTTGAAATGTCCCTCGCACTCCACGACCTATTCCTGCCTCAAAAAACTAGTTGTAGAACTTGGCATCAACTTCTGTTACCAGAATGTGAGGGGCTTGAACACTAAACTAATAGATCTTTTTCTTAGCTGCCATGACCTTACTTTTAAGGTACTGGCATTTACTGAAACCTGGCTAAAACCTCATGTGCTCAACTCTGAAATTCTATGTAATAGATACGAAATTTTTAGAAAAGATCGTCAATGTAAAGTCGGTGGTGGTGTCTTAATCGCTTGCCTATCTGCTGAAGAAATTCTGATTCCTGAAGCTGACGAAATCGAATTTCTTTGCGTTCGTATCAAACTCTTATCTATGCATTTATACATTACTAATAGCTACCTTCCTCCGCAATTTGGCCTACAGTTATACAACAAACACGCTTCGATTATAATGTCTGTGACTTCTTTGGCTACTTCTTCTGACTTGATTGTAGTCCTTGGTGATTTTAATTTACCGCGTGTAACGTGGAATATGATTGAGGATTGCTTGATTTCCTGTACTTCTCGAGAAATCTTTAAAGAGTTTTTAAACAACCTTGCAGATAGTGGGCTTTTTCAGGTTCACGGCATTCTGAATAAGTTTGGTAAATGCTTGGACCTTATATATGTCAGTGATAATTCTAGATTCTCATTAGTCCGAACTGACCCGCTGGTACTGCCTGAAGATGTATATCACCCTGCATTGGAGTTAATTGCTGAAACCTTTATCCTCCCAAAACAACGTAACACATATAATAATTTGTCTGCTGCTAGGTTTTTATTTAGGAAAACTGACTTCAGGAAGTTAAGAAATGAGCTTTCCGTTATAGTTTGGCCCGATTATAGTGAAGATTTTGACGAGAGCGTTCATCATTTACTAGTGCTTTACACATGATATTCCGTGCTTGTATCCCCCAAACTAATAGCGTTAGAGTTTCAGTAAATATTGATTGGTGCACCAAGGAACTAAAAAGCTTAAAATGTCAGAAAACGCGTTGGTTTGAGAGATCTAAAAAATCTGGACTTACGAATGGCTATAGCAGATATTCTATTCTACGTCATAAATATAATTCTTTGAACAAAAAGTGTTACAAAGACTACATTAATAAGACTAAGCTGCAACTTTCTTCTAATCCCAAGTCGTTCTTCAATTTTGTTAACACTAAATGAAAGATTACTGGATTCCCATCCGTCATGAAATTTAAAGACTTGGTTTCAAGTGACGAAGCCACAGTTGCCGATATGTTTGTTGATTTCTTTAAATCAAAATACGCACAAAATTGCGTGCCCGTCCAACCGAATGTTCTTTTTAGCTCGCCACTACTTTGCAGTGTACGAACCCCTTCGATATCCTGTAACGACGTGTTTTTACACCTAGAAAACCTAAAAACTTCTTATGCTAGAGGTCCCGACAGCATTCCTTCTGTTCATTAACCCAGATCAGCATGGCTTCTGCAAAGGCAAGTCAACTGAGACGAACCTGTTTGAATTTACTACTCATGTCTCCAGAAACTTTAGAAATAACCTATATACCGATGTAATTTACACCGATTTCAGCAAAGCTTTCGATAAGGTTTCCCACACTATTCTCACCTATAAACTTAATGGTTTAGGGTTTCCACCTCAACTTCTGAGTTGGATTTCCTCTTACATAAAAGGAAGGAAACAAAAGGTGTTATTTAAAAACAGCGAATCCCAATTCATTAGGATTACTTCTGGCGTACCTCAAGGTAGTCACCTCGGTTGTTGTTGTTGTTGTTGTAGCGATAAGGTTGCTCCCCGAAGGCTTTGGGTAGTGTTATCGATGTAATGGTCCTTTGCCGGATACAGATCCGGTACGCTCCGGTACCACAGCACCAAGCCCACCATCTCGGGAACGATTTATGTGGCCACATTAAACCTTCAAGCCATCAACTCCCTCGCCAGATCCTCGTCTGTTAGTGAAACAGGATTCGCCGCGGATAGGTGAGTTTGACAGTTGGGTTTGGAGAAGCTATATATTGCGCTGGCAACCTGAAGGGTTGCGCTACACAGCCCCTTGAATCTGGTATTTTAGTCGCCTCTTACGACAGGCATACCTACCGCGGGAATATTCTAACCCCCTAACCCGCTTGGGTAGTCACCTCGGTCCTTTGCTATTTTTGCGTTAACTAATTCCAAGATTTTTATGTATGCTGACGATGTAAAGCTTTTTAAACCTATACTCACTCCGGGAGACAGATTGCTCCTTCAAGAAGATCTCGATAGTTTAGTCAAGTGGTGCAATATTAATGATATTAGCCTCAACCTAAATAAATGTAAATTCATGAGTTTTGGTAGAAAATCATTTCAAGTGCACAATTACAAGGTTGGTGACTACCGGCTGGAGCAAGTCACTAGATTTATTGACCTGGGTGTTACATTGGTCCCAAAACTTGACTTTAAATTTCATATTGAAATTTACGTGACCCGATCGAAAGCAGTTCTTGCTCTTCTTAAACGATGGTCTAAGGAATTTAATGACCCCTACGTTACAAAATCTCTCTCGAGAGTCGCAGGGAAATGCTTGGTGTGTTGTTTATTGTAAAATTATTGAGTGGAACGGTGAATAGCCCGTTTTTACTTAGCGAGATCTAATTTAATGTTCCCGTGAGGCTATCAAGGCATTTCCATCCGCTTTTTTTGAGCACATGTAGGTCGAATTTCGAAATGCACGAAGCTCTTCGTTGTTTGTGCCTGCATTTTAACAAGCATTATAGTAATTGTCTTGGCCGGGCCACAGCTCAGGGATGGTGCCGGTCAAGATATAGTGTAGAAAAGAACAAGAAAAGTTGGTATTAGTATTAATAATCACAAATAGTCTTTATTGAAGATAAAGATTAAACACAAAAATTTATATATATATATATATTTGCAGGTTACCTTTAGGTTGAAGCTGGAACTGCGGCGGGATATGTCCTTTCTCCTTGATGTGTGAAAACAAGTGAAGTAAAAAATGTATAACAGGTCAATACCGCTTGCCAGTCAAACTGTTTATTTATTCCAGCGATGTTCATTTGTATGGCTGTTGGCCTAAACAGTAATTTTGATACGTCGGACTCGCTTTTCAAAATAAAGATGTGTATTTTATTTGAGTTAAATTAGTATATATGTATACTAGGGCGGGTCGATTTAAAAATCGCTCATTGCTCTGTGAAAATCGTATTCTAGGGATCAAAATAAGAAACTTTACCGAAGGAATCTTACCTCTAAAACGAATTCTGATGTCCCCCCCTTTGGGTCGAACTTTTGGGTAGGGGCAATTTCAATTCTACCTGCTGTGTCTTGTGGTGGCTTAAAAAAAACAACACAAGTAATTTTACGATCTGCAATTGTGTCACAGTGATACCTTCATTTTTTAAAACGGTTGAATAAAAAACCCACACAACTATGTTTACGACATGCAAATGCATCACAGTGATGCCTTGGTTTTAAGAGGGGGTTGTAAAAACGCTAATTTCTAATAATTTTTTTTTAATTTCTTTTCGATTACTAAGTTAAATTCATTTTTTCATTTACATATGTTCTGACTAAATAAATTTCTAAAGAGAAAAATAAACTCCAAAAAGAAAAACATAGGCATTTCACAGTGGGATTTTTCAAAATTTGTCCCTACGACACAAAGGGGGGGACATCAGAATTCGTTTTAGAGGTATGGTTCCTTCGGCAAAGTTTCTTATTTTGATCCCTAGAATATGATTTTTAAAGATGGGCGATTTTTTTGCCTCCCCACAAATCGACCCGGCCTAATGTATACATATTTCAAATAACTTACTGTTACTCAATTTTATCTAATATCTAAAATTCTTCTGTCACGGTTTTAGAGGCTTAACTCCTCCGAAACGGCTGAACCGATTCTCATGAAATTTTGTGAGCATATTTGGGAGGTCTGAGAATCGGCCAAAGTCTACCTTTTTTTCACTACGTGCCTAGGGTCTTGAGATCAAAACGTGGACCCGGGTACCCCTAGAATGTGTTTATACAATATGGATATCAAATTTAAGCTGTTGATGAGTGCTAGAGTACAGGATAATTTTCATACAACTGGGAGGCTAGGGTCTCGCGATATAGCCCAAAACGTGGACCCGGGTATTCCTAGAATGTGTTTATACAATATGGATATCAAATGAAAGCTGTTGATGAGTGCTATAGTACAGGATAATTTTCATACCCCTGGGTGACTAGGGTCTCGAGATATAGGCCAAAACGTGGACCCGGGTACCCCTAGAATGTGTTCATACAATATGGATATCAAATGAAAGCTGTTGATGAGTGCTATAGTACAGGATAATTTTCATACAACTGGGAGGCTAGTGTCTCGAGATGTAGGCCAAAACGTGGACCCGGGTAGGACGGAGGGAGGAGTGAATAAAAATATTAGGAAAAAGTGTAGAGGGGTAGGACAGAGACGGAAAAAGCTTATTAAAATATATGCAGATAGACCAAATTTAGGGCAGAACAACGTCTGCCGGGTCTGCTAGTAATATATATGATTGTAGATATAATTAACTGCTTTGACAATGTTAAACGCCTTTCTCCACAAGCAAGCGTATTAAACTTCTGGTACAGGTATACAGAGAAAGAGTTAAAAAGCATAGCTGAAATTGCACTCGCTGCTCCTGCGACGCAAGTGTCCGTGGAAAGGACAGTTTCAACTTAGAAATTCATTTTATTAGACATAAGAGCAAGTATAGACAAGGACTTATTAGAAGATATTCTTTTAATAAATTTAAATACTGTATAACAATCAACCACTTTTTAATCATTTGTACTCGTATACACATATGTAGTAATTATTAAAAAATATAGTCACGTGAAAAATAATAAAGGCACACTTTAAAATGGTAGTGTTTGTTAATCTTTAGTAGATTTCATTTATAATATAGTTCGAACTATAACACAAGCCACATACATACATATATATCGTCGCCCGTTTGCCAGAAGCATGAATGTGCGAAAATGAAAATGTTGGGAAATCGAGTTTCAAAATTTATTGCTCTCTCAAAATTAGAAGAATTAGTTTCTAGTGTACAAATGTACTTATATATTATACTCACACTATGCTCTTTTAACTGAGATAATTGTTCTGCTCACATCCCTTCTATTCTCCGAGATTTAGCATATTCATTTTTTGCCACCACAAAAATTTAAAAAGCTGATATATTTTTTGTTAACACATCTATACAAAAAAATTAAAAGAAGTCGGATCAGATTAATCTGCTCATGCTTTCTATGCATTTTGATGCGCTGAATCCGAATAAGCTATAAGATTTGACCCAACTGGTCATGGTATGACCTTACACTACAGATTGATTTTTAAATAACGTTAGGGCCAAGCCAAGACCTGCTAGGCCAATTCCGTCGGCGGATTGGGATTCGGAGCATCACAGTACTTGGGAAAATACCCGCGGCTTTGACTTATCGAAAGTATGTGTGTAAATGAAAAAAGTTACACGTTCAATTCAATTTCATATGCACTAATGTGTTTTTATTTAAGATATTATTGCAAACATAGAACTAGTTTTTATTCTCATCAGAATCAGAACCTTCTGAAATGGTGGGTTCTGGAAAAGCGTTGACCTCAATAGTTTTATAAGAAGAATGATATTATTTTGGTATAACCAGTTTATCACACATTTTTTCCACGTATTTTAGTTTTGATTCGGGAAGAGGCAACGGCTTCGAGTAAACCGGTTTGCCTTCATTTAAAAAAATATTTTTTAAGGATATTAAGCTATTAAAAATTCTTCACCGGTGTCAACAATATGCCACATTCATTTTTTTGGCTCAATTTTGTGTGATTGAATTGTACATTCGTGAAAATGGCATTGCAAATTATTGGGGTTTCCATGTACGTATGAAGCTCTAGATTTAAGTAGAACCTAGATAATGTAAAAGGTAATCCAAAGAGGCCTCTAGTTCAAAATCGGAAAAATTGAACATTCATGCTTCTGGCTAGCGGGCGACGATATGTATAATTATAAAAATTTTAAATTTAAATTCATCAATTTGCAAAATTTTTTATTAACAGTTTTTAGAAAATTTCTGAATGTGCAGCCTTGAAGCTCATTCAATTGTAGTGTGATAGTGTGCAAGTTTCAAGTAGATGAGAATTACCGTTAATTTTGTAAAAAGAAATGTCCCCCAGGGTATTGCGCATATCATCTATACATATAAAAAGAAGTGTGCATTTTGATTGTCACTCCATAACTCGAGAACGGCTCGACAGATTGCCATGAAATTTTTAGGAAAGATACAGGAAGGAGAGATGATGGTTAGTTGATTTTGAAATCCCAAATCGGTTTAGCCAGTCTTGAGTTATGATTTTTTTTTAGAAAAAATTCAAAATTTGAAAAAAAAAAGTTTACATTTCGGTCCGACCTAACGAAAAAAATCGATCCAACCTATTACAAGTTAATTTCATTGACAGCATACAAATGTTAAACAGATGAACCTGTCCAAATGCAAATGTTTATCAATCACTTTCTTCTGATGGTAAATATTGTTCACGCCTGGCTTTCCAACATATCTTCGTTAAGTTAATAATTTGCATACATACAAACACACACTCCCACTCATCGCACGCATTCATGCTTTTGTTGTACAACGTAACGTCACCGTCTTCGCTTTTGTTTTTGGTTTTTTGTTTATCATTTTGCTATTATCGCATATTCCTCAATGCACTGCACTCCCACTCACTCCCACTGCACTCCCACTGCAACAACATAATGCACACTCACCTGCACTAATATTACTTTGCCTATATACTCTTCGCACTCATCGCTTACTTTTTCAATATTAAATAGCAGGACATTTCATGGAAAATTCCTAAACATAAATTCTGCTGCCTAAATTGAATTTTTTCTTAGCATGTAAGATCATTGAATTTGTAATCGTCAAAGAGTTACGACAAAATAAAGCCATATAAAAACCAAATTTCGTTTGCCTATTGATTTGGCATATACATAGATGTAGAAAACGCTCTACATTTCTCCAACTATTATTAATTTAAAAAGTGATTTTAAGTGTGTTCAGTGCAAGAAAACATAGTTAAAAAAGATTTTTTCCATAATTTCATCATATGCATCAAAATGCCACCAGCAAGACGATCACTATAGGTCGAAGTACGCGTATAGATTTAATCAAAGGAGAGCGCAAAGTGTAGAGGAACGCTCACAACAAAACCAAGTGCAACAATTACGAAACGCACGTCGTCATAGATCGACAGATCCAAATCCATTAAATCCAGCATCAAGACGAACGACACGGCTTTCACGTCGTGCTGTGCAAGAGATGGTATACGCTGCTTTCGCTTACAATAGCGAAAATGATTATAGTGAGCATGCCAAATTTGGTGGAATGACGGTGAGATGTCCACATTGTGATGCAGCCAAATTTCAGGGTGAAACGCCTGGCATGTGTTGTGCTAATGGAAAAGTGAGACTACCAGCATTTGAATCTCCCCCCGATCCACTTCATTCATTCATTTTTGGAACGTCGCAAACGTCTAAGAATTTTTTGTCTCACGTTCAAAAATACAATGCGGCATTTCAAATGACTTCGTTTGGTGCGACCAAAATTGTAAGAGACAATTTCATGCCGACATTTAAGGTAATTACTTCATGCGGAATATCATATGAAAATTGCGTTTGCAATTCCCAGTGCGTCTATTATTTGTCATGTCCATCAATAAGACACAAGGACAAACGCTTCAAATATACGGATTAAATTTGGAGGAGCCGTGCTTTTCACATGGACAGCTATACGTGGCCTGCTCAAGAGTTGGAACTCCAAATTGTTTGTTTGTGCTCGCCTCCAATGGGTAAACTAAAAATATTGTATATCCAAATGTTTTGGATTGACATTAGTAATTTTGAAATACAATGCATTCATTTCATAAAAAAAATTTATAATTTTTCATTTCTTTTTTTGGTTGGTTGCTACGAAGTGCAACGGGGTCCTCTAGTACCATATAAAAGCAAATTTTTTTCATGCGGTGTATGGAAGAAATTGCGAACACCTTCTTGAAACTTGAAAATTAATACACTACAGTTAGATGAGCTACAAAACTGCACACTCAGAAATTTTTGTGTGTCTTTTCGAAATTTGAAATATATTAAAGCATTTTCTATGAATTAAATTATGTAATTGAGTTATAATTATGTTTATTTTAAAGTTTCGTGTTGAATTTTATTGACCGACAGAAGCTTGCTTCGCAAAGGCTACAGCTCAGCCGGGCCTCAAATTAGCTGAGAGAACTGCTCAGAGTGTCGCTGCTGCAGCGGCAGATAGAGAGAAAAGGGCAGAGAGATTATCCGGTCCAAGTAGTCCGAGTCCCATGGAGGGGGTACTGACGAGGAGGCCATCATTGCTACTACCGCCCCTCCCTTGGCCCCTACCTGCAGGCCCTCCACCCAGCGACAAGCTTCTGGTGGGTCGACTGCTGGGTGCCTGAGGAATTGGGGGGGGGGGGGGGGCTATAGGGCCAGGGGCCAATCTAGGCAGGGCAGGGCTGAGGAAAAATACAGCCCGGGTATTCCGAAGGCCGGTACCTCTGGGAGAGGGGCCACCGACCGGGAGGCCTTTGGGGCGGCTGCCGCCCATCTCGTAGCCACCAGCATGGCTGCCGCTCAGCGTCAAGCGTCTGGCGGTTTGGCTGCTGGTGGCTCCAGGGATGTGGGGGTGGCCGGCTCTAGGGTCAAGGGACTAAAAAGACCCATTCACCAGGACAAGCGCTGTGCTGCCCGGATCCTGCGCAGGAATACCTCCTCGCCGATAAGGGAGGGGGAAGTTTCTGCGGAGGACTGGGTGAAGGCGCAGCGTGACCTTGCTTAGGCGAAACAAACGTTGCCGGACTTCAGGCTGGACTGGGTCGAGAGCGATGAAGCCTCGAAACGCTAGCGGTCTATGGATGAATCCAACCCTACGGCACCGAAAAGGCCAAGACGCAGGGAGGCTGGACACGGTTTTTCGCCGAAATAGGCAAGGATCGCCAGATCATTGGCGTTATAGACGAGAGCGGCAAAGATGGGAGGATCCCGAAACAACAGTGGAAGTGGATGAGGCAGCGCTCGCTACTGTGGCCGTTAAGGTCAAAAAAGACAACCCTGGTCCACCGCCTTCTTATACCGATGCGGGGTGGTTCCAGGGCAATATTAAACTAACTGCCTGTGACGACGCCAGGTCGGTGAATCTATATAAAGATGCCGTCTCGCTGATAGGTGAGGTGTATCCGGGCGCCTCAAGGTAGTGGAAGCGATATCCCCTCACGACCAAGGGCGAAAGCCTGGGTTCCAGTGACGCCAACGGACGCAGCTGACATCCTGGAGCTGCTCCAGGAGTACAACGCGGGTCTACCGACCCAAAACTGGAAGGTGATTATCGTGGAGAAGATTGAACGGGCCACGATGCAGATAGTCCTGCTCGACAGCGCAATCGTCGAAGCGGTGAAAAGGCAGGATTTCAGGGTAAGCTACGGCTTCAAGAATATAAGCCTTAAGGTTTAAAAGGCTGACGTTGAAGCATTGGTAAACCTTGAGTCTCGTACCGAGGTGGTTGAACTCCCCTCAGTGAAGACGAGATGAACGTAGACGAGGGCGAAACAGTTGGTGGCTACCCTTCGTCAGGCACGAGCGGAAGCTTGGCTCTCAGAGGGTTGTACTCTGAGGGTCCGATTCTGGAGAATGGCGATTCGGACGCGACGCTCGCGTAGGAGAGCGCAAACAAACAGTGATTGGGGTCATCCAAATAAACCTGCATCACGACAAAGCAGCATCAGCTGCACTCTTACTGCACCTGTCTTCAGGTGCGGTAGACATCGTACTAGTCCAGGAGCCGTGGATCACTGGCAATAAGATCTGTGGACTGCGGACACCAGCGTATAAGCTTTATAGCGCTCAGGAAAAGGGTAAGCTTCGCACATGTATATTGGCTAAGTCTAGTCTTAATATTTTTCTTCTACCCAATTTTAGCGGCGGGGATCTGGCAGCGGTTAGCGTCCAGGTGCTAGGGAGGAGCTTTAAATCTACCTAGCGCACGATCACCAAGGCTCATTACCACTCGATTATTTCAGGGAGTTCGCGAGAGCAGCAAAACCACGAAATGATTTTGTCCTAATCGGAAGCGATGCCAATGCTCACTACGCCCAGTGGGGCAGCAGTGACACAAATGACCGAGGTGAGTCTTTATTTAACTATCTTTTAGGCACTAATCTAAGTATATGTAATAGGGGAAATGACCGCACTTTCATTACGACATAATCCTGGTCACAGACTCTTTCAGTGACCTGATCGTTACATGGAGAGTTCTAAAGGAGCACTCCTTTTCTGACCATAGATATATAAGCTTTTCTATATCACAGGCGCACACAAGTCCTAAGTAGATACAAAATATTAGAAGAACTAATAGGGGCTACTATAAGAAGATAATAGGTAAAAAGCTATCTGAAGAGGTGCGAGCCCCAGAAAGCGAGGAGGAGCTGGACGTGTTTGTAAATAATTTCAGTAAAAAATATAGGAATGCTTTAGATAGGGCTTGCCCGACTAAAAAGGTTATGGAAACTCACAAACCACCATGGTGGTCGTCCGATCTTGATAAGCTTAGGAAGTCATGTAGGGCGGCCTTTAATAAAGCAAAGCATGATGGAAATGAATCATGGGCTGCTTATAAAACGAAAATAAATATATATAAAAAAGCTATTGAAAGCGATCCTCCTGGAAGGATTTCTGCGACAGGATTGAATCCACATCCGCGGCCTCCCGGTTAAGGAAGGTGCTATCGAAATCTTCAACTCAGCTAAGTTACGTCCAAAAGCCGGATGGGCACTGGACAGACTCCAGCGCTGAAAACATGAACTTGCTTATGGATACACACTTCCCAGAAAGCGCGGGCGTTTCTTCAAATATTGTCAGCGGAGGGTCACCTAATGATCAGCTAACAATCGAAATCACAGATGATGAAAGGATAGATTGGACTTTACAGACCTTCAAGCCCTATAAATGCCAAGGGCCGGATGGAAATTTTCCGGCTCAGCTACAGTATACTGCCGAACTTATAAGGCCCTGGATAAAAGGGATGTTTATAGGTTGTCTTAGGCTCAATTACGTACCAGTATCGTGGAGGGAAGTTAACGTGGTATTTCCCCAAGGCAGGGAAACCCTCCCGCTCTAAACCAAATGATTATAGGTCTAAAAGCTTATCTTCTTTTCCACTTAAAGCATTCGAAAGACTCCTAGAGGACAACATCAGGAGGAGGATTGAGCCGTCGCTTCTTTCGCAGGCTCAACATGCCTATACTAAGGGCAGGTCAACTGACATGGCCTTGCACTCACTGGTATCCATTATCGAAAGGTCACTAGACCTCAAGGAATACACATTGGTGGCATTTCTATATACAGCGGGTGCCTTCACCAACATTCTCCCGGAGGCCATCACCTCGGCGCTGACCGATCTGGGGGTCGAGGCGTGCCTGGTGGAGTTTATATACAATCTGCGTAAGCGTAGGCAGATTAACACTGAGCTAGGTGGATGCATGATCCACAGACTGGTCGGCAGAGGCACTCCGCAGGGAGTCGTTCTCTCTCTTCTACTTTGGGTGGTTAGCGTCAATCAACTACTACGCCTCATGGAATCAGAAGGTCACCAAGTGATCGCGTATGCAGATGACATATGCGTCACCATGCGTGAGAAATTTCCGCAAATTCTTTGCAACCTAATGGAAGGGGAACTATCCAAAATTTCGCACTGGGCCACAGCCACAGGTTTGGAAGTCAACCCGGATAAAACCGAGGTTGTCCTCTTCACGAGGAGTTACAAAGTACCCAATCTAACACCGCCAAGAATTGGGGGTACGCTTTTAGCGTTTAGCGATCAAGTCAAGTCTTTTGGAGTCATTCTGGATAGGAAGCTTTTATGGAATTACCATATAGTGGAGCGATCCAAGTACAGCAGCGCTATTTACTTGCAAGAGGGCATTTGACACCTCCTGGGGATTAAAAAAGGTGGAAAATGAATAGAGTGTTTTGTGAGGTGTAAGTGTGAATGAGTGAATGAGTGAATGAATATTTATTCAAATATTGTTAGTTTATTTATACTAAATTATTTTAAACATATTTTTACATACATACATATTTACTTTAAGTATACATACTTACATACCTACATACAAATCGACACAAATTAGTACCTACATATTTGTGTTGAGTTGTGACGTCTGTGGGAAATGCAATGTCAGCAAATTTGCCGAAATGCAATTTTGGTATAGTCGTGCGTTGTACACACATCTGTATTAAATCGTGTGAATTGCGCTATCAGCAACAATTAGCAAATGCCCCTTTTGTGTTGAATAAAATTTAGACTCTTTTTGTTACAGGGTAGCACATTAACTGGTTTACTCATTTGGCATTGAAATTGTTGACTGTTTACACTACTTCTCCCTTTTTTTCAGAATGCTTATGCATTTTTAATTCTATATTTTGTACTTTGTGTTTATAGGTTGAAAATTTACTTATTCTATTAATTTAGGTCTATTTTTGTGTATTATTATTTTCTTATTGTTTATGATAACGCTATTTTCTGTGTTACTGGGAAATTTTTGCTTATCATTATTTCCTATTCTAGACGGGATTAAAGTGTAATTATTTTTATTATCGATATTTTCTACTTTATAGGGTATTAGAATAAAATTATTATTTTTATCGATATTTACTACCTTATAGGGCCCTTTATATCTACTATCTAACTTATGACCTGCTTCATTTTTTACTAACACTAGATCTCCTATAGTTATTTCCTTATAGTGAATATTTTTATCATAACTAATCTTTTGTTTTTCTTTAGCTTCTTTTACTAATTTAAAGGCTCTATCCTGTGCTATTTGTAACCTATATTTAATTTCTTTATCGTTGGCCTCATAATTGTATAATGGGCTTGCCATATTTTCTTGTAAAAATTCGTATTTCTGGGGTTTTTTTACCAAAGATCAATTCGAATGGGCAATAACAATGGACTGTAGATGGGGTTGTATTGTAACAATATGTAATTGTTTTCCTTCCAATCATCTTTGTTAATGGATATGTATGAACGCACATGTTCATTGAAAGTTCTATGGCTACGTTCATCAGTGCCTAAAGTTGGTGGTGATAACGCGTAGATGTTTTGTGCTTAATATTGAGAAGCTTACATAGTTCCTCAAACAAGCTATTTTTATTCTCAGATCCCATATCCGTTATTATTGTTATCATACTTCCATAAATTAAGATCAAATTTTCGAATATGGCTACGGCTACTGTTTTTGCCTGTTTGCAACTAAGTATTTAGTCAAATCACATATCAGAGTGACAGTGTATTCATTTCCATTTAATGATCTCGGTAAAGGTCCAATTGTATCTATTTGTACAACTTCGAACGCCTTCGGTGGTGTTTCAGTCAAAATCATTGGTTCTTTTAAATTTTTATTAACTTTATTTCTATACAATTTACGCATTTCTTTATATATTTTCTTATATCATTTTTCATATTTTTCCAGTAATCATTCAAGGTTCGAATCGAGCTCAAGGCCAGAACAATAATTTTTTTTCTAATGATAATTATTGTTATTTTTTAATTTTTCTAAATTTGAAAAATTGTATTTTGTTTTTGGAATAGTAAGTAGAAAATTTTTCAGACAACCTGCCATAGCTGCGCAGATAGATCCATTTCGAAGGGTGCTAAGCCTTCATCATCAGTACACTTTAGGCATGCTGCGCTAACCATTTAGCTATACAGCGGTGGTTTGTTTGACTGGCAAATTTGCTACTTCTATTCCTTTTTACCAACTATATTTATTCAGTGTTGCGCCATCTGGTGCAAATCACTGATAATGCTGGATTTTTGTTTATTGTCAATTACTTTGTTTGACATTCCCAAGTGCTCATGGTTTAATAACAATTGTTTTTGTTTTTATCGGCCTATTGATAAATCATTCAAGGTTCGAATCGAGCTCAAGGCCAGAAGAATAATTTTTTTTTTCTAATGATAATTATTGTTATTTTTTAATTTTTCTAAATTTGAAAAATTGTATTTTGTTTTTGGAATAGTAAGTAGAAAATTGTTCAGACAACCTGCCATAGCTGCGCAGATAGATCCATTTCGAAGGGTGCTAAGCCTTCATCATCAGTACGCTTTAGGCATGCTGCGATAACCATTTAGCTATACAGCGGTGGTTTGTTTGACTGGCAAATTTGCTACTTCTATTCCTTTTTACCAACTATATTTATTCAGTGTTGCGCCATCTGGTGCAAATCACTGATAATGCTGGATTTTTGTTTATTGTCAATTACTTTGTTTGACATTCCCAAGTGCTCATGGTTTAATAACAATTTTTTTTGTTTTTATCGGCCTATTGATAAATCATTCAAGGATCGAATCGAGCTCAAGGCCATAACAATAATTTTTTTTCTAATGATAATTATTGTTATTTTTTAATTTTTCTAAATTTGAAAAATTGTATTTTGTTTTTGGAATAGATAGTAGAAAATTTTTCAGACAACCTGCCATAGCTGCGCAGATAGATCCATTTCTCTGGCCTTGAGCTCGATTCGAACCTTGAATGATTTATCAATAGGCCGATAAAAACAAAAACAATTGTTATTAAACCATGAGCACTTGGGAATGTCAAACAAAGTAATTGACAATAAACAAAAATCCAGCATTATCAGTGATTTGCACCAGATGGCGCAACACTGAATAAATATAGTTGGTAAAAAGGAATAGAAGTAGCAAATTTGCCAGTCAAACAAACCACCGCTGTATAGCTAAATGGTTAGCGCAGCATGCCTAAAGCGTACTGATGATGAAGGCTTAGCACCCTTCGAAATGGATCTATCTGCGCAGCTATGGCAGGTTGTCTGAAAAATTTTCTACTTACTATTCCAAAAACAAAATACAATTTTTCAAATTTAGAAAAATTAAAAAATAACAATAATTATCATTAGAAAAAAAATTATTGTTCTGGCCTTGAGCTCGATTCGAACCTTGAATGATTTATCAATAGGCCGATAAAAACAAAAACAATTGTTTTTCCAGTAATATTTTTGTCTTATTTTATTAGTTGTACGATTGATTCCTGGGTGGCCACCATTAACAGGATCATCGTCATATTTTTGAAGAATCTTTTTAATTTTATTATTTTCCGTCACATGCACAACCTCCGGAGTTAATGCAATTGTTAAATTTTTGAGAACTTTGGTTCCTATTTCTTTAAATGTGTCTACTCGAGTATAATTAAACAATTTGTCTCCTAAGGACAACTGTATTTTCTTAATTCCCAAATTGCCAGCTTTTTCCATAAGCCTAGTAAAGAATTGGCCTAAGTCAATCTTCGCCTCAACAATTTGATTCTCTACATTTATTTCACTACAAATTTTCTTTCCGTTTTTGAAATATAATTTCGGAGGATCGAAAACGAACTGGACTAGTCTTTTTACTTCACATTTATTAAACGCTTCGTATGCTATAGGGTTCTCTTTGTGACTTTTCTTCTCTTCATTTCTATTGCTGTTATTACTGCAATTTTTTTTAGTTTGCGATCTTGTCGTGACTTTCATTATTTTACATGCCTGTACTGACATTTCTTTCAAATCATTGATATCTATTCGTAACAGAGCGCCTACCACGTAATTTTCTTTCCCGGCTATGTACTCCACCCCAAAGTCATACTCTTCCAAATCTAATGTAATTCTAGTTAATTTAGATGAAGGGTTTTTCATTGAGAATAAATATGTTAAAGGTCGATGATCCGTTTTCACTGTGAATTTTCTGCCATAAACATATGGTCTAAAATATATAATGTCCCAATGTATGGCCGCCAATTCTTTTTCGATCGTGGCTTTATTTATTTCGCCTTTTGTAAATGATCTTGAGGCATAGGCAATGGGTAATTGCTTTCCTTCATACTCTTGGCTTAGCACAGCACCGCAAGCATAATCACTGGCGTCAGTTGTAATAAAGAACTCTCTATCAAAATTGGGATATTGTAGGATATTTGGACTAATTAATGCATTTTTTAGGTAGCTAAAAGATTTCTCGCAGTCGTCTGTCCAATTGAAAATTACATTTTTCTTACTAAGCCTTGTTAGAATCCTGGCGTATTCCGCGAAATTTGTTATGAATCTTTTATAATAATTACAAAATGCGACAAATCTTTTTGCTTTATCGGCATTTTTGGGAGTTGGGTAATTTTGAACAATTTTAAATTTATTTGGGTTTGGTAAAATTCCAGTACTTGTGCATTTATGTCCGAGATAAGTAACTTCTTGACTGACGAATAAACATTTAACGGGATATAATTTTAAATAATATTTTCTGCAAGTTGAAAAGACATTTCTTAAATTTTGTATCATATGTTTCTTGGAGCAGCCTAATACGACTAAGTTGTCCCTGTATAAAAATGCCTCTGATGGTTTTAGACTTGCGAATGCTAACGTCATCATCCTCTGGAATGAGTTTTGACCTACTTTGAGGCCATAAGGTAATCTTTTGAAATGATAAGTACCGTTATCCGCTATAAAGGAGGATATCACATCCTTGACTATGGGCTAAGTTCTATTTGGTGAAATCCCGACATTACATCTAGGCATGAGAAATATTTCGCTCTTCCTAATTGATCCATAATATCATCTATTCTAGCAAAGAGAATTTATCAGCTGTTAATTTTTTATTTATTTGTCTGAAGTCAACAACTAATCTCCCTCCACCTTTTTTTCTTGTTTCTCCGGAAAGGATTTTTTACTCACAAGTTAAACAACTTCTAAAAAGCGAAAACAACTACATCGCGCTCGCAATTCGCCATTTTCAGCATGAAAAATACGCAGACAAACTATAAAATGTGCAGCTTTTGTCTGGCACTATTTTTTTTATCGTTATTGTTGTCGTTGTTGCATATGTCACCGTTTATACCTATAAATTCTATCTATATATACAAAAAGAAGTGTACATTTTGATTGTCACTCCATAACTCGAGAACTGATAGAAAGATTGCCATGCAATTTTTAGGAAAGATACAGGAAGGAGAGATGATGGTTAGTTAATTTTGAAATCTTAAATCGGCTTAGCCATATATATATAAAAATCAAATTCTGTGTGTGTGTGTGTGTGTTCGCTATGGAAACGTATTTCCCACACATCAATCATCACCAAATTTTGGTTATGGGTTCCTTCGATCAACGGGAAGGTTTTAGGCTAAAAATAATTTCGATATATAAAAGGGGCGTGGCACCTCCCATACAAATGGAATCTTTGGTACTGCATACCTTTGAAGGTATAAATGCCAGAACATTGAAATTCAATGAGGAGTTATATGAGGTCAATCCCTAACACCACCAAGAAAATGCGGAATTTGGAGAAAGGGGGGTGGCACCTCCAATGAAAATGGAATCTTTAGTAATGCATAACTTTGAATGTATACATGCCAGAACATTGAAATTCAGTAAGGAGTTATATGAGGTCAATCCCAGCACCAAGAAAATCCGGAATTGGGAAAAAGGGGGCGTGGAATCTCCCATACAAATTGGATATATTATACTGCATATATCTGGATGTCGTAATGGTAGGATAATTAAAATTGGTAAGGAGCTATGTGACGTTAAGTCCTAAAACCTCCAGTAAAATGTGCAATGGGGAAAAACTATGGCTGCCGTACAAACTTAAGTTATTTTAACACCTAAAGTTTGACTGCATTGTTGAGTTTAGCTGTTAAAAAAATTGTTTAGCTTCAGTCTATCTACATCTTCTATAAAAATCAAATTCTGTGTGTGTGTTCCCTATGAAAATGTGTTTGCTATACTTCGATCATCACCAAATTTTGGCTCGAGGTTCCTTCGATTATGACGAAAGTTTTTCATCTCTCAGAATTAAGAATTTTAAATTTAAATGTTTTTGTTTTTTGGCTATGCGAAAGAACTATCTTAGCTCACAAAAATGATCATGTTAACAAAATCAATGATCGCTTTCAAAATCAATTTCCTGTTGAAGTAACGAAATATAAATCGATCGACACAGTTACAGATGAAGATAAAATTGTGAATTATCCAAATGAATTTCTATACTCCTTAGAACCAAAAGGAATGCCTGCACATATATCAACTTTGAAAATTGGTTCACCAGTCATGCTTCTTCGGAATGTAATCAAAGCAACAATCAACAGCGATAAAATAATATAAAATAAGATACAAGAATAAAATGTTTTAACCGAAAATTTCACCAAATATGGGTACAAAATTCAATTCAATTTAAAGAACAATAAATTAAATTATCAACAAAAAAAACAGAAAAAATAACGCAACATCCATTTTATCTCGGGCGTTACAACGTGCGCCTGGTAAAGCTAGTTTTATATAAAAAGTTAGAAGAACAATATGCAAGTAGATATGTGTGTTATAATGAAGACATAATCAGACGCGTTTACATTTATGCTCATAACTCTGCTAGTCATGCTTACTAAAACCAGAGAGAAAACCAAGCGCAATAAATTCCCAACACTATCTAGTTCAAGTGTTAGACCGCTGACACCTTCCCCAAGGGCACATAAACTATCCTGTACAAAAAGCATAAATAGGGGAGAGGGAGCGTATATACATTCCAAGGAAATCAAATATTTGAGTTTAACAACACTGTTAGCCACAAGCTGAATTATGGGTATGAAAGAAAAAAAAAACAGCAACAACAAACCCCTTACAAAACTTCTGCTGAGCAGACACTATCTTTTTGTAGGTCGCCAAAATTGTCCTGTGACAGGAAATTTGTACAGCCTACTGCTCTTTTCCATCATTAAAAACATCACAGACCCTTTAGGATGCTCAATGCCTGACAGTTTTGCTATTATTCCTATAACTTAAAGCTTTGAGCAGCAATGGGTTGGCATGCCGACGGGGCGCGAAATTATAATATCCGTATAACGATAAATGCAATTCTGTGGGGGCATATATAAAAGAATGAGATAAATAAAAAAAATATGAAAAATTCTGAATAAAATTATGAGACGGAATGGAAATATTATTATATAACTAGCTATAGACTTTGATATCTTAGCAAGGCTTCTATTGATTTCAAAAATGGCGTCAATTCCATTACAATATTTTCTTTGACATGTATTTCTTGCATTGTTTATGCCTTCCATTCTCGATTATACATTTAATAATTGTTTGGAAATCGCCACTCGACTATGTCAAGCAAGGAAGTGGAAATACACTCAAAAAGTACTACGCAGGCACTTTTTAAATAAATTTTAAACAATTGGGACTGGAGGTCATTGACTTGTGGGAAATTTTTATAGGGGTGACATAACGTCTAACAATTCAAATGAACAATTCAAATGGCCAAAACTTCAGTTAAAGGTATAACCATATGAAATTTGTTTTTCCGAAATGGTAATAAAGTCAACCCTTTTTTTCTTAAGTGCACATGATTAATTCCTTTTATTTTAAATTTTCGTGTATCGCGTTTCTTTTACTATCTTACAATTTAACCAGAAAATTTAATAAAAAAACTTACCCAATGAGATCTTCCCTGAGATGAGAAGAACTTATTCAACTTAAAGCTTAGAGAAAGTTTGGAATAAATGTTCTTGGCATTTTTTTTTCCTAATCTTCGTTCGATGCGCTGCTTTTTTTATATTTTGGTCTCATTTTGCGCACGATCGGATTTAATACCTGACCAGCGAAGATTTCTTGAAAACAAAAATATTTTGCTTACTTTTATGGAGCTTTAAGGCCGAGAAATTAGAAGGCAAAAATTAAATTTTTTTTATTTCGGCTTCGCATGCATATTTATCAGTTTTGCCAGGTTGATGCGACTAAATCGAATACCATAATGAAAATTACTTAAAAGCACTCAGCAACAGCTTTCATTTGATATCCAAAATACACACACATTCTAGGGGTATCCGGGTCCATCTTTTGGCCTATATCTCGAAACCCTAGTCACCAATAGGTATGAAAACTACCCTGTACTAAAGCTCTCGTCAAGAGATTTTATTTTATATCCAAAATACACACACATTCTAGGGGTACCCGGGTCCACTTTTTGGCCTATATCTCGAGACCCTAGTCACCGATAGGTATGAAAACTACCCTGTACTAAAGCACTTATCAACCGCTTTCATTTGATATCCATATTGTATAAACACATTCTAGGGGTGCCCGGGTCCACTTTTTGTCCTATATCTCGAGACCCTAGTCACCAATATGTATCTTGGTCCACTTCCCGGAAGAAAAATTATCCGACATTTTATTCTAGATATAACGCTACCTACATACCAAATTTCAGGCAAATCGAGCCATATATACGATAGTTTAGAATAAAGCTTACATCTGTTATCCATATTGTATAAGCACATTCTAGGGGTGCCCGGGTCTACGTTTTGGCCTATATATCGATACCCTTCTCATCAATAGGTATGAAAACTACCCTGTACTAAAGCATTCATCAACAGCTTTCGTTTGATATCCATATTGTATAAACACATTCTAGGGGTGCCCGGGTCCACGTTTTGGCCTATATATCGAGACCATAGACACCAATAGGTATGAAAACTACCCTGTACTAAAGCACTCATCAACAGATTTCATTTGATATCCATATTGTATAAACACATTCTAGGGGTGCCCGGGTCCACGTTTTGGCCTATATCTCGAGACCCTAGTCACCGATAGGTATGAAAACTACCCTGTACTAAAGCACTTATCAACCGCTTTCATTTGATATCCATATTGTATAAACACATTCTAGGGGGGCCCGGGTCCACTTTTTGTCCTATATCTCGAGACCCTAGTCACCAATATGTGTCTTGGTCCACTTCCCGGAAGAAAAATTATCCGAAATTTTATTCTAGATATAACGCTACCTACATACCAAATTTCAGGCAAATCGAGCCATATATACGATAGTTTAGAATAAATCGGTCCCTGGTCCACTTCCCGGAAAAAAACTTTTCACAAACACTCTCCGGGTTCCTACTAAGTTATCCTGAAAATTTGAATAACGTCGGCGTGGTAGATTCGGAGTCCATAAGCCTCATACAAACATACATACATACATCCTATTTTATACAAATATTATCGAAAATAAAGATGTTGCAGGCGCAAACTTCGGTGGAAAGCAGCGGAGCGTAACAAAATTCTAGTAGGTCACTTTCACCACACCGAAAACTTTAACACAATTTTTAACATAATTTAAGCACAGAAATACACTGATTGGAGTTTTAGAGAGTAAAAGTTAAAATTCTGAACACATTACCTGAATAAAAAGTGTACAAATAATTATTAAATAACAAATACAGAAAGTGGTAGTTAACAAATTCTGCTGTGGTAAGTGGTGAATGTGACCTACTAGAAGTTTTGTGAAGCTTGTTTCACTCGATTTTTCGCCGCTGCAACATCTTTATTTTCGATAATATTTGTTTTATATATGTACTAGCCTTTACCCGCGGCCCCGTCCGCAAGGAGAAATTTAAATATATGGGCTATTCGCGTTAGCCTGCTTATTATCTGTTTAAAATTTTGTTTTCTGTCTAATGCATTTTATTTTTGTAATTGAGTAAAAAAAAGAACTAAATGAGCTGATAACCTGATAGGATCCCAAATGATCCCGAAATTATCCAGAAAAAGCAACGAAATGACCCCCACGCTATCGCGGACGGATCCCGAAAACCATCCAGAAATGCCCCGAAAGGGTCTCCAAAAGTTCCCCGAATAGTCCCAAAAAACTCAAAATGACAGCGACACGATTCTAGACGTATACAGAGAACCACACAGAAATGATCCCTGAAGGTGTTCCAAAATGATCCCGAAAAGGTTCCGAAATGACACTGACGGGCTCACGGGCGGATCTCAAAAACCATCCAGAAAATATCCAGGAAGGGTCCCTAAATTATCCCGACATACTCCAGAAAAAGTTCCGAAATGGCTCCGAGGGGATCCACGACGGATCGCGAAAACCATACAGAAATGATTCCGGAAGGATCCCCCAATGATCCCGTATTAGCCCCGAAAAGCTCCCGAAATAACACCGACGGGATCTCGGACAAATCCCGAAATCCATCCAGAAATGATCTTGGGAAGGTCCCAAAATTATCCCGAAATAGTCTCGGAAAAGTTCAGAAATTACCCTGACGGGTTCCCGGACGAATCCCGAAAGCCATCTCTAAATGATCCCGAAAAAGTCCCGAAATTACCCTGACTGGACCCCGAAAAGATCCCGAAAACTATCCAGAAATGATGCCGGAAAGGTCCTCAAATGATCTCCTAATAGTTCCGAAAAGACCCTGATGGGATCCCGAACGGATCCCGACAACTATCTAGAAATGATGCCGAAAGAGCCCGCAAATGATCCCGTATTAGTCGAGAAAAAGTCCCGAAATGACCCCGACGGGATGACGGACGAATCCCAAAAACCATCCAGAAATGATGCCGGAAGGGATACCAAATAATCCCGAAAAAGTCCCGCAATTATTCCGACGGGATCCTGAACGGATACTGAAAACCATCCAGAAGTGATGCCGGAAAGGTCCTCAAATGATCACCTAATAGTCCCAAAATTACCCTGACGGCATCCCGGACAGATCCCGAAATCCATCTAGAAATGATCTTGGCAGGGTCCCAAAATTATCCCGAAATAGTCTCGGAAAAGTCCAGAAATTACCCTGACGGAATCCCAGACGAATCCTGAAAACCAGTCTTAAATGATGCCGAAAAAGTCCCGAAATGACCCTGATGGGACCCGGAAAGGATCCCGAAAACTAACCAGAAATGATGCCGGAAAGGTCCTCAAATGATCTCCCAATAGTTGCGAAAAGACCCTGACGGGATCCCGAGCGGATCCCGACAACTATCCAGAAATGATACCGAAAGGGCCCGCAAATGATCCCGTATTAGTTGAGAAAAAGTCCCGAAATGACCCCGACGGGATGCCGGACGAATCCCAAAAACCATCCAGAAATGATGTCAGAAGGGACCACAATGATCCCGAAAAAGTCCCGCAATTATTCCGACGGGATCCTGAACGGATAACGAAAACCATTAGGAATTGATGCCGGAAAGGTCTTCAAATGCTCACCTAATAGTCCCAAAATGACCCTGACGGCATCCCGGACAAATCCCGAAATCCATCCTTAAATGATCCCGAAAAATCCCCGAAATGACCCTGACGGGATCCCGAAAGGATTCCGAAAACTATCCAGAAATGATGCCGGAAAGGTCCTCAAATGATCCCCTAATAGTCCCGAAATGACCGTGACAGGATCCCGACAACTATCCAGAAATGATGTCGAAAGGGTCCGCAAATGATCTCGTATTAGTCGAGAAAAAGTCCCGAAATAACCCCGACGGGATCCCGGACGAATCTCAATAACCATCCAGAAATGATGCCGGTAGGTATCCCAAATGATCCCAAAATAATCCCGAAATGACCTCGTGGGAATCCCGGACGGATAATGAAAATTATCCAGAAATGATGCCGGAAAGGTCCACAAATGATCCCCTAATAGTCCCGAAATTACCCTGATGGGATCCCGGACGGATCCCGAAAACCATCCAGAAATGATGCCGAAAGGGTTCCCAAATGATCCCGTATTAGTCGCGAAAAAGTCCCGAAATGACCCCGACGGCATCCTGGGCGGATCCCGAAAGCCATCCAGAAATGATACCGGAAGAGCCCCAAATGTCCCGAAAAGGTCCTCAAATGACCCCGACGAGATCCCGGACGGATACCGAAAACCATCCAGAAATTATGCCGGTAGGTACCCCAAATGATCCCGAAATAGTCCCGAAATGACCCCGTCCGCATCCCGGACGGATACCGAAAACTATCCAGAAATGATGTCGAAAGGGTCCCCAAATGATCCCGTATTAGTCGAGAAAAAGTCCCGAAATGACCCCGACGGGATCCCGGAAGGATCCCGAAAACAATACAGAAATGATGCCGGAAGAGCCCCCAAATGATCCCGAAAAGGTCCCCAAATGACCCCGACATACTCCAGAAAAAGTTCCGAAATGGCTCCGAGGGAATCAACGACGGATCGCGAAAACCATACAGAAATGATTCCGGAAGGATCTAAAAACTATCCCGGAAAAGTAACAAAAAATCCCGAAATGGCTCCTACGGCATCCCGGACGGATCCAGAAATGATCTCGGAAGGGTCCCCAAATGATCCCAAAATGGTCCCGAAATGACCCTGATGGATCCGGCAAACCTTGTAAATCTCTTCAACAACAACAACATCCGGCAAATCATCAAGAAATTATGCCGGAAGGGTCCCCAAATGATCCCGAAATAAAACAGAAAAAGTCACGAAACGACCCTTAGAGGATCCTCAAATGATCCCGTATTAGCCCCGAAATAGTCCCGAAATGACCTCGTCGGCATCCCGGACGGATCCCGAAAATTATCCAGAAATGATGCCGGAAAGGTTCCCAAATGATCCCCTAATAGTCCCGAAATTACCCTGATGGGATCCCGGACGGATCCCGAAAACCATTCAGAAATGATGCCGAAAGGGTTCCCAAATGATCCCGTATTAGTCGCGAAAAATTCCCGAAATGACCCCGACGGGATCCCGGACGTATCCCGAAAACCATCCAGAAATGATGCCGAAAGGGTTCCCAAATGATCCCGTATTAGTCGCGAAAGAGTCCCGAAATAACCCCGACGGGATCCCGTACGGATCCCGAAAACCATCCAGAAATGATGCCGGAAGAGCCCCAAAATGATCCCGAAAAAGTCCCCAAATGACCCCGGCGAGATCCCGGACGGATCCCGAAAACCATCCAGAAATGATGCCGGAAGAGCCCCCAAATGATCCCGAAAAAGTCCCCAAATGACCCGACGAGATCCTGGACGGATCCCGAAACCCATCCAGAAATGATGCCGGAAGAGCCCCCAAATGATCCCGAAAAAGTCCCCAAATGACCCCGACGAGATCCCGGACGGATCCCGAAAACCATCCAGAAATGGTGCCGGAAGAGCCCCCAAATGATCCCGAAAAAGTCCCCAAATGACCCCAGCGAGATCCCGGACGGATCCCGAAAACCATCCACAAATGATGCCGGAAGAGCCCCCAAATGATCCCGAAAAAGTCCCCAAATGACCCGACGAGATCCTGGACGGATCCCGAAAACCATCCAGAAATGATGCCGGAAGAGCCCCCAAATGATCCCGAAAAAGTCCCCAAATGACCCCGACGAGATCCCGGACGGATCCCGAAAACCATCCAGAAATGATGCCGGAAGAGCCCCCAAATGATCCCGAAAAAGTCCCCAAATGACCCGACGAGATCCTGGACGGATCCCGAAAACCATCCAGAAATGATGCCGGAAGAGCCCCCAAATGATCCCGAAAAAGTCCCCAAATGACCCCGACGAGATCCCGGACGGATCCCGAAAACCATCCAGAAATGGTGCCGGAAGAGCCCCCAAATGATCCCGAAAAAGTCCCCAAATGACCCCGACGAGATCCCGGACGGATCCCGAAAACCATCCAGAAATGATGCCGAATGATCCCGTATTAGTCGCGAAAAAGTCCCGAAATGACCCCGACGGGATGCCGGACGAATCCCGAGGACCATCCAGAAATGATGCCTAAAGGTACCCAAAATAAACCCGAAAAAGTCCGTAATGATCCCGGAAACCATCAAGAATTTATCTCTCGAAGTTACGCAAATGATCCCGAAAGTACACCGACGGGATCCCGGACGGATCCCGAAAACCATCCAGAAATGATGCCGGAAGGGTCCCCAAATGATCGCGAAATAGTCCCGAAATGATTCCGGAATAGTCCCGAAAATGTCCCAAAGTAACCCCGACGGGATCCCGGACGGATCCCGAAAACTATACAGAAATGATCCCGGAAGGGTCCCAAAATGATCCCCAAATAGTCCCGAAAAAGTCCCGAAATTACCCCGGCGTAATCCCGGACCGATCCCGAAAACCATACAGAAATCATCCCGGAAGGGTCTCGATATGACCCTTACGGGATTACAAATAAGGTGAAGCTAATTATAAAACCATGTTAATAAGGCAGCAGGCGCATTGGAGCGAATAAAAAGTTACATAGAAACATACAGGTAAAGCTAATAAAAGCGTGCTAATAAAAACAATTGATGGAGGGCGGATGGCGGGAGTAGAGGAGAGGACCACTGATCGTTCCTCCAAAATTGTCTAGATCTCGTTCTGTATGTACCAGATATCAAAAACTATTGATTTAGGAGAAAATTTATATTGAGTTATAACAATTTATAGATTTTACACCAGAGGGGGAGATAAAGGGGGCGGGCGGAGGGTGTCACTGCTTACTTTGTAAGCCCTCGACTTATTTGACCCCTTGAGTCTGTGATATTGGTGAAGGCCAGTATACGTAAAGTTATAATGTGTACAAATTTTTGAAAAATAATTTCTCGAAGGGGTCGTGGGACCCCACCCCTCTTTCCATGTTCGAACAAAATTTCGCTAGTAGACTACTGTCTGTGTCCCAAATTTCATCAAAATCCGTGTAGCCATTCTGGCGTGATTTAGTCGCAAAGACGAAAAAATATAATAATTAAATTATAACTGTTCCTAGGGGGCGGAGGCCACGCCCCTTTTGAAAAGTATATAGCTAGTAGATCCTTCTAGACTATTGGCTATATGTGCGCAAAATTTCATCCAAATCGGTCCAGCCGTTCTTGCGTGATTGAGTCACAAAGACAAACGTCTGGACAAAGACCCAAACATCCAAACATCCAAACATCCAAACATCTAAACATCCAAACATCCAAACATCTTCACATCCAAACTTTGCCATTTATAATATATATTAGATATTAGATATAGATTACTTGCTAGCTCTGCATATATCTTTGTACTGCATGACCGCTGTGTAAGCGTTGCTTATTTTGTCCATATCCTCTTTAAAATTCATCACCGTGTTTAATTGTTGTTGTATGCGAAGGCTTTCTAACGTCATTCTCACATTTCCTCTGTTCTCGATGTCTAATATTTTTGTATTTGCGAAATCCGCTACATGTTTTTTGTTTGTAAAGTGGTGTGCTAGCGCTGTTGTTGTTTTTTCGTTTTTTGCATCAGCCATATGTTCTTTAACACGTACTCCCAAACAGCGTTGCCATATATTTTTCTCCAAGTCGTCAGACGCCGCCAAAAAAATCGTCAAAAATCGTCATATCTATGGCAACAACCAATAACAAATAAAGTTAAGTTAGGACGAAGTTGGGTTATTACCAGGGGACGTACAATTGTATTCGCCGGAAACCAAAATGAGATCGCCAGATTTCATTCAACAATATTAACTATAAAAGCGCTTTTCTGAAAATTGTTTTTGATTGGTATTTTGTTTAAATTTTGTTTTGTTTAAATTTATTTTAGAAAATATTTGTACAACATTCGCTGAAAAGTGTGCCAAGCATATTAGATCTGCAACGAATGCACATAAATTAGAAAAGGCGTATTTAGAGTCAGCTCTTTTGATAGTAATAGTAGTTTTCCAAAAAACTTCTGGAGCATCCTTAGAAATGTCTCCAAAATAGAGAAACTGCGGCATTTGTGATATTGCGAGTTTTTGGGTAATTTGGCCTAACCAAAATTCCAATTCACCTCTTTTTGGTCACATTTTGTTTTGTGAAATATCATCCCTAGCGTACTTTATCAAATGTTGTATACCACCAACAGTGTACAATTTATAAAACGAAATTCGGGTGAACCCGAAATGCCGCTTCCCCAAAAATTGGCGGGTAATGTGGTACGCAAACGTAGGCTAATTTGGTATAATATACCATTTAACCCGAATACTAACCAGATTAGTTTTACTAAATAAAATATTAAATAACTTCTTTTCAAATTTACAAATTTTATTAATAAAAATAAATAGCTTCTCATAAGATAAAATAAAATGCCTCCTTGGCTCGTGGATATTAAAAATGAATAAGTTATTGGAAATATCAAAATTGCTTAAAAACTTCAATTTGTGCAAGTCTCGCAAATAAAAATTGGATTTTTTTGGGAATGCAGACGCTATAAGCCCAAACCGTATCGCGCTGTAAACTAGCACTCCATTCTGATATATTTCTGTCGTCCTTCCATAACTTTTCGCAAAAGGAGCAAGTTGCTCCGTCTGGAGGCATTTCAACAAAATCCCCTTGGTTCGATTCTGCCTAGACGACGCTTACTTGGGAGTCACTGGTTAATTCTTCACATTCAGTTTTTCCAGCTTTAGCTGCTAGTTTTTTGAAGGTTTCTTTTCTTTTTTAATTTTTGGCTTCACTTTTTCCCGGATCTTCCGAATGCTTTCTTTCAACTGATTCTTATACGGTGATTTTGTTAATACTGTCGCTTTTGACTTTCTTCCTCTTCCGGTAGCAAAGGCTTCTAATCTTTGGCAATGGTAAAATCTGCCATGGTGAAATTACTCCTTTACTGGTTGATGCCACAAGTTCTGGAGAAGTCACTCGATTTGTATTAGATGTCGGTGAAGTAAGAGTACGTCCAATCTCCGAAGTTGCATTATTTTGCTCGGAAACTTTAGAGTTTTCGGCAGTTACGTGCTCATACATATCATTTGCAGCAATATAGTCTGCATCAGTAAAAATATTTCGATCGAATACCAGTACATCTGAAACCGTTAACTGCAACCTGGCCAGTCCGAACCTTATAATACGCTTTGGAAAAGAGACCAACTAAATCGAATTTAGTAACTTTTCGTCCATTTTCTCTCATAAAACGCTTTAATTCGTTACTGTAATAAGTCTTGAGTGGGCTCATGAATTCTCTGTCTAGCGGCTGCGTTTTATGAGTGGAATGCGGAGGCAATGGATATCATCACCACTCCGGTTTCACGAGCTAAGAGTTGATCACTTCAATATTTATTCCCGTAGTGTCCATCTAAAATCAACATTATTGGATCTAGTTCTTGGTGTTTGAATATTTAAAATAAATCTGACATTAAAGGCAGGCTGAAATCGTCATTTTTCATTACAAAATCATCCAAGCGTCATTCTAGTTGAAAATCGTCAAAATGACGACGGCGTCGTCAATCTGTCAATGCTGCTACCAAAGCACGCTTCGTTGTACCTATGTAGTGTTGTTTACATATTTTGCGATCATTGCCTTTACATCTAATTTCGTATACGTTGTGTTGTTTTTCTTTCTCAATAGTGTCCTTTGTTCTTGTGAATAATATGTTTAGGGTATTGTGTGGTTTATGTGCATACTTTATGTTGTCATCTTTTATTATTTTTCTGAGCGGCTGGTTGTTCGTTAGTCGAGGTATATAGCTTAATCCAGTGTATCTACCCTCTGACTTATCCGTATGATGTTTTTTCGCAGTACTCAATTGGTTTATTGTATTATTAACTAGTTTTTCGATTACTGTAATTGGATAGCTATTTTTTAAAAGTAAATTTTTAACTTTGATATTGTTAAGGCTCCATTACTGATACTTAGCATAGACTTGACTTGACTTGGCGTAAACTTGGCAACTTAGCCACGATTATACTCCACTTGGTGCATAAAATCTGGCATCATAATCAGCGTTGAAATTTATTTTTAAATAAATGTCAATTTGTATGACAAAATGTCAAAATGAAATGGAAACAAACAAATGGCATCTCAAAATGTAAACATCACTTAGAACTTGCATAAAAAATCAAAATTCAACAGACTTCTAAGTCAAGTTAAGTTTTGAGTAATCAGTAACATGCAATGTTAATTTAACAGAACTATAAGTGACATTTCGCAAGCCAAGTCAAGTCTATGCTAAGTATCAGTAATGGAGCCTTTAGTGTCAATAAATTGTTCGTCACTTAGCGAAAATATTTTCTTTATTAGACTGGTCGCTGTGTTAATTTCTTGATACCTCGGATGATTGGAATCGCAGTTTATAATTCTACCAGACGCAACTTCTTTTACGTACCAGTTGAATGTTAAATTGTTATTTCTTTGTATTTCTAAATCTAGGAAGGCTAGTTTATTTTGTTTTTCTGTTTCCACAGTGAATTTGATTTTGGTATGTTGGGCATTTAATACTTTTAGTATGTCTTCTACGTCTTTAGTTTTAATTATAGCAAATACATCATCTACATATTTTGTAGTGTATTTGATGCATATGTCATTGGTTTTTAGTTCAGCTAGGCTATCGTTAATAATTTTATCATCCGATATCTGCGATTGTCGGAGATAGTGGACTGCCCATTGTATACCGTGAACCTGTTGGTAAACTTTTCCATTATATTTCAAATAATTGTTGTCCCGTAAGCAAAAATCAAGGATAGACTGTAAACGTTTTCTACCGATCGTTGTATGTTGCTCCAACTTTGCCCGTTTTCCCATAATGGTTTGTATAGCTAGGTTTATTGGTATATTCGTAAATAAGGAGACCACGTCGAAAGATACCAGCATTTCATCTTCTGATATTACGAGGGGTTTTAATGCTTCTTTGCAATTTTTCTCCAATATCAATAACAAAACAATTGTATAAAGCAATATCAGCATGTCTCGCTAATTAAATACAGATTATTACATTGCTATAATAGTGAACAGCGAGAGTACTGCTTATAAAAGCACTGCTATAAATTCAAGGTTACTAAGCTCTTGAGCGCGCCTATAAATGTTCAACACAATTAGGGTTAAAAAACAAATAGAATTAGTATGTACCTAAATGGTGAATAAAGGAATAGCAACAAAAAGTCAATACTTAGAGACCAATTGCATAGCGAGCAGCAAGGCATTCATATGGCTAAGTGGATAAAGGCATCTGCCCTTACACTAATGAATACTGGAGATTTCGAATTCAAAACTCAGCTCCCGGGAAGCTAGCTGATGAAGAAGTGAAATTCAGAAACATGACCTATTAAAGATCGCCGTTTGTAAACTTTGCAATTTTTCTCTAATATCACTGACAAAAATAACTTATCTCAAAGAAAATTAGTAAACATTTGGAAAGAAAATCATGCTATTTTTAATTCCAATTTCAAATCTTCGACTGACTCGATACATTTCATAATCCTGGTTTCACCAAAGCGCAAAATCTGATTAAAGCTGGGTAGGAGACTCCATTGAAACAAGAACATATTCAACTAAACATCCATCGAATGTCTCAAAAAGTTTTAGCTTTTGTGCTGTTCTTAAATGGCTTTATATGGTTCGGGTCTATTTCCGAAATAGTCACGAGGTCAAACGGAAATTTCTGAAATGACCATAAAGTCATATACAGAGAAATCATAAAGTCAATTGATTTTTTAATCATATGAGGAAGTCATAAGACCAATTGATATAATTGCTATTTAAAGTGGTCGTAACGTCAACTAACCTTTTTGCCGTTGACCTTAATTCGAAGTGCGTTAAAGGGGAAAGGCCATTCATTAAGCGGTGTACGTCCTTATGGTCGGCTGTGGTCGAAAACTTTTAAATATTCATCCATATCCTCTAACGGAAGTGCAATGAAACTTGGGGATTCCACTAGGGATGGACCAAGTAGACATGGGTGTTAATGGCGTTCGTTTCACATTGCAATTGGAAAGGTGAACTATCATGTCATGTGCTTCCTCAACGGCGTGTTCGGGTATTGGACTCAGAGTACAGGTTTCGTGGGGATTAATAGGTATATGGCTTTGCGGACTCATCGAAGAAGAGGCTGGAATCCTTTTAAGACTCTTTAAGTTCAAACAAACGAGTTCCTTATATCCGTGACGTCTGTCAGTATTTCCAAGCTTATGAGTGTAGAACATAAACTATTTCTTCGTTTCTCTAATTTATATGAAATATTCCAACCTCAATGTGTAGATGTTCTGGCGACATAATAAGGCGTCTGGAGAAGTTTTTTGCGAGATGCTTTGGCAGGGATTTTAAGCTCGGCGAACTTATCGAAGATGCGTTTGAATAATAAGCCGCTGATGCCGCTGGTCTATTGCTTTTAGGTAGCTAGAACCATTTCTGTTTCCGTCGGTGATAGTGCAAAGTTACGCGAGGAAAAAAAATGAAATATCAGAAAGAAGGTTGTTAATTTTGCGGCGTACCTCATTAATGGGCACCCTTTGTTTAATTTTTCTTGGTTTTAATGTTACGTTCCTAAGCCGAAACCAGACAGAGAAAACATAATCTATGTATACTGCCGCCCTAAAAAAGAATGGGTATCTACATTCTAAGATATCCTATGTATTTGTTAAAAGTAAACTACTATTTTGGATTTCTATATATGCAAAAATAAAACTCAAACTTGAATTTCTTATACGTGAATCTGACGCCTATATAAACTAATAATCTGCTAAAACAAAATGCAGACACGCACATTTTTTGAGGACGGCAATATAAATATACTGTACTCAGCTTATTTGCCTTTTTTTAAGTTGAAAATGTGGCGCTAAGACGTAATGAATTCGGCTGATCCTAGCACACGTTTGAAGTAGTTCCTTATATCGTGCAGGACGTGGTGCTGTCTATTTCATCCACCAATATCTCACCCTGCTGTCAGATTGCCGACACTGATATCAGGGCGGTATCTACTAAGGCAGCAAATAAAAAATATCCCTTGACGCTCCATGACATGGCCCTTGAGCTGCTGTTATGGTCAAACAGATTGTATTGCAGATTGCCACACTTCCTCTCGCGCGATCTTTGCTGTGGATGTTATAACCGGAAGTCGAGGAAACGGGCTGCTACTCGACATAACCTTAAGATATTCTATGTAGACAGTAAATATGAGAGGGTCAGCTGTGTGATCTAGATACGCGTTTGGGCGCGAGCAAAAATGGGTAGTTCTTCTTCGGAATTCGGGATCACCACCTTCCCGGAACAAGAGAGTCCTGAGCAGGTCAGCTACTAGGATGTGCTTCGAGGAACATACTTTGCGTGAGGGATGCAGCATTTTAATTGACGTTACACTGAAATGACAGCCCTTGGTATATATTTGAGGAGGATCTACAACTAGTCCTGATTTTGAGGACATGCAATTTTTTAGTATTCATTAAGTTTTGGTTGTTGTAATCAACCACTTCTCTGCCATGAAAAGCTTTTCAGTGAAAACTCATCTGTTTTACAGCTGCCGTTGGGAGTGGGCATAAAACATGTAGGTCCCGTTCCACCAATTTGTAGAAACAATTTAAAAGGAGCATGACGTAAGTTGAAAGATAAGCTCGGCCAAGGATTGTTTAAACAGTGGAAAAAAAATAAAAATAATCGAGACAACTTTTGGAAAAATTCAAGCAGATTTAAAAAGTGCGGGTTGGATGAGGAAGCGATCGAACCCTGCGCTTGCCAGGCTAAGTATCCAGGTATTAGGGGTTATACGGCTGTCAGATTTTGAAACACCAATTATTTTCCAAGGGACGGAGTTATTTCATAACATATTTCCTGGTTTTTGATAGGGGTTTCATGTGGTCTTTAAACAAACTTTTGATAGAACTACGGACTCAATCAGTCTATTAAAAGCAAAAAATTGGCAATTGCATGGTGTGTCTCCGCCTTTTGAAAAATAATTTTTGTCCCTAACTTCACACCCCGGGGTTTATTTCAAGTTCTAAGCAAGCAATTTGTGTAAACTCGACTAGACCTACAACTTAAGGTATGTCTCGCAGAGGGCATATTTTCACTGCTAATGTTGTTATATGTCAGTACATACCGTTATATCAAACAAGTTCTTAAAGTGATATGTTTCAACACAGATAGGTATAAAAACAAAGCAATAAAGTATCTGCCTCATTATAATTCTTGTGTCGAAATATGTATATGTAAGTATAATAACAAAAACAATATATTACGCGTGTCAGAATATGCAACGTGTTGTTAGTGGATTCGCTTATATTCTTCTATGTAAAAGAAAAAACTCATTGCTCTCTGACAATGAGTTATTGCTGTGGTTTATTGTTGTTGTTAACTTTACCTACTAAATATTTGCACTCAGTTTTTGTGCTCCTGATACAAACATATATCACAGCTTATATGATGATATTGTTTGTTTTTTATTTTCACACTTTTACTTCTATTGTGGAATGGTTTGCTTATTGCACAGTTACTTTTTGTTTACTTGTTTTTCTGCTTTCTGAAGCATAAAGTTATTGCGTGTGCTGCTTTTTTTTACAAATTTTTTTACAATCCTTCTGCTATTTTGTATCGCTTTTGTTTTCTGTTATACTTTTGCAACTACTGTAATCACTTTCAACATTGTTTATAATCTTTATAATTACTTGTTTCCTTATTAGAGGACACCCTGTGGCCCGTTATATCTACTATACTTAAAAGCTTAATTTGCAAATGTTTTTTTTTGCACTTGCTTACATAATCTACATGTTTAAATCTAACGCAAGTATTAAGGTACGCGCACATTACGCTGCGCGACACGTAGCGGCAGCGGCGCCTCACAGAGCGACATATTTTGGCAATTCACATTAAGCGGCAATCGAACGACACATTGCGGGAAAATTTTGTGTTTATTTTTGTTTGCAAAATGGACGACACAGTTTTTGAAGCTGTAAATATTTCATTTTTGTGCGAAGAAGAGGAAAGGAAAAGAAAAAGGTCGTGGCTATGGGTCCAAGACATCTCATCCTCAAGATATGAGGAAGGAGAGTTCCACACTCTTTTTCCCAGATTGAAAAAATTTGGTGCAAAATTCTTTGCATGTATTCTTATGAGGCAATTCGCGCGGCACTTCCCAACGCGGCTTTGTTGCCTAGTTGATCAAATTTGCCGCGCTGTGCCAGGTCGCGCAGTGCTGATGACGCTAGGTGTGAATTGCCTCATAAGAATACATGTAAAGAATATTTTGTAGTGCAGTGCAGTGCTGCGTAGTGCAGCCTAATGTGGCCTTACCTTTAATAGAAGTGTAGTGTTGTTGTCAGTATGGCGTCCTCTATTTAGCAGAAACAAATAAGCTAAGTTTTGGTATATAATTAACTACTAAGTTATAAGTTTTAGAAAAAACTTCATTGGTGAGAATTCATTTTCTTTGGCTCGGAGAGAATTTTCAGTTAAGTGGAAAGCTTAATTAGTTAAGTTACTTGGGCACATAAAACTGAAATTCAATCCGCAGACATGTATAAAAAACTTAAATTTTTCATGGGCACAGTATATTAGCGTACTACATTCAACGTTTACCAAGTTTTAGGAGAAGTTTTAACATCGAACTTAGGGGCGAATTAAGTATGACCGAATGACACGCATCGCGTTAACTTCACCGAAGTTAACCCAAATTGGTATCATATAAGAACATTCAACTTATTGCCTATTCCATGGGAATCCTCAATGAAACTGACTTTTAGTTCACTAAAAAAAATAAGCTATAAACTGGTTCTATAGCAAAACTCTTCAAAACTGAAACTGTGACTGTGATGGTAAGAGTACTACGATCGTAGTGGTACTGGTTTTAGTCGTTGATTAACGGGAAACGAAGCAAGATGAATGCGCGCACTGTTTGCTAAAATATTAAAATAAACAAGTAATGAAGGCTAAGTAAGGATATAACCGAACATTACATATTCAGCTGAGAGCTTTGGAGACAAAATAAGAGAATATCACCATGTAGGAAAATGAACCTAGGATAACCCTGGAATGTGTTTGTATGACATGGGTATCAAATGGGTGGTATTAAAGAGTATTTTAGAAGGGAGTGGGCCATATAGGTTTTCGAGATATCGCCATAAAGGTGGACCAGGGGTGACTCTATAATGTGTTTGTACGATATGGGTATAAAAATAAAGGTATTAATGAGGGTTTTAAAAGGGAGTGGCCCCTAGTTGTATATGTGAAGGCGTTTTCGAGATATCGAACAAAATGTGGACCAGAGTGACCAAGAACATCATCTGTCGGGTATCGCCAATTTACTTATATACATATATAATACCACGAACAGTATTCCTGCCATGATTCCAAGGTCTTTTGATTTCGCCCTGCAGAACTTCCTTATTTTCTTCTACTTAATATGGTAAGTGTCACACCCATTTTACAAAGTTTTTTCCAAAGTTATATTTTGCGTCAAAAAAACCAATCCAATCTCCACGTTTGGTTCCTCTTTTCGTATTTGGTGTAGAATTATGGCATTCTTTTCATTTATCGAAATCGATATCGAAAAAGTGGGCGTGGTTATAGTCGGATTTCGCCCATTTAAAATACCAAGATAAACTGAGTTCAGATAAGTACGTGAACTAAATTTAATAATGATATATCGATTTTTGTATCGTGTTAACGGCCAAGAGGAAATACAGACAGTCGACTGTGTATAAAAACATAGCTTCAACCGATTTCGCCCATTTCCACAGAAAACAGTTACCGGCATAGAAGCTATGCCTTAGCAAAGGATTGGTAAACCTTTGTTCGACTTATGGCATTAAAAGTATTCTATACAAATTAAATGAAAAATTGCGGAGCCACGCCCATTTTCAAATTTCCTTTTATTTTTGTATTTTGTTGCACCATATCATTACTGGAGTTGAATGTTGACATAATTTACTTATATACTGTAAAGATATACCATTTTTAGTTAAAATTTGACTTTTGAAATTTTTTTTTAAAGTGGGCGTGTTCGCCATTCGATTTTGCTAATTTTTATTTAGCACACATACAGTAACAGGAGTAATGTTCCTGCCAAATTTCATCATGATATCTTCAACGACTGCCAAAGTTCAGCTGCAAAACTTTTGAATTACCTTATTTTATAAGTGGGCGCTGCTACGCCCATTTCCAAAATTTTTCTAATTTTCTTTTCTGCGTCATAAGGTCAACCCACCTACCAAGTCTCATGGCTTTATCCGTCTTTGGTAATGATATATCGCACTTTTTCGGTTTTTCGAAATTTTCGATATCGATAAAGTGGGCGTGGTTATAGTCCGATTTCGTCCATTTTAAATAGCTATCTTGTATTAGCTCCCAGGAACTTAAGTGCCAAATTTCATTAAGGAATCTCAAAACTTACTCGAGTTATCGTGTTTACAGACGGACGGTCATGGCTAAATTAATTTCTTTTGCTGCCTCGAGATCTAACAACTCCGCCGCGCCTAGTATCTGGAGCCTTGATCTGGCAAGGGTGGGACATGAACACAAAACGTGCTCAACCGCGTTTCCTGCAGCTCACATTTCCTACACTTGCTTTTACGGACAAGGCCTAATTCATGAGCATGTGACGCCGGGATGCAGTGTCCAGTAAGTATGCCCATCGGGAGCTCTAAGTTACCTCTCCTCAGAGATATAAGCCACTTTGTAAGTGTGATATCGAAGGATTTACATATGATCTTAGAAATTTTGAAGCCCCGTGCTTTTGTCCACGCCTTGTCCACTTGTCGGATCAAATTATACTCCTGTATTATTTTAACTTCTCCAAAACTTAATCGGCATATTCGTCACCTTCTGTCCCTTTACGACCAGTACAAATATATAGTCCGGCCTGATCGCAGTTTTTCCAATGCTTATTTGCATCCCAGAACACTTCTTGGTGAAGTACTATATGGGATTACTGCCATAATCGCTGCCTGACTATCAATATATATATTGACGCGACTGAAGCTTAAGCACCATTTCTCCAGAATATTTTCTGCTTTCTTAACGGCTATAATTTCCGCCTGAAAGACGCTGTATTAATCTGGCAGCCTTTAGCATCTGCTTGTTCCTGGATTTACACAAAACAACAATACAACAGTAGACCCGACCCCTTCCGTTAACTAGGAAGGTATACACGTGAGTAGTATGTATGTTCTATCATTTCTGCACCGTAGTGCCAACCTTTCGGCTTAATTGTGGCCACCAGAACCTTTTCAAAGCTCAGGCATTGGACCAAAGATAAAATTTTAACAAAAATTGGAGTATATTGGAAAAAGGAGCGTGGCACCTCTTAAAGAAATTAAAATCTCCGTAGCTATTGCAGCTACATCATTGTAATTTGGTACCAATACCTTCATTGATTATATCAAACTTTTACCGCAAAGTGGTAAGCCATACAAAACGGGTGTGCAATCACAGAACTCTAGTATCGTATCTTAAATAAAAAAAATACTTGGCGCAATAACCACCGAAGAGATTTTAGGCGGAGTTTCTCTTCCAACTTGCGTCGTTCTCCCTTTAATTTTTCCTACAAACTGGAGGGACCGGACCTACTTATGCCGACTCCGGACGACATCTGCAAGATAGATGAATTTTCGTTGAGAAGCTTTTCACGGCAGAAATATACTCCGAGTGTTTGACAAATCACTGCCGAGGTGCGACCCCTCTGGAAAAAATTTCTTCTAATTGAAAAAGCGTAATTTCTAAATTTTTGATGTTGGTTTGCTCGGGATTTGAACCCATGGTCTTCGGCGTGGTAGGCGGAGCACGCTACCACCACACCACGGCGGCCGCAAATTTTGTAACACCTTTCTTGGGCATGGCTTCTGATATTAACACCAACATATGAAAGTAGTACCAGGGCAACAATGCTAGGCAAGCAATGGAGGATTTGGAAAATTATTATATTATTATAGAAGAAAACACACTACCAAAGGAGGCACGAGTCACCCTGGCCCAATTTCGTTCTGGATACTATAACTCTTACTTGTACTTCAACTCTTACTTTTCTAGAATTAACCTCGACATACGTAATGAATGTCCTCCATGCGATGTGTTCCCACATGACACGCAACCATCTTTTCAATTGTAATGTGGAACGCCTCTATAAAAAATCTCCTTATGGTACACCTCTGTTGAAACTGCCAGTTTCCTTGGACTCTCTTTAGAGGACTTTGATAACAGCTTGTGAGTGATAGGGCCCATTGAATGTGGCGAAGCACTATTAAAACAACGATAACAAGATTGGAAAAAGGGAGTGTGCCACCTCCCATTCAATTTTGGTTTCCATATCGCATACCTCTTGTACCGATCAATTCATAATGCTGAAACTTGGATTGGCTGTCATTATTGTTAATCCGGAAATTTTGACGAAAATTTGTGTATATTGGAAAGAGGGGTGTGGCACCTACCATACAAATTCAAATTTCCATACGCATATTGAGATGGTCAAGTGGCTGAATAAAATACAAGACGCCATATCGGCGTGTGACAATCGAATGACTCTCTCTTTATTTAAAATGGTCTCATGCCTTCTTTCATCGTCGTTCCAACTGGCTAATAGTACATCTTAAATTTGGCGTAGTTACTTGAATTTACGTGATACTAATTTTAGGCGTACTTAACGTAAGGCTAATCACGGAATCTGCATCACTGGCTTTCTCTGGAATTTGCGATTTCATCAATGCGTAAATTTTGTGCAAAGAGCTGAAAAATTAAAAATGATACATCGCTAAAAACAGTAGTCCCTGGGAACTGAAAGCTGGAGCTACACAACATAAAATTTGCATGTCCCATGTCTTGAAATGTCTATGCAATCTTTAGTTTGGATATCCCTTATCCAATATATTAGATTGGTCGAATTTTCGACCCCGGGCGATATTAATCACACTTAGTCAATTTACTGAGTGTGCATCTTTTCTATGTATAAAGGTAACGGAACCTACATATACTAGCCCATTGTAGTCACAAATGGGTAGCCAAACACACGATAACTATTACGCGTACCACCTAGACAATTCGTTGAGCATGGTGTCCATTCACTGCACAGCCCCCAACCACCAGTATCAGAGTCTGTAACAAAGCATTAAACATCCATGCAGCATTGGCGAAGGTATGAACACGACATCATAATAGATAAAAGCCAGTATTCCAAAAGGACGCAATAACAAAGCAAAGTGTTTTACAAAGCATCGTGATGGTGCAGGTCGCGCGAGAGGGGATACAGATAAATGGAAAGAGAGGAAAGAAATTATTATTATTTATAGCAAATATGATACATGTGGTTGTTACTCACATTATTTATTTTTTATTACTCTCTGTTATTATCGATAAAAAAATGAAATACCCAAGTATCGGACGCTCAAGTGGTACGACTTAACGCTACTCCAGCAGAACGACAACGATTAGATGGATGCACATGCATAAATATAAAAATACGATATGAATATTAAGACAAGTGTTTGCTAAGACAAAGTGAGGGTGGGTGAAGATGATAGAGCCGTCCCAACAAATGATGTAATGCTGACATAGTTTCATTGCTATTTGAGGCCGCATTGTGGGTGTTGGTCTTGCCAGCTTTACATCGTTTGACAATAAATAGCGTAAAATGCAACAATAAATATTTTAACAATAACATCATCCCTTGAGGCTAACATTATCAAATTCGTTACGAGCGAGTTAATACAGTATGAATATATATTCGAACGCGCAAATGTAGATTTGTATATAATATGAATATGCCAATGCCGAACGACCTCGAGGCTTATAAGTACTTGCACATAAAAGGGGAATTTGTTTCGCTGCCCTACATTCGAGTTATGCCTATAACTTAGTAATAAATATTACAATGTGTAGGAGCTCGCATTAACGTTGCCTAATCTTTACAATGGGAAATGACATCGTAAGGGAGAAGTAAATGCCGTTTATGTTGGGACGATAATATTGGCGGAGCATAAAATAAGATCGGCGGGCTAATTGCCTTTATGCAGAGTTTTTTGTTCGTTTCCCAAAGTGTGCAGATTGTTAATTGGATATCAATTCCTGAACAAAACACACGGAAGATAACTGTTTACTTTGGAGCGAAGTTCATTTATGCCGTTAACGTTTAGCAGCACAAATAGCTCAGTGAGAAATGGAAATAAAATTAAAGAAAAAAAAAACTTTTTTAAAAATAATCTTTTATTATTGGTTAATAAAATTAACTAAAAAGTAAAAAATAATTTGACTGTAAAGAAATATAACACTTTATAAGTTCATCGTAACCTTTAACGATAATCAGGCTTATTCGTCTGCGACAAAAAAATTCCATATTGTACATAATTATATATTTTTAATTATATATAACATTAAAATTTTACACCTAAATTATTAAATCTTACAGTTTATATCACAGTCCTAATTGTTCTAATAAAAGCGTGTTAGATTGTGATAGCAAGAAAAGGAGGTCCTAAATGTTCTTAATTATACCATCAAAATTTAACACGCTTTTATTAGAACAATTAGGACTGTGATATAAACTGTAAGATTTAATAATTTAGGTGTAAAGTTTTAATGTTAAAAATATATAATTATGTACAATATGGAATTTGTTTGTCGCAGACGAAGAAGCCTAATTATCTATGTATGTTTGTTTAATGGTGTGTTCAGTTTATACTTATATTTAAGAATTCATGAGCATAACACCGCTTATAATAATTGAATTTCAATTATTATATTTTCTAAGAGAAACTGAAAAGAAAGAAACATTTACTGGCATATTGCGATGGAACCATTTCGAAAACCGCCAACGTAATCATCATCAGGCAATTTTGTAATGTTATCAAAGGTTTCACCGGGATTCGAACCGTGAATCACATGGTGAAACTGCAGTTGCCTTTAACCACTAGGCTATCCTGCTCGTATTTGTTTTCATACCTAATTCAGTTTTTCTCTCTTCTACACGAACAACACAATTAAACACACCATTAAACAAACATACATAAATATGTAAAACCGAGCCCGAGTTTACAAAGCTTCTCATTCGCAACGAAGAAGAACTTTACAAAAACAAATCTACATGGCACACAAATTAATATAGAGACAAAATGTCTCAATTGTGTTGTTAGTGTAGAAATGAGAAAAACTGAATTAAGCATGAAAACAAATACCAGCAGGATAGCCTAGTGGTTAAAGGCAACTGCAGTTTCACCATGTGATTCACGGTTCGAATCCCGGTGAAACCTTTGATAATATTAAAAAATTGCCTGATGATGATTACGTTGGCGGTTTTCGAAATGGTTCCATCGCAATATGCCAGTAAATGTTTCTTTCTTTTCATTTTCTCTTAGAAAACATAATAATTGAAATTCAATTATTATAAGCGGTGTTAAGCTAATGAATTCTTAAGTCTAAGTATCGTTAAGTGTTATAATTAACTTATAAAGTGTTATATTTGTTTACAGTCAATTTATTTTTTACTTTTTAGTTAATTTTATTAACCAATAATAAAAGCCTAATTTTTAAAATTTGTTTTTCTTTAATTTTATTTTTTTACTTTTTAGTTAATTTTATTAACCAATAATAAAAGCTTATTTCTAAAAAAGTTTTTTTTTCTTTAATTTTACTTTTTACTTTTTAGTTCGTTTTATTAACAAGTAATAAAAGCTTGTTCTTAGCAAAGTTTTTTCTTAAATTTAATTAAAATATAAATTTTTTAAATTTTTAGTAGGGTAAAATATTGTTTAAATTAGTTATGTAATCTTTACTTATTTATTTGTAACATTTCTCATTCTATCCATTTCTTTTAATGCATCAACATTACAAGGTTTCTTCGAAGTCAAATTTGAACAGTCAAGTTCTTCGAATCGAAGACCTGCTAAAGACCTAACTCGGCTTAAAGCCACATTAGCTTGACCAGCAGCAAATAATTTGCAGCCTAGATAAATAACAGCATGATCTACAGTAGTTCCCTGCATTTTGTTCACAGTTGAAGCGCACGAAAAGACAATCGAGAGCATTTTCCTTTCAGCTGTGTCGTGATTAAATTTTGAAGGAAATTGAACTGATTTAGGCTGTATTATGTGAACGCCATCGTTACCAAAGTCTACGCGAACCAATGGATTATGGTATAGTTGAGCACGTCTGTAATATGGCCATGTAATTTCAGTGGTGTGACCTATTGCTCCATTTACAAGTCCCTTAGCAACGTCAACGTTAGATCTCAACATAACTTTAGCACCAACAAATATTTCTAGTTCCTGTTTTGTTAATGTCTGAGTGTATTATATTATTAACATCAACCTGATCATTGTTTTTTGCTCCATCAATTAATTTATCGTGCTACTAATCAGTTATCAGCTGAGTGAAAGAAGTTGTGCTTTTGAAACGATACGTTGAGCCAACTGTCAACAACCAAACGATAAAAACGTTGAGTGAATAGAGCGGAAAATTTTTATGCTCACTAATTTGTCGTAAAGTTGCAACTGTGCGTTCCAAGAAGTTGGGACTAACCAACTTCGCCAGCAGTTGTGCTTTTGGAATGCGCCCCATGCTTTGTTCAACTCATTCAAATGAATTTGTATATATATGCATAAACATGTTCACGTGTTCTTGCAACAACAAAACGTTAAATACATACATACATACATATGAATATGCAGATTTTCGAGAAAACATATCGTATGTGTTTGCCAAAAGTGGCTTCACTTCGGATATCAGCATCTTCGGTTGTCAGATTTTTCGCGTTCAACGCTAACGTGGTCTCAGGATGAAAAAGACTCTCAACCAAATTACTGATACGAATCGCTACGTTTAAATATCCCTGACAGAGTATGAGTACATGATTTTTTATATCATAATGCGAATATATTAGGGCATATTCATAACCGGAATAAAATGTGACTAAGTTAGTTGAAGCATTTTTGACAGAGAGTACATATAAAGTTGTGTCAAACAGTGCTAACTAACTTAAAATCATATTTTATTGTGACTTTGCCTATGTCGCGTTCTGTTTACAACTACTTATTGCAGATCACTGCTCTTTGGGTTAAATCTGTAAAACAAAATCAAGTGCGCAAAAAAGTATGCAACATTGAGCGATAACAGCCTAACTTCTACGTTCGTTGTATATACAAAGAAAGCGAAGTTACTTCGTTCTTGAGCCGCTGTAGGTTATTCACAATCCCTCTAAGCAAAGGACTTAGGCTTTTATTCCTTTGTGAACACAAATCTTTACCGATAACTCTGTTATCGATTAATTTATCGAATTCTCGGAAAGTAATATTGCATTGTCATCGGAGTTATACCTGTGTGCAAAATTTCAGCTCAATCGGACACCGGGAAGTGTGTCAAATTTAACTTGCAAGATTTGATTACAAACAACCGCCAAGTGAAAGCAAATAAATGTTTATAAAACCTCAGCGAGCTGTTCGAAACAAACCGAGATAGGCTGGGGCCCTATCGAGCGATTTTGTGTTTTTGTTTTGTGGCGGAAGAAAGTAATAAATAAATAAATAACTTAACAGCTCTGAAAGACTATTTTACAAGTACCAGCTTAGAGAGGTCCATACTCCGTTGAAGGGTCAAATGGAGAACGAACTAAGATACCTGGAAATTTTCAATTGGCGCCAGGTGGAAAAATAGAAATGAAACGGACGACCAAAAAAGTTTGAACGATTAAGATCAAATGATATATTTTTTCATTATTTCGATTTTTATTTCCCAAATTACATACACGTTCAGATAATTTGGTTGACTATGTCAAAACCTCTTTACAACACTATAAGCACGGTCCTGTGGTGGGGTGATCCTTCATTCAGTAAATATTTTTTATCCGGCTATTAGGGCATTTTATGTACGGGAGCCAATGATAAACTAAATGATAATTTGAAGTATATTAGTGAATAGAACATTCGTTAATGGAAAAAGGAGAGATATCGTTCGAAGTTAGTATCTTTGTTTTGCTGACTTTCAAAGTTTTTCGTTAAAAGCCACGCGGTAAAATGGATAAAGAAGCTGGATAACTAGGCATGTCTGGTTACAAATGAATTATAATAATCGTCCTCCATTAGTTCACAGTTAAAATAATGAATTTTTCCTTTTTTCCCCTTTTCACTCCACTTGGTATTTGTGGGTTTCCTTAGTGACGGGTGGGACACTTTGACTCGACTTTGACTAAAATTGTTAGTTATTCCTCCTTAACTAGTAGTTATAAAGGTTTTGAATTGTATAACTTGAAGGCGACTGCACAATTGTAACAAAGTTAATAAAATAACTCCGCCCTCTTGGTAAATACTAGATGCTTTTTAGGACTTGCTGCTCCTAGATGTGATAGCGGTGCCACTACTACGAGCTAGAGTTTTAGCCTTGCGAGCGAAGGGGACGAGAACAAATATTGTTATTTCTTCATACAACCCGCACGTGACACCATAAGGCAGGGATCGCCAAGGGCTTCTTATGGAAGCGTGGCCACACCTACTTTGAAATCCAAAAATAAAAAAATGGCGACGGAGCTAGTCAAAAGTACACTGTAAAATTCGAAAATTCATAAAAATAAGATTTTTTTAATATCTCGATCCTTGCGATACCTGGCAGCGATTTTTTCCATATTTCGCTTTCTATTCGTGTATGTAATATGTGTTACAAATATGAGCCTAATCCGCGCACAAATACGATTTTTTTGAAATATTTCGATCGATGCGTTACTTATTTTTTCTTATTATATATTATGTGTTCCAAATATTAGCCCAATCGGAGCACAAATACGATTTTTTGAAATATTTAGATTCATGCGCCACCTAGCAGGGTTTTTTTTCACAAAGCGATTTATATTTCCGTATGTAATACGTGTTACAAATATGAGCCTAATCCGCGCACAAATACGATTTTTTTGAAATATTTCGATCAATGCGCCACTTATTTTTTCTTATTATTGCATTGTCATAGGGCTCTGAACTATTTTCCAAGTTTCAAGCTTGTAGCTTATCGCGAGTTACTTCAACTTCGATTACAAAATTTTGTTCACTACCCAGAGTCAAGCTAAACAAAACCGTTTAAAAAACATGGCTATTATTTATTAAATTCTATTAGATAAATGAGTGATAATCTTAAATTATCTTCTTACTTCAAAATTTTCACTAATATGTATATTCCATATTCAATATTTAAATTCAAGTGAGACGAAATAAATTTTTTCAGTTCATGTCTATTCTTCATTTTGTTTTCGAAAAAAATAGTGACAACCAATCAGCGAGCAGAAATGGCGCTGGCACGCACATAAACCCAGTCGGACTCAGTAGCTTTTAAAATTAACGTATCGCATTGTTCTCTTGAATGCAATCAAAAATACTTCAGCATGCGTTCATATAAATTTAATTTAATTTAGAATTGAATTGTTAAATAAATCAAAGTTGAATTGTTTTCGTACAGGTGAACCAAAAATATACCCAAAAATATTACTTCAAAAGTCATTTTACACGAAATTATAGCAGTTTAGTTCCTAATGGGCATAGCAGAATATATTCGGTTGTAGGCGAGAGGATAGAATGCGTGCGCGCTGGGATGTGTGGTGCGCTTGCCTATGCGGTGGGCTTGCCTGAGCGTTTTACAAAAACAATTGCGTGAAAGCGCTTATGGAGTGGCGACCCCTGCCATAAGGCAATGCCCAGTCAGAATACTCGTCAGGAGCCCACGTTTAGATGTTGCGCTATGAGAGATTTTTGTCTTATTTGCTGTTAGGGTGTCAAAGTAAAAATTTACGCGGCAGCAGTTTAATATATTTTACTCCTGATTCTACTGCTTTATTCACGGCTACTATTTCCGCTTAAAAAACACTAGCGTGATCTGGTAGCTTGTAGGATCTGTTACTTTCCGGATCAGCACAGCATACCTCTGACCGTAATCCTTCCATTACTTTGGAACCATCAGTATGCACGTGTAACGCCTCGTATGTCATTTGAGCGCCCTTGCGCCAACTTTCCACCTAAGAGATCCATCCAAGCGTATGTAGGGAATTTGGTAGTCTGGTTATCCAAGAATAGCATACAGTCTGTCCGTCGGGGTTGTTTTCAGGCCTTCCTTTATGCTTAAAAGTATCTTTGCAATAAAAAGTATCTTTGATTCGGCTGAAGAATCAAATAAAAAAGTATCTTTGATTTCAAGTTGGATCTTAAATCAAAAAGGATTTAGAATCACGCAACCCTGCTTTACTTGAAGAAAAGTAAGAAATTTATAGATTCTTTAGCTAAATTTGAAAAAGAAAAAAAAAACTATCTTACTTTTTGAGTAGGAGCAAGAACAACTAAACATGATAGTTGATTGTATTTGCAAATCAGATATTGCCAATTTGCTTCTTTTTACATTGTGATGATTCGCGAAGTTCTCTCTGGTTTCCTAGGTGCTAGTATATTAAACAGTGAGTCAGAGTCAGTTTAGTCTAAATATTTTAGTATCACTTTCACAGACGTGACTATGGCTGACTCGTGAAAATAAAAAATTGGTTTGATTTTGAAGACGAGTCAACACGTACAAAGCTGACTAGCGAGTCAGACGCACCATGTGCAGACCCTATTAATATTTGTTCAAGATGTAACAAAAATTTCTGTTAAGCTGTTTTTGCTTCGTCTTTGTCCTTCGTCTTTGCCTGTTCCCAAAAGGTGCTAGTGGCGGGTCTATCTCTTCTTCTTTAAGGACTTACAATTTTCAGATTCGTAATTCATTTTTATGAAATGTGCACAAAAATGGAGTAAAGAAGAAAAGGACAAGCAACAAACTTGAACATCCTTATCTTCACGACGCGTCCATAATTAAAGCAAATGCGTGTGTCATATTTCGACAAACTTCCAATAAAAATTAAAGAAATATGTATTTGAAGGTTGAACACGAATGGGAGGGAAAACTATGTGGGAAGTTCCGTGTGGATATCACAGGGAGTCACACTCGTACTTCGCTTCGCTTAATGACAGACAGTTAGGGAAAATTTCGCGTCTAAAGCAAACGTGTTTCTATCTATCTTGATTGTCTCATTGTAGACTTATGTATATTAATTCATCCCCAAATCTTTGATTTCTATATAAAGCATGATTGGCTTTTAACTGGAGAGGCGTAATTGTTTATAGTTACCTTAAAAGCAATGGAATGGCAATAAACGTCGTTCAAGATCAACGGAAGGCCACAAGAATGACTGCTCGATTTCTTCTCTAAAAAAGTACGAGATATTTTGTGATTTAATCTGATAGACAAACCGTCATCAGGCGTTCATCCCTTATAGGATTATCAGCCGTTGGTAATCCTGGAGATAACACGATAAATTTCGCTTTTTTAAACATGTAGCCCATCCCCTGACATGATGTCAACGTCTCTGGCCTAATAATTCAACGCAGGAAATCTTAACAGATCGGGAATTTTCTGGTCGTCTACATTCAATTAAACTATAAAGTTTACGCCATGTTGCATTCTTCAGGAGCTTTTCCAAATCTCAATTGCCTTAACGATAACACATTACTTATACATAATAATATTTATAGTGATCACAAGCTCAAAGTGCGCAATGTAAGAATGCTAGTTGGAGTGAGAACGAACTGATCACGCAATGTCTATAATTTTCTTCTCTTAAGGTTTACTATTGTCGCATATGCTCAAACCTGCATTATTTAATCGAGTATACAGTTCGGTACGTATTGAAGTGGTAAGCCCAGTTTTACTCATAACATCGAAATTTCAGATTTTTGAGTAAGCCCTCATTAGACGTAGGTGTGCGATATGTATACCTGCCCACGTCTAATATAATTCTAGTTGAGTTTTGAAACCCTTATCACTTTTGTTCCATGTTTACTTAATGATTGTAAAATGATTAAAAACGATAAATCTAATTATACTTAGTTTCTAATCACCACTGACTGGCAAAGTCGGCACACAATCCATCCGCACATCAGCAACTGCTCCCGAGATCGCTTGACTCACATAGACTAAGTAATACTCAACATATTTCTCTGCGAACAGTTCACAGTTAAAGTGAATGGTGACTCTTCACCACGCGGTGTTCGGCTACGTAATGCAATGTAGTTGGCGGCTTTAGTGATGCCACATCTGCACACGATCACCCTGTTCGAGTATACACGCGGGATATTCGTACAGTACACCAATACCCGTATGAGGATCACAGGGAAATATACTTCGAGCATAAACATTAAAAACAAATTTATCACTCCAATCACTACTGAGGAAACGACGTGTTATGGGCACATTCGGCGCTGGTATCATCGGACGCAATTGCACAGCATAATTTCCAGCCAAGCCAAAAAGTTCGCAACCCAGACGTACCACGAACTTGTTCCATATATAAAATACTCGATTTACTTACATTATGTGGCAAAACATCATTGCAACTGCGTTGTTTGCCACAATAGATAAGCTCCAACCAAAATTGTGGTAAATCCAAAGAGTTACTCTCATGCCAAGCGCGCTCACAATTCACTTCCGGAAAGCGCAATGTCACAATAACCGGTCGATCGGGATAAGTACGTAAGCGTGTCGGCTCTACCTGCATATCAGCGCTGGGCCATCGCACATCAAGTGTTTGACGTAGACGCTCGTCGATGACAGGCATTAGCGTTGTGGTTGTCATTGTTGGTCGTGGTTCATGTGTGCTGCCATTGACAACAGCAGTAGGTGCAGTGGTCTTTAAATTTGTCACAACTTGCATTTCATATAGGCCACCGCGTGTAAATGTTTGACAGGGCACAGAGATTTGTGTGACGTTGTTGCGCGGATCAGGGAAGACGGTAATGTTCTGAACGATTTCTTTGCGTTTACGATGTAGCACTCTGCTTTGATTCGACCGATTATGGGTGTCAGCAGATGTTGCTGATGCAGGCGTTGTTACTTCCGCACTTGAGCTAGTCGTTAAACTGCCATTGAACTGTGCAAATGCATCTATAGACGATGCATATATGGATAACACATTTTCTTTACCTACTGTTGACACATGCATTGTATCTGCAATATCATCAATAATTTTACTAATTACCAAAGTACTTGTAATGGTATTCTCAACACCGCCCATTTCTCTACTCCCAGCATCTACCACTACAGGAAAACGCATGCCATCCGTTGGACGTGTCGTGCATGCTGACGTCGTCATCGTTGTTGTTTTTGCCTTCGTCTTCGTTGCCGTAGTTGTTGTTCCTGTTGTTGTACTCCGCATGATAGATTCATCAGTTGCCACTTCGACTTCACTGCTTTCAGCCTCATTTCCAACCGCCATGTCCACGCCCACAGTATGATTGCCAACAGCTGTACGTAAAGATCTCCGCTTAGGGCAGTGAATGAGCTTGGTGACATGAGACGACCCTTTCGTATAGCGAGCACGTGACCTTTTGTTGACGGAGAAACATTGCAGACAATGCAAAATATTGCCAGCCGCAGATAAGTGTAATGGAAAAAAGTCAGGCAGCATGAATGGTATCCAAAAAAGAAAAAAAAGAAGAGTAAAAGAGAAATGGTTAGTATGTGGAATATGAAAAGATTTAATACAAAAGCTGTAGGCGAAATGTGAAAAGGAAAAGCTGGCAAAAATTATAAATTGCCGTAATTTATTTGTCTTTTCTTTTATGTTCGCTTGTATATCTTTTTTTTTTGTTGCGATTTCATTGGCATTCTGTATTATTTTTATTGCATTGTATTTCTGTTTTGCATTTCTTTCTGCTTGCTTTTTCTATTGTTTGTGGAAAATACGTGAGAAGGGCTGTATCTGTATTTAATTCAAGTCAGTACCCAGTAATCAAACTATCAAAATTGCACTAGCTCCGAAGTAACTCAAAGCTATCGGATTAAGAGACGGTATTAGCTCTAATTCGGTCCACTCCTTGCGCTTTTCAACTGACAATTTTAACATTGCGAGTTCCTAACATGGGCAATTAGACTCATTTGCAGAGGTTTTGCATGCGTTTTGAGCTTTATTCGTAGGTTTGTATGAAATAGTTGCTGTCATTGATTTATTAATGAAAATACGTAAAGTTCAGACTCAAGCGCTGCTGGTCCCGATTTGGATCCAAATTGCACCAGTTCGGAGATATTCATCATTGGTTCACGCCACGGGCAAAGCAACATCAAAAATTTTATAAACACGTTTTTTCAATTAGAAGACAATTTTTTAAACGGGATCACCCCTCGGCAGTGTTTGGCAAGCACTCCGTGTGTATTTCTGCTATGAAAAGCCCTCTGTGAAAACTTGTCGCTCGGAGTCGGCATTAAACAAGTAGGTCCCATCCCGATAATTCGTAGGAAGAATTAAAAAAAGGAGCACGATACAAATACGAAGAGAAGCTGTGCATACTATCTCTTCGGATGTTATCGCGCCTTACATAAATTTATTTTTTATACCTAGCTGTACTTGTACACAGGGCATTATAACTTTGATTGGATAACGGTTGGCTGCACAGGTATAAAGGAATGGAGATAGATATAGACTTCCATATATCAAAATCATCAGGATCGAAAAAAAATTTGATTGAGCCATGTCCGTCCGTCCGTCCGTCTGTCCGTTAACACGATAACTTGAGTAAATTTTGAGGTATCTTGATGAAATTTGGTATGTAGATTCGCGAGCACTCATCTAAGATCGCTATTTAAAATGAACAATATCGGACTATAATCACGCCCCCTTTTTTGATATCGAAAATTTCGAAAAACCGAAAAAGTGCGATAATTCATTACCAAAGATGGATAAAGCGATTAAACTTGGTAGGTGAGTTGAACTGATGACGCCTAATAGAAAATTAGTAAAATTTTGGACAACGGGCGTGGCACCGCCCACTTTTAAAAGAAGGTAATTTAAAAGTTTTGCAAGCTGTAATTTGGCAGTCGTTGAAGATATCATGATGAAATTTGGCAGGAACGTTACTCCTATTACTATATGTATGCTTAATAGAAATTAGCAAAATCGGAGAACGACCACGCCTACTTTAAAAAAAGATTTTTTTAAGCCAAATTTTAACAAAAAATGTAATATCTTTACAGTGTATAAGTAAATTATGTCAACATTCAACTCAATTAATGATATGGTGTAACAAAATGCAAAAATAAAAGAAAATTTCAAAATGGGCGTGGCTCTGCCCTTTTTCATTTAATTTGTCTATGATACTTTTAATGCCATAAGTCGAACAAAAATTAGCCAATCCTTGCGAAATTTGGTAGGGGCTTAGATTCTGGGACATTAACTAATTTCTGTGAAAAAGGGCGAAATCGGCTGAAGCCACGCCCAGTTTTTATACACAGTCGACCGTCTGTCCTTCCGCTCGGCCGTTAACACGATAACTTGAGCAAAAAACGATAAATCTTTACTAAACTCAGTGCACGTACTTATCTGAACTCACTTTGTAATGGTATAAAAAATGGCCGAAATCCGACTATGACCACGCCCACTTTTTCGATATCGAAAATTACCAAAAACGAAAAAAATGCCATAATTCTATACCAAATACGAAAAAAGGGATGAAACATGGTATTTGGATTGGTTTATTGACGCAAAATATAACTTTAGAAAAAAACTTTGTAAAATGGGTGTGACACCTACCATATTAAGTAGAATGAAATGAATAAGTTCTGCAGGGCGAAATAAAAAACCCTTGAACTCTTGGCAGGAATACTGTTCGTGGTATAATATATATAAATAAATTAGTGGCATCCAACAGATGATGTTCTGGGTCACCCTGGTCCACATTTTGGTTGATATCTGGAAAACGCCTTCACATATACAACTACCACCACTCCCTTTTAAAAGCCTCACTAATACCTTTAATTGGTACCCATATCGTACAAACCCATTCTAGAGTCACCCCTGGTCCACCTTTATGGCGATATACCGAAAAGGCATCCACCTATAGAACTAAGCCCCACGCCCTTTTTAAATACTCATTAACACCTTTCATTTGATACTCATATCGTACAAACATATTCTAGAGTCACCACTGGTCCACCTTTATGCCGATATCTCGAAAAGGCGACCACCTATACAACTACAAACACTCCCTTTTAAAACCCTCATTAATACCTTTAATTGGATAACCATATCGTACAAAAACATTCTAGATTCACCCATGGTCCACCTTTATGGCGATATCTCGAAAAGGCGTCCACCTATAGAACTTAGGCCCACTCCCTTTTAATATACTCATTAACACCTTTCGTTTGATACCCATATTGTACAAACGCATTCTAGAGTCACCCCTGGTCCACCATTATTCCGACATCTCGAAAAGGCGACCACCTATACAACTACAAACACTCCCTTTTAAAACCCTCATTAATACCTTTAGTTTGATATCCATATCGTACAAACACATTCTAGAGTCACCCCTGGTCCACCTTTATGGCGTTATCTCGAAAAGGCGTTAACCTATAGAACTAAGCCCCACGCCCTTTTAAAATACTCATTAACACCTTTCGTTTGATAGCCATATCTTACAAACACATTCTAGAGTCACCCCTGGTCCACCTTAATGGCGATATCTAGAAAAGGCGTTCACCTATAGAACTAAACCCCACACCCTTTTGAAATACTCTTTAACACCTTTCGTTTGATACCCATATTATACAAACGCATTCAATAGTCACCCCTGGTCCACCTTTATGGCGGTATCTCGAAAAGGCGTCCACCTATAGAACTAAGGCCCACCCCCTTTTAAAATATTCATTAACCCGTTTCATTTGATATCCATATCGTACAAACAAATTCTAGGGTCACCCCTGGTCCACCTTTATGGCGATATCTCGAAACGGCGTCCACCTATGGAACTAAGGATCACTCCCTTTTAAAATACTCATTAACACCTTTCATTTGATACCCATATCGTACAAACAAATTCTAGAGTCAACCCTGATCCACCTTTATGGCGATATCCCTAAATGGCGTCCACCTATGGAACTATGGCCCACTCCCTCATAAAATACTCCTTAATACCTTTCAATTGATACACATGTCATACAAACACATTCCAGGATTACCCTCGGTTCATTTTCCTACATTGTTATTTTCCCTTATGTTGTCACCATAGCTCTCAACTGAGTATGTAATGTTCGATTACACCCGAACTTAACCTTCCTTACTTGTTCCTTCTAACTCTGCCCTCGCCCCTTCACTTTTTCCTAATCCTTTTATTCACTCCTCCCTCCGTCTTTTTCGTTTCATCTATCTCCATTTTCGTCTCATTCTATCTATCTCTTTTGTTCCATTCCCACTCCCAGTCCCACTCCGAGTCTCTGTCCCAGTCCTAGTCCTAATCCCAGTCCCAGTCCGTCTCTGGTCTAGGAAAAAATGATCGTAAATACTAATATAGGCAAATTTTTATTCCAAATTTCAGGCAAATCGAATAAGACGAATGTAAATAGGTAGGTATGTGGGTATTTTTAATTCATGTCTCTATTTCGACTTCGCATGCATATTTATCAGTTTTGCCAGGTTGATGCAACTAAATCGGATATCACAATGAAAATGACTTTAGAGCTCTCAGCTTTCATTTGATATCCATATTACCTTCACATTCTAGAGGTATCCGGGTCCACGTTTTGGCCTATATCTCTAGACCCTAGTCAACCAGCGGTGTAATATATGTGACCCGGCCTATGAAAAGGTGGCTTATGACTAAAAAAAAATAATGTAAAAGAAAAACTACTAAGAAACTGAAGAAACGCATTGTTTATCTTTAACAGCCGTTTCTTTTTGGAGTCACAAGCCACCTTTTTATAGGTCGGGTCACATATTACTCTGTACTAAAGCACTCACCAACAGCTTTCATTTGTTATCCATATTCTATAAACACACACAAGCCACTTTTTCATAGGTCGGGTAACATATTACTCTGTACTAAAGCACTCACCAACAGCTTTCATTTGTTATCCATATTCTATAAACACATTCTAGGGGTACCCGGGTCCACGTTTGAACAAAATCGACCGACGCATCTCTTTAAAAACCAGCGACCAACAGACACACATTTTAGCCTTTCCTTTTGTATATATAGATTTAAATTTTTTTTTTTTTTTTTGTAATTTGAACAAAGCTTGATACAACTAATACGAAATGAAGTATTTGATTTTTTAATATTGTTACGAATATTAGCAAAACTAAGGGGTGCTGCTATCTCTAAGCCGATGCTAAACAGTGATATCATGCACATCCATAGATCAATCATTATGTATCTACATAAACGAAACAATAATTACGTCTACACATATGTACCATGTACGTATCCGAGCAGCGGAGAATCAATGCACAAAAACATGCATATATCTGAGATACTCCTGAAAGTATGCAGTGAGAGAAGCCATAAAATCGTGAAATTGTAGTTACAGCTGAGAAGTTTTAGAGCTGATGGCAACTAGTAGATTCTGGAAATAGAAGCGCCTAGAAGATGCGAACGTTGAAATCAGAGAGTATAAAAGGCAGCAAATGTAGAGGCGCTGGAATTCAGTTTGATTTGAGCTATCAAGCAGTTATTGAATAAGCACGCAATTTATCGGGCAATAGTAGAGTTTCATTTGAGCTATCAATTAGTTTGATTATTAAGCAAGCTATTCGTTGCAAAGTATAAGTGTTATTGTGAAGTACTTCAATAAAGGCCATTTTTTCCATTATTCAATATTGGAATTATTTATTCAACAGTTTAGCGATACGAACGTTGGCAGAAGATTGCAAATTAGGGGAATTGCAGTAAAATTCGTTACAATATTAATAATTTCGCTGAAGTTTCACCGTACCGTTGTTAAATTAATAAGAGGGTCAATAAATAGTCCATTTTTGCTTGGTGAAATTAAGTTCAACGTTCCTATTAGGCCATCTAGACATTTTCAATCAATTTTTGTAGCTACATGCAGGTCGAATTATGAAATGCACGAACCACTTCACTGTTTATGTCGTGATTTTAATAAACACTGTAAAAATTTAGACCTCTGCGACTCGTTTCTTGGTATTAAAAAATACCTTTTAACTACATTAAATTTGTAATTCGAAATGAAGCAAATAACGCTAAACCGTGATATACTCTTCAACCCTCTGTTTCAAATTTGAAGTACCAGTTACTTGAAACTTGTTTGCAAAATTGCGTTGTGATCATTATTTGTTTATGTTTGCAATCAAATTTACTCTGTATAAGTTCTATTCCGTATATATTTTATCTACTATTAATTTGCTTTATTGTCAATTTCATAAATTATTATTTACTAGCTCCTTCATGAGTACATTTTAACACATTTTCAACATTTTATCTTTTGCTTACTTCTAAGTTTTTAATTGAAATTGTCAAGCGTTTAATACAATACTGTTTAAATATTACTTTAAAATTGATGACTGCTTATGTTGTTTATATCGTGTATTACATCTGAGATTTAAGTGTCGGTATATTTGGTCTGTATAATTGTTTAATTTGTAGACTGATAAATAAATAAATAAATAAATAAATAAATATGGGGTTAAAAAAGCAATTAAACTTCCCTAATTTAGACCAGTCCATTTTCATATGTTTCTTGGCGAACTCAATGCGAGTATTTTATGTCGCTCTGTTAAAAAAGGAGCAATCTTCAATTTTTGATGGTAAATATTTAGAGCTTCTTGGAGAACCATCCATATTGTTGATTTGCTTACGCTTGTCTTCACGAGAATTTTGAACAGTTCAGCGAGGAGTTGCTGGGATTTGTTATTATTTTTTCGCGAAAGCTTTTGTTTTAGACCCCCAAATCTTTTCTTATTGTAGCCGTTGTATATAATAAAAATTTGCTCACGACTTTGCAACTCCGATAAATTTTTTTTGCAATTTCAGAAATTTTTCAATTTTGTTCCATCAAAACTAAAATTTTGCCTCTTTGTGTTTTAGTTAATTTTGTTCCACGTAGCATTTTTGTCAACGTTGGTTAGATTTATTCGTACAAAAAATAAATTCGTTAAGAAGCTAATTTTCCCTTAGAGAGTAATTTTCGAACTGAGTGCTATAGTTATGAAACGATTTTATAACCACAATCTCGGAAGTATTTTGATTCTTTATAACAGTCAATTTAATGCAGGAGAGAAAAATTGGTGGCTCAAATGAGTGAAGATGAATAGCTGTACTTTTCCATATTTTTAATTTTATTTCAAGAGCATCAAAAAAACTTCTCACCAGTTCGTTCTCTGAAGAAAAATGTGTGCTATAGTTATGAGACGCAGTAAATTCTAAGCAATTCGAAGTACAATTCGAATCACAATGCTTTCGATATGTGAACAAAAATTTTATCACTCTTTGAGATGGCACTTCTTAATATAAAAAAAGATAACAAAAGTTTCAGTTTCACACAACTTTCTTTGAAATCCATAAACGAAACTTACACCACTGAAAAGCTTGACTGAAAACTAAAATAACGTGAGAAAAGTTTAGGAGCGCATTTATACAAGTATGTACGGGTGTGTATACCTACAAAAACAAAATTAAAGGATTATTTGCTATCCTTCTATAAAAATATTATCGCTTATGAAAGCAGTAACATATGGACAGATATATTTAAATATGCATATGTATACTTCAGACGTTGTGTGTGACACTTTTCGTTTTTATAGTAAAAGTTTATAAATAGAAAGGTAACGAACGTTAAGTTGGGTGCTTTAACACTTTTCAACTTCAATTAAACTAAGAGCATCAGATAAAATACAGGAGGCGAATCGTCGCATACTAGTGGGGATATACAAATATAAAAATAAAAAAAAATAACTCAGTACTTCAGGAGTATATATTAAATGCGATTGAAATTACTATAGAAAACAATTCCTATTTAAATTAAATTTACAAGAGTTCGCCCAGTGGTTGAAATTCAGCCTTTTGTTTAGTTTTATTTATAAGGACTTCCCTAATAAGCATGAATATATGTGCATTAATGCATTGTTATTATACATAGTGCATTGTTAATGTTGCTTTGGTCAGAATTGTTTTCTTCAATATAGGCTTGTGTTACTGCATGATTAGCCACAGCATTTTAAATAGTTAAACTTTATTCGCCTCACCTTAGATATTGACTGCGTTAATGGCACATGTGGTTCGACATACAAAAAAAACAAGCTCGACTCAAAAATTTAGATAATACAATCAAATTTCGTAACGATATAATTGTATTCACTCTGCTTAAAGCGTTTGAAGCGGCATAAGTCCGGGACAACAGCCCTTTTAAAAATAAACGCAATATTCCCTACACTCTAAACCGAAAATCGTAAATTTACTACCAAAATGGTAGGCAACACTTTAACCACTATATATTTGTAATATTACACATCTTTATTTTTACAAATTTCTTGTTGAATTTTACGCAAAATATGTGTAATACTTTAGACAAAATATGCCTAAAATTGTACTCACCAGTTGTTTATATTTACACCCTAAGAGCGTGATTTTAAACACTAAGGGCCAAATTTTTTGTAAATAAAAGGCCAGATATTTTTTAATTTAATTTTTAACTTAAATATTTATTTATTCATATTTGTTTATTCATTAAGTTATTAAGATATTTTTTACATAGAAGAAAACTAAAATTACAAAGTAATATTAATTCATAAATTTCATAAATAATATTTATTAAATAATTATTAAATAATAATTAATTAATATATTAATAATTACATCAAAATCTGATGGGGTTGGGTTCAATGCGTATCGGTTTTGATATGAAATTCATCTAAGAACAAAACTGCAATAAAAAACTTTAATTTTTTAATTAATGCATTAATTTCATGAATTTTTTTAATACTGTATATATATTTCTTGAATTTTTAAGATATTTTTTAAAATTTAATTTACAGTTGCATCGATTTTTCTCATAAGCGTAATTATTTTTGCTATATTATTAATGTGTTTTTTTTTTCCGCGTGTTTGGGACGGATAAAATTTGAAAAAGTAACACGTTTGCGAAATATTTTTTGGATATTCTAAATTGAATATATAATAATAGCAAAGTAGCTGTAAAACTAAGTCAAGTAAATATCCATTTGTTTCTTTAAAGGTAATTTTCTTTTCAAAAAAAAAAAATGATATGTTTTGAGGTACATCTTCTGGATATGTATCTAGAAAATAATGAAATGAATAAAAAATTAGATAAAAATTAAAATTAAAATAATAAAATTATTAATGCAAAATTAAAAAATTATTATTTTATATTTTCCTCAATAAATAACATAAATGAACGAAACAAAATAAAATTTTTAATTAATTTTTAAGGATTTCTGGTAGTGCCCTGGAAAGGGTTAAAACGTTCGTTTAGCATATATATAATATTATAATAATCACCTATAAAAAAATACAGGGCGTTGGCTCTTTTATTTCTTTTTCAACTTCTTCAATTGTCGTCCCAAACTGAAATAATATATAAAATAATTAGAAAGTTACTAAAGAGTTGAAAAAGTGAAAGTTGATATAAATATTAAAAAAAATTTTAAAGCTATTAACGCGGGTAGAACTAGGACTATTTGGCAACTCCTGGCAAGTAATCGTATTTAGCGATAGTTCATTATTTTCGCCCACATCTTTTTCCAGCGAATAGTCATTCTCTTGGCTATGTTTCCGGAAAAAATGTGATCGAAATGAGGACACATTACTAAATGGTTTCAAACAAGAAATTACTGGACAGTTGACGTTTTTGCTATAAGCAAAATGCTTTAAAATATGTGAGTATACTTCATGTATGCTTATAGCGAAAAAGTCGCAAGAAGCCATCGGGGCAATTGAGTTTGGGGTACACATTGGAGACACCTTCAATTACGGCGTCTTTAGCAGAATGCTTTTTTGAAAAGTGGACTGCATAGACATTGTAGCTTGAAAACTTCTTATTGCATTTTGGAAACAAACATTCAAACAAATTTGAACTCATTTCCCTATGCGCGTATAAATGCAAATGATAACTCTTTAATTTGTAGAACTGCTTTGCACACACTTTACACACAAACATTTCCAATATATTTGTAAAGCTTATTCACTTATGTATATTTACATATATTTTAAGGCTTATCGCTTATATATATTTACATATATTTTATAACTTATTCACCTATTTATATTTATATTTTAATTCTTATTAACTTTTTTCCGCCACGAGGCGACAAACACGACTATTTTACAGAAAATGAAAATTTACAGTTACCTGAAGCAAAATACCATAATAAGTGACCGAAATTTGCACATTGCTGTGTGCAATTATAAGGCATGTATACTTTTGCACAATTCTTGCATAAAACTACGTACTTTTCGGGTGTAAATCAAAATATTACACGTTTTTTTTATAGTAGTGTCATCCATTTTTTGATTTTCAACATGAATACGTACAAAAAATGAGCATTTTTACACAAAAAAATTATTTCAACAGGAATTTACCCCCATTTCAATCTTAATTTCATACAAAAGTTTTAGAGTGTAGCTTATAAAATCGATATGCATTGTTTTGGCAAAAAAAGGTTTTGATTTCAGCTCCATATTTCATTTAAAATCCAATTTTTGCCCAAATATGGACAAGCGGCGTCCTAATAATTAACGATTCAGGGAGGGTGGAGCCGTGTGTAGAAGTCCACGAAAGTGGGGAAAGCTTCTGACCGCCATTCACCTGGGAATGGCCAGAGCGATTCTTTTGCATGCGGTACAAGCAGCTCACAACTGCCGGTCGCTTGCGGCCAAGTATCCTCTGGGTAGCCGCTAAACATCCGTTTAGCGGTGAGCTAATGTGAGAAGGCGACAACCTGGCTAGGCCACTCTGACATAATCGGTTTAAGGGCTAGCCGGGGGAGATCTCATCGGCAGCGTCTGTACACCTCTAGGTGCGGATGCAAGCGGGCGTCTGTCTTGGAGCAAGCGGCTCGCTATATAAACGTGCAAGTAATATTTTCACCCCCGCTGAGCGGGTTGTGCGCTGGGCTTGGGACCCGCCACGTAAAACCATACTCCAATGAAATATAACAACAAGCTTCGGATAAATACACTCTCTATTGATGACGACCATGGCAAACGTTTGAAGGACAATGAATTGAGGGCATGCACCTGGAACGTCCGCTTCCTGAACGGGATTGGCGCAGATGCCCGGCTGGTTGATGTCCTCGTCAAAGCAAAATCTGACATCACCGCCTTCCAAGAAATGCGTTGGACGAAGAGAGGAAGAAAGAAGATCAAAAATTGTGACATCTATTGGAGTGGCCATACGAATAAGCGCAGTTTCGGCGTCGGATTCGTGGTGCTGGCGTTCGCGCCTGTGGACGAGCGTCTCGCCGCAATCCGAATAAAAGCAAAATTTTTTAATATATCATTCATCTGCGCCCATGCGCCGACAGAGGAGAAAGACGATGAGGTGAAAGACACTTTTTATGGACAATGAGAACGCACATGCGAGCGCTGCCCCCGTTATGATATAAAAGTCGTGCTTGGCGACTTATCCGCCAGGGTGGGCAAAGAAAGTGTTTTTGTCCCTACAGTCGGAAATTTTAGCCTACACAATGAAACTTCTCCTAACGGACTGAGGCTGATGGACTTTACCGGTGCTCGAAACATGGTCATATCCAGGACGAGGTTCATGCATAAAAAGATACATCAAGCTACATGGCTGTCTCCTGGTGGAAATACTCACAATCAGATCGATCACGTTGTGATAGACGGACGGCATGCCTCCAGTATTTTAGATGTGCGCACGATCCGAGGACCTAACATCGACTCGCACCATTATCTCGTTGCAGCCAAGATACGCACCCGCCTCAACGCGGCTAAAACCAAGGAACAAAAAACACAAGGGAAGCTAGACGTCGAAAAGCTTCAATCACAACAGACTGCCAATGATTTCGCAACTCGACTCTCACACCTGCTCTCTGAGAGCACAACTCATCCTGAAGGAATACAGGAGCAGTGGGAGCATATCTCCAAAGCACTACTGCCGCCGAGGAAAAAATTGGTTACCGGCGGCCACGAAAAAACAACTGGTACGATGAAGAATGCCGCGCTGCAACCGAGAGAAAAGACGCGCCTACAGGGCTACGTTAAAAGCGAGCGCGACAAGAGGAGTGTGTGAACGCTATCGTGAGCTGAAAAGGGAAGCGAGACGTCTTTTCAGGAAGAAAAAAGTAGAAGCAGAAAGGCGTGAGTGCGAGGAGCTTTTGCTGCTAGCCACCACGAATAATTCCCGAGAATTCTACCAAAAAATACGGCGACAGACGGAAGGTTTTAAGAACGGGGCAAACTCCTGTAGGAATGAAAATGGCGACTTTGTAACTGATGTCGAGAGAGTGCTTAGATTATGGAGGGAATACTTCTCTGCTCTCCTAAATGGAGGCAGCAATTCACCGCGCAGAGATGAAGAATCCGATCCCGCAATCGATGATGATGGAATATATGTCCCCCCGCACGATTATGAAAGTTAGAATAGCAATAACCAGATTGAAAAACAACAAGGCCGTGGGAGCTGATGGATTGCCTGCGGAGCTATTCAAGTACGGCGGCGAGGAGTTGGTAAGGCGCATGCAGCAGCTTCGTAGCAAAATATGGGCGGACGATTGCATGCCCGAAGGTTGGAATCTAAGTGTTTTTTGCCCAGTCCACAAGAAGGGGGATACTGCAAAATGCACCAACTATCGTGGAGTCAGCCTTCTTAATATCGCATATAAGGTCCTTTCAAGTGTATTGTGCGAAAAATTTAAGCCCCCCGTGAACAGGCTGATTGGACCTTGTCAGTGCGGCTTCAGATCTGGTAAATCTACCATCGACCAGATTTTCACAATGCTCCATATCTTGGAAAAACCCGTGAAAATAGAATCGACACACATCGCCTCTTCGTCGACTTTAAAGCCACCTTCGACAGCACGAAAAGGAGCTGTCTATATGCCGATATGTCTGAATTTGGTTTCCCCGCAAAACTTATACGGCTGTGCAAAGTGACGGTGAGCAACACCATCTGCTCAGTCAGAATTGGGAAGGACCTCTCCGAGCCGTTCGAAACTAAACGAGGTTTCAGACAGGGTGACCCCCTATCGTGCGATTTCTTTAATTTGATGCTGGAGAAAATTATACTAGCTTCAGAACTTAACCGCACTGGAACAATATACTATAAAAGCGTGCAATTACTGGCATATGCTGATGACATTGATATCATCGGCCTAAACACTCGCGCTGTTAGTTCTGCTTACTCCAAACTAGAAAAAGAAGCGGTAAAGATGGGTTTGATGGTGAATGAGGACAAAACGAAGTACCTGCTCTCATCCAGCAAAGAGTCAGCGCATACGCGCCTTGGCAACCACGCTACTGTTGGCAGCCATAATTTCGAAATAGTAAAAGACTTCGTTTATTTGAACCATTCATTGGAACCAGCATCAACACTAGCAACAACATCAGCACTGAAATCCATCGAAGAATCAATCTTGCCAATAAATGCTACTTTGGACTAGGTAGGCAATTGAAAAGTAAAGTCCTCTCTCGGCGAACGAAAATCATACTCTACAAGTCACTTATCGTACCCGTACTGCTATATGGGGCAGAAGCATGGACCATGACAACAGCACATGAAGCGGCTTTTGGAGTGTTCGAGAGAAAAGTTCTTCGAAAGATTTATGGACCTCTACGCATTGGCGATGGCGAGTACCGAAGAAGATTTAAAGTTTGAGCTGTACGAGCTATACGCAGACATTAACATAGTCCAGCGAATTAAAATGCAGCGGCTGCGCTGGCTAGGCCATGTTATGCGAATGAATGATGATGCTCTGGCCAAGAAATTGTTTCTATCGTAACCCGCCTATGGAAGCAGAGGTAGGGGGCGGACCCCACTCCGTTGGAAGGACCAGGTGGAAAACGATTTAAACTCCCTTGGTGTGACCAATTGGCGCTAGTTGGCGGAGCGAAGGAGCGACTGACGTGCCTTGTTGGACGGCCATAACCGTTTAGACGGTTAAGCGCCAATTAAGTAAAATAGTAACTGCTAATATTTAAAATATTATTATTTAGTGGCAGACCCGGCACCTTGTTCTGCCTTAACTTTCGCCTATCTGCTTAACTTTTTTGCTCTCTCTCCCCTTCCCATCCTCTTTTCCGTATCGTTTTTTTTTCATTCCTCCCTCTTCCTTTCTCTTTCGCTGCTTCTTTTTCTCCCACTCCATCTTTTCCCTAATTTATACTCCGCTCCATCTATTCCTATCTCTCTATCTTCGTCTTACTCTATTGAATAAAATCTCCGCACCGGTTTGAGCTCCAACCTTTTACATGGAAATAGCCTTCAGCCATTTATGTTATTTTGTATTAAGAATTTACGATTTATTTAAGTAAAAAACTTTTCAGAAAAGAAAACGCTATATGTCAAGCTAAAAAGTTGCTAACACAGTTGAAATAACGAATTCGTTACTTCTATTTTTGTACAATAACGCACAGCGGAGTATATTATAATCGACTTCACCCTAGCATAGCTTTCTTTAATTATTTTATTTTCAATTCTTTCTTTTTGTAATATTTTCTGTTTAATTGTGTGCAGTACTTATGTATATATGTATGCTTGTAGATATGGATATTCTTTTTTTCATACAGTACTCACTTATGCGGCATAATAGCAAAATTATTGTTGATATTATAATTTTCCACTTGATTCCTGTTCGTCGGCGTGCGCCGCATGTTGACTGACGTCCTTTTGTCACCGTTTATGTCGTTGCTATGTTGTTGTTGTTGCTGTGGCAGCCTCAGCATTGATTTATGCACGAGTGTATGATGATATGGTTGGTGTTGTTGTTGTTGTTTGTGTGATTGTCGGTCAACGTCTTCTTGTTTGTAGTCATTGACTTTTTTATTATTTTTACTGTCAGCACATTGTTCGTCGGTGCATTTGTGGCGCTGTTGCTGCGGCTCGAATATCTCCGCGCGCATTATCCTGTGCTCTGTTGACGCCGCAGTTGCGTATTTGCTTGTTAATGTTACTGCTCTAATATTGCACAAATTGTTTGCTTACTTGATTGTTATAGTTGTTGTTATCAAAGGCTATCGAAAATAAAGATGTTGCAGGGACGAAAAATCGTGTGAAGCAAGCTTCACAAAATTCTAGTAGGTCACATTCACCACTTACCACAGCAGAATTTGTTAAACTATCACTGTCTGTATTTGTTATTTAACAATTATTTGTACACTTTTTATTCAGCTAATGTGTTCAGAATTTTAACTTTTACTCTATAAAACTCCAATCAGTGTATTTCTGATCTTAAATTATGTTAAAAATTGTGTTAAAGTTTTTGGTGTGGTGAAAGTGACCTACTAGAATTTTGTTACGCTCCGCTGCTTTCCACCGAAGTTTGCGTCTGCAACATCTTTCTTTTCGATAATCTTTGTTGTTATTAAAGTTCGCTGTGTGCAGCAGCTTGTCGCTTTTCTTTTCGTCCTTGCAGGCGCTGTAGCAATTTTTTTGCGTCGCTGCTTCCTCCGCTTTTATCTGTTGTTAGTTAATTCTTCTGCTATTATTTCTACTTCTACTAATTTGTGTCTTTAGCTTAACTTCTTTGGCTATTTAATATTTTGATCTTTGGCTGCTGCTTGTCTGTCGTCGTTGCTCTAGTAACCAACATTGTTGCGTGTATTGTTGGAGTTGCTATTGTTTTGTTGACAAAAACAATTTTTATGCTTTTATGCAGCTGCTATTGCATCAGTAGCTGCCTTCTTGTATGTTCTTCCTTCTAGTCTGGTTACTGCAATCTCATTGTTTGCTGTGATTATTTGATTTTGTTGTTAGTGCCCCAACCAACAAACAACAACAACTACTTATGATGTCAACTGCAATTGAGTTTTCTTCAGCCGCAATGCAACTATTATTACTGTCGGCCGCTTTGTCCACCCTCACTTGCCCTCAGTTTTGCGTTGCTGTCGTCTAACGTTCTAACTTTTCACCCACCCAATCCGCTGCTCACTCTTCCTCTCCTTATTTCTTGTTTGCTTTTCTTTTTTTTTTTTGTTTATTGTGTACTTTTTCACTTATTTTGATTGTGTTGACTTTTTGTAAGGGTGTTAGGGAAATTGTGTTGGCGCCTTCGTAGTTCTTGTTGTCTTCGTTGTCGCTGTTGTCGATTTCTTTGTCGTATTTTCGTCTTCTGCCTCACGAATTCAGGCCAAAACTTTAAATCCTCGAAATCAACAAATCAATAAAATTCGTAAATAACCGAAAATCTGTGCTACTTCAACTTTTCTCAATCATAGCTTAGGACTTGCGTGCTGTAAGTAAAGAGAGAAAAGAAATAAGGAGTAAATATATATATATATACCTACTAGCCTTTACCCGCGGCCCCGTCCGCAAGGAGAAAATGAAATATGTGGGCTATTCACGTTAGCCTGCTTATAAAGTTATCTGTTTAAAATTTTTTTTCTGTCTAATGCATTTTATTTTTGTAATTGAGTAAAAAAAAGAACTTTTTGAGCTGATAACCTGATAGGATCCCAAAATGATAACGAAATTATCCAGAAAAAGCCACGAAATGACCCCGACGCTATCGCGGACGGATCCCGAAAACCATCCAGAAACGCCCCGGAGGTGTTTCCAAAAGTTCCCGAAGTAGTCCCAAAAAAACCCGAAATGACAACGACACGATTCTAGACTTATCCAGATAACCACACAGAAATGATGCCTGAAGGGTACCAAATTGATCCCGAAATAGTCCCGAAAAAGTTCCGAAATTACCCTGACGGGCTCCCGGACGGATCTCAGAAACCATCCAGAAAATATCCAGGAAGGGTCCCTAAATTATCCCGACTAACTCCAGAAAAAGTTCCGAAATGGCTCCGAGGGGATCCACGATGGATCGCGAAAACCATACAGAAATGATTCCGGAAGGATTCCAAAATGATCCCGAAATAGTCCGGAATTGACCCAGATGGGATCCCGCACAGATCCAGAAATGATCCCGGAAGGGTGCAAAAACTATCCCGGAAAAGTAACAAAAAATCCCGAAATGGCTCCTACGGCATCCCGGACGGATCCAGAAATGATCTCGGAAGGGTCCCCAAATGATCCCAAAATGGTCCCGAAATGACCCTGATGGATCCGGCAAACCATCAAGAAATTATGCCGAAAGGGTCCCAAAACGATCCCGACATAATACAGAAAAAGTCTCGAAACGACCCCTAGAGGATCCCCAAATGATTCCGTATTAGCCCCGAAAAGGTCCCGAAATAACCCCGACGGGATCCCGGACAAATCCCGAAAACCATCCAGAAATGATGCCGGAAGGAATCCCAAATGATTCCGTAAAATTCCCGCATTGATTCCGACGGGATCCCGAACGGATACCGAAAATCATCCAGAAGTGATGCCGCAAAGGTCCTCAAATGATCACCTAATAGTCCCGAAATTACCCTTAAGGGGTCATGGACGGATCCCATAAACCATCCAGAAATGATCCCGATATATTCCCGAAGAAGTCCCGAAATGACCCTGACGGGATCTCGAACGCACCCCTAAATGACCCTGACGGGATCCCGGACAGATCCCGAAATCCATCAAGAAATGATCTTGGGAGGGACCCCAAATGATCCCGAAAAAGTCCCGCAATGATTCCGAGGGAATCCTGATCGGATACCGACAACCATCCAGAAGTGATGCCGGAAAGGTCCTCAAATGATCACCTAATACCAAAATGACCCTGACGGCATCCCGGACTGATCCCAAAATCCATCCAGAAATGATCTTGGGAAGGTCCCAAAATTATCCCGAAATAGTCTCGGAAAAGTTCAGAAATTACCCTGACGGGTTCCCGGACGAATCCTGAAAGCCATCTCTAAATGATCCCGAAAAAGTCCCGAAATGACCCTGACTGGACCCCGAAAGGATCCCGAAAACTATCCAGAAATGATGCCGGAAATGTCCTCAAATGAACACCTAATAGTTCCGAAAAGACCCTGACGGGATCCCGAACGGATCCCGACAACTATCTAGAAATGATGCCGAAAGGGCCCGCAAATGATCCCGTATTAGTCGAGAAAAAGTCCCGAAACGAATCCGACGGGATGCCGGACGAATCCCAAAAACCAGCCAGAAATGATGCCGGAAGGGACACCAAATGATCCCGAAAAAGTCCCGCAATAATTCCGACGGGATCCTGAGCGGATACCGAAAACCATCCAGAAGTGATGCCGAAAAAGTCCTCAAATGATCACCTAATAGTCCCAAAATGACCCTGACGGCATCCCGGACAGATCCCGAAATCCATCCAGAAATGATCTTGGGAGGGTCCCAAAATTATCCCGAAATAGTCTGGGAAAAGTCCAGAAATTACCCTGACGGATACCGGACGAATCCTGAAAACCAATCTTAAATGATGCCGAAAAAGTCCCGAAATGACCCTGATGGGACCCGGAAAGGATCCCGAAAACTAACCAGAAATGATGCCGGAAAGGTCCTCAAATGATCTCCCAATAGTTTCGAAAAGACCCTGACGGGATCCCGAACGGATCCCGACAACTATCCAGAAATGATACCGAAAGGGCCCGCAAATGATCCCGTATTAGTCGAGAAAAAGTCCCGAAATGACCCCGACGGGATGCCGGACGAATCCCAAAAACCATCCAGAAATGATTTTGGAAGGGACCCCAATGATCCCGAAAAAGTCCCGCAATTATTCCGACGGGAATCTGAACGGATACCGAAAACCATCCAGAAGTGATGCCGGAACGGTCCTCAAATGTTCACCTAATAGTCCCAAAATGACCCTGAGGGCATCCCGGACAAATCCCGAAATCCATCCAGAAATGATCTTGGGAAGGTCCCAAAATGATCCCGAAATAGTTTCGGAAAAGTCCAGAAATTACCCTGACGGATTCCCGGACGAATCCTGAAAGCCATCCTTAAATGATCCCGAAAAAGCCCCGAAATGACCCTGACGGGATCCCGAAAGGATTCCAAAAACTATCCAGAAATGATGCCGGAAAGGTCCTCAAATGATCCCCTAATAGTTCCGAAATGACCGTGACGGGATCCCGAACGGATCCCGACAACTATCCAGAAATTATGCCGAAAGGGTCCGCAAATGATCCCGTATTAGTCGAGAAAAAGTCCCGAAATGACCCCGACGGGATCCCGGACGAATCCCAAAAACCATCCAGAAATGATGCCGGTAGGTATCCCAAATGATCCCGAAATAATCCCGAAATGACCTCGTCGGCATCCCAGATGGATACCGTAAATTATCCAGAAATGATGCCGGAAAGGTCCACAAATGATCCCCTAATAGTCCCGAAATTACCCTGCTGGAATCCCGGACGGATCCCGAAAACCATCCAGAAATGATGCCGGAAGAGCCCCCATATGATCCCGAAAAAGTCCCCAAATCACCCCGACGATATCCCGGACGGATCCCGAAAACCATCCAGAAATGATGCCGGAAGAGCCCCCAAATGATCCCGAAAAAGTCCCCAAATGACCCCGACGAGATCCCGCACGGATCCCGAAAACCATCCAGAAATGATGCCGGAAGAGCCCCAAATGATCCCGAAAAAGTCCCCAAATGACCCCGACATACTCCAGAAAAGGTTCCGAAATGGCTCCGAGGGAATCAACGACGGATCGCGAAAACCATACAGAAATGATTCCGGAAGGATCCCAAAATGATCCGGAAATAGTCCGGAAATGACCCAGATGGGATCCCGCACAGATCCAGAAATGATCCCGGAAGGGTCCAAAAACTATCCCGGAAAAGTAACAAAAAATCCCGAAATGGCTCCTACGGCATCCCGGACGGATCCAGAAATGATCTCGGAAGGGTCCCAAAATGATCCCAAAATGGTCCCGAAATGACCCTGATGGATCCGGCAAACCATCAAGAAATTAAGCCGAAAGGGTCTCCAAATGATCCCGAAATAAAACAGAAAAAGTCACGAAACGACCCCTAGAGGATCCCCAAATGATCCCGTATTAGCCCAAAAAAGTCCCAAAATGACCCTGACGGGATCCCGAAAGGATTCCGAAAACAATACAGAAATGATGCCGGAAAGGTCCTCAAATGATCCCCTAATAGTCCCGAAATGACCGTGACGGGATCCCGACAACTATCCAGAAATGATGCCGAAAGGGTCCGCAAATGATCCCGTATTAGTCGAAAAAAAAGTCCCGAAAGGACCACGACGGGATCCCGGACGAATCACAAAAACCATCCAGAAATGATGCCGGTAGGTATCCCAAATGATCCCGAAATAGTCCCGAAATGACCTCGTCGGCATCCCGGACGGATCCCGAAAATTATCCAGAAATGATGCCGGAAAGGTTCCCAAATGATCCCCTAATAGTCCCGAAATTACCCTAATGGGATCCCGGACGGATCCCGAAAACCATCCAGAAATGATGCCGAAAGGGTTCCCAAATGATCCCGTATTAGCCGCGAAAAAGTCCCGAAATGACACCGACGGGATCCCGGACGGATCCCGAAAACCATCCAGAAATGATGCCGGATGAGCCCCAAAATGATCCCGAAAAAGTCCCCAAATGACCCTGACGAGATCCCGGACGGATCCCGAAAACCATCCAGAAATGATGCCGGAAGAGCCCCGAAATGATCCCGAAAAAGTCCCCAAATGACCCCGACGATATCCCGGACGGATGCCGAAAACCATCCAGAAATGATGTTGGAAGAGCCCTCAAATGATCCCGAAAAAGTCCCCATATGACCCCGACGAGATCCCGCACGGATCCCGAAAACCATCCAGAAATGATGCCGGAAGGGTCCCCAAATGATCGCGAAATAGTCCCGAAATGATTCCGGAATAGTCCCGAAAATGTTCCAAAATAACCCCGACGGGATCCCGGACGGATCCCGTAAACTATACAGAAATGATCCCGGAAGGGTCCCAAAATGATCCCGAAATAGTCCCGAAAAAGTCCCGAAATTACCCCGGCGTAATCCCGGACCGATCCCGAAAACCATCCAGAAATGATCCCGGAAGGGTCTCGATATGACCCTTACGGGATTACAAATAAGGTGAAGCTAATTATAAAACCATGTTAATAAGGCAGCAGGCGCATTGGAGCGAATAAAAATTTAGATAGAAACATACAGGTAAAGCTAATAAAAGCGTGCTAATAAAAACAATTGATGGAGGGCGGATGGCGGGAGTAGAGGAGAGGACCACTGATCGTTCCTCCAAAATTGTCTAGATCTCGTTCTGTATGTACCAGATACCAAAAACTATTGATTTAGGAGAAAATTTAGATTGAGTTATAACAATTTATGGATTTTACACCAGAGGGGGAGATAAAGGGGGGCGGTCGGGGCGTGTCACTGCTTACTTTGTAAGCCCTCGACTTATTTGACCCCTTGAGTCTGTGATATTGGTGAAGGCCAGTATACGTAAAGTTATAATTTGTAAAAATTATGAAAAATAATTTCTCGAAGGGTCGTGGGACCCCCACTCCTCTTTCAATGTTCGAAAAAAAATTCGCTAGTAGACTACTGTCTGTGTCCCAAATTTCATCAAAATCCGTGTAGCCATTCTGGCGTGATTCAGTCGCAAAGACGAAAAAATATAATAATTAAATTATAACTGTTCCTAGGGGGCGGGGACCACGCCCCTTTTGAAAAATATATAGCTAGTAGATCCTTCTAGACTATTGGCTATATGTGTGCAAAATTTCATCCAAATCGGTCCAGCCGTTCTTGCGTTATTGAGTCACAAAGACAAACGTCTGGACAAACATCCAAACATCCAAACATCCAAACATCCAAACATCCAAACATCTTAACATCCAAACTTTCCCATTTATAATATATATTAGATAAAAAGTAAATGTTGAGCTTATATGTTGATTTGTAATTTATTAGCAAAAATAAGTAGATTTCTTGCTTTGCCAAGTGTTTTATTCATTTTATTTCATACTGATTGCAAAAAGTTATGAAGTATTCACTACTTGGACAATAAATGTAATTGGACCTAAAATTGTAATCAAGTATGTACATATATGTGTGCTTTATTTACAAAAACAGATTACAGTGTACAAAGTGCTGTTTGAGTTATTATACCTTTCATGAAAATGAAATGGTATATTAATTTCGTCACGAAACCCAAAATTGTAAGTCCTTAAAGGAAAATATATAGACCCACCATTAAGTATACCGAAGTAATCAGAATGAAGAGCTGAGTTGATTTAGCCATGTCCGTCTGTCTGTCTGTCGGTCTGTCCGTCTGTCTGTTTGTATGCAAACTAGTCCCTCAATTTTTGAGATATCTTGATAAAATTTGGTGAGCAGGTGTATTTGGCTGTCCGATTAGACATTTGTCGGAACCGGCCGGATCGGACCACTATAGCATATATCCTCCATACAACCGATTTTTCAGAAAAAGAGGATTTTTGTAATATCTTACTCAATTTAACAGATTGAAGCTTCAAACTTCACCATATACTTCCGTATATTGCACATATTGTTGTCTGAAAAAATTGATGAGATCGGTCGTATATATAGTATATATCCCTCACAACCGATTGTTCAGATAAGAAACTTTTCGTAATTACTGCCCTATTTTAAGAGCTAGAGACTTAAAATTTCAACGAATGCTTACGTATATAGCATATATTGTTGTCTGAAAAAATCATACAGATCGGTGGTATATATAGTATATATCTCATACAACCGATTGTTCAGATAAGAAACTTTGCGCAATTTCTTCCCCATTTTAACAGCTAGAAGCTTCAAATTTCACCGAATGCTTACGTGTATAGCATATATTGTTGTCTGAAAAAATCATAGAGATCGGTGGTACATATAGTATATATCTCATACAACCGATTGTTCAGATAAGAAACTTTGCGCAATTTCTTCCCCATTTTAACAGCTAGAAGCTTCAAATTTCACCGAATGCTTACGTGTATAGCATATATTGTTGTCGGAAAAAATCATTGATATAGGTGGTATATATAGTATATATCTCATACAACCGATTGTTCAGATAAGAAACTTTGCGCAATTTCTGCCCCGTTTTAACAGCTAGAAGCTTCAAATTTCACCAAATGCTTACGTATATAGCATATATTGTTGTCTGAAAAAATCATAGAGATCGGTGGTACATATATTATATACCCCATATAAACTGTATTTTTTTTGCCCGTTTTTACGGCTAGAAGCTTCAAAATTCAAAACATTTCATCAAATAGTTACGTTTACGTCATATATTGTTGAAATACGTGATTCGTAGTCATAGTCAAAACCCTGAAACTTTGCATCCTCACACAAAGTACCTACCTATTTTTTATTTTATATTTATCTTAAAAATCGTTTAGGTATGTAGATCTGTTCACTAGATATTTCTTATCTTATACACCCGATTATTCGGAGATTACGAACGGGATAAGATTATTGTTCAGCCCCATTCATGAAAGGTATGAAGCCTTCGGCATAGCCGAAGACAGTCCCGTCCTTACTTGTTTTTATAGAGACATCGTTCTAAGGAAACTCGTTTTCTACATAAAATTCTATGGCGGCCACCATGGTGCTAAAACAAAGTTTTTCAATTAGAATAAATTTTTTCCAAGCCGGTCGCCAGTCGGCAGAGATTTGGCAAACACCCCGATTGTATTTCTGGTATAAAGAGGTTCGCAGTAGAAATTCGTCTATCTCGCATTCGGCAAAAAATATGTAGACCTCGTCCCGGTAATTTGTAGGGAAAATTGGCGTGGCCTAAATCTCTTCGCAGGAAAATCGTGCCGAGTATTTATTTTTTTATTAATGCCCCATATGTTTAAAAAATTCTAAGAAACTGATAAATAAGGCCATGCCAGCTAGAAGTTTACGCCGATCACTATATCGGCGGAGGCGGCGTAGGCACTATTATATACCGGCGGCAGCGGCGTTGGCGGCGCGCCGGCGTACGCCATTGTTCTTACTTTAAAAAGCTTGACTTTCTATTTAAAAAAAAATTTCTTGGAAAGTTTTTTTTTGTATGTATTTAAGGAAATCAATGCTTTGGCCATTTCGGAAAGATCCGGGGTTTTTGGCTCAAAGTCTCGCGGTTCGTTGAAAAAATTTCAGGAGCAGCTCCTTACGGAGGGACTGTCCTTCTTTCACTTACTCCAGGCAGGCTTTGAACCTAACTAAGGGATTGGTACCGCTGAGTCTACCGAAAAAAATTTAAGTACTTAAAATGGTCAGACTTGTCTGTATGTCTCGTACAAAGCGCAGTTTCAGCGAAGGAGAAGTTCTGGTCTAGTTCAAAATACTCGCTGTCGACGCGATTCCTTTAAATCATATGTGTCTCCTTGCTGGTGAAGCACAAAGGCGACTTACGGTTGCTATTAATAGTCTTTTAATACTCGTGACTCCCGTAGCGCAGTTTTATCGATTAGCACCAACGCTGGCCTATTGTTGATCGCTCCAAGAGACGCCTCTAGCTTTTTCGTCTGTTTTAAGAGCTATAATTCCCGATGTGCGAACAGTAGCAATCCTGTCCACCACCAGTCGCTGCCACGTCTCCTGGCACTCACACCACATGCCAGCACAGAAGCTATAGGACTGCGACTTCGAACTCATACCTTCATCCACGTTACTTTCCTAGAAGCTCTAGGTGTAGCTCCGAAAACTTTTTAAGGTTTTTTTCGCGCAATGCTGCCGAGAACAACCAGAGGAACACTTTGAAACTTTAGGGAGTAACTATTCCGCCTAGGATGCCACCCTCGAAATCATAAGCAATCCAAGTGGATATTATTGCGTAATTCATGGGTGAAAATATTATAATCCTACATAATTTAAATGAAGACCAAAATTTTCAGACATCTTCTTGAAACCAAAATGATATTTTAGAATAAAATTTGACCGATTTTAAGTTGAAAGATGATGATGATGTTTTCCGGCCTCTTTATACAAGAATTCATTATGAATAACTGCGTAGCTTCAGTTTTCATACTAGTTCGACTGTCCACTACGTTATAGTATTAGCACACCCGATCACTTGTTCGACTGTTCATATTAATTTGATTGTTCTTGCGAAGGACAGAGCCTTGCCTAGTAAATATATGTGCCTACGTATTCACATAACCGTATTCACTAGCCGTAACGAGTAGGTGATATTTGAACTTGGTTGATAGGCTAGAATCAATGTGACTCACTCTAAGGACCTAGTTAGGATAGGGCCGCCAACTTTAGAAATTTTAAATTTGGAGATTTGGGTGTTGAAAGATCAAGAGTGAAAATCAAAATTAACATTTCAGACGATATTTTAAAGTTTCGCAAATAAACGGCAGATATTTGAATATAAGGCCACGCGATTTTTCAAAGCCTTCTCATACGTACTAAATGTATATATCTTCAACTTTAGTACGAGGTGAGAATCATTTCAAAGGAGTGTTTAAACCCCTGGAACCTACTAAAGGATTACACATCACTGATTTCGCTTAATATCTTAACTAATCGGAAATATGGAATTTTTGAAAAAATCGGCACTTTTTTCGAATAACTTGCTTTTTTAACAACTTAAGGACAATTTGAAAACATGTTCGACTTGGGTCATTTCATTTGAATTCATTATTCCTTATTAATTTTTTGAGAAAAAATTTGCAAAGTTAGCATTTAAATTTTTTATATAACGTTTCTTTTATTGCTTTGTTTTAATAACTTGGTTAATTGGGTGATGCAAAATCCGCGTTAAGCTGGCATTGAAAGCGACTGTTTTTTTAAATAACTTTTGAATGGGTGGGAAGAGTTAAATTTTGAATTCTTAAAACTGGCAGTTATGCACATCCGTTGATACCCCTTTCGACTATATCCGACCAATTTTCAACATTAACAATAAATGTTTTAAATGAGTAGAAAATATAGTAACGCGCCGAACGCCGCCGCCACCGCGCCGATTAATTTGACATCCGGCGGCGGCGTGCGAAAAACAATGCAAATCGGCGGCGGCTGCGGCGTTTATCGGCGGCGTATACATCTAATGCAAACCAATCTCAGAAACGTTATTGAAAAAAAAAAAATTAACAAGTAAGGAAGGCTAAGTTCGGATGTAACCGAACATTACATACTCAGTTGAGAGCTATGGAGACAAAATAAGGAAATCACAATGTAGGAAAATGAACCTAAGGTAACCATGGAATGTGGTTGTATGACATGTGTATCAAATGGAAGGTATTAAGGAGTATTTTAAGAGAGAGTAGGCCATAGTTCTATGAATGGACGGCATTTAGGGATATCGCCATAAAGGTGGACCAGGGCTGACTCTAGAATTTGTTTGTACGATATGGGTATCAAATGAAAGGTGTTACTGAGCATTTTAAGAGGGAGCGGGCCTTAGGTCTATCGGTGGACGCCTTTTCGAGATATCGCCATTAAGGTGGGCCAGGGGTGACTCTAGAATGTGTTTGTACGATATGGGTATCAAATGAAAGGTCGTAATGAGTATTTTAAAAGGGAATGGGCTTTAGTTCTATAGGTGAACGCCTTTTCGAGAAATCGCCATAAAGGTGGACGAGGGTTGACTCTAGAATATGTTTGTACGATATGGGTATCAAATGAAAGGTGTTAATGAGTATTTTCAAAGGGAGTGATCCTTAGTTCCATAGGTGGACGCCGTTTCGAGATATCGCCATAAAGGTGGACCAGGGGTGACTCCAGAATGTGTTTGTACGATATGGGAATCAAATGAAAGGTGTTACTGAGCATTTTAAGAGGGAGTGGGCATTAGGTCTATAGGTGGACGCCTTTTCGAGATGTCGCCATTAGGGTGGGCCAGGGGTGACTCTAGAATGTTTGTACGATATGGGTATCAAACGAAAGGTGTTACTGAGCATTTTAAAAGGGAGTGGGCATTAGGTCTATAGGTGGACGCCTTTTCGAAATATCGCCATTAGGGTGGGCCAGGGGTGACTCTAGAATGTGTTTTTACGATATGGGTATCAAATGAAAGGTGGTAATGAGTATTTTAAAAGGGAGTAATCCTTAGTTCTATAGGTGGAAGCCTTTTCGAGATATCGCCATAAAGGTGGACCAGGGGTGACTCTAGAATGTTTGTACGATATGGGTATCAAACGAAAGGTGTTACTGAGCATTTTAAGAGGGAGTGGGCATTAGGTCTATGGGTGGACGCCTTTTAGAGATATCGCCATTAGGGTGGACCAGGGGTGACTCTAGAATGTGTTTGTACGATATGGGTATCAAACGAAAGTTGTTACTGAGCATTTTAAGAGGGAGTGGGCATTAGGTCTATAGGTGGACGCCTTTTCGAGATATCGCCATTAGGGTGGGCCAGGGGTGACTCTAGAATGTTTGTACGATATGGGTATCAAACGAAAGGTGTTACTGAGCATTTTAAGAGGGAGTGGGCATTAGGTCTATAGGTGGACGCCTTTTCGAGGTATTGCCATTAGGGTGGGCCAGGGGTGACTCTAGAATGTTTGTACGATATGGGTATCAAACGAAAGGTGTTACTGAGCATTTTAAGAGGGAGTAGGCATTAGGTCTATAGGTGGACACCTTTTAGAGATATCGCCATTAGGGTGGGCCAGGGTTGACTCTAGAATGTTTTTACGATATGGGTATCAAACGAAAGGTGTTACTGAGCATTTTAGGAGGGAGTGGGCATAAGGTCTATAGGTGGACGCCATTTCGAGATATCGCCATTAGGGTGGGCCAGGGGTGACTCTAGAATGTTTGTATGATATGTGTATCAAACGAAAGGTGTTACGAAAGGAGTGGGCTTTAGGTCTATAGGTGGACGCCTTTTTGAGATATCGCCATTAGGGTGGGCCAGGGGTGACTCTAGAATATTTGTACGATATGGGTAAATAACGAAAGGTGTTACTGAGCATTTTAAGAGAGAGAGTGGGCATTAGGTCTATAGGTGGACGCCTTTTCGAGATATCGCCATTAGGGTGGGCCAGGGGTGACTCTAGAATGTGTTTGTACGATATGGATATCAAATTAAAGGTATTAATGAGGGTTTTAAAAGCGGGTGGCCCTTAGATGTATATGTGAAGGCGTTTTCGCGATATCGACCAAAATGTGGACCAGGTGATCCAGAAAATCATCTGTCGGGTACTGCTAATTTATTTATATATGCAATACCACTAACAGTATTCCTGCCAAGATTCCAAACGCTGTTGATTTCGCCTTGTAGAACTTTTTCATTTTCTTCTACTTAATATGGTAGGTGTCACACCCATTTTACAAAGTTTTTTCCAAAGTTATATTTTGCGTCAATAAACCAATCCAATTACCATGTTTCATCCCTTTTTTCGTATTTGGTATAGAATTATGGCATTTTTTTCATTTTTCGTAATTTTCGATATCGATAAAGTGGGCGTGGTTATGGTCGGATTTCGGCCATTTTTTATACCAAGATAAAGTGAGTTCAGATAAGTACGGTGGACTGTGTATAAAAACTGGGCATGGCTTCCACCGATTTCGCCCATTTTAACAGAAAACAGTTACCGTCATAGAATCTGTGCCCCTACCAAATTTAAGAAGGATTGGTAAATTTTTGTTCGACTTAAGGCATTAAAAGTATTCTAGATAAACTAAATGAAAATGGGCGGAGCCACGCCCATTTTGAAATTTTCTTTTATTTTTGTATTTTGTTGCATCATATCATTACTGGAGTTGAATTTTGACTTAATTTACTTATATACATATATTTGAATTTAAAAAAAAATTTTTTTAAAAAGTGGGCGTGTTCTTCATCCAATTTTGCTAATTTTTATTTAGCACATATATAGTAATAGTAGTAACGTTCCTGCCTAATTTCATCATGATATCTTCAACGACTGGCAAATTACAGCTTGCAAAACTTTTAAATTACCTTCTTGTAAAAGTGGGCGAAGCCACGCCCATTGTCCAAAATCTTACTAATTTTCTATTCTGCGTCATAACGTCAATCCATCTACCAAGTTTCATCGCTTTATCCGCCTTTGGCAATGAATTATCGCATTTTTTCGGTTTTTCGAAATTTTCGATATCGAAAAAATTGGCGTGGTTATAGTCCGATATCGTTCATTTTATATAGCGATCTGAGATGAGGAATTACATACCAAATTTCATCAAGATACCTCAAAATTTACTCAAGTTATCGTGTTAACGGACAGACGGACGGACGGGCATGGCTCAATCAAATTTTTTTTCGATACTGATGATTTTGATATATGGAAGTCTATATCTATCTCGATTCCTTTATACCTGTACAACCAACCATTATCCAATCAAAGTTAATATACTCTGTGAGCTCTGCTCAACTGAGTATAATAAAAAATCGGGAAAATTACAGGAAACCTTCGAACTTTTGTTTTAGACTTAACTAAATTTTTTTGAGTATGCAGTTTTGAAGCCCATCTATTTTAGTGTAGAAAAGAGCAAGTCATAGGTCGCTCAAAACTAGCATTTGTTTTAAACAAATTTTTCACAAACGGTGTTTTAAATTTGCCTTTGTGCCAAGTGTGAATTCTTTTTTTTTTATATTCAAGAAAAGCGGAAAAAACCTTCGGATAAAAAATTGTCAAAGTTCAGTGCGAATTTTGAGATAGTACATGTGTACACCTTTTACACTTTTAGACTAAAATTGATTGGGTTACAAAGTTAGATTAGGTTGAACTGGCCGGTCCGTGAGTACCTCATATAGGCTGAATGAACGAATAGTGTTACCAGAAATTGTTTAACGACCTAACTGAAAAACCCTATCATGGGCTACAAGATTACATACATGCTGGGGCCTTATTATGTAACTCGATTAGAATTTTCCATTCGAATCCAATTATAGAATAGGGCTAGTGAGTTTTAAAAAAATTGTCTCGAATTTTTTTCAAAAACGTTTTTTACTGCAAGATTCTGTTGGGTAACTGCAAGTTTCAGCGACTTATCTGTGGTTGGAATCACGGTGGAACCTCTAAAAATATTACGAACTTGCCTAATGATGCGAAATAGTAGCATCGCAATATGCCAGTAAAGTAAGTATCATGCTTCTATATTTTCTCTTTATTATTTCAGTTTATCTCATTTTTACACTACACAATTGAGACATTCTGCCTCTATAATAATTTGTGTGTTATGTTTTTATTTTCCAATATTTTTCTTATAAACAAGTATAATAATTGAATAAAAAACAAATTATGTGCGATTCGTTTTCTTAGTTTCAGTGCCAAAATTTATAGGACTTTTTTTTAAATATCGAAAACTGCCGCTACTATTTTTCTGTTCGCTGCTGTATCTTCAAGTACCCAAGATGGGTGGCAAACGCGCCGAAGCTGTGCAGATATCTGCCTTTCTGTAAAAATTTCGATATTCCAACTTTTTTTATGAAAATATTGGGAACAAGTAAATTTATCTGTAACTTAATTTCTCATATGCAAGCCAATGCTAATAGAGGAAATCTGGCTGCAAGGACCGCGGTGTCGGATATGGAAAGAAACTTGGCCCATCACGTGTACAACTAAAGTAGGGATACAATTTCCACACTTGTAGGGTCCCTAGCTGGGCATTGCCTTATACATAGGTAAGGAGCGCCTTATAGTCGATGCTATAGGAGTTGTTAATATGATGAAGAAGAGAAAGCGGTAGTTCACCTTATCTGCAATTGCCCAGCATTAAGAGGTGCACGGAAGTGCTTTCTGGGTGCTCCATTTCTAGATAATGTGAGCCATATTGTAGAGTACGACGTCAGGTCCTCAAAGATGGTTCGAAAAGTAAAGGTGATGGCGTCTTTTCGTGGTATCACAGCAGGCCTTATATGACTGGCCTAAGTATGCCATTAGGCAGCAACTCCAACCTAACCAAACCTGACAAGGTGTTAAGCAAATGAGCTGTTCCTTCGGAGGCAAGCAAATAATGTCCTTCAACGAGGCATTTGTCATGTGACTGAAGCTATCTTATTACTTCCAGTAACTATTTTAATTAACTGTTACAAAAGACTTTACCAAAAATAGAGTTGGTCTCAGCCACTTGAAAGAGGGATTAATGTGTCCATTACTTACGATTAGGCGTGGTCGGATGGTCGAGTTTAAATCAAACACGTTTAGTTAGAGTTTAAATGGACATTAATTCACTTTCTTTAATTTTTGTATTGAATAGTTGTTTTTTTTTTAAGTAATAAAGAATATTTAAATATATTTAATTAGATTGATAATTTCAATTCCATTTTGTTAAAACGTTAACACGATGAAAACTCAGCAACAACTGCCTCGTGTCTTTTCGTAATTTCATCATACAGGGTGATCCAAGTGCCTTGTTCTCCCATCGTTACGAGGTGATTCATATGTTAAATTTGGTTGATCAGCCTCTACTCAGTCATGACTTATATTATTATCATTTGCACACTGAAGAGCAGGTTTTTTTAGAACCTTCGGGAGTGTTTTTATGGTTTATCACCTGTTTCATTAACAGCCGAGGCTCTGGCGACCCCAAGTTCCTCATGGAACTAGGGGTGGGGCGATCGGGATGGCCTAGATGTTTTAATGTAATAACACTCCCCAAAGCCTTCGGGGAGCGTCTTTATCGTTAATACAACAACAACAACAACAGGTTTGTTAACAAAAAACAAGTAAGGAAGGCTAAGTTCGGGTGTAACCGAACATTACATACTCAGTTGAGAGCTATGGAGACAAAATAAGGAAAATCACCATGTAGGAAAATGAACCTCGGGTAACCCTGGAATGTGGTTGTATGACATGTGTATCAAATGGAAGGTATTAAAGAGTATTTTAAGAGAGAGTAGGCCATAGTTCTATGGATGGACGCCATTTAGGGATATCGCCATAAAGGTGGACCAGGGCTGACTCTAGAATGTGTTTGTACGATATGGGTATCAAATGAAAGGTGATAATGAGTATTTTAAAAGGGAATGGGCTTTAGTTCTATAGGTGAACGCCTTTTCGAGAAATCGCCATAAAGGTGGACCAGGGGTGACTCTAGAATATGTTTGTACGATATGGGTATCAAATGAAAGCTGTTAATGAATATTTTCAAAAGCAGTGATCCTTAGTTCCATAGGTGGACGCCGTTTCGAGATATCGCCATAAAGGTGGACCAGGGGTGTCTCTAGTTGTACGATATGGGAATCAAATGAAAGGTGTTACTGAGCATTTTAAGAGGGAGTGGGCATTAGGTCTATAGGTGCACGCCTTTTCGAAATGTCGCCATTAGGTTGGGCCAGGGGTGACTCTAGAATGTGTTTGTATGATATGGGTATCAAATGAAAGATGGTAATGAGTATTTTAAAAGGGAGTAATCCTTAGTTCTATAGGTGGACGCCTTTTCGAGATATCGCCATAAAGGGGGACCAATGGTGACTCTAGAATGTATGTACGATATGGGTATCAAACGAAAGGTGTTACTGAGCATTTTAAGAGGGAGTGGGCATTAGGTCTATAGGTGGACGCCTTTTCGAGATATCGCCATTAGGGTGGGAAAGGGGTGACTCTAGAATGTTTTTGTACGATATGGGTATCAAATGAAAGGTGGTAATGAGTATTTTAAAAGGGAGTAATCCTTAGTTCTATAGGTGGACGCCTTTTCGAGATATCGCCATAAACGTGGACCAAGGGTGACTCTAGAATCTTTGTACGATATGGATATCAAACGAAAGGTGTTACTGAGCATTTTAAGAGGGAGTGGGCATTAAGTCTATAGGTGGACGCCTTTTCGAGATATCGCCATTAGGGTGGGCCAGGGGTGACTCTAGAATGTTTGTACGATATGGGTATCAAACGAAAGGTGTTACTGAGCATTTTAAGAGGGAGTGGGCATTAGGTCTATAGGTGGACGCCTTTTCGAGATATCGCCATTAGGGTGGGCCAGGGTGACTCTAGAATGTGTTTGTACGATATGGGTATCAAATGAAAGGTGGTAATGAGTATTTTAAAAGGGAGTAATCCTTAGTTCTATAGGTGGACGCCTTTTCGAGATATCGCCATAAAGGTGGACCAAGGGTGACTCTACAATGTTTGTACGATATGGGTATCAAACGAAAGGTGTTACTGAGCATTTTAAGAGGGAGTGGGCATTAGGTCTATATGTGGACGCCTTTTCGAGATATCGCCATTAGGGTGGGCCAGGGGTGACTCTAGAATGTTTGTACGATATGGGTATCAAACGAAAGGTGTTACTGAGAATTTTAAGAGGGAGTGGGCATTAGGTCTATAGGTGGACGCCTTTTCGAGATATCGCCATTAGGGTGGGCCAGGGGTGACTCTAGAATGTTTGTACGATATGGGTATCAAACGAAAGATATTACTGAGCATTTTAAGAGGGAGTGGACATTAGGTATATAGGTGGTCGCCTTTTCGAGATATCGCCATTAGGGTGGGCCAGGGGTGACTCTAGAATGTTTGTACGATATGGGTATCAAACGAAAGGTGTTACTGAGCATTTTAAGAGGGAGTTGGCATTAGGTCTATAGGTGGACGCCTTTTCGAGATATCGCCATTAGGGTGGGCCAGGGTGATTCTAGAATGTGTTTGTACGATATGGATATCAAATTAAAAGTATTAATGAGGGTTTTAAAAGCGAGTGGCCCTTAGATGTATATGTGAAGGCGTTCTCGCGATATCGACCAAAATGTGGACCAGGTGATCCAGAAAATCATCTGTCGGGTACTGCTAATTTATTTATATATGCAATACCACTAACAGTATTCCTGCCAAGATTCCAAGGGCTGTTGATTTCGCCTTGTAGAACTTTTTCATTTTCTTCTACTTAATATGGTAGGTGTCACACCCATTTTACAAAGTTTTTTCCAAAGTTATATTTTGCGTCAATAAACCAATCCAGTTACCATGTTTCATCCCTTTTTTCGTAGTTGGTATAGAATTATGGCATTTTTTTCATTTTTCGTAATTTTCGATATCGATAAAGTGGGCGTGGTTATGGTCGGATTTCGGCCATTTTTTATACCAAGATAAAGTGAGTTCAGATAAGTACGTGGGCTAAGTTTAGTAAAGATATATCGGTTTTTGCTCAAGTTATTGTGTTAACGGCCGAGCGGAAGGACAGACAGTGGACTGTGTATAAAAACTGGGCGTGGCTTCCACCGATTTCGCCCATTTTCACAGAGAACAGTTACCGTCAGAGAATCTATGCTCCTACCAAATTTGAGAAGGATTGGTAAATTTTTGTTCGACTTATGGCATTAAAATTATTCTAGACAAACTAAATGAAAATGGGCGGAGCCACGCCCATTTTGAAATTTTCTTTTATTTTTGGATTTTGTTGCATCATATCATTACTGGAGTTGAATTTTGACTTAATTTACTTATATACAGTAAAGATATTAACTTTTTTGTTAAAATTTGAATTAAAAAAAAAAATTTTTTAAAAAGTGGGCGTGTTCTTCGTCCAATTTTGCTTATTTTTATTTAGCACATATGTAGTAATAGTAGTAACGTTCCTGCCAAATTTCATCATGATATCTTCAACGACTGCCAAATTACAGCTTGCAAAACTTTTAAATTACCTTCTTGTAAAAGTGGGCGGTGCCACGCCCATTGTCCAAAATCTTACTAGTTTTCTATTTTGCGTCATAACGTCAACCCATCTACCAAGTTTCATCGCTTTAACCGCCTTTGGCAATGAATTATCGCATTTTTTCGGTTTTTCGAAATTTTCGATATCGAAAAAGTGGGCGTGGTTATAGTCCGATATCGTTCATTTTAAATAGCGATCTGAGATGAGTGCTCAGGAACCTACATACCAAATTTCATCAAGATACCTCAAAATTTACTCAAATTATCGTGTTAACGGACGGACGGACGGATGGACGGACGGACATGGCTCAATCAAATTTTTTTTCGATCCTGATTATTTTGATATATGGAAGTCTATATCTATCTCGATTCCTTTATATATGTACAACCAACCGTTATCCAATCAAACTTAATATACTCTGTGAGCTCTGCTCAACTGAGTATAAAAAACCAAAAAATTATAAAATAATTTTAGTGGTAAAAACTTAAATATGCTGCAGTCTTTTTTAATTTGGTATGTTTAATTTACCGATTGGCAAAGCCTTGGCAAACTAGCATGCTATTAGATAAATGAACGATAATCTTCAATTATCTTCTCCGTTTAATAATGGTGAAACAAACCATGCACGTACTTCAACCTTCAAACTTTTCACTGATATATTCCATATTCAATTTTTAAGTTAAAGTGAGACGAAATAAATTTTTGTCAGTGCAAGTCTATTCCTCATTTTGATTTCTCAAAAAATAGCGACAACCAATCAGCGAGTAGAATGGCCGCTTGCACTTACACAAACCCAGTCGGACTTAGTAGCTTTCAAAATTAACGTATCGAACTGTTTTCTATTTTTGAACTAGAAAAGTTTACAAAATTTATTCATTATCATAAAGTTCACCTTCCTACTATTTGCAACCAAATACAATTTAAAAATAATCTATCTCTTCCTCGTGAGCTCACTTTCAACCTTCGATTCTGTTTAATATCCACCTAAAAAAATATGCTCAACGCCCATCGCTGTTACTTAGTTTTAGATCAATGTACGCATGTTTCAAAGATTTTACACTTATCAAATAGATAACCCATTTCTATGCCATTTTTCACCCTATTTATTTAAAAGAAAGTGAAATCAAAAATGGAAAATTAATCCGGTAAAAAGAGCACACTGAAGTCAATGACTTAGGAGCCAAATAAATGCCTTTATCAGCTTTTATCCTTTGATGTATGTCGTTCGTTTCTATTTTAGCGTTCGAATTTTTTTACTTCTTTATACAACTCTTTTACAAACATATTTTTGTCAATTCCATTTAGCTAAAATTTGAATAAGTAAACTGTGAATGCTGAATCATTGCATATAAGAAGGACAGAAATAAAAGAAAATTAAAATAAAACTAGAAGAAAGTCATTATAAGGAAATTGTACTTTTTGGCACTAAGCCAGGATAACAAGCTCGTATTTGGGTCAACCATATAATGGCTAACAAGCACATACACATATACATAAGTTTGTATCCTGTAGAACCGAAATTTCTGGTTTAGGACTAGAAATAGTAAATAGAACTTCATCAGTTTAAAAACCGAAAATCGAAATACAACATTTTGTGTTTTCTCATTGGTACGGTGAGAATATGATACGGTACATATTTGATTTTGATTATTTCCGAATTCTCATAAATTCGGTTAACCGTCTGATCGAGTGAGACCAACTTGCAGAATGGTCTCGTATATCATCACGAAAAACTAAGACAGAGGTGCACAACGACTGCAGATCTTCGAATACAAATGGATGTGCGTACAAGGAGAATTGTTAAGCAAGGAGATGTTTGCTGCATGAAGTGCAAGCGAATACTGGTTGACTGTTTGCTTTATTGAATCTCCATCGCTGTACTCATACGATATCTATGTTAACGCGGAATAGTTTTCTGAAGCTCTGAAAAGCTCTCGTGTGCACCAATAATCAAAGAAGTATTAGTAAAGCTCTTTAAAATTTTCGAATAATAAAATTATTTGACTTAAGATTTTTGTAAGCTTATTAAACAATATTACTATTCGAATAGTTGGTCTATTAAGATTATTCGAACAATCGCAACTCAACGATTATTCGGTTTTCAAAATCGAATTTCGATTTTATATGAAATGCTTATATACAAAAATTACGTATACGCCATTTAATTTCATCGATTAGTAGATATTAGAGTTATGTGATAAGTACTACATGTGTAATCGATTGCAACTACGAATACGTTTTCAGTAATCGCAGTTTCCAGTTTTTTAAAATTACGATTACTGTAACCGTAATCGTCTGATAATTGTAGTCCTTATCGCACTGCTCTAGTAGATATTATAATCTAGGAACAGTTAGTTTACCTCAGAATAGTGTGTGGCCTAGTAATATTTTCCAAAATTATTTATTCCGGTGAGAAAAACATAAGTAAGCATGGAAAACTTCCGGGAAAATCAGTATTTTGGGGAGAATATCAAAAAATGGTCGACTATTTTTGCTTTAAAATTTTGGGAACCTTAATGTGGTCATCGCAAATGTCTTTAGCTTTCTGAAAATAACCGAGCTGTAATTAGTGACAGTCGGCTGACACTAGAGATTCGAACGTCGATTTTTTGCGGCCTTGGCTAGAGGAATAGGTGACCAAAGTATTTTATGCAATTTCGGATCACGCCCTAGAAATTAGTCCACAGAATTCGGTTTTTACGAATAAATACTTGAGTGACAAGTAACTAAATATGTCCCGAGAAGTGGCAGTTTTAATCGTCAGTCAACGCTAGTTTCGTAATTACTTTTAAAGTCTTTTCGATATTTGTGGGATATGAGGAAGATTTTCGGGATTTTTCGCTTTCCAAACCATTCCGAAATTAGCATGAAGTGATCCTCAAATAACCCCGAGAGAACCATGAAATTTTCCCCAAGATCATCATAAAATTACCACAAATTGACCTAGATACGACTGCGGAAGAACCACGAAATAGTCCCCTAATGATCCCGAAGTAGCCCCAAAATGATCTTGAGGTGACCCCGAAATTGCCCCTAAAAACCATCTGAAATATCCCGCAGTATCATCAGGAAATGACAAAAAACTGACCTTGTAGTGACTGCGGAAAAATTAAGAATTCAACTTTTTGAGGTAATTTGGTAGTTCGTAACTTTTTCGCAGTTTCAAAGTTTCCCCACATGACACCAACCATCTCTTTAATTGTAATGTGGGACCAACGCCTCTAACACCCCTTTCATTATGGTCCACCCCTGTTGAAACAGCAAGTTTCCTTGGACTCCCGTTAGAGGATATTGATGACAATTTGTGATCGGTCGCGGCTGTTAGGTGGGGCGAAGCACTGCTACAACAACAACAACAACCTCAAAAAGTTACAAAATTATCTCGAAATAGTCCAGGAAGTAGTTTTCATGTGGACGCGAACTGATCCCGAAACAGTCCCTACATACATCACAATATGACAACGAAATATTTCCAAAAGCCTTCTGGGAGTAATCGCAACAATCCCGAAATGGCCACAGAAGGCAACGTTCTACCTATCCAACCGCTTTGTTACAAAAATAGTATCGTTCACAGTTATTATTTTGCTATATGCTGCGCTTTCAAATACGGCGTAGCTCGGTTGCTATAGCAGGTGAAAAGGTTACTATAGCAATAAAGCTACAGATCGTGTACTATTTTTATCGTTTTAAATTTTTTCTTCGCATGTTTTTTTTGACAGCTGTTGATTTGCTATTTAATATTGAAAGAATAAACTACGATTTTTGACGCTGCATAGTTGCCATGATGTAGAAAATGCATAGCCGTGTATATGCAATGCAATAATGCTAGACTATTTGCACAAAATCCTGAACTGCTTTATTGAGCTTTTGTACTGGAAGTTTACTTATGTATATTTTAAATTCGAATAACCGTTCAGCGATTATTCGAATAATCGACAATCGAATAGTCGGCGATGTACGATTTTTGATTTTAACCAATCGATTTCTAAAAATCGATATAATGAACCTTAGAATATTTCGATTAATGGAATACCAGGAGCTGTAAGTTTTAGCCTCAAATGCGCTAGAATCGCGTTAGGTCAAAACTAGAGATAGACACAATATGCGATGGTTTACTGACATATGATTGTATGAATGCAACGGTTATATGTTTTTGTATTGATTCCAACTGGAATGAAATTGCTTGTAACAAGTAAAAGACACAGATGCTGAGATTTGAATCTGGGAAAAGCTGAGAACTAAGCGCAATAAAATTGCCTGACAACGCTTGTAAAACATGCAATAGAGCATAAGATATGAGGCTGGTATGAACAAGAATTTAAACATTGCCACATACAAATAAGCAAATATAATGCATAATAAATGAGTTTGTGTAAAAGTGTGGTTTTCATTTTTGCGTCTAAAGTGTTGAAAATACAAATACAATTTGTTTTGATTGCAATAGTTGGAAAAGCAGAGACAAGAAATGTATGCAGCCGTCTTTCTTTCACCAACCACAAACTATTTACTTGACGCCTAAAGCCTTCGTCAGGCATCACAGATCTTTATACACCACATCCAGATGTGGTCATTCGCTTCAGGGCGATTATTTCGTTGCGGACGACGATTTCATTTCGATTGCCTTGCCTTAATGAACAGACATATGTATGCATGTAACTAAATTTAAAAGTATACCTATCCGTACTATCGAACATAATGTTGAACTACAAAAAGATTTGACATGGAAAGGTGATCCCTTCTTCTAAATAAAACCGAATTGCCTTTATTTGATTCTCCGCAACTTTTGACATATAGTATTAACTAGAGTCTACGTCCCATAGTTGGTTTATTGTGGAGCCTCGAGCTAACTGTCAGTAAGGTAGAACTGGTTTGCCAAAAAAAGTCTTTCTTAAACTGAATGTGTTTGTAGTCTTAAGTTATAAGTGAATCTTCGAAAAGTCTAAGAGGAAATACTCGTATAGTAATCAATATTTATGCTGTTCAATGCTACCATAGCTTACAGCTCCACAGGGCACCCTTGATACTATCGATGCTCCTACTCGATACCATACCTCCAGATACGACGTCTTTTACATATAATTTTCCTTCATTATTTGATACTTTAGAAAACGTATAAAAAAATGAATCGGCCTTCATAAGTCGAATACTCAAAGAAAGTTGAGAAAGCGTATGCCAGGGGTTGATGTTCTTTCTCCTCTGCTTTGGATCGTGGATATTTTTGCCAACTTCAGGTCTTTGAACGTAGGGAGCAGCCAAGTGGTGGCTTACGCTGTTGATATGACAACTCTTGCCAAGGGGAATCTTATGAATATAAAATAATTATGAATACAATTAGGGCCAGAAACAAGAGGTTGTGTATCCTTTAACGCCTTTCCAGGGTTTGCAACCGCAATTTATAGCTTCTCAAACCCAATAGTCAATCTCACACACCATTGGCGAAACCTCTTTGCTTCCAGACGAGCTTCCGGTGACCACAAGCTCCTCACGTAAGGAGGGGGTGAGAAGACAAAGAGGGATCATGCCGGCTCGTTCCCGAGATGCCCGTGTTAGCAAGCCTGTGTTTTAATGGTGCTATTTTCCGGGAAATAACGGATCACCAAAATAACCATCAACGTCGATGAAATTACCCAAAATCTTGAAGGGGTATCCTTTTCGCTACAAGAAGAAAAAGAAAAAGAATACACTGAGAAAATTTTCACAGATTTACGTGGGTGTCGTGACAAGGTAGTCAAAGTCATGCGGATAAACTATTAACTCTAGCAAAACGTAGCCCGTTCTGTTTATGGGGATAAACACCATTCCTGAATTTATATAATCCTCTATTGGGTGAGTAGTGCTGGTTCTATCTGGCAGGGTTAAGTGCCATGGGATTATTAGTGACAATAAGCTGTCATTGCAGCCTACTTAGGAAGTCAGGGTGAGCGGAAATTATATATGCCTCTCAATTATTCGAAATTATCAGCAGCCAAATTAGCGGAGCTTGTTTTTGTCTCATCAAAAATATTTTCTGTGTATTGAGTTTAAATTTTTTGTTTAGATCAACCGTAATTTGACCAATCGGAAAATTCGCGAAAATTTACGATTTTACATGCAATGCTCAATGTACAAAATGTTATAGTACACGGCGTATACTTTACTGAAGATAAATTTCGTTTTGGTGAATGTATGTATCTTTCTCAGTTTGTAACTCGTGTAACTAAATATATCTAAATTAAACCTGTTTTTTGACGCCCACTATGGAATGCAGAGTAAAATGCTAGCGTACCATGCCTAAACACCAAAGTTTATATTCTGTGACATGTTACATTAAACATGAAAACAATTTTTTAAAAAGGGTATCTTTTGGCAAGGTACGATCAACTATTATGAAAAAGTGTGGTATGTCACAGCGTAACATTGGAGGAAAATCTCGTTTTTCAACTTATATTAAAATGTAATAAAAACTGGTTAATGGTTGGTATAAACTGTTTATGTTGGTTTCAAACAAATATTTAGATATACATCGGCGGTTTATTTTCCAGTCTGTCGCGCTGTCATTTCAAAAAAACTCATTATCTCGGCGAAGAGTTCCTCGCCGAAAATAATGAAGCTAATAAAATCAACAAATAAGTTTGTTCTTCTTGAATTAACAATTATTTAGTAAAAATGATCGCATTATGGTTCATTCAACGGAATTTTTGGTCAAGAGGACAAACTTGTATGGTCATTTCAATATAAGTCAAACTGATCTCAAGCTAACAATAATCCTTACAAATGGCAGATTTTTAATAAATCTTACTGATTTTTTTGTTAAAAAAGAAATCTCTAAGGGAGTTCAGGATTTTGTGCAAATGATCTGGCATCATTGCATTGCAAACTTGTGTAGCATATTTTTTACGATATGTAGCTTTTCACTTGCTATAGCAACGTTTCCAACAGCAAATACACAAAATTCTGAGCTCCCCTTCTATAATATCAATATTTACTGTTGTATTTTAAAAGGTTCCAGTAGTATTTAAAAAAAATTCAAAATCAAAAACTTTGGAAAAAATTGTTATTTGTGTTTTTTTAGCCAAGCTGTGTTAATGAATTTTGTGTTTTTTTTTTTTTTTTTATTTGACTGTTAAACGAAGACTGTTAATTTGGAATCATCAACTTGTGCAAAGTTGTTTCAACAGCTTTATGCGACATATACAAATTGACAAGAATATCGGTTGGATTCACCCGTAAGTCCTAATTCAAATTGAACAAGTAGTATAGGTCTTAGAAAGCTTCTATGTAGTATTTGCCAAGAGGACGGAGTTATTTTATACCATAGGCCCTGATTTTTGATAGGGGTTTTCAATTTGGACGTTGAGCAAATTTCTGGTAACACTATGAATAAATTCGGTTTATGTGAGGTCCTCACCACCAACCTAACCTAACCTACTTCAGATTTGGTTGCAGAACTATGTGTCTTGGAATTCTATGTCTGATACTTTAAAATCAATATCTACACATACTGTATAACGTACGTATATATTTGCGAAAAAATTAACATGCAAAACTAACCAATCGTACATATTGTGTAGTTGCTTTAACTTAACCTTGCATAAAAAAAGATCATTCTTACAACTGTTACAAGAACAATTACTAGAAAGCATATCTTTTTTGGGGGTATTAATATTCCTCATTGTCTTTTTGTCTATGAAATATTGAACCATTGAGCTGAACAACCATAAAATGACAATTTGTCAGCAATAAAAATGTAAACAAAACTAGACTATGGGCAGTCTGTCACAGAGCACGAACACCTAAACATTGTTCACATTTACATATGTACATACATGTGTAAATAGATGTAGATGTGGTCACTACAACTTTATATTGCTGGCAGTAGGAATGTTGAATGGTGTTTTAAGGCGAGTTGCTTAAAAGTGGAAAACTATTCAGCACTCAAATAAAGTATTGTAATAAATTTAGAGTTGTAGATGTGAGAAAAGAGAAACTAGCAAAACATTGAATGGAGGTTTTCGCTTTAAAGGATGTCTATAAAAATTTACATATGTGTTAGTGTTTGGAAATATATCGCCGGCTTAGAATGCAAACCTGCTAAGTACCAAATTTTCCGAAAAGAAAAGTTGGATAGAGCAGAAGAAGCTAATGCATCAATCAGTTACTGTTACACACGAATATTGGCCACAAACAAATTAAATCAAATTTATGATGACCTTACTTCTTTGCTTAAGGCTTGGTTTCCTCGAAAGCGGTGCCGCTATATAGCGGACGTTATAAAGAATTGGAGTACACTGTAAGGTAAAAGTAACGATGTGGAAACTAAGAAGACGGTTAAGTTCATCGTATCGTAATTTGGCGGCAGGACAATAAATGTTAGAAAAACTTTGGCACTCCCAAAATTAACTAGGAAGGATGTCTAAGTTCGGCTGTAACCGAACATTATATACTCGGGGTGAGTTTCAATTGCACAGCTCATTTCAGATAAATTACTTTTTTAATCCTACAGAGGCATATTTTAAACATAAGCTATTACCAAAAAAGTATGTGCGTGCAAGTTCGGGTGTACCCGGAGTTGAATTTACGCTGCCGTTTATTTTACATATTTATTTGCACATCTGCATTTTAAGGAAACATACCTAAAACTTGAAGCTTTCCATATGTTTCAATACTATGAACTTCGGCAACATAACGGTTGATCGTAATGGCATAAACAAATCGAGATAAATATAGACTTCCATAAATTTAAGTGCACAGGATGAAAAAAGGAATCGATTTAGCCATGTCCGTTAGTCAGACTGTAAACACGATAACTTGAGCAAATACTGAGATGTCTTATTTGGTTTATGGGTCTCTTGGCACTCATCTCCCATCGCTATCAAAATGAACGAAATCGAATGATATCTGCGCCCACTTTTTATATATATAACATTTTGGAAAACAAAAAAGAAAACTGAGTATTTAGCAACCAATACGTCTATAATGTTTAAATTTTATCTGAGCCATTTTACAAGAAATATTTCTTGATATAAGCCTAAGACGTGTATCGAATTTTGTTGCGAGGAATTTATTTTGTTTGAGGCTCTAAAAATGTTGTTTAATGCTTGATCCCCCATTTAAACATAAAAAAAATTCCTCTTTTCATAGAACTTATTTAGTAAAATATCATTGATACAAAACTATTCTTCGCTAAGATGTAGCTTATTATTCTGGTCTACGATCCTTTTAAAATTTTTTTTATATATAAAAGTGAGACAGGTCCTTAATCGATGCCTTCCATTTTTCCTAGAAATTATTTGCCTTATATAGAAAGTATGTATTCCCAATTTTATTACGACATGTTAACTTTCCTTCGAGTTATGGCTCCCGAAACATAGAAAATAACTTAGTCAAAACAGGGGCAGTGCCACGCCCATTTTCAAAATTTCAATATTTTCTAACTTTCTCCTATAATTCAATTTGTAAAGTAAAATATAATTTATATTAAGTGCATGCCCGACGATTGGAATCTAAGTGTTCTTTGCACAGTCCACAAGAAGGGGGATACTGCAAACTGTACCAACTATCACGAAATCAGTCTTCTTAATATCGCATATAAAGTTCTGTCAAGAGTATTGTGCGAAAGATTGAAACCCACCGGGAATCAACTGATTGGACCTTATCAGTGCGGCTTCAGATCTGGTACATCTACCATCGACCAGATTTTCACATTGCGCCAAATCTTGGAAAAAACAAGCGAAAAAAGAATGGACACACATCACCTCTTCGCCGATTTTAAAGCCGCTTTCGACAGCACGAAAAGGAGCTGCTTATATGCCGCTATGTCTGAATTTGGTTTCCCCGCAAAACCTATACGGCTGTGCAAAATGACGTTGAGCAACACCATCGGCTCAGTTAGAAATGGGAAGGACCTCTCCGAGCCGTTCGAAACTAAACGAGGTTTCAGACAGGATGACCTCCTATAATGAGATTTCTTTAATTTGATGCTGGAGAAAATTATACTAGCTGCAGAACTTAACCGCTCTGGAATAATATTCTGTAAAAGCGTGCAATTACTGGCGTATGCTGATGACATTTATATCATCCGCCTAACACCCGCACCGTTAGTTCTGCTTACGGTAAATATGGGTTTTATGATAAATGAGGACAAAACGAAGTACCTGCTGTCATCGAGCAAAGAGTCAGCGCATATGCACCTTGGCAACCACGCTACTATTGGCAGCTATAATTTCGAAATAGCAAAAGACTTCGTTTATTTGGGAACCAGCATCAACACTAGGAACAACATCAGCTCTGAAATCCAGCGAATAATTACTCTTGCTAATAAATGCTACTTTGGACTAGGTAGGCAATTTAAAAGTAGAGTCCTCTCTCGGCAAACGAAAATCATACTCTACAAGTCACTTATCGTACCCGTCCTGCTATATGACGCAGAAGCATGGACCATGACAGCAGCAGATGAAGCGGCTCTGGGAGTGTTCGAGAGAAAAGTTCTTCGAAAGATTTATGGGCCTCTACGCATGGGCGGATACCGAATAAAATTTAACGATGAGCCGTACGAGCTATACGCAGACATCAACATAGTCCAACGAATTAAAACGCAGCGGCTGCGCTGGCTAAGCCATGTTATGCGATTGAAAGGTGACACTCCGGCCAAGAAAGTGTTTCTATCGGAACCCGCCTATGGAAGCAGGGGTAGAGGGCGGCCCCCACTCCGTTGAAAGGACCAGGTGGAAAACGATTTAAACTCCCTTGGTGTGACCAAATGGCGCCGGTTGGCAGACAGAAGGAGTGACTGGCGCGCCTTGTTGGACGGTCATAACCGCTTAAACGGTTAAGCGCCAATTAAGTAAGTAACTAATAGCTTACTACATTTATTTACCACCCTTTTAAAATTGTTTAAATAAATATGGGCATGGTCCTTAACCGATCTCTTCCATTTTTTCTAGAAATATTTCCTGCTATAATGATCCGTTAATTTTTCTTCGAGTTATGGCTCCAGCAACCTAGAAAATTGCTTACTCGTATAAGAAGCGGTGCCACGCCCATTTTCAAAAATTTGAATTTTCTCCCATTTTTATACTCAGTTGAGCACAGCTCACAGAGTATATTAACTTTGATTGGATAACGGTTGGTTGTACAGGTATAAAGGAATCGAGATAGATATAGACTTCCATATATCAAAATCATCAGTATCAAAAAAAAATTCGATTGAGCCATGTCCGTCCGTCCGTCCGTCTGTCCGTTAACACGATAACTTGGGTAAATTTTGAGGTATCTTGATGGAATTTGGTATGTAGGTTCCTGGACACTCGTCTCAGATCGCTATTTAAAATGAACGATATCGGACAATAACCACGCCCACTTTTTCGATATCGAAAATTTCGAAAAATCGAAAAAGTGCGATAATTCATTACCAAATACGGATTAAGTGATGAAACTTGGTAGGTGAGTTGAACTTATGACGCATAATAGAAAACTAGTAAAAAATTTGGAGAATGGGTGCGGCACCGCCCACTTTTAAAAGAAGGTAATTTAGAAGTTTTGCAAGCTGTAATTTGGCAGTCGTTATAGATATCATGATGAAATTTGGCAGGAACGTTACTCCTATTACTATATGTCTGCTTAATAAAAATTAGCAAAAGCGCAGAACGACCACGCCCCCTTTTTAAAAAAAATTGTTTTTTAATTCAAATTTTAAAAGAAAAGTTAATATTTTTACAGTATATAAGTAAATTATGTCAACATTCAACTCCAGTAATGATATGCTGCAACAAAATACAAAAATAAAAGAAAATTTCAAAATGGGCGTGGCTCCGCCCTTTTTCATTTAATTTGTCTAGGATACTTTTAATGCCATAAGTCGAACAAACATTTACCAATCCTTATGAAGTTTGGTAGAGGCTTAGATTCTAGGACGTTAACTGTTTTCTGGGAAAAAGGGCGAAATCGGTTGAAGCCACGCCCAGTTTTTATGCACAGTCACCGTCTGTCCTTCCGCTCGGCCGATAACACGATAACTTGAGCAAAAATCGATGTATCTTTACTAAACTCAGTTCACGTACTTATCTGAACTCACTTTGTATTGGTGTAAAAAATGGCCGAAATCCGTCATAGCAACGCCCACTTTTTCGATATCGAAAATTACGAAAAATGAAAAAATGCCATAATTATATACCAAATACGAAAAAAGGGATGAAACATGGTAATTGTATTCGTCTACTGACGCAAAATATAACTTTAGAAAAAAAATTGGTAAAATGGGTGTGACACCTACCATATTAAGTAGAAGAAAATAAAAAAGTTTGCAGGGCGAAATCAAAAGCCCTTGGAATCTTGGAAGGAATACTGTTCGTGGTATTACATATATAAATAAATTAGCGGTACACGACAGATGATGTTTTGGATCACCCTGGTCCACATTTTGGTCGATATCTCGAAAACGCCTACACATATACAACTAAGGGCCACTCACTTTTAAAACCCTCATTAATACCTTTAATTTGATACCCATATCGTACAAACACATTCTAGAGTCACCCCTGGTCCACGTTTATGGCGATATCTCGAGAAGGCATCCACATATAGAACTAAGGCCCACTCCTTTTTAAAATACTCATTAACACCTTTCATTTGATACCCATATCGTACAAAAAAATTCTAGAGTCACCCATGGCCCTCCTTTATGGCGATATCTCGAAAAGGCATCCACCTATAGAACTAAGGCCCACTCGCTTTTAAAGTACTCATTAACACCTTTCATTTGATACCCATATCGTACAAACAAATTCTAGAGTCACCCCTGGTCCACCTTTATGGCGATATCTCGAAAAGGCGTCCACCTATAGAACTAAAGCCCACGCCCTTTTAAAATACTCATTAACAACTTTCATTTGATACCCATATTGTACAAACGCATTCTAGAGTAACCCCTGGTCCACGTTTATGGCGATATCCCGAAAAGGCGTCCACCCATAGAACTAAGGCCCACTCCCTTTTAAAACACTTATTAACACTTTTCGTTTGATACCCATATTGTACAAACGCATTCTAGAGTCAACCCTGGTCCACTTTTATAACGATATTCCAAAAAGGCGTCCACCTATAGAACCAAGGCCCACTCCGTTTTACAATACTCATTAACACCTTCCATTTGATACCCATATAGTACCAACAAATTCTAGAGTCACCCCTGGTCCACCTTTACCTTACTTATGCATTTATTCTCAATAAAATTTTTCAACAAACCAAAATATATTTGAAGTGAAATGTTTTGGTACTCAGTAATATTTTTTCCAGTGCAAGGCATTCGATATTTCTGTTGCGAAATAACCAGCCATAATTAATGCAGCTCAAATTTGAAGAACATAAAAAAGAAATAAAATTCAGCCAACAACAGCAATAAATATTTGGTGCTACCGATTTACAAATCTACCGATCCCAACCTTCTAAACAATCTTTGATGAAATATGTATGTATTTAACTACAAAGCACACAAAATTAAGGTAGCAAACATTAAAAGCAAGCAACGATACGTAATTCGGCAACAGCCGGCGGGCAACAACAAACAACAATTTGAACTGACAAATAAATAAACGCTAATTTTCTGTTTATAAAATGTCATTTATTAACAGCACTGCTATGGTAGTAGATCTTCACAATTTAATGTGTTAGCGTAATTCACTTATAACGTGTTAAAGTAAGAAATTGACCATCGCTCTTACTAAGCCGCTTTAATACTCTCAGTTGCCTCGTTCTTTAATTTCTTCCATGGTCCAAAGCCTTTTCGATTTGTTGTTTATTGACTTATCTCATCTTCTTCGTCCCACATTCGCTGTGGTCTTCTTTGAATATGTGTTAATAATGTTTCCTAAGCTCTTTGTTACTGTGTTTAAGTGTGAGTAATGTCTCTACGTTCTTAACTGCTATTTTCTTATGTGCGTAGTAGGGTGTTGAATTATTTATTAGACTTTTTTCAAAAACCGGTTTTCCGATTACTCGAAAGATGTTAATTAGAAAAAAAAAATGGTTTTAAGTTAAATATAAATAAAAACCTATCGACATGCTCCCATATTGTCGACTCTGGTGGTAGTATGTGTTTTAATTGCAACTATGCCAATACCACTCGTGATTTTCTCAACGATTTTTCAAAACAGCGTGCGAATATTTCCCCTATAGATTCTTTTTTACCCAGAAACTTTGCAGTCGGACCGGTGGAGATATTTACTGAAGTGGCTGGTGCGCATTCGATGTCTTTCTACTGAGCATCATCTTTTCCTATATCAATTTTGTGAACACAATTTATATGGTTGAGCAGCGTTGAAGTTGAGGAACCTTTGCAGATTAAAAGTTTGTGGCAATTCAAGCATTTGGCGTTCTCCTTTTTTCTCCTAAAACATCACCACACTCTTGAAGATATCTGTTAAAAATTATTATTGTAACGAATTTATTTGCAAATCCTCTTATTTGTCCTTCTGCTAAGTTCGAATCACTAAACTGTTAAATAAATAACTCCAATATTGAATAATGGAAAAATGGCCTTTATTAAAGTACTTCACGACAACACTTATACTTTGCAACTAGCTTGCTTAACAACCAAACTGATTGATAGCTCAAATGAAATTCTACTATTGCCCGGCAGATTGCGTGCTTAATCAATAACTGCTTGATAGCTGAAATCAAACTGAATTCCAGCGCCTCTACATTTGCTGCCTTTTATACTTTCTGATTTCAACGTTCGCATCTTCTAGGCGCTTCCATTTCCAGAATCTACTAGTTGCCATCAGCTCTCAAATTTCTCAGCTGTAACTACAATTGCACGATTTTATAGCTTCTCTCATTGCATACTTTCTGGAGTATCTCAGATATATACATGTGTTTGTGCATTGATTCTCCGCTGCTCGTATACGTGCATGGTGCATATGTGTAGACGCAATTATTGTTTCGTTTATGTAGATACATAATGATTGATGTATGGGTGTGCATGATATCACTGTTTAGCATCGGCTTAGAGATAGCAGCACCCCTTAGTTCTGCTAATATTCGTAACATTATTATCTATTACAAATGTTAAAAACAGCTCTTCTTGGTGCTACCATAGAAACACACAAGCTCATACATATGTGTATTGTGGTTGCCGCTTCAATAAAAACAACATGATAATACAATTACCCCGTGTTCCAATGGACAGTGATCCAGATTTCTAAAAAAAATTTAACATGTTACCGTATTTCGATAAGCTTTCACAGGACTATAACCTTCTAAAAACCGGCTCGAATAAACCGTGTCGATCACCCTAGTGCGTAGCTATTTGTTGTCTCATCTGCTAACAATGCCGTTGTGGTTGTGCAGCGCTTATTTACAAGCTGCGTAGCGACGTAGCAAAACTTACCAATCTTTATACATAAAAATCACGTTTCACATTGTTTGTCCGCGATGGACTCCTAAACTACTGAACCGATTTTGAATTTGTTTTACACCCCATGTGTAGTTTGATCTAACTTGAAATATAGGATAGGTTATTACTACTACTACTACTACTATAGGATAGGTTATATCTCATCTTTATATATAAAAATCACGTGTCGCGTTGTTGGGCCGCGATGAACTCTAAACTACTGAACCGAAAAACAAAAATCTATACATATAAAAAGAAAGTCTAAAATGTGTGTTGGTCGCCGGTGGTTGAAGAAATGCGTCGGTCGATTTTGTTCAAACTTTCACAAAAGTTGCGTATACCTCAGGCGGTGGTTATTACATAGGTTTGGTTGCGATCGACGTACATCTCGAGATATAGGCCGAAACGTGGACCCGGCTACCCCTATAATGTGTGGGTAATATGGATATCAAATGAAAGCTGTTGCTGAAAGCTCTAAAGTAATTTTCATTGTGATATTCGATTTAGTCGCATCAACCTGGAAAACTGATAAATATGCATGCGAAGCCGAAATAAAGGCATGAATTAATAATACCCACATACCGATTTACATACGTCCTATTCGATTTGACTGAAATTTGATATATAAATTTGCCTATATTAGTATTTACGATCCTTTTTTCCGGGAAGTAGACCAGAGACGGACTGGGACTGAGACTGTGACTGGGACTGGAACCAAATAGGTACCGCCCTCTGGGGCAGGCAATAAGGGATGAAGAAGAACTTGAGAGAAGAGAGAAGGAGGTGGAGACTGAGAAAGTGATACAATGAGACGAAGACGGAGATAGATGGAGCGGAAAAGACGGAGGGATGAGTGAATGAAAGGACTAGGAAAAAGTGAAGAGGAGGAAGGGCAGAGTTTGATAGAAGAAGCTTATTAAAATGTATGCAGATAGGCCAAATTTAGGGCAGAACAACGTCTGCCGGGTCTGCTACTATCAGTATAAAAAGGAGATTGATCGGTACACCCTTTTCTGCAAATCAAATTTAACTTATATTAAGCCTGAGGTGCTGACCTCATTAAGGAAGCTGCACCCGAGACCACAACCGAAGGCGAATGAATAACAGTATCATAATTAAAAAACAACAATGCTACGTGCCTTGATGGATTGTCTGCGGAGCAAATTAAAAAATAGTGACAAGGATTTGGTAAAGCGCTCTATAGCGAAAGCTTGAGGAATTGTTTCTATGTTGTTGAGTGTCAAAAAACCATACGCGTTCAAAAGGCTTACCGTTTGAATGGGAATAATCGGACGTAAAAAGCAGCTGTTCCATTTTCTAAACAAAGGAGTTGATGGAGAAGAAACTGTAACTACAATGATGCCAACTTAAAAAAAAAACGTGGTTTTATACATAATTCCAAAATTAGGTTTTCTTAGTTTTTTGTTCACAGTTTCTTAAAACCATCTACTTATAATCGATGTACAGTTTGATCATTTTACGACTTACATCCCTAATATTTTAACACAACTGATAGTGCCATTCCACTAGCACACACATCAAAACAAAAGGGTTGTTTATAATGAAAGCACTTTCAGTTGCTGGCAATCGTGTTCTCATTACGTGTTATTTGCCTGGTAAAGGTGGTGGATGAGCGGGTAATGGAGATCGAAACCAACAACGGCGCAGACATGTGCCGCCACTAGGCGGTTTTATTGTGCCAAATTAATGATTGTCCGCGTAGAGTGTGAAAAAGTACAAAAACGAATGGTAACGATGCAAACAAACGGTGAACGAACGCGACTCTGAAACCCCAAATTTCAGGCAAGCACCGATTCTGATTACGGGTAATTTTCGGATACAACTGTTGTTCGCAATGCGGTTAATGGAGCGGGTGTGAGCGAAGAGATTGACGTGCCTTTATTCAACCACTCAGTCATATGTGAACTCGTTGCATATCGCGTTTTTTTGCTTCATTTGCCCCTCCACATTTTTGTTCATTATTAAATTTTTCCTTTATATTGCTAAGTTCGTTGGAGATTTCTAGCGAACAAAGTGGTAGCGATAAACAAATATTTTGAATGAATAAAGTTATATTTACTTGAATGCGAAAAATTGGCAAAACCAGAATACAATTGCTTTGAATTTTTTCTTGTTGTCAGTTCTTTGTTCTTGTTCTTTGTTTTCTTCACACTTTTTTTTTTGCAAAAAATTTGTCCAAAGCGAAAAAATAGCATTTTCTAATTTTGTTATAGCCAGCTGTGCAAGTCTCATAGTATAAAATAGTATATTAATTTTGGTCCGATTATGCAAAATTGTAAGTCCTTAAAGGAGAAGAGATATACCCACCAATTAACTTGTCCCTCATTTTTTAAATATCGACGAAGTTTGGTGAGCGAATCAACCGGATCGGACTACTATTGTATATATCTTCAATACAACCGATATGTTGGTTATACGCCTCGTAACCATTAAACCAATCAAATATGCATACATTTTTAAAAAATATATGTAGTTAGACGCCTAAGATCTTCGAGTGACTTACAGTTGACATCGTAACGCCATCGACGGTAATGTCCAATATTTGCGTCATCTGTTCCTTCCTGATCACCCGAGGTAGAAAAATAGTAGAATAAGTAGATAAGTATTTATTGTGGAAGCTAATTCGTCTAATGAAGACTCAGGGCTAGTTGCCACTATCGTGCAGTCGTCGACATAGTAAATGTTGGGTGCTCATTTTGGTGGTAAAGGGAGCTGGGATATGTATAAATTAAACACAGAGGATAGATAGGGGATAGAGCACTGCCCTTCACCACTCTCTGTCTAATTCTCCTAGGTTTGGAGGTTTCGTTCTTTAATGGAACCGAGGCTTGCCGATCGCTCAGATAATTTGCGGTCCATCTTTGCAGACAAGGAGGAAGGGGTGAACCTTCTGTTGGTGGTTGGCTATGTCAAAAGCTTTCCAAATCAAGTACCACGAGATCTGTCCTATGCTAGAATTTTGGATCGTTTAGTTCACTATTCAGCTGGGTGTTTATGACACTTACCGCGGTCGTAATGATACGTTTTTTGCGGAAGCCGCTCTGATGGCTGTCTAGCCTAATACTTGCGTTTAATTATCTGGGTTTCGAGGCTTTGGTGGTGAGATTATTTCTGCCATTGTTCATTATTCTGGAAGGACAAAGGCTAAAACGGAAAGTAAAAAACATACATTAGGTCGCTGATGCTCTTATGGCCAAAGTTACTTGGGATCGGTATAGCTTTTCCTATTGATTAAGGAGGCTTGGCCTTTTTGATGATTTCTTTAAACTGCAGAAGTAACGGTGAGGTGTTATGTGTTCATCTTCGTGTTTATGTACCAGTTGATTTATACGACATCTAGCCTTCTTAACTGAAGTATGGATTGCAAGTTGCTGTCAGAATGCGCTAGCGCATTTCATCGAGTCCGATAGACAAAATTAGTGTCAATTAACTATTCAAATAATATTAACAGCCCAACAAAAATCTAGCCAATGAACTAGATTGTTTGCTGACTACTTTGGATTTTGCTGCAGGTCGTTACGAGTCAGCCTTATACTGTTTTCACACAGACGGATTATTGAATAATAAAGGCAGTTTTTTACATTAAGACGCTTATTGAGCTCAATCTTCCCTACAAAATTCGAATCTATAATTATTTCATTAGTAGCTAATCGAATGCCTAATGAAGTCAAAAGCACAATGCAACTCTGTTGTCAGCGTTCCGCTTCTTAGTTTTTGGTGTGTTCAGTGCTTAAAAATGTCATTGTCTGCATGGCGGAACGATACAAGGTGGCCGCATCGAACAGCTGATTATAACCTTTTTTATTTGATTTGATACATCAACTACCGGCGCAGTACGATTTTGACATTTGTCGAATTTACAAGTACATGGAATTTTTTTTATATTTGTAGATATGTCTCCATGCTGCCACCTTGTATCGTTCCGCTATGATTGTCTGTCATACAGCATTGTCATTTTATTCGCTTGACATTTCATCCTTCATACTAATCGAGCAGTTACTTCTGTGTGAAAGCAAAAATTTACGATTTCGTTAGAAGGTGAAATGAGATCATTAAGTTTATGTGTGAAAACAGTATTATTCCCTTATATAGTCCTGGTTGAGTTAACTTCTAGTAACTTTTTAACAAGAAATTGATTGCTTGTCCCTAACTAACGGGATGATTGAGCACTTTCCTGTGGTTTTAATCCGTGAACGCCGGCATTTGGTTAAACATTAAATACAATCTCTGATTAAAGGGCATTGTTTGGGTTACTGATTTACATAAGACTATTTGAGCTCGTTTTCGGCAACTTTGAATTAACATGTCTCGGATCGAATGTAATAATACTTCGTAGGTATTATTTTAATCATAAACCAGTTTTACAATTTTTTTGGCCAGCATCTTTCAAGTCGCTGGGTATTCAAGTTTCTTTTTCTCCTTGCTGCACTAATTTGCTAAATTTACAATTGCACTTGATCTCGCAATTTTTCTATCGTTTTTTTTTTTTTTTACTCTCTTCATTTTCATTGTTATTGCCTTTTCTGCTTGACGAATTCGCAATTACATTTTTATGTCATGCGATTTAATTCACCTTTTCCACCCGTTCCACAATCACTATAGTGATTTTCTGTAGAACTCATCACTTTGGCTTCTTTTCAATTACCTTTACCGCGTCGGAGACTTACTGTCTTTGCTCTGCTTTTGGTGAAAATTGGTTTGGTAACTTCGGTTTGTTGTATTTGTAGTCGTATAGTCAGTCCGTCAGTCAGTTGAGCCCAGCGTAATATTTGTTGGTATTGCTTTTCTGTATATTCATTTTATTCTCTGACATGTTGTTTACTTTTCTGGCATAGCTTTTTATTCACATTGTGGGTATTAAGATTGGTAATGCTCTTGTGGTTTTTGTTGCATGCAATGCATCTTCAGTGAAAGCGTTTGATCAAATTGCGGTGCTTTGTAAACTGTTATTGCAACAATATTTTTTTTTGTTCGCGGTAGGCATTATTGTTCCCTTCATCAACTATTTGTCAGTATCTTATTTAGCGCGTTAGTTGCCTTATTGTTCTTTCAATCATCAGAAGAGTTGTTCAACACAATACAATTCGTTATACTGGCATATAATTTGTAAGAGCTTCATCTTCATGGTCAACCCGACCTTTTTTCGTAGTCATCTTCTCCCATCGTTCACCGCATTCAACGTCATATTTCTATTGTTCCATTATATGCATTGCTGTATGCACATATGTATATACAAATGTATGTATCATACACTTTGTTGGGCATACTTATAACAGCTGAAGGTATTAATAAATAAATTTAGTTTGTCGCATTATACTAGGTTCAAACACACACCAAATTGGCAATTTATACTATTTGGGCAATTTATTACGCAATTTGTCATATAATAAATTGTAATAATAAATTGCCAATTTAAAAAAAATTGCGTAATAAATTGTTTCAAACTGCAAATGCAACATTGTAAAGTGTGTTTATTGAGTATATTTTAACGTCAGTTACGCATGGCTGAACTATGTGGTTGGCTCCTCTCATCAGCTGATTTTATGTCTTTCATTTCACTGGAGTAGGGATTGTCAAAAGAAGATGGCAAACTCAAAATGAAACCAAAACATTGAACACATTTTCTTCCAACACACAAAAATTTCAAAGTTTTATGTTTTCATTCCATTTCATTCGCCTAATAATGTGCGTGTTCATTTTGACAGTCTAAACAAAGGTATGTTCTTGCTGTAGAGATGAGCCAACCAGCTATCAAATTACTATTGTGTAAGCTAAATAGAGTTGTATGAACAGCACTCAATTCAAATCGAAATTTCCTCAATTTATTTTTCTGTTTGAACATAGTATTAGGCCATTAGTCATTAGTTTGTAAAACAATAAATTTACCAGTTATGTACTAAGCATACATATACATATATTCTCATATGCGAAAAGGTATGAACTTGAATTCTGAAAGTCAAAAATAAAGTTATCAGTCTACTTTAGCACATCATAATTGTCGCATCGTTTTTATTTCGCATCAGCTGGCAAAAAAACTTGTCAGCTCGTTACACCATGAACATTTTATTTATCATTCAAATGATGAATTACTGAAGTGAAACGAACAACAAATTCAGTACAAGGCTTTGTTATTCCAACAGCTGATTGCTTCTTCTTGATTATTTTCCATACAACGCCTTGTACAAAAATATATCAGTTAATCGAAATCAATGAAAATTTGCTTTTGACTTGACATTCGCCGTGCAGAAGTCGATTAACTGACATTTTGTTGTACCAAAACCTTGTATGGAAAATATCAAGAAGAAGGTAGGTAATTAAGGATATGAAAAATTATAATAGAGTAACCAATGTACAACTTGATTACGTAAGAGCAGGCAAATATGAATAAAACTTTCTGAGCCCCTTTTAGGCGGCTAGTGTAAGAGGAATGGTAAGGCCTCCATATTCGAACCTGGCTGGAAAAATGTTTATCCTCATGTTGCACAATGCCTAAAAAACAGAATTGGTAGGTAATGAAACCCCTTTTCTTTTTCAGTGGAAAATAATTTGTGAAAGAAATATACAAAATAAAATAATTTAAAAAAAAATTTAAATTAAACGGGTTTATTGAATACAATACTTACATGAAGTAATAATAACACTAAAAGCTAGAAAATAATTAGGTAGGTCCTAGGTACTAGTCATCACACTCCTAATCAATCTAGGGCGTTGATCAGATAATTAAATAAAAAGAAATTTCTAAAAATGTGAGGCGTAGCATAACCTTATTAAGTTTCAATTGGTCTTACATATGACTATCAATAGAAATTTGACGCGTCCAACGCTTTTATTTAATTGTCTGATAAATGCCCTGGACTGATGAGGAGTATGATGACTAGTACCTAGGACCTACCTAATTATTTTCTAGCTTTAAGTATTATTATTACTTCATGTAAGCATTATTTTCAACAAAACCGTTTAACTTAAATTATTTTTTTTTAATTATTTTATTTTCAAGTTTTTAGTCTTTATTTAATTGCCTATTATTTCTCATTCTATTTAGTTAATTTAGTGACTCAATATTACACGGTCTCTTTCCTGACAATTTGTTACAATATAAGTCTTCAATACATAATCCCTCCAAAGACTTTACTCGACTCTGCGCCACGTTTGCTTGTCCTTCCTCCAACTCCAAAATATTTTTATGTGACTTCTACCGGACTATATGTAATATTTGTTCCAAATATGAGCCAAATCGGACCACAAATACTATTTTTTGAATAATTCGATCCTTGCGACACCTAGCGGCGATTTTTTCACAGGCCGTTTTCTATTCATGTATGTATTATATGTTCCAAATATGAGCCAAATCGGACCACAAATACGATTTTTTTGAATATCTCGATCCTTGCACCACCTAGCGGCGATTTTTTTCATAGATCTCTTTCGATTCTTGTATGTATTATGAAATATGAAGAAAGTTGGACCACAAATAGGATTTTTTTTAGATATTTCGATCCATGCGCCACCTATCGGAGTTTTCGGAGTTTTTTTCTTATTATTGCATTGTCATCGGGTTCTGAACTATATTCCAAGTTTCAAACTTGTAGCTTATCGGGAAGTTACTTAAATTTCAATTAGAAAATTCGTGCCAGCCAGCCAGCCAGCCTGTCAAGTCAAGCTAAATAAAACCGTTTAATGACTAGTGGGCTGAGAATAATCAACAAGGCTTGTTGTTGTAGCCTTATTATTTCTACATTTAATTGGCGAGTCATGCTCATGTTGCTTTATACAATTGTTTTTGTTATTTATATTAGAGAAAAATTACAAAGTTTACAAACGGCGATGGTTACTAGGACCTGTTTCTGAATTTCACTTCTTCATCAGCAAGCTTCTCTAGAACTGAGTATTGAACTCGAAACCTCCAACATTCATACTGTAACGAATTTGCTTGCAAATCCTCTTATTTGCAATCCTCTGCTAAGTTCGAATCACTAAACTGTTGAATAAATAACTCCAATTTGTAATAATGCAAAATGGCCTTTATTAAAGTACTTCACAATACACTCAAACTGTGCAACGAATAGCTTGCTTAATAACCACACTGATTGATAGCTCAATGAAACTCTACTATTCAAAATAATACTGCTATTGCTCGCTAGATATCGTCTTAATCGCAACTGCTTGACAACTCAAATCAAACTGAATTACTTCTTGCTCGCCTGCCCTGCTTTTATAGTTTACGCTGCATACTTCTAGGCTCTTCGATTTCCAGAACTTACTAGTTGTTTCGGCTACAAAATCGCCAGCCACAACTACGTGCACAAATTATTGCTCTCTCTTGTGACAACTCAGATAAGATATATGCATGTGTTTGTGCATTGCCGCTCCGCTGCTCGTGTACGTACATATGTGTAGACGCACTTATTTATTCGTTTATGTAGATACATAAAGATTGAATTATTGATGTGAATGTTTGTAGTTTACAGTCTCTCGCGCGCACATAGGCATATAAGTAAATGCATCTGTGTGTGACATCTCTCTGGGCTGCCTTATATATGTGTATACTTGATTTGATTATTAACGTAAATACTGCTTGGCATGGCCTTAGCATCGCCTTAGTGATGGGATAATTTAGTGATGCTAATATCCGTGACAATACTTTATACTAGTGTAAAGACAGATTGCATTTATACACTTAGCCATATGAATGCCCCACTGCTCGTTTAGGAATTGGTCTATAAGTATTGCCTTTTTGTTGCTATTATTTTATTTACCGTTTGGGTACATACTATGTAATTCTATATGCTTTTTAATCCTAACTGTGTGGAATAATTATAGGCGCGCTCTAAGAGCTTAGTAACAATGGGGTTATAGCATTGCTTTTAAAAGGACTACTTCCGTTGTTTACTATTATATCAATATTATAATCTGTATTTAATTAGCGAGACATGCTCATATTGCTCTTATTTCTAGTTTTGAGGTTAAATCCTTACATAAGTTGCCCCTAAAAGAAATTTAACTATTTATCAAGATTTGTTGAAAGGTTTGTCTTGGGGAAAGCCAGGCAAATCTTTTTAAAGAATACAGATCTAGAAACCATTATCTGGGGAATATTTTAGTTGCCCTTTCCTAAATTCGTCGATTTTAAGGGGCGCACATTATACTCAATGAAGTATTCCCCACAAGAATGTTCTAGGTGAGGTCCCATGAGCTTTTGAAAGGAGAAGTAAAGTCTCGTTCTCCTGTTTCTCTCCCATTTATTCCAGTGCGTTTGCGATGTGTTTCTCTTGGGTTTAGTACATTTTCTTTCGACGCATTGGTTTTGATCAGACAAATTTTGCTGGGTTTTGACTATAGTCCAATCATCTGTTAGTTTACAAACAGTTTATTAATTTTGTTAGGATCCACGGGCTGAAAAAATTGCAAGCGCAGCCATTGCCAAACGCTGTGCATAAGGGTCTAGTTCAACTCAAATTAAGTATCACGGCTAAGCATTAATGAAAACTAGTTATTTCCTGCTTGGCATGAATCATTGCCCTTAATATTGCTTTCTTATTCCTGTCAAGTTTATGAATACTCCTACAGGCATGTGTATGCACTATTGTTGTATTTTCTTGACGTTGTTGCTGTTAACAATAATCGACATCAATCTCAATCTTGTCATTGCATTTTACCAATTTACTAGGAGCAAAATCCAATAAATACACAGACTGAATGCTCTATTAACTTTCCCAAAGGAATCCACTGGATGGCTTTCACTTCTGCAGAAACATTCTGTTATTTGCAAAAAAATAAGGTATGACATACGCCATATAATTTCTAGATAATCGAATGGATTTTGAAGCAGAGTACTTTGCTCATTTATTTTGATAAATACCGACGTTTAGTACTTTGGGAATGTATTTACAACTAAATGTTTTAGGACAAAATGGATTTAAAAATGCTACTTTATGATGGTGCGCTATCTTTTATAATGTTAAGTTTAAAAAAATCGATACTACCTCTCCACAAGAAAGGATTAGAATTCTCTCGCAGGCAGATGCCAGATAGATAATAACTATGTACACTAAAGTTATTGAACTTCAATCAAAAATATATGCCGATAGCTCTTATACAATACAATCGGCTAGTCTGTCATGAAAAATTTCTTTAACGCTACACCAAAGCACGAAGCGGCAGACCTGCTAGAATACCATCTTGAAATTTACCACGAGATGCTCCCTTATGATGTATGAGGAAAATCTCAACAGTGATCTATAAATGTTTAATATTGAAGATCTCCACAAAATGCTTAACAGGCGGTTCATATCTCAACTGACGACTGATTGACAAAGAAAGGGAGCAATTTCTATGAGCAATAAGGAAAGATTTACATTGAAAGAAAAACTGTCATTTGATCCGGCGGCACCACACCGTCACAATTATTCCTGCTTAGTGATAATTTGCGCCACTCAGTAACACAAAGGAGGTGGAGACAACCTACAATATCTGCCCTTCTGATTTGGGTCGTTCTCCAATGAGTATGTTCATATCTGGTTTGAAATCGAACAGCTTATTACTTTGTTGCGCTGGCATATTGGAAGGAACTATATACTAGATCGGATTGCAAAAGAAAATTTGTAAAAGTCCGCCCCTAAATTCGAAGCTTATGTATGTATGAGGGTTTCAGAATACTTTTTATACTCAGCGTGCTTTCCACACAGAGTATATTAACTTTGATTGGATACCGGTTGGTTGTACAGGTATAAAGGAATCGAGATAGATATAGGCTTCCATATATCAAAATCATCAGTATCAAAAAAAAATTTTATTGAGCCGTGTCCGTCCGCCCGTTAACACGATAACATGCGTAAATATTGAGCTATCTTCACCAAATTTGGTACACGAGCTTATCTGGACCCAGAATAGATCGGTATTGAAAATGAGCGCAATCGGATGATAAACACGCCCCTTTTTATATATATAACATTTTGGAAAACCCAAAATACCTGATTACTTATTTAGTAAATAATACACCTAGAATGTTAAAATTTGACATGTGGACTGATATTGAGACTCTCAATAAAAATTTGAAAACATTTTTGAAAATGGGCGTGGCACCGCCCACTTGTGATAAAATCAATTTTACAAATATTATTAATCATAAATCAAAATTCGGCAGAGAGTTTGCCTTTACTACAAGGAATGCTTTGAAGAAAATTTAACGAAGTTCGTTGAAGACCACGCCAACTTTTATATAAAAGATTTCTAAAAGGGTCGTGAATGAATAAAATAAGCTATATCCTTGCAAAAAAGACCTTTATATCAATGGTATTTCATTTCTCAAGTGGATTTATAACAATAAATAGGAATAACTTCAAATTTTGAAAAATGGGCGTGGCACCGCCCCCATTTATGACTAAGCAATTTTCTATGTTTAGGGAGCCATAACTCGAAGAAAAATTAACGATTCGTAATAAAATTGGGTGCACACATTTTCTTTATAGCAAAAAATATTTCTAGTAAAAATGGACGAGATCGGTTAAAGACCACGGCAACTTAGATATAAAACAAGTTTGAAGGGGTCGTAGACGAGAATAATGAGCTATAATTTAGCAAAGAATATTTGAATTTTGAATCAATTTTATTTATGACATTGTTGCTTTTGAACCATTTCCCTTAGTCATTAAACTAAGAAGTTATAGTACTTTAAACCTGACTCTTATTCCATTTTATTCCGTATGTGCGTATAAAAAACGGTTGATATATTACACAAAAATTGGGAGTTGGATGACGTAAATGGTTTAGCGTAGCCATATCAAATCGTTGCCGAGATGGTCGGGCTAATATCTTAATGGTGCTGTTTTTCAGATCGTATCGGATTTGTATCCGGTATAGGACCATTAGCAACGATAAAACTCAACGAAAGCTTCGGAAAGTCTGAAACGCGAGGATTTTATCTTGATGAGATCTCACCTTCACCTTTATTTACAGTAGAATATCACTATCAACACCATGCTTCTACATCTTCAATAACAGTTTTAATATTTCTGGTGGTCTTGCAACTTTAGTGGGCATCTTTGAGATAATAATTTCAGAAACAATCCACGCCGTTGCTTTCTAAAACTGCACCCAGACAGTTGTAGTAAACATGTTTTAAATTAAACATCAAACGTCAATTTGTAAAAAGTCACTTTGATAGTTAAATGTATTACTTGGACAGTTTTAACTCGGGGACGTGTGATAAATAAGAATGCTTTGGAATCATACAAAGTGGCGGCAGGGCAACATCGATACCAATATAAAAAAAATTCCGGTGATTTTTTTTATAATAAGGTCTAATATCAAAAAGGGACACAAATTTCGATACTTCAGACATTCGTTGTACTCGTTATTTTAATGGCGATACTGTTTGGAATCGAGTATTTCTACCGTAATATCACTGAAAAATTTGTAATAGCTTAAAACTGTACAATCAAAGTTGCTATTGATCATTCCTGTGCCGAATTTAGACCGGTAGAACTCATGCCGCGTTGTTTCGCTTTGACGGTGCCATAAGTTGGAATAATTTGAACCACGCTTCACATTCCACAAACTTTGTGTAGCAAGATTCACACGCGGCCATACATTTTAGTCTTTGTAAATCCAGTATTACATAGAAAGCTTGCCAGTGCTTGCTTTATTTTTGACAGAGGCGCTAAATGTATGGTATAGATACGTTCTTGCTACACAAAGTTTGTAGATCGGAAAACGAAGCGTCAAAGTTAAAGCTCTTGGCAGAGTGATCTTTGTAAATCTAGCCTTGTTGCAACATTTATTTTACACACCCAAAGGTATTTTGAGATCCCATTTCAAGGTACTTTATTGATACATACTGTTACGAATATTAGCAAAACTGAGGAGTGCTGCCATCTCCAGGCCGATGCTAAGCAGTGACGTGAATTCACATCAATAATTCAATCATTATGTATCTACATAAACAAATCAATAATTGCGTCTACACATATGTACACATTCCGACGAGCAACATTTACATACAAGGCAGCGAGAGATGAGATGTCACACGCAGATGAATTTACTTATACGCTTATGTGTGTGCGGGAGACTGTAAACTACAAACTCACATATGTACATCTGAGAAGCGCTAAAAAGTAGACAATTGTAAACAAGTAGAAACTATATGAGAACTATACACACACGAATATAGTTGGTAAGTTCTGGAAATGGAAGAGCCTAGAAGTGTGCAGCGTAAACTATAAAAGCGGGGCAGGCGAGTAAGAAGTAATTCAGTTTGAGTTGAGCTATCAATCAGTTTGATTAAGCGCGCGATCTGGCGGCCAATAGTAGAGTTTAATTTGAGTTATCAATCAGTTTGGTTATTAAGCCAGCGAGTAGCAAAGTATAAGTGTTATTGTGAAGTACTTAATAAAGGCCATTTTTCCATCATTCAATATTGGAGTTATTTATTCAACAGTTTAGTGATTCGAACTTAGCAGAGGATTACAAATAAGAGGATTTGCGGCAGATTCGTTACAATTGGTGTCAGAAGAGGAATTGTTGAATAAATTCCAGAGGACAACAAGGGCATGGCAAAGTTCAGTGAATTGAAGATCCAGCAACTAAAGAAGGAGCTGGAGAGCCGTGGATTGAATACAAGCGGCGTTAAACTTGAACTTCAAGCACGGCTACGAGAGGCAATGGAAGCAGAAGCAATCGATGTGGAAGAGTATGACTTTCATCTTGATGGCGAGGAAATAACAAAAATGGAAGAAACACCGCAGACAATGGCGAACACAGACCTGAACATGATATTGGCTGCAATATCTGCTCAAACATCGACAATGTCATCACAGATGGAAGCACAAGAAACGCGTATAACATCAAAGATTGAAGCACAAGAAACGCGTATGTCAGAAATGTCGACACAGATTACATCGAAGATGGAAGCACAAGAAAAACGGATATCCGAAATGTCGGCTCAAATTTCAGCACAGATATCATCGCAGATCTCTGCTCAACTGGAAGAGCAAGAAGGACGTATTTCCTCGAAGTTGGAGGCGCAAGATACAAAAATTTTACAGTTTGAAGAAAAAATCGAGGCCGAGGTGGATGCTTTGAGAGGACGTATCGAGCAGTTGCAACTGAATCGCCCAGCAGTTTCAACTAGTAATTCAAAGGTAAAAACACCATCCTTTGACGGTTCTGTTCCTTTCCAGGTCTTTAAGCTACAGTTTGAGAAGACCGCAGCAGTGAACAACTGGAATGTGGAAGATAAAGTTGCCGCACTCTTCGTAGCATTGAAAGGACCAGCTGCCGAAATCTTACAGACTATTCCAGAGTACGAACGGAACAGTTATGACGCATTGATGGCTGCTGTAGAACGGCGATACGGAAGCGAACACAGGAAACAGATATTTCAAATAGAATTGCAAAACCGCTACCAAAAAGCCAACGAGACTTTGCAGGAGTTTGCTTCGGACATTGAAAGATTGGCTCATCTTGCAAATGCGGATGCACCCGTGGAACACACGGAAAGAGTGAAGATTCAGAGCTTTATAAATGGCATACGGGACGTCGAAACGAAGCGAGCCACATACGCGAACCCAAAGCAAACATTTTCTGAAACGGTATCCCATGCATTAACTCAGGAAACGGCGTCATTATTGAGTAAACCAGCATACAAAGCTCATCGTGTGGAAGTAGAAAGGCCAGAGTGGGTAGATACAATTTTGGAAGCTCTGAAGGGATCACAACAGAAAAATGCCGGAGCTATGAAATGTTTCAAGTGCGGTAACCCAGGTCACATTGCACGTCATTGCAGTAGCAATTCCAATAGTTCCAACAATGTGGGTGGCCGTAAACGCAAAGCTGGAGGAGATGAGCAAGAGCGAGTAAGAGATAAAGAACGAAAACTTGCCCCGGCTATTGAATGTCCTGTGATATCTGTGTCGCAAATTGGAAGGAAATCAAGCAGTCTTACCATCAGAGGGAATGTGGATGGCAAGGAGCGTGTACTGACTGTAGATACGGGCGCATCTCATTCCTTGATTCGATCTGATTTGCTCTACAAGAGAGTAAAGTCATTACCTGGAGCGAGGTTGCGTACGGTCACAGGCGAATATAACCAAGTCCAGGGAGAAGTAATATGTGAAGTCCTAATTGGGAAGGTCATGGTTCTACACAAATTCGTTGTGGCGGAGATCGTTGATGAAGTTATATTGGGAGTGGATTTCTTGGTTGACCATGACATCAAGATCGATATGCAGAGAAGGGTGATGCATTATGAGAACCAAGATGTGCCACTTAACTTCAGTTTGGAAAAAGGGTTCAGCAATAAGCGAGTGCTGGTGGAGGAGATTCGACAGAGACCACGAAAGTCAAGGAAAGTAGATCGAGCAAAGGTTGATGGATCGAATGTGCCAAGTAAAGCGAAATTAAAAGTACCTGCGAGGAAAAGACCGGCATCAACAAACCCTAATGGACGCACTAAAATTACTGAAAGAATTTTTCAGAAAGAATGCAAGGATGGTTTCAAGCCAGCTCGCACTTTTGTTGGGAAACGTCGGAACGATACTGAGTATGTGAAGCCAATCCGTCAAGAACAAGCTCTACAAAGTAGTTCTTCATTGGCCAAGCAACAGAGTCCGAGAGAACGATCCAGAATAATGAGTAGTAAGATGGAACACAGGTACGACGGGGAAAATAATTCGGAAGGTTTCCGGAATGGAGATTTGGTACTGTTAAACAACCCTCACCGGCGGAGAGGTGTTCCAGCCCAATTTCGGTGCAGTTGGGAAGGCCCGTACAAAGTTGTGAAGAAGATCAGTGATACCATCTATCGCATACAAACCACTGGGAAACCACGGATTAGAAGGGTGGTACATTTGGAGATGCTAGCGGCGTTTAGATTGGGAGATTTGTCTGATCGGGACGAGAAGTAGAGGGCAGTGTTACGAATATTAGCAAAACTGAGGAGTGCTGCCATCTCCAGGCCGATGCTAAGCAGTGACGTGAATTCACATCAATAATTCAATCATTATGTATCTACATAAACGAATCAATAATTGCGTCTACACATATGTACACATTCCGACGAGCAACATTTACATACAAGGCAGCGAGAGATGAGATGTCACACGCAGATGAATTTACTTATACGCCTATGTGTGTGCGGGAGACTGTAAACTACAAACTCACATATGTACATCTGAGAAGCGCTAAAAAGTAGACAATTGTAAACAAGTAGAAACTATATGAGAACTATACACACACGAATATAGTTGGTAAGTTCTGGAAATGGAAGAGCCTAGAAGTATGCAGCGTAAACTATAAAAGCGGGGCAGGCGAGTAAGAAGTATTCAGTTTGAGTTGAGCTATCAATCAGTTTGATTAAGCGCGCGATCTGGCGGCCAATAGTAGAGTTTAATTTGAGTTATCAATCAGTTTGGTTATTAAGCCAGCGAGTAGCAAAGTATAAGTGTTATTGTGAAGTACTTAATAAAGGCCATTTTTCCATCATTCAATATTGGAGTTATTTATTCAACAGTTTAGTGATTCGAACTTAGCAGAGGATTGCAAATAAGAGGATTTGCGGCAGATTCGTTACAATACGCTTGACTTGTCAATTCAGTATCGATACTTTGAATATCGTCTTTTTGATTCGATACTATCGGTTACCCAATACTTGTAGAGCGATAACTCATATGAGTACTGTATCGGCACTTTGTAATTGATATTGTATTTCTATGTCAAAATCGTACTGCGCTGAATTGTCAACTCACACTAAAAAATTACTAATCAGCTGGTTCCCGGCCGTCACCTTTTGGGTTCCGCCAAGGATCGGAAATGAGCAACCCATTACACGCATGTGAGAGCTTTATTGAGCTTTATCACCTACAGCTTGACACAGACAAAATCTCGTTTACACTTATTTAAATTTTGATTTCTATTTTAGTCCATTATCAACGTCTGGGGCAGAAGGTTGGTTGCGGCTGATTTAATCGCTGAACTAATGCATATGTATGCACGTATGGTTTTATTTAGTCCTTTTTGTTTCCAACTTACGTATCTCTATCTATAGATCTTATAGAAGTCGCTTTTGTCATTGGACGGCCATCACTTCATTTTTTAACGCTTTCTTGCATTTGAAAGCGGAGAGACGGAAAATCACCAAACATTTAGTAAATCGATTGGAATATTTCTTCTTTGCAGTAAAACTCTGAAATGCTTAACTTCGTTCTACGTAAAAAAAAATTGATTCCTTTCTAATATGGGTAAAATTGTTTAAACAAAAGTAATATTTTTACCAAAAAATTTTTTAACATTTCGTTAAGATTCATAAGTTGGTCGGCATAAATCCCCAACTGAACCCTCCACGAGGATGCCGACTGGAAATGGACACTACAGTATTGAGCCTGTACGATGTCAAGACGATGTCCAGCTAAGATCAGGAATCAGGGCTGTGTGCCTGACCCATTAATAGCCTGGCTAAACGGAAATGATTCTTGACCATGGGGTATCTTTCTCTCTCTTTCTTTTACTCTTTCTCTCTGTCTCCTTCTTTCCTGTTTCCTTTCCTTCTCGGGGGCTGGATCAAGGCATTATGCGTTTCCGTGCCGAGGTTCAGCCAGGTTGGGTGCCCCTAAATAGCCCAGTCGCGAACGCAGCCCTCCTGGCACCAGGTTGTATGGAGACCTTACCCGGGTATTGCGGATCTCTGCCCGGGTGGACGTTCCTTTTTTCCGCCAGTCGTGGGAACATGAACAAAAGTAACAAAAATACAAAAAAAAACAAAAAGAGGCCGGCGCTCTTCAAAGGCCGGGAGGGCTTTTGTCCACCACAACGGTGACCAGTGCGATGCAGGGTCATTCTAACCGCCAGAATATGGCTAAAAAAGGGGATGGTTCAAGACCAGTGGCGATGTCGTGTAAGAACCCTCTCACCAACAAAACTTTAGGCAGTGAGCCAGGGCAAAGGGGTGTTCTCCGGGATTCTCCTGGCACTAGCAGAGATGCAGCAGGTATGCAGAATGCAGCCTCGGTTGAAGCTGGTGCGCAGGCCCCGCGTGGCCCACCCCCGACACCCACGGCCTTCACGAAGCCCAGTGAGCGGCCAAATCCCAGTGAAGTTGGATACAAGCACAGGAGAGCGGCTGCAAGGATCCTAACCAGATCCGCACGTATGCTAAACCTAGAGAGTAGAGCGGAAAGCGACAGCGTAGGAGAAATACTGGCAGAGATTCAATGGGCGAAAGAGGTGATACCCTATTTTCGTCTGGCAGAAGAAAGGGGGCCACAAGTGGCAACCAAAAGGACAAGGTCGGCGGAAGAAGTGCCTACCAAACCAAAGAGGCCGAAGGTGTATGGGCACTATTTTGCAAAAGTGGTTAAGGACAAAATCCTGCTAGGCGTCTTTGATGACAATCAGGAAGACGGCGCAATAAAAAAGACTAATGGAAATGGGTGAAAAGCGAGCTGTCGAATATCACCCTGGACGTTCTTATGCGCAGTCCTGGACCGCCACCGGTATGCAAGGATGCGGGGTGGTTCCAGGGTAGTATCAAAGTCGTGGAATGCGGAGACGAGAGGTCCGCAGCCATATACAAAAAGGCGGTAGAGTCTGTAATTGAAGTCTACCCTGGAGCGAAGCTCAGGGCGGTCGATTTCAAAGATATACCGTCACGGCCGCGAGCAAGAGTGTGGCTACCGGCAAAACCGGCTGAACCAGAGAGGATACTCAGCATGATAAGGATCCTCGACCCGATGCTGCCAGCCGCCAACTGGAGAGTTGTCAGCGTGGAAAAGGGGGGCAGAGCACGCGTCAGGCTGTCCTCCTACTGAATGAAGAATCGCTGACAGTATTAAGGAAAACTGGAGGCGAGTTAATTATGGTTTATACACCGTGTCTGTAAGGGTCTACAGTAACGACGTCAACGCCACTAGGAAGATGGCAGCCGAGTTGGAGCCAGAAGAAGAATGTAGCGACGAGGACGTTGTTACGAAGGCAGATGGGGGAGAGCCGGATACGCGGGATGGCTACGCCTCGTCTACCTCATCCATGGGGATAGGCGGGTTACACCTGCATTATACGGAGGAGGAGCTGATGATGGAGGATGCGGCTAACTCTACGCTCAAGGAGGGAGAGAAAGTGTGCGATATTTGTGCGGCTCCTCCAGATAAACCTGCACCATAGTAAAGCAGCTTCCGCTGCACTGCTGCTCCGACCGGCATCTAAAGGAGCAGCTGATATTGTCCTCATCCAGGAGCCGTGGGTGGTAAGATAAAACATTTGTGGACTCAAGTCCACCGGCTATACTGGTAAGTTGTGGCACCTCGGGAAAGCCAAGATCGTGTATACTTGTTAGTACCAAGCTTAATGTTTTGTTTCTTCCTCAATTTAGTGATGAAGACACAACAACGATCAGCCTGAGCCTGAGTATGGGTTAAATCAGGCTATCATCAATTTATCTAGCCCATGAAAAGACGGTGCTGATATCGACCGTCAGGAAGCTGGTGGAAGCTACATCAGGTGCTCTAATACGTGGAGGAGATGTAAACGCGCACCACTCCACCTGGGGGAGTAATGACGAAAACGAAAGGGGTGAGTTACTTTTTGATTTCATCCTAAACTCTAGACTAACCGTAAGCAATAGGGGAACTGAACCAACCTTTATTACAAAAACAAGAAGGGAATTTCTCGATGTCACTTTAGTCTTAGAAGATGCGGAAGAGTTGGTCAGAGACTGGAGGGTCCTTTAGGACCACTCATTCTCTGACCATCGTTACATCCAATTCGACTTAGGCTTGGTGAAAAAGCAAAGCGCTGCCATCAGAGATATTAAAAATACAAATTGGCAAGAATACAATAGGGAACTAGTTAAGATTTTGCTACTTGAGAGCGTACCCGAAACATCAGGTAGCATACCAGAACTGGAAGGACTGGTAAATAACTTCACGGGGGCATTCCGCAAGGCACTAGATAAAGTCTGTCCCATGAGGATTCAAAGGGGTAAAAAGAAGCCACCATTGTGAAATTCACAAATAGAAAACCTTCGCAGGTTAAGTAAGACCACTTTCAATGCAGCAAAAGCCTCTGGCGAGGAGCAGCATAGGGAAGTATATAAAGAACGTCTTAGAAACTATAAGTTTGGGCTAAGGAAAGCCAAAAGATCCTCCTGGCGAGATTTCTGTAGCAACATGGAAACAGTGTCCGAAGGGAGTAGGCTCAGGAAAGTACTTTCCAGATCGGCTAATACGGCCCCAGGATGTTTGCAAACGCCTGAGGTTCGTGGACCGAAACTGGGGAGGAAACGCTGGATCTACTGCTGGATACACACTTTCCAGGTGCAGCTAGGAACGAACCAGGGGATACACAAAGCTTGACACAAGCAACAATGCAACCTATACTGCACAACCTAATTACAAGAGATAAGATATCTTGGGCCATCCAATCTTTTGAACCATTCAAAACTCCAGGGCCGGACGGAGTTACACCTATACAACTGCAACAGTCACTGGAATGCAGCACTAGCTGGCTATATGCTATAATAGGAGGTGTCGTGGCACTAAACCACATCCCAAGTATATGGAAAATATCTAAAGTGGTATTTATTCCCAAGGCAGGCAAGGCATGCCACGCGAAGCCTAAGGACTTCAGACCCATCAGTCTATCTTCGTTTCAACTAAAGGTGATGGAGAGGCTGATGGAAACACATATCAGGGAGGCAGTGAATGACCAACTCTCTGAAGCGCAACACGCCTATGTGAAGGGTAAATCAACCGAAACGGCATTGCACGAAATTACATCGTGCATAGAGAGATCGTTCTCCTTCAAGGAATACTGCCTGGCCACCTTCCTAGACATAGAAGGAGCTTTCAATAACATTAAACCTGACTCAATAATTAAGGCACTGACTGATCTGGACATCGATTCTCAGCTGGTGGGTCGTGTGCACCAATTGCTGCTATGCAGGATAGTACAGGCAGAACTTGCAGGGGTATCGGTGAGCAGGTTCGTCAATAGGGGAACTCCCCAAGGTGGAGTCCTATACCCTCTGCTGTGGGTCTTGGCGGTGAATCAGCTGCTAGGGGACATGGAGGAGGGGAGGGGCTGTAAAGCTATAGGATATGCTGACGAAATTGCTTTGGTGATAAGTGGGAAGTTTCCACAAACGCTCTGCGATATGATGCAGGTGGAATTAAGAAGGGTGGAATCATAGGCCGTTGATAATGGTCTGGGTGTGAACCCAAATAAAACGGAGCTGGTGCTCTTTACGAGGAGGTATAAGATACCACGTCTTTCAACTCCAGTGCTGGCAAATACAGTGCTTAAATTAAGTGAGTCCGCCAACTATCTAGGGCTCACACTTGATAAGAGGTTGAACTGGACACAAAACACCACGAAACGTGTCCGTAAGGCCACGGTTGCCCTCTACACATGTAAAGGTGCAATTGAAAGGAAATGGGGTATGTCCCCTTGATAGCACATTGGATATACACGGCCATAGTTAGGCCAATATTGCTATACGGGGTGGCGGTATGGTGGCCCGCCCTGAATAAATCCTCGACGGTTCTTGCTCTTCAAAAGGTGCAAAGATCTGCACTACTATGCATAAGCGGAGCCATCCGCACAACGCCAATGGAGGCTATGAATGTAATACTGAACCAACTACCCATAGATATAGTAGGAATTAAATATGCAGCATGTGCAGCTATCAGGCTGAGGAAACTGACCACATGATCGCACTATAAACATACTGAAATTCTGGATGCAGATACCAGAATGGACAGATTTCTGTAAACCACATATCAACTTTAACAATGGATACGAGATATTAATACCTGAGAAGGAACAGTGGGCGAATGACTCTGATTGGCCCACTAACAGCACTCAGATCTACACAGATGCATGTAAACTGGATAACAGGGTCGGAGGGGGTGTCTATTCGGAGCGATTGGGGATACAAAGATCGTTTCGCCTTCCGGATCACTGTAGCGTATTTCAGGCCGAGCTTGCGGCCATACAAGACGCTGTGGACTGCCTTAGGGAGAAGGCAGTCTCTCAGAAACACATTTATGTTTTCTCAGACAGTCAGGCAGCACTGAAAGCCCTTGACTCTGTCACAGCTAATTCTGAAACTGTAGTAGGCTGTCGCAGATCACTTAACGTGATGGCTGAAAAGTTTACTCTGCATCTGGTATGGGTTCCGGGACGTAGGGCCATACCAGGTAATGAGATGGCGGATGAGCTTGCAGGAAAGGGTACATCCCTTCCACTTTCGCCATCCTGGAAGAGGTTGGGCATGCCGCTCTCCACCTGCAAGCTCAAGATAAAGGAGGCTCGACTGATGGAATCGGGAGCATCATGATAGATTCCATACGGCAAAACTCACATGGCCGGAATGGAATGAGAAGAGATCGCGAAAGCTTCCCACCCTCCGTAAGAGGGATATTTCCTTAGATGTAGGTCTTCTTACGGATCATGTTTGTATTGGACCGCAAGCGGAAAGGATTGGCGCTCCATTTAATGATTATTGTAGAAGCTGCCGCAACGAAGAAGAACCTCAAACTGTTAGGCATCTACTCTGTGAATGTCCAGCGCTCGGTAGAAGAAGGCAACGTTTTATGGGCAAGATGTTTCTCGTAGATCTGACTGATATAGCTGAGGTCAATACACGACGCTTAGTTAGCTTCATAAAGTCAACGGAGTGGTTTGATTAGGAAAGTAGGAACAAATCCGTGTGGTTTCACAATGGGCTTATAAAGGCCTAAGTGTGCCGTTCCAATGTGGACGGCGGCCACTTGAACCTAACCTAACCTAACCTAAGATTCTTAAACAAAAGTTCTTTTTATTGGAACGTTTGTATGTATATGTGCATGTTTGTGCATTAATGAGATTTAATCTATCTATTTATACACATATAAGGAAGGATTTATGTTTGTATGCAGCTTATGGACTCCTCAATTTTATTCAAATTCGCAAGGTCGCTTCAAGCCAAACCAGAGAGTGCTCCTGCGAAGCTACTCCCCGGAAAGGTGATCAGGGAACGATCTTTTCGATTAAATTCCATTCACGGTTCGATATGCCTGATATTTGGTATATATATAGGTAGCCCTTTGCCTATATTAATATTTACGAGACTTTTTTTGTGGGAATTGGACTAGAGACCAATCTAATCGAATAATTCTATTCACGGTTCGATTTGCCTGAGATTAAGTAATTAGGTATTCCTTTGCCTAGGTTAGTATTTACGACACATTATTTCCGGGAAATGAACCAGGGACCGACTGGAACTAGGAAAGGGACTGGGACTGGGGCTTTCGGCTCTGATTGCAACTGGAACTGGGAATAAGGGATGGAGAAGAATAAGAGTTAGATAGCAGAGAAATATACTGAGAAAGGGATAGAGTTAGACGAAGATAGAGACGCACGGAAAGATAAAGGCAGAAGGAGGAGTGAATAGAAGGACAAGAAAAAGCGGGAGGGAGAGCAAGAGTTGAAACCTATTTAGAAAGACCAAAGTTAGGGCAGTCTAAAATTGCGCGCGTTACTTATTTTATGTAATTGCAACTTTTGGGTTCTAAGCATTCCCGATTTCGGGTGCAGCGAAGATAACATTCGCATATTGTGAATGTATGTGTGTGCCCATTACTGTTTTAAATACTCTATTATAGTGAACGTTCTGTCCAAAGTAGACCGTAAAAACAATTCGCCGAATTTCACTTACATGAAGTTTGGATTTTCTATTAAGAAAACACTATCAAATGTTAAGTAATTAAAAAGATATTTTATGAATTTGGCAACTCTTGCAAGTTTGCAAACAATTTAATGCCCGAGCTTTAACGTAACGGTTAATTATTTGAAACCGATTGACCGTATTATCAAAAACTTACACAAACGCATACCATCATATCCAATATATTTTTCACTTACTCCTCCCCCTCTCGTTCATTAGAATTGACAATTTTAATGCACGTTATTTTTTCAGTTTGCACGCTACGGCGGATCAACTACTCTATTCGAATACATCTTTTGCAGTTATCAACACCCAAACCCATAGAAAGCGACCATAACGCAACAATTTTGTAACGAAGAGGTAGAGCTTTTATTCTTTTTATGGCTTTTACTTATAGATTTCTGTTTGTGTATGCTTCGGTGTGATACCAAGAAAATAATTGCGCTATAAATATGACAATGGCTAAGATAGGGGGGCATAGCAAGGCACCAACCCAAGAGAGTGGGTGATTTCGACAAGGCGGACAGAGCATTTTTTTTTCTATACATAAAGGGATGGCCAGACTGTCAAAAGCCATATGAGGTGGCGTGCAGTGGAAACTATACTACGCAGCATGGTATACTGATATATTGTTATGCATAAGGTATTTGTTTGCATGTATATTGTTGTTGTTAAATATTGATATCGCGTTTGTCACTTGGCAATTTTGCTCAATTTTCTTTCTCAGAAATAACATTTTACCAGCTCTTAACGTCAATGTTTACCGTTAAATTGTATTTAAAGACGCGAAAGAAAGATTGAAATTCAATTCAAATTAGAAAAGAAAATTTTGTAAAAGTTCTATGAAAAATATTTAACGCTTACATATGTACCCTAGGGTGGGGCGATTTGTATGGCAGATGATTAACCCATACCTCGCCATCGAATTCATAACTCCTGTTGTTGGTATGAACAAAATATGTATCTAGGGCATAGAAAAAAATGCACTCCGAGAATGCCAAAATAAATTTTATGCATTACTAAATATTTTTTGTAGAAAATTTAGGTTCAACATAAAATTTATATATTAAATGTTACAGTTATTTCTTTGCTACGAAAAATTTTAATTATTCATAATTAAGAAGAAGATAAAAAAAATTGTATACACTTCCTCACCGGCAAGGTACTTAAGAAACGATTGCAAGATTCTAAGTTATGAATTTTCTATTTATTTCGATCCTTACACCACCTAACGAAATTGTTGTCTCCTTTTCTTCGTATCGGTCCTTGGGTTGTCGTAGCAGTAACCACGCATTAATTGTCATCAGTATCCTCTAACGGTAGTCCGAGGAAACTTGCAGAGATATTAGGGCGTCTGAGGTGTTGGTTCCACATTGCAAATAAAAAGATGGTTGGTGTCATTTGGGGACACGTTACAAGCGGGACATACATTGGTTATATTGGGGCTGGTTCTGGATAAGCAAGAGCTGAACTTTTAACAGAATTCAGATCGAAGTTGAGCAAGAGTCTCCCTGCGGAAGTTGCTTTTCTCAAGAGCGGGAAATCCCTAGCATAGTAGTCCGACGCCTCTCTGAGGGTCCTATCATGATGTTTTTTCATACGGCTGTTTTCGGATTTATTCATAGTGCTTGCGAAGTTGACTTCTTAAGTTCTTGGGAGGTAGGGCCCGTTAAATTCAACGTCTGTTGCGATGCCCAGGTTTGTGGTTATTCAGCAGAAACTGTTTGTTCAGCACTTAATTTTTCTCCTTTATGGGGAATATTCTAGCCTCACTGTATTGAAGATGTTCAGGTGATATAAGACATTCCGTAGCAGTTCTGAGCTCGGTACTTTGACAGGACTGCGTTTTCCACCACTCTGCTTCTTTTGGGCTTGGTGACCATATTGGGGACATGTAGTATACAAGCGGCCGGCAAATTGCTTCATAAGCAATTATGAGCATTTCTTTATTTTTCCCCTAAGTGCTGTCGGCAATATACTTGAAGATTATGTTGCTGATAAAACAACATACCCAGTATTTTGGGATGTAAGACCACCGAGGATTTTGTCGGTGACAGTGTCAGATTTCAAGATTCACGATGGTAAAAGTTAAACAAAAGCAGAGATAGGACAAGTTGTTAGATCAGTGAGATGCTACCTTAAAATCGATCGCAACCATGCAGCATGTTGTGTGTGGATGTTCCAATTATCTCTAAATACCTCGTTTCCTGACCAATTGATTGAAATTTTTTTATCTTGGTTTTGCAGTTTACTATATTCCAAGAGTTAAGTCCCGCACTCACCAGGAATTTACGTTAAGCTCGACGGCTAAATTTCACGACGCCTGCGCCTCCTAGGCGCAGTTTTTTCCTTCATGTTTTACTGTCATCGGGTCCCGAAATATCTTCCAAAGTTCATGACTCTAGCACTACGGGAAAAACTCAAATAATCGTATGTAATCCTAAGTTTGCCGAAAAAGACGAAACGGACTCAACATAAAGAAAATTAATGTAGTTCTATGTATACAATAATTAACGTGAAACAGATCATATATATCTGAATTGGATAATTTTCGAGGAAAATGAGTAACATATTTTCATTTTACAAAATTATCCTTCACAAATATTATAGGTACTATGGTTCCAATTTCTTCACCGTTATGAATTATTGAAGCATTTGATATGAGCTTGCCAAAAGACTTTCAATTATAGGTTCTGGATATATGCTGTCGGGCTTTCACACTGAGGTGAACCCTTTACTCTAAATATAATATTGTATTTCTTCTAGTTTGATTTTTCTTGTTTTTTATAATCTTTACTATTATTTGTTTTCATGAGCTGGAATTTCTCACCTACATCCATATGTTTGAGTAGAAACAGTGCTAATTTTTCTTTCACACGTCAAACTCATTGTATGAATGCAACGTATATCATATTTCCTAGATTCTTCGTTAAAACTTTTAATTTTCTATAACTACAGCCCTCACCGAAATCACAAATATGTTTGTATTTACATACCTATAAAAATGTTACACCTTTACTTTTAAGGCATATTGAAAAAAAATATACTTGGCGGAAGTATATGTATATCTTCGAGGCGATTTAGGTGGAGCTTCTTTTTCCAGTTGAGCTCTTTATACCCAGTTAAGCAGAGCTCACAGAGTATATTAACTTTGATTGGATAACGGTTGGTTGTACAGGTATAAAGGAATCGAGATAGATATAGACTTCTATATATTAAAAACATCAGGATCGAAAAAAAATTTGATTAAGCCATGTCCGCCCGTCCGTCCGTCCGCTCGTTAACACGATAACTTGAGTAAATTTTGAGGTATCTTGATGAAATTTGGTATGTAGGTTTCTGGGCACTCATCTCAGATCGCTATTTAAAATGAACAAAATCGGAATATAACCACGCCCACTTTTTCGATATCGAAAATTTCGAAAAACCGAAAAAGTGCGATAATTCATTACCAAAGACGGATAAAGCGATGAAACTTGGTAGGTGAGTTAACTGATGACGCTGAATAGAAAATTAGTAAAATTTTGGACAATGGGCGTGGCGCCGCCCACTTTTAAAAGAAGGTAATTTAAGCTGTAATTTGGCAGTCGTTGAAGATATCATGATGAAATTTGGCAGGAACGTTAATCCCATTACTATATGTATGCTTAATAAAAATTAGCAAAATCGGAGAACGACCACGCCCACTTTTAAAAAAATTTTTTTAAAAGTCAAATTTTAACAAAAAATTTAATATCTTCACAGTATATAGTAAATTATGTCAACATTCAACTCCAGTAATGATATGGTGCAACAAAATGCAAAAATACAAGAAAATTTCAAAATGGGCGTGGCTCCGCCCTTTTTCATTTAATTTGTCTAGGATACTTTTAATGCCATAAGTCGAACAAAAATTGTCCAATCCTTATGAAATTTGGTAGGGGCTTAGATTCTGGAACAATAAATTATTTCTGTGAAAAAGGGCAAATCGGTTAAAGCCACGCCCATTTTTTATGCACAGTCGACCGTCTGTCCTTCCGCTCTGCCGTTAACACGATAACTTGATCAAAAATCGATATATCTTTACTAAACTCAGTTCACGTACTTATCTGAACTCACTTTGTATTGGTATAAAAAATGACCGAAATCCGACCATGACCACGCCCACTTTTTCGATATCGAAAATTACCAAAAACGAAAAAAATGCCATAATTCTATATCAAATACGAAAAAAGGGATGAAACATGGTATTTGGATTGATTTATTGACGCAAAATATAACTTTGGAATAAAACTTTGTAAAATGGGTGTGACACCTACCATATTAAGTAGAATGAAATGAAAAAGTTCTGCAGGGCGAAATAAAAAACCCTTGAAATCTTGGCAGGAATACTGTTCGTGGTATTATAAATATAAATAAATTAGCGGTATCCAACAGATGATGTTCTGGGTCACCCTGGTCCACATTTTGGTCGATATCTGGAAAACGCCTTCACATATACAACTACCACCACTCCCTTTTAAAAGCCTTATTAATACCTTTAATTTGATACCCATATCGTACAAACACATTCTAGAGTCACCCCTGGTCCACCTTTATGGCGATGTCTCGAAAAGGCGTCCACCTATAGAACTAAGGCCCACTAATTAACACCTTTCGTTTGATACCCATATTGTACAAACGCATTCTAGAGTCACCCCTGGTCCACCTTTATGCCAATATCTCGAAAAGGCGACCACCTACACAACTACCACCACTCCCTTTTAAAACACTCATTAATACATTTAATTTGATACCCATATCGTAAACACACATCCTAGAGTCACCGCTGGTCCATCTTTATGGCGATATCTCGAAAAGGCGTCCACCTATAGAACTAAGGCCCACTCCCTTTTAAAATGTTCATTAACCCCTTTCATTTGATACCTATATCGTACAAACAAATTCTAGAGTCAACCCTGATCCACCTTTATGGCGATATCCCTAAATGGCGCCCACCTATAGAACTATGGCCCACTCCCTCATAAAATACTCTTTAATACCTTTCATTTGATACACATGTCATACAAACACATTCCAGGATTACCCCCGGTTCATTTCCCTACATGGTTATTTTCCCTTATGTTGTCACCATAGCTCTCAACTGAGTATGTAATGTTCGGTTACACCTGAACTTAACTTTCCTTACTTATTTTAATTTGGTCCTACACACTGGCGGGTAGAGCTCTATATGTTTTATGCTGACTCCGAACGGGCTGCAAGCAGTGTTTGCGAATCCGATGCCGAGGCGCGAAAGGGCTCAGAAACATTATTTCTAATTGAAAAACACATTTTCTAAAGATCTTGATTTTCCTTCTCCCAGGTTTTGATCCCACGTTACCACTATGACACGGTGGTCGCATGTTGCATTTCATTAAAAGTCGTTATACGTTGTATGCAAAAATTTTTTTTTATCAAAACCTTATTACTTTGTAATGATATCTGCAGACGTAGAGCTAAACTCTCTCTGAGATACAATTTTATGTGTAAGGCTCAGTGCACGGACTTTTAAAAAGACAATGTCGGTAGACGAAAATTTAAAATAGTGGTAGAAGTTGGTATATTTTTTTTTCGAAGAAAAAATAGCTACAGTTTATATTTGTACAAAACAATTCATATTATATTGTAAAAAAAATAAAGCACATGTCACGGAAATAACACTTAAAAACATGTAAATAAAGAACAAAAAAAAAAAAACACTTAGCCTTCATAAGTTCTTCAAAATTATTGACGTTCAAGTTCTTTGGGTCAAATTTGACCCAAGCGGTAAAGTTGTGGTATAGAACTAATTTAACATATTACAATGTTGTATAAAATATAGCATATTGTATTTAGCTAAAATTAATAAATATTTTATACTTTTAACAGCATTTATTTCAATATTTTCCTTTTTTATTTCGCAAAACTAAGCAAGAAACACATATTTAAATACAGTGTATGGAATAAAAATATAATACCAATTATTTAAATTCAAGAAAAAAATAAAATTGAACTCATGGCAAAATTATATCTAGATAATTCAAATTTTTAATTATTTGATCGGTCACATAAAACAATTGTTTTATAATGCTCCTTACATACAAAGGTTTCAAAATTGGTACAGACTAATCCAGTTTTATTATCTGACTTTTGGCATAGTTGCCATCGACGTCCTTTTGTTGTACTTGTGTCTGGTCTTAACTCCGATCTTGTTGAAATATACGACTGTTGATCGTGTTGATCCAAATCTTGAATTCTCTTACCGATTTCCCGAGAAAATTTAGCCCTTGGTAACGTTTCTCTTTTTTTTATATAAGGCGCTGTAAGCTGTAGACCTACGTTTTCCAAGAAGTGTCGGCGTTTGGAAAAAGGGTTTTCGTTTTGGCCTTTATTAACAGATGTAAATAAAATAAAAGCATTATACACTGATATGTCAATCATATTGCTAAATACAACTTGGGGCCATCGATTTGTCTTTCTTTTGCAAGTATAACGGGACACAACTTTATCTAACGTATCTCCACCACATTTACACTTGTTATAATCCAATATTATTTGAGGTTTTTTGTCTTCGCGAACACTTACTTCTGAGCTATGATGCAAGGTGCTAAGCAGAAGCACCAGTCTGGTTTTCTTTGGGATGTAAAATAGCAGGGTGGTTTTCTCTTGAAAACAAAATGTCGAAGAATAAAGAGGTCTTCCTTTAGTTGTCACTAACTCTGACTGCAACTCAGGCTTATTTTTGCGAATGGTTCCAACTAAAAAAAAAAATAAAAAAAAATAAAAAAAAATAAAAAAACCAACTAAAGTAATGTGTTTTTCCAGTAGTTTTTGTTCAAGTTGATAAGATGTGAAAAAACATTATGCTCTTTAAGTCCAGCTGTCAAATCAAGAACTACACGCATACCTTGGTTTTTTTTGAACATGGCTCCTATATTTTTGCCTGTATACGGTTGGATACTCCAGGCATAACTAGTAACCGCATCACAAAGAACCCAAATTTTGATTCCATATTTTGCAGGTTTTGATGCTATGCATTGTCGAAATGGGCATCTTCCTCTAAATGCTACCAGCTGCTCATTGATTGTTACATATTGTGAAGGGTTATAAAGTTTGGGCAACAAGTCAACCCACAGATTCCACAGTTCACGTATCGGTGCAAACTTGTATACCATTCGCTATTGTCGAACCTTATTACTCTTGAAATGACTTTGAACCTTCTCAATGGCATAATTGCTCCAATTATGGGTCTTCCCCTTTCAGGGTACCATAAACTTTCGATACTTTCATTATTTGAGCGATACATTCCAGCTAATAAAAATAAACCAATAAATGCGAACATTTGAATTTCATCGATGCCGGTCTAGTCATCACCGAAAATATGTTTTCCTTCAATGTTTGTGCATTTCAAAATAGTTCTCATCACAGGGGCAACTGGCAAACTTTACTGGTACACTTTATTCGAAGGCATAAACACTTTTACAACACAATCGAAAATAACTGCATATAATCCATAAGGAGTGAACTTATCACAAAAGTGAGCCTCCCCTTCCTAGACGCTCTTTGGAGTAATCTGATGTAAAGCTGCGCTAGAAAATGTAGAACGTTTAGTTGATTGAAATAGTTTTTAAATATCTCGCATATAATGTTGGAGTACTCTTCAAGGTTTACGGCGTACTCTGCATGTATGTGCATTGACTGCTTCCGAGTTATCCAGGAAATGTGCACAAAAGCGTTGAGAATGTAAATCGACTGGCAAATATTGACACTTCCCACAAAACCACAAACACTTGCACAAGTATAAATACATATTTATGAGTGAATGCATAAACTGAAATATAAAGAAATATAAACAAACAAAATTTTTAAATTTTGCAAACTCATATAAACAAGCTAAATTTGAAAACATGCACCTTTTCCCATTCACAGATTTGAATGAGGCGCGGTTAACAGAACCGGTTGCATGGAGTACGGGTCTAAATGTATAATTGCAAGCATAAATTGCGTAAAGCAGGTAAAACATGCGAGAGTACTAAATACTCGCGAAGTTCGATGTGTAAACAGACAAATGTACGTCTAGAAAACTAATGGGTTTAAGTTAACTACACTGAAAGAAAAAGACTGGTAAAATCAACCGAAATTTCTGGTAATTTTATCCATCGCACCAAGATATTGAATCAACTCCGCGCAAATCGCCGATTCGTAATTGACCGTTTTAGTAGTCCAATTAACAAAAAAAAGTTGTTGCGACAGCTTTGTATGAAAGTATCTATGTTGCCATATAAATAAATAAATGTATGGCGCGATAACCTCCGAAGAGATTTTGGGACGAACTTCTCTTTCAATTTGCGTCGTGCTCCTTTTTAATTTTTCTTACAAATTGATTGTTTCGAACAAAACTTGTAGTATAAATGTTTGACGTAACATTTTAAAAAGTGAACTTGTATGTTATAGAAAAGTAAAGAATCTAATCGCAGGAAGGTAATTCACCACTGGAGTAACTTTACATGTAATTCGGCAAGTTTAATTCTCGTATTACTTTATTTTGAAACGATTCCAAAACAACTCAAACTTGTATGCTGTCGGAAACATCAACATTACAAAAGGATGTTTTTTATTATTTTATTAGATTCGTTCGCGTAAGTGAAAATTCAAAAAACTTGAACAAAATGTTACTAACTTTGGAAAAATCCTGTTCGTTCAAGCAAAACTTTTGCAACAAGAGGGCGCAATTTTGCATTTCGCTTGGACGAGAAGTTGCAAAATTGTACCCGATAAATAGGTGTCCCGGTATCTCATAATTTTTTGCACAGTAAATTCGAAAAGTGTTTTTTCGTTTTTTATTGATAACTGAAAAACTAGATTTTTATTGTTTTCCAATTTTGTGTGTTTTTCGATTTGATGGTTTTCTTATTTTGGTGTTTTTGGCACTATAGTCATATGTACAAAACAGAGAGCACAGTGAGCGTAAAATTCTCTTTGAAATTTGCTCATGTATTGACAGTTGATCGCCATTGAAATGACGTATAGGATCAGTTGTGTTAACAGAAAAATCAGTTAGATTGTTAAGAATCTGTCAATTTTACAAAATTTTGTTAACTTAAGAGCGATAATTTCTCTTCGTTTGAAATGACTAAACTAATTTGTTCGCTTGACAAAGAACTCGGTCGAATTAACCATAATTCGATCAATTTCACCGAATCTCCGTTAAGTCAAGAACAACAGAACCGAAATGTTGATTTTACTAGCACTATTTCTTTCAGTGTAGATCTCGCCCAGAAGTTGAAGCATAACCATAACCAAAGCAACTTTTCCTGATAAACATAACTACTATAACTGAGAAGAGATTCGCTGGCTTCTTTTTTGTACCAACCGATACTGATATTACCGGCTTACACTTACACCTACAGCGACTGCCAACTATTATTGTAGAGGTTTCGGTTTATTATCGGCTGGTTATCACTGACATTGGCTTCCTATTGGTTTATTGTCTGCTTGCTAAAGCCGCGTTACAGACTTTTTAACGATTTTTTAGGAAATTTGTATCGTTACCTCTTGAGCTATCGATAACAAATATATGGGACGCGGATAACAAATTGGTAGCACTTCAATAAAAGATCTAAACAATTTTTGATATCAAATCAATAATTTTTTCATAACTTATGGAAAAAAATTTGATAAATAATCGATAACTTTTCGATAAATAATTCTAAATGATAAATAGTATCGTTCTGGGTCAAAAATTGGATCAATCCAATTTCTTGGATGAAGAATATCAAAAATAAAGCATTTATGGAGATTTCTATACATGGGAAATACACGTTTATTTGAGTTGCGCAATAGTCCCTTCCGATAAATTTCTTGTCTTCTGTGCTACACGGTGTTACGATGGAGTAGTTTCAACCAAAATTTCACTAACCAAGCCATTTTTGTTTGTTGTTGTTGTTGTAATTGTTGTTGTATCGACAAGGACACTCCATCAAGGCCTTGGGGAGTATTATCGATGTTGATGGTCCTTTGCCGTATGCAGATCCTGTACGTTCCAGTAACAAGTACCATTAAGGTACAAGCCCGACCATGTCGGGAACGATGCGGTGTAGCCACATGAAACCTTCTAGGCGATCCCGCATTCCCACCACCTAGATCCATGTAGAACTTTGAGTCGGCAGAGCCTTGGCTGTTGAAGAAACAGGATTTGCCACGCAATTAATTTGCTGTCTGAATTCACTCATCTCAACTCGACCACGAACATTGTTTCCACACTATAATGTAGTGAAGTAACTCTGTACCCAATATGGTCGCCTAGCCTTAGGGATACACACTGGAAGAAACTACAGGCTTATCAAAGCACTGCTCTAAGAACTTACGACGGGTTGTCTTATTTATTCCCAGAACACCATATACACAGTGAGACGAGAGTACTCCTCATAAAGAAGAGAAGTCTATTCTACCCCTGTTGAAACTACAACTTTCCTTTGGCTCCCGTTAGACGATATTGATGACCGTTTGTGAGTGGAACCACCTGTTAGATAGAGCGAATAACTGCTACAACAACAACAATAATACACTTGGGCTTCCTCTATGTTGAGCAAGCATGTTCAAACACGAAAAAAATATATAATTCAATCGGCCTGTATTTCGATGTTGCAAGTCCCAATCTCAGTTCCTGGTAGGGCATACGCTTCGAAATTTTGAAAAAATGGCGTTCTCTAGTGAGGTGTACGACGGCTGCCTTTCGTGTATATTTGAACCGTATTTTTTACACCTAGATCTAGATCATTTGGAATCGAGTTTTTTAGACCATTTTTTTAATTGTATAAGATCTACAATAATATGTTTTTACACCATCAAGTTTCTGGATTTTGTTCCCAAGTTATATACATCACTAACTGTAGCACGCATACATATATACATATGAGCCGTTTATTTTGAAAGTGGCATAAGTCATTTCATGTCGTTTAGGTTCAGTGGTAATTTGTTTGTATCTCTCCTCGCCTCCAGTTTTTTAGAGTCCAATATCCAAAAGATGCAATTCTTATTAAAAATAAAAATGTAAGGCGCGATAACCTCCGAAGAGATCTAAGGCCGAGCTTCTCTTCCAATTTGCGTCGTGCTCCTCTTGATTTTTCCCTACAAATTGGCCGGACGGGACCTACATGTTTTATGCCGACTCCGAACGGCATCTGCAAGGCAGATGAGTTTTCACTGAGAGCTTTTCATGGCAGAAATACAATCGGAGCGCTCGCAAGACACTGCCGAGGGGCGACCCCGCTTAGAAAAATTTTCTTCTAATTGAAAAATCTTATTTCTAAAATTTTGATGTTGCTTTGCCCGGGAGTTGAACCCAGGGCATACGGTGTGATAGGCGGAGCACGCTACCATCACACCACGGTGGCCGCCACTTACAAAGTATCTGCATAAGCTCATGAAGTTTTGCTCTGAGCACTCGACCAATGACAATCCAAAGCAAATATTGTGGTTAGTTGGCAATAACGTATCGACTGTCCGTTAAAGCTAGGACCCTGCTGTTGTGCTTTCCTTCATCCCCATTACATTTACCATTCTCATATTTGAAATGCAACTCAATATTGAAACAATGGAAAATACTGGTAAATATTTTACTGTAAAAACAACAATAGCGAAAACAAATAGGAGACAAACTAGAAAAAATGGTCTTTAACATATGCATGCAGTTATGATGGGTAAGAGAAAAATTGTGCCGCGAATTGTTTCATTTAATTTAAAAATAATTTTTAGATAGCCCAAATACTGGGTTCTTAATAAATGGAAAAGGCCAATGTGCTGGCAAAGAAGGGTGCAGCACTCCATGAATATCCGTTAGACGTCCAAGTTGGTTTACGAGAGATTAAAATGAGATAGGAGTATGCAACTTCATCAAGCAGAAAACGCGTGAACAGAAGCGCGCGGCTCCAAAAGTTTCAACATCATTTGCAAGTCCTACAAGACTCACAAAATTGCTAAAATCTCTAAAAAGAGAAGACTTAAGGCTCACGATGGGCATAACAACTTGACACTGCCTTAACAGCCTTCCGGTGTTTCATGCTTATAAGTAAGGACTCGTCAGTAACAGGAGATTTAAAAAGTATGAGCTGCTGGAATAAACGGTTGAGCAAGTTCTGCGTTTGTGTGCATCGCTCGCAACGGCAAGCCTGCAGTACATAGGGGCAGCACACTTGCCAGATCTCGAGGCAGCAATAAAGCTAGGTCCAAAAACCTTCTACTATTTGCCCTCGTACATAATTTGGATTTTTCTGTAAGGTCGTCATACAAATTCTGGTATTACTTTAGGCATATTCCGTCAGGGTTTCTTGGCATCCATCTCTCATTGTTATTACATATTTCGCGATAACTGACGCCAATTGAGAGCACCAAGGGAGATCAAATCTTCCTCCACTTGGCTTTCCCAACTCAGCGCAGTTCTCTCCACTCCTCTGCTTCCAAACTGCGGGGTTGACTGAAATACTTTCTTGGGCGGAGCGTCTCCGATCATTCGCCTTTGGGTTGTTGTTCGCTGCGCTATCTCCACATCTGCGTAAAGCTCATACAGCTCATCTTTATACTTCGATACTCGCCGCTGGCATAACGGACAGATCCACCAATCTTCCGGAGGACTTTTTTCCATCTCATTTTTTCTCGACACCGTCCATGATACCGAGCCATACACCAGGAAAAGCATGATGATCGACTTGTATAGCATGATATTTGTTCGTCGAGAAAGGACTTTACTTGTCAATTGCCTACTCGTGCCTACTCAGTCCAAAGTAGTACTTGTTGACAAGAGTTATTATCCGTAGACGGATATGAAAGGCTCTATCTTAGCGAAAAATATCTCTGCCCCTTTCTTAAGCAAATATTTTTCTACGTTGTGGGAGTCGCAACTGGTAGAAGAAAAAAATTTACTACCATTATTTCCTTTATCAAGAAAACGACGTATCACAAAATGTTGCTTCTTTTTGAATACAAACGTTTGGTTACATCGTAAATATAGAATCTGAAATTTTGAAACTCTACATACCACCGGTTATCCCAGTTCAATACCTAGCGATCTGTATACTCTATTTAATGTTTGTCCCCTCTACTCATTCGGAAAGAGCTTGATAAAACAAAAAAAATTGGACTGGCGCATTTGGGGGAGTAAATCAGTCTTTTAACTTCCCTGAACACTATGAGCTTTTGAGTTGAACACTGTATTGATCTAGGTGTGCGATATATATACAGTACAACAATTTTTTAGATTTAGGCTGAAACTTTTAACCGTGAAGACAAGTATTCAAACACGATTTTTAAAAGGTTATTCTCAACAAACGGTTTCTGTGAGTTAAACTGACAGCGTTAACTTGAGATAGAGAAAATGGCTTTACGTTCGCCGTAACCTTTAAATTGCAAGCAAATTCCGATTTAATGAATGCATAAAATACGTAGGAAATCTCTTGACTATCCAATAAGTGTGCATGTAAGCAGATACATTCGTTACGTATAGCTATGTGAGATTGTTTAACGCTGAAAAGCATGCAAATCTAAAATCAAAACCAAATGAGTTGGCCTCAGTTGGGTCAAAGTGAATAACTAAACATATTTCGGAAGCGCAATAGATGGTGGCGTTGAACCGCATATAGAATAGTAGTGACAAATATTGAAACTGTATGTCAAGTACACTGCAGGGGAACAGCGGGAAAGTGCAACAGTTATGCTAAGTGCCGTGGGAGGCTATCATACAAACGAACGCGCAGTTTTTTTGAGTTTTTAATTCTGTCTTTTTTACTTGTTTTACTGATTTTTTTGTACTTTTTTCTCAAATGTAAAAAACGGGATGAATGCGACAAATTCGAAATACAAATATAGGAAAAAAACCGTTGCACGGATGAGCAAACTGGAAAACGAAAAAATTCGCGTTAGACCGGCTGACATGGCTGAATGGCAGCGGCATATGAAGTGGAAATGAAAATGTCAAGAAATATAAAAAAAAAATAAAATAAAAGTTCATTTTTTGGGGAATTTAAAAAAAAGAAAGGAAAATGCCTAAAAGAAAAGCCAAATGAAACTGTGAAATAACATAGAAATAAGAATTGAACAATATTTAATGTTGCGAAGAATAGCAAATTCTTAGGTGTGTGAAATTTCGTAACAAAGGCTGAAATGAAAGTCAATTGATAATTGAAAATTCACATGAAATAAAAAAATCTATTGATAATAAATAAGCAACACGTTAAAACTATTTGCAATTTACTGGATAAGACTCCTTACAGAAGTCCCCTTGCTCTAGCTGCATCTGGTGCTAAAAGGGAATAACTTCGTTCATCGTGTTAAACCAGCAAACAGAGTCCGCTCAGGTTTTTTCATGTTGGAACTTTACCTTGAAGTCGTTGTCAAGGTTTAGCAATAATGTGTAGTAGGGTGGGTCGATTTATTAACCGATATCGCGCCATCGATTTTTCGAGGGGATTTGGGCTCAGGAAAAAAGTTCCACTACGCATAACCAAAAAAATAATTTTCGAGCCTGCACACTTTGCCTTTAATTTTATTACTTTCGCCAGTTTTAGTACAAAATTGGTGAATCTTGCAATCAATTTTGGAGTGACTTTCAGCAAAGCTAGCGTCTTGAAACTTTGAACACACTACAGAACGCGATGAATGCCATACAAATTGCACCGGCGGGATTGTGATATTAAAAAAAAAAAACTTCCGAATTCAGAAAATTTGCATCGAGTTTTGAGCAACTTGGGAAACACTTCGTCCTAATTCCAGCGTTGTTGTACGGGATGTTTACGGATATTCCAAGATAACTTTGTAACTGTTCTCTCGTCTATCTCTCTATGGATTTGACATATTCTAACCAAAAATTCCTTGCAACTTTTTCTCCTTCTCCTACTCCTCGTATTCTAAATAAAAAATTCTTGTAAGTATTTTCACTTCTTCCTCACTTCTTTCCTCTTATTCTGAACAATGTCCGAACATACACATTTTTTTAAACAAAAATATATGCCACATCCGATAGCATTTTGTAAAATTTTATGCTTCTAGCTGTTGAAATGGGGCAGAAATCAGGACAAGATTCTTATCTGAACAATCGACCGATCTACGATTAGACAATAATATGTGCCATATACGAGAGAATTTAGTGAGATTTGAAGCTTCTAGCTGATAAATTGGGGGAGATATTAAAAACAAAACTCTTTTCTGAAAAGTCGGTTGTATGGAGGATACATCCTATAGTGATATCTTCCGGTCTGTTCCGACAAAAGTCTAATCCGACAGTAACCCATACCTACTGACAAAATTTCATCAAGATATCTCGAAAATTGAGAGACTAGTTTTCGTTCAAACAGACAGACGGACAGTCGGGCATGGCTTAATCATATCAGGCTGTCAATCAGATCGCCGGTATACTTATTGCTGGGTCTATCTCTCCTCCTTTAAATACTTACAATACTGAGATTCGTGACAAACTTAATATACCATTTCGTTTTCATGAAAGGTATAAAAATTACTAGCAAAATCTTACATTTTTTTATTGCCTTGAGTAATATTTTTAAGAATTAAAAAAGGTTGAACTATAACATAAACATCATAATAAACAATTATAAAAACCATATCTTAACTTACTTTAAACTTAACAAAAAGCTTTTGAGATTTTAAAGGACTAAATATTCATATTTCCGTAAAAACACTAAACTTAGAAAAATTCTGCATTGGGATATATTGCAGCGGAAAGCCTCAATGTTAAAAATATCGGCGCGGCGGCGGCGTCCGGCGCGTTACTATATTTTCTACTTTTGTTGTTGTTGTTGTTGTTGCAGCAGTGCTTCGCCCTATCCAACAGGTGCGACCGATTACCGAATTTTCATCAATATCCTCTAACGGGAGTCCAAGGAAACTTGCTGTTTCAACAGGGGTGGACCATAATGAGAGGGGTGTTAGAGGCGTTGGCATAGAGGTCCGACGCCTGTTTTTTGGAGTTCACTGGGGACCTGCTTGTGTTTTTTGGCTTCATGCGGCTGTGTCCTTAGGTGCCATATTTCCTCATAATGCTCACGGAGATGACTCCTTAAGCCCCTGGGCGGTAGTGGTTCATCAATCAGATGTCTGTTTGGATGTCCAGGTTTCTGGGTATTCAACAGGAACTGTTTGGTTAGCATCTCAGTTCTCTCCTTGATGGGGAGTATTCTCGCCTCATTATGTAGACGGTGTTCTGGGGACATAAGAATACAACCCGTGGTGGTTCTGAGGGCAGTATTTTGGCAGGCCTGTAGCTTCTTCCAGTGAGTAGTGTTTAGGCTTGTATATTTTCTACTCGTTTAAGACTGTTTAGACCATTTACTGTTCATGTCGAAAATTGGTCGGATATGGTCGAAAGTGGTATCAACGGATGCGCATCACTCTTTCTAACTGTTCAAAAGTTATTTAAAAAAACAGGCCTTTTCGATGTCAATTTAACACGTACTTTGCATCACCCAATTCACCAAGTTATTAAAACAAAACACTAAAAGAAAAGTTATATTATAAATTTAAATGCTCACTTTCCATATTGTTTCAAAAAAATTAATAATAAACAATGAATTCAAATAAAATGACCCAAGGCGAGCATGTTTTCAAATTGTCCTCAAGTTGTTAAAAAAAAGCAAAATACCCAAAAAAGGTGCAGATTTTTAAAAAAAAATTTATATTGCGATTGGTTGAAAGAATAATCGAAATCAGTGATGAAAAATCCTTTAGTAGGTTCCAGTGGCATAAACACTCCTTTGAAATTTTTCTTACCTCATACTTAAGTTGAGGATCGTTATATGTGCGTATGGGAAGGGTTTGAAAAATCACTTGGGCTTACATTCAAACATCTGTTGTTTATTTGCGAAACTACACAATAGCATCTGAAATGTTAATTTTGATTTTCACACTTCATCCTTCTACACCAAAGCCACCGGTTTGACATTTCCTAAAGTTGGCGGCCCTATCCAAAACTAGTCCCTTGGAGTGAATCACATTGATTATAAACTACCAACCAAGTTTAAATATCACATACACGTTACGGTTCATTTTACAAATGTGAATACGTGGGCACTTATATTTACCAGGTGAGGCTTTGCCATTCACAAAAACACTCAAAGTAGTGAAACAAAAGCTTTCCCAAGACAGTCGAATTAATGACCGTGTGTGCTACTACCCTAACGTAGTGGACTGACTAGTCTGAAAACTGAAGCTACGCGGTCATTCATAACGAGCTCTTATATCATAAGGCCGGAAAACAGGAGTTAACATCTTTCAACTTATAATCGGTCGACTTTCATTCTAAAATATCGTTTTGATTTAACGAAGACTATTGAAAACAATGTTGTGAACACAAATGTCTGCAAACTTTGGTCTACATTTTAAAAATTTTATCCAAGGTCCTTGTAAAATTTTAATTATGTATATGCTTCGAGGATTATATGATTTTCACCCATTACGCAATGACATCCACTTAGACTGCTTATGATTTCGAAGGCGTCTTTAGCCGAACAGTCACTCTCTAACGTTTCAAGGTGTTTCTCTGGTGTAGCTCGGCAGCATAGCGCGACAAAAGCATCTGTTGGAAAGTCTTCGGAGCTACACCTAGAGCTTCTAGGACAGTGACGTCAACGAAGGTATGAGTTCGAAGTCCCAGACCTATATCTTCTTTGGTGGTATGTGGTGTGAGGGTCAGGAGGCGTGGTAGCGACTGGTGGTCGGGATTGCTACTGTTCGCACATCGGTAATTGTAGCTCTTAAAAACACCCGAAAAAACTGGAGGCGCACTGTGCCAAGAGAGTCATGAGTACTAATAGACCATTAACAGCAACGGTAAGTCGCCTTTGTGCGTGACCGCCAAGAAGCCACAAATGATTTAAAGAAATTGTGTTCGCGACGATTATTAGGAGTTAACCCTAGGTGAAACTGCGCTTTGCACGAGATATACAGACATAAGTGTGACTATTTTATGTAGCTCTATTTCTTTTCAGCAGACGCAGCAGTACCAATTCCAAAGACCTGGGTTAGTTTCGAAGCCTCTCTGGAGTAAGCGAACAAGGGACAATCCCTCCGCAAGGAGCTACTCCTGAAAATTTTTGAACGGTCCGCGAGGCCTTGAGGCAATACACCCGGATATTTCGGAAATGGCCAACACGCTGATTTCCTTAAATACATACAAAAACACATTTCCTAAATATTATTTTTTTTTTTTAAATAGAAAAATCAAGCTTTTTAATGTAAGAATACCGGCAGACGCCAGCGCGCCGCCCACGCCACCGCACCGGTATAAAATAGAGCCTACGCCGCCTCCGATAAAGTGATCGGCGTAAACATCTGCTGTGAAGTTGAGGACTTCGACCAGAAATCCACTGCAGGTTACATACACATGATTAAATTTTTTAAATACAACTTTCTTCTTTGATAAGAGAACCTTTCCGATAGCTAAGGATCTTAATTTTTGAGAAAATTACTTTTATTGCTTAAATGAAGCATTAGGAATACTGTTTTTGAATGAAACTTCACATTCGAAGTAAAATATTTTAGGCAATTTGCGTCGTGCTCCTTTTAAATTTTTCCTAGAATTGGCGGGATAGCACCTACATGTTTTACACTTATTTCGAACGGCATCTGCAAGGTAGAAGAGTTTTCACTGAGAAACTTTTCATGGCAGCAATACACTCGGAGTGTTTGCCAAATCCCTTCCAAGGGGCGATCTCGCCTAGAAAATCTTTCTTTTAATAGAAAAAAACTGTTTCATAAATTTTGATGTTGCTTTGCCCGGGTCGTGATCACGGGATTCTCGGTGTTATAGGCGGAACACGCTACCACCACACTACTGCGGCCGCCAAATCCTAAAAAACCCAACCACTGTTTGGTTATGCTCTGGTTGTAAAGCCATACCTAGCCCCCCTTTGAGCAGTATGGGAAGGGCAACAAGTTAGGTCGAGTATATCAAACCCAAAAGTTTGTGGATTAGGCCGATTTTGCGCTGGTAGCTTCATATATGTGCTACGATAAAACAGCGGCGACCTTTCTGCCGCTCTCCAGGCGTGGTTCAAAAGAAAATAGTTCTTCATAACGTAATGATTCTAGTTTAACCCAAGTTTTAGCATTCATGTAAATTACGGCTTACAGTTTCCAGAGGACCATTGACAAGTGCCTCGGATTCTTGATCAGTACAATGATTTTATGGCCTGAATATCAAAAGCACCGCTTCTGTGGATAAACATATTGTTAAAAGGGTAGCAAGGGTATGGACAATAGCACCCAACCTCAAGATACGAATACAATATCTTTATTAGAAGGCAATACGTAGCACCAATAAAATTAATTTTTGATCATAAATATTCTATACGTCCATATAAGTTAGATGCCAGGCTGTGTGTGCCCCTTATGACACTTTAGTTACTTTGCCAGATGGATTCAAAGTTAATGCACTCATCACCGCCACTGACCAGTCTGACACTTTTAATAATGCAAAGTTATGTTTTCTCACTTATTAGTAACTCTGCATTTTTTAACCTAAACAAGCACCCAATGTTACTTTTTATTTATTTTATTTTTTTTGCTTCTTTTTTTATGCAGTTCATTAAACTTTAAATACACGTATTAAAGAACTTCCAAACTAGATTGAAGTACGCACAAGGAGGAGGGGTGAAGGCAATGGCGTATCTAACTGCGAGTAAGTGACACCGGCAAAAGTTGAAGTGTGGAATAAAGTGAAATTAAAAATCGTAAAAAATACTTACTTTACGAGCGAAATGCCGAGCAACGCGTCCCTGACAAAGGAGCAACTTTTCATTGCGCGGTAACTAAATACTTTTAGCCATAAATAAAAGTACAAGTCGAAGTACTTCGGAGCAGCATACAGCGGAAGTATAGTAGGTTTCGCAGGTTTAAGTGCTAGCTGTAATAGGCGCCACGTCTAAGTTGTTGGCGTCGCGAAGAAAAAACTTCAAACTAATTTGGCATGCGAAGCTTTTGCATTCCTTGCTTTTAACGAATTTATTGCCAACTATTTGAAAATTAGTGCGTATTTTCCAGGTGAATAAGTGATCTGCGGTTAATGGTGGCTTGACAATAGAACACAGATAAAGTTTTTATTGACTGAAAAGAGAATTAAAGAAAAAGTGAGAAGAATTTGAATTTCCAGTAGGATATGGCGAGTATTTATTGTGCTAATTGACAAAGAAGATCATAATTGGCATATTGTATAGATACTTATTTTCCATATACGATCAAATTATCAAAATAGGAAAACTTTTAACTATTTAAAAAATATATAAACTTAGTAAGTGAAACTAAGCAAAACAATCTCAAAAGCGAGTATTCAGATTTGTAGCCCAATCAATTTTAGTCTCACACAGTACAAGTTGTAGATCTATGAAAATTCGCATTAATTTTTAACTATTTTTTCCGTAGGGTGTTTCAGATTTCTGCCACATAAAAAAAATCACACTTTGTATGAAGAAAAATCTAAGACATCATTCGGAAAAAATTGTCGAAAATCCAAACTGATTTTCAGAAACTTAAAACTTATACTTTGTTAAACCAACACTGGTTAGGCTACGTTCAAAACTTACTTACTTACTTAACGGTATTTTAGCAAGGGGCACCAGTCGCTTCTTCGCTGTGCTAACCGGCGCCAATTTGGTAAAACCCAGAGAATTTAAATCGTTGTCGACCTGGTCCTTTTAACGGGGTGATGGCCACCCTCTTTTACTGTTAGAGTGCACTCTAGCGCGATAAAAATACTTTCTTAGCCGAAGCATAAATTTTCATTCGCATAACATCGCCTTGCCGACGTAGCCGCAGTGTTTAAAGCGCTAGACCATGTTGATGTCTGCTCGTACTGCTCATCTTCTTCGGTACTCGTCGTCGTCAACGCGTAGCGGTCCGTTAATCTCCCGAAGAACTTTTCTTGTTTAGTTTCGAACGGCTCGAAAAGGATCTTCTCAAATGGGGCTGAGCTGATGGTGTTGCCCAACGTCATTTTGCATAGCGGAATACGTTTTGCTGGGAAAAACAAATACAGACACAGTAACAGCTCCTTTTCGGGCTGTCGAAGGCGGCTTTAAAATCGACGAAGAGGTGGTGTGTGCCAATTTTTTTTCCGCCGTTTTAGTGAAAATATGGTCGATGATAGATTTACCTGATCTGAAGCCGAACTGAAGGTACGAAACAATAATTCCGTCATCACGATTGTGAGCTCGGCTTCGTCATCCCTGGACGGCAAATCGTTATTGTCATTAAGGAAGACAGAGAAGTGATCCCTCCGTCATCTAAGTACTCTCTGCACATCGATTAAAAGGTCACCATTTTTGTTCTTGCAGTAGTTTGTCCGGGGCTTAATAACTTCCGGGTGGCTAACATCTCAAGCTTCTCGCAATCATGCCTTCTACCACTACTTTATTCTTCCTGTAAAGGTCTTGCTTCTCCATTCAACTCGCGGTAGCTTTCACACGCTCTTCTTTTTGAGTTCGTTTTAGCGAAGCCTTGTAATCAGCATATATTCTTTCGGTTGCAACGCCATATTCTTCATCTTACCAGTTGTTTTTCCTTGGCTGCCGGTTACCAGTATTTTCCTAGGCGGCGGTACGGTGTAAGCAAAGCAACCCAAAGTGTCCTATATAAAAATCTTTATCTAGCAAGACATTTTGGCAACCAAATTTGAGTCCGCACTGGCTTAGTCAGTCGGCGTGTATATTATGCGAGTGCCCATAAAAGTATCTTCCAACAGTTTTTAGTAAGCAACCGCTTTCTACGCTTTCCTCTCTTGATCTCTTTGCATCCCATTAATTCAAATAATAAGTGAAATGGTTTAAGAACAACGGGTAGAATGTTATATCCAAAATGCCCAATCTACCAAATTGCCCAGAGCTACATCCGTTGAAGCTTAATGGATCAACTGTGAAGTGCAATCTCAAGGCAACACAAGTTTTACCTACATTGCTAAACAGTTCACATCAAAGTTTGAAAGCTTCCTAGAAAACGCCAGTCAAGCAACTGTGCACGTGGTAAAGTTGCATACTAAGGGAAAATGTCGGGAGATTTTCAGAAACTGCCCCATTGAAAATTCATAAGTCACTAACAACTCTACATTCATTTAGTAAAATAATACATGACTAAGATATTGATAATGATTACTCGCTTAAAAAAAATACAAAAATATAAGCGTCAATTTTTTCGTACCCATTCCTTATTTGCTATGGTGATGTTTGGACAATTTTGAAATTTTTAATTTATTTGCCTCTATTGTTATCAACAATTCAACGCTCTACAAAATAATCATTATTTATTAATACTTAAGCTCTCTTATACCTTTTGCGTCTGTTAAACATGCGAGCGTTTTAATTAAAAATTCATATTTTGCCTAAATACCACAATACTACCAAATAATGCTCTAAAAATTACCTTAGCACGAGCCAACACCTACACACGAATCATGAACCACGCAGCCCCACAGAGGGTAGAGCGAAAGTGACCTCTATTAAAACTGTGCACAGCGCATTTTCTAGCCTGTCAAACGGATTTGATGCGTCTGAAATCTCGAAACAACACAAAAACGCAGTAATTTTCAAAATCTAGAACAGAAAAACAAAAACACTGCAATTAATGAGCGACTTTACAGCGCAACGTTGAATTCACCACCAGCAAGCAATAGCAACACCAACAACGTTCAGCCATAACATCTACCACCACCAACACCACAACGTCGATGCATTGCATTTGAGTGCTCAAACAACAAAATCAAAAACTAAATATCGATAGGATTTTCGAAGTGAAATACCATACAGGACAGTGAATTGCTGTGTCTGAAATTTGTTTGATGCAGTGAGAGACAGGGGAGCAGAGATATGTAACGTGAAAAAGCAACCCTAAACAAATGAGAAACCTTTTCAAACTAGTGTAATTGTATGCCCATATGTTGAGCAACCTCGAAGAGGACACACAACAGGATAATGAGTAGGTAAATTTGAGCGCATATCAAAGCTTGCAAGGAATAAGTAAACTGCTGTTGGCAGGAGTAAGTGGACGACTATACAGGAAAACAAGCCAAAACGGCAAATTGTGACCAAAACGACCAAACAATCGGGCCATTAACATTAAATTGATGTATGGTATACAAGACATGGCAGGGGAGTGAAAGGTCGTAAATGTGTCCGCCACGTATCATAGCGTGCAACAAGACAATCGCAGTAAGTGAGGTATGCACACGACTGACGTCGTCCATAAACCCAGCTAGAAAATGTGTGAACCTAAAAAGATTTAGCTTAATGAATACGGCTAGAATTTTTTTGCTTAAAAAGACAATTGGTTTTCATTTAGGTATTGATATAAATAAATTTTTAAAATGGTGTAACGGGTCTTTAAATAGTGTTAATAAAGTTCTTCCAATGATTTTTGAATTATGGCCATGTAACTACAATGGGTTTTCCAAATGCGCGTAATACCACACTGACTTTCAATATGGGCTAAATAAAATGCTGCGTACCACGCTGGGCAGATAGCTGTCTGCTTCTTCAACAATAGGAGTTCGTAGTAGCAGCGATTCGAAATTATTTCCTTACAGGGCATACTCGTAGCACCAAAGATAAACATAAATAAAACACAAAGCTATACACCTACAGTCCTTCTACAATAGGCACTAAAGAAGTCTGATAGATCAGTTCGCACTCATTTTCATGTTACCTAACAATATCGAAAGACGACCAAATGAATATACAAAGACATTGTATATGTATGTACATAAAAGTGCCTAAGTACTTACGTAGGTATAGTGAAAAGGATATACCGGGATTATTGGATTTTAATCATAGAATCACTGGGAAAAAAATGTAAAAAAATCTGTGTCAAGTTTTTGCTAAAGGTTTCTAAAGAACCTTATTCTGAACTCAGACTTTCCAAATCTGTTTGGGATTTCGAGATATTCGTTTGTTCTCTATATTAAATACATTTTTTAACCAGAAACAGTGCCATACTTTCTAAAAGGTTTCAACGTTTTGTACCCGAACGTTATGTCAAAACGTTCTCGTCGCTTCAATTTGTTTAGATATTTCAACCTTCTATTGCAAAAACACGTTTTAAAGTACATACATTTAAGGGCAAATGACGTCTTAAAAAATTGTTTCTCCAAGTTCGTTATTCTACCTGAAATTCCCTCTCCTACACTTGAAAATCTATTTCGAGTTTTAGAAAGTCTTTGAATTTGAGTTGTGCATCTTTTTGCTTTAGGGTGGTGCGATATATTTTTTATATAAGTAGTCATTGCATAACCAAAAATACAAATCTATCTATCTATAAATCTTATAAAATAAAGTCGCTAAATGCTATGTATGCGAATAACTTCACACAGAATGCTCCGATTTTAAAACGGTTTTTTGCATTAGAAAGCTTAGCTACGTGAGATGGTACAGTTAATATAATTTAAAGATATATATGATAGGGGCGTGGCAAATTGCCAAAATGTAGTAAAAAATCATAAAATTTTTGTTTACACAGCTATAACTCATAAACGGATGCATGGATTTAAAAAATTCTTTTTTCATTATAACTTTGAAATATTTACCTTCGATCTGCATCAAAAAAAAATACTTGATTCCTTTCTTATATCAGCCAAATTGTTTAAACAGTAACATTTTTGTCAAAAAATGCGTATGTGTGTTTGTTCGCTGTGAACTGTGCGCGCTAATTGCTTTTGAGTGAGGCTTGACGCGACACACACATACGTACATATATAGCGTTCGCTGCGTTATTTAACTTCGGGCGTAAGTTTATATGTATATATTGATGTACATCACTACATAGTATAAAACAAAGTCGCTTCTTCTGTCCCTATGTCCCTTTGAATGCTTAAACATTTAAAAATACGCAACGGATTTTGATGCGCTTTTTTTAATAGATAGAGAGTGATTAAAGAGGAAGTAACGGATGAACACATTTGCCTTAAAATTAGTGGGGGGCAGCTTAGAACCAGGAGATAGACCTATACTAATTTTTATCCCGTTATGGATAGGGTCTTGAGATCAAAACATGGACCTGGGTAATCCTGGGATATGTTTGTACAATATGGGTAACGAATATAAGCTGTTTATGAGTAATTTGATACGGGGTATTTTTCGTACCCGCTCATAACTAGGGTCTCGAGATATAAACGAAAACGTGGACGCGGGTACCCCTAGAATGTGTTTATAGGATATGGATAACGAATGAAAGCTGTTGATGAGTGCTTTAGTACAGAGTAATTTTTATACCGCTGGGTGACTAGGGTCTCAAGATATGGGCAAAACCTGGACCCGGATACCCATAGAATGTGTGTGTAATATGGATATCAAATGAAAGTTGTTGCTGTGAGCTTTAAAGTAATTTTCATTGTGATATTCGATTTAGTTGCATTAACCTGGCAAAACTGATAAATGTGCATGCGAAGCCGAAATAAAGATATGAATTAATAATACCCACATAACTATTTACATACGTCCTATTCGATTTCCCTGGCAATAAAGGATGAAGAAGAATGGGAAAAACTTTAGAGAAGAGAAAAGAGAGAAGGAGACTGAGAAAGAGATAGAGTGAGACGAAAATAGAGATAGATGAAGCGAAAATACGGAGGGAGGAGTGAATAAAAGGATTAAGAAAAAGTGAGGAGGGGGGGGGGGGGGGGGGTGGGGCTTAAGTTAGACGGAAAAGGCTTATTAAAATGTATGGAGATAGACCAAATTTAGAGCAGAACAACGTCTGACGGGTCTGCTAGTATATACATATGTCGGTATTTGTACCTGTGTTTTTGTCAAATTTATTCATTCGTATTTTGTTCTGCTCTTTGAAATGGAAAAGGAATCTATTTACATATGTAGGTACATACATATGTGTTGCAATTTTTGTCAAAAACCATACAAAATCTGTAAAGGCTCATATGTCTACCCGGTATATTTCTATACATATATAAATAGTCTGGGTTGTTTTTGCTACTCCACACATTCTTTGTACCTAGTTTATAAATCAATAAGTTAATTAAGTTATTAAAGTTATATTTGTTAGTCTGTAAGGTTTGAAACAACATAGACTGAAATAAACAAATATATAAATAAAAAAAAATGTCGAAATAAACCTGGAATACCGGGACTGCACATTTAATTCCCGAATATTCCGGTAAGCAAAAAATTCCGAAAACTGTCTTCTCTAATAGCGATGAACGATATAAAGCATACAGAATACTATCGATATTTTTCATTTCGTATTTGATGCTTTTTATGAGAACAAGGTAAAATATTGATTGCTTCTCAGATAATAACGATTACTTTCATCAAAGCTTGGTACATTTTACTTTTTAAAATTGCGAGAATGCTCGTTAGAGCCTACAAATTATGTTTGCTTAAACTTTTCTCTTTCCATGCACCTATTTTTGGTAGATTTTTTTAAATAAAAAAGGTGAGAAAGAGGTAAGAAGAAACTGGAAACCAATTGAATATAAAAACTGTTTTGCACCTTACTCTTCTTTTAGGAGCTCCTTTACTTATGTTCGATTAGAGTTGATGACAACAAAATATTAGCTACGTACTGATGCTGGGATTTTACAAGGTCAAATTGGACCGCAAACTTAAATTGCACTTAAGCTTGTCATATTAATCTTAAAGGCTTAAATTAAAACGTCGAATAAGCTTTCCGTCATCTTGAATAAGAAATCGCAATTAAAATGGCATATAAGTGAAAACGGAAATTACACACCGGTATCGCAAACTTGACTTTAAAGCTGTATTTGCAATTATTGAAGTTAGTTTTTGACAAGCACTGCTTTTTCGACTTCAAGGTTTTTTCCAAGGTCTGCTCTAATGTCAGCTATGTGGCATAATGCAAACCTATTGACACAAATTAAGCACTAGGGCGATTAAAACAGTTTCTGATGTTAGTTATTTTGACCTAGTGAAACCCAAGCATCAAATTGCCTTTAATCTGAGTAACTTCAACTATTTCTTGCTCTTAAATTTAATTTTAATAGAGTAAGGGGACATCTTGCCCCGGGCGGTGCTCACTGGGGGCGCCAAATCGTCCGCAAAGCAGAACTTCCTCGATTATTTGTATTTTTATTATAACTGATTATAACTGATTTCTGCAAAATAAATATTTTACACCGGGCACAAGAAAACCTCTGTACACCACTAGCAGTGTCCACTTAGTATGCCTTTCGTGAGACTTAAATTGACTGAGAATGTGACCATTACCCCTCGACATAACGGCATGGCATTCCGGTTAAAACATAATTTATGAGACCAAAAAACTCTTAGGAATTGACTAAAAACTTATTATCTGAAAGGCTCAAAAGTTGTATCGCCAAATGATAAGAACTAAGTGCATCATAGACGTTATACTCCCCGATTATTGTAACCTCCCGCTGTTCAACAGTACCCCATGTGCAGAAACTCTCCTATTTATACTCTTGGTGTATAGTTTGCTTTTGGTCCTTCAGCTTGGTTCTCACGATTATCAAATATCTATTAGGTTTCTGTTAGCGACGACATGACCGACGAAAATTGCCACAGCACATACTACGTTAAGGAAAATTAGTTTACTGTTATAACAACAATACCTGAAACAACAACAGTTACATTGTGAATGTAACGTCATCAAATTGCCACAACATTACATGCTACATGCAACACGCCGGAAAGCAATGCAACATGCAACGTCTAGCCACAATGGCATTTGATGCGAGCCACAACATCAACAACATACAAACAATCAATGCCTGCCTATATGAGCATGTACTTACATTTACAAAGAGATATACCACTTTTTACAAACATATGTAAGTATGTATGTATAGATAAGCATTTACTAAATTTGCGATATTCATTAAATACACGCTTGAAGCAAGAACAAAGTGATTGTGCGAACGAAAACTTCAAAAAAAAATTGGAATGAGCTATCAAATGCTTATAGATCTTTTTAAAGAGTACATGAAATAGAACCGGCATTTAATTATTGTTCGAACGAATACGTTAGAATATTTTAAAAAACTTAAATATGTGGAAAACTTGCAAACATTTCGTGCATTTCCAAAACACGATTTGTTTATTGTAAATAAGGTTAGTCAATTCTAAATTATCAAGCGTGAAATGCAAATGCGAAAGCGTTGTATCAAAGAGGATAAATACAATAAGAGCCGTCACTCGTTATTTTGTGGCGAGTATCTCGCTGGAAATTGAAAAAATTGATGCCGAATGTTTTCTGAGAGGGACATTTTTAATTGTCTCGCATTTATCCATGCCGTGTAGGCCCCTTGTGCAACTGTGATTTTTGGAAAGAGAATTAAACAGATTAATTAAATACAGTCGAAAAATAAACACAAATACCCCACGAAAATGTATAGAAGACATTTATAAACATCTCGCTCAAAAAAAAAGTTGCGACTACCTCTCAGCATACATCGAGTAAATGCCAAAAAAATAACGAGTGCCGGCTCCTATTGTATTTATCCTCTTTGGTTGTATGAATATGAGAATAGTCAATGGTAGATGTGCAAGCGTCACTTCGCTATGAAGAGTCATTTGTAAGTAAAAGAGAGGCAAATGAATGAACGTATATATTGTGAGAATGGTCAGTTGGAAATCAGAAAGCGTCAAATGTTATGTAACGAAAGCTTTTCCTTGCCCCGGTGCTTCTTCAATAATTGCGGGGGTATACTCGCCGTGTCCAAGATTCGTTTACAATAAATTTGTATTACGGGGCACCTTGCAAATCGTTTTCATGTAATAGGTCACTATATTAACTAACTATATTAATTAATTCCTTAAACTATAATATAAAATATAAAACAAATGTATACGTATTCTTCGCTTAATTTGATGCTTGCTATATGATGAGTGGTGGGCTAACGGTCCCTCGTGTCCCGTTAGGAGCCTGCCTAGGTATGTCTAAATGTATCTCAGTGACGCCTTGCGTCGGAGTGTTTCTGCTACGGTTAGCGACTGTGCTGTCTCTACTGCGGTCAACGTCGTATGTTTGCGTAACTCTGCTGCGGCCAACGTCGTATGCTTGTTGTTGTAGAAGTGCTTCGCCACACCTAACAGCCGCGACCGTTCACAAATTGTCATCAATATTCTCTAACGGGAGTCCAAGGAAACTTGCTGTTTCTACAGGGATGGACCATTAATGAAAGGGGTGTTAGAGGCGTTGGTTCCACATTACAATTAAAGAGATGGTTGGTGTCATGTGGGGACACATTGCAAGCGGGCATACATTAGGTATGTCGGGGTTGATTCTGGATATGTAAGAGTTTAACCTGTTACAGTATCCAGAACGAAGTTGAGCCAGAGTGACTTGCGTTTCCCTGGGGAGTATGCGTTCCTCTTCCGCAAGTTTTGGATACTTTTCTTTGAGTACTGGATTCACCGGGCAATTCCTGACATAAAGGTCCGACGCCTGTTTGTGGAGTTCACCAAGGACCTGCTTGTGTTTTTTTGCTTCATAGGGCTGGGTTGTCAGGTGCTGTATTTCCTCAAAGTGCTTACGGAGATGACTCCTTAAGCCCCTAAGCGGTGTTGGCTCATCAATCGGATGTCTGTTTGGATGCCCAGGTTTCTGGGTGTTCAACAGGAACTGTTTGGTTAGCATCTCATTTCTCTCCCTGATGGGGAGTATTCTCGCCTCGTTATGTAGATGGTGTTCTGGGACATAAGAAGGCAGCCCGTGGCGATTCTGGGAGCAGTATTTTGGCAGGCTTGCAGCTTCTTCCAGTGGGTAATTTTTAGGCTTGGCGACCATATGGGTGACGCGTAGCACGTAAACGGCTGGCCAGTTGCTTTGTATGTTGTAATGAGCGTTTCTTTATCTTTTCCCCAGGTACTGCCAGCAAGGGATTTGAGGATTTTATTACGGCTCTGGATTTTCGGAACAATTGCGGTTGCGTGCTCACCAAAATGTAGATCCTGATCAAATGTCACACCCAAGATTTTGGGGTGTAGGACAGTCGGTAGCGTAGTGCCATCGACGTGGATGTTCAAAATGGTCGACATTTGGGATGTCCATGTTGTAAATAAGGTCGCGGAACATTTAGTCGGTGATAATGCCATGTTTCGCGAGGCGAAAAAACTGGAGAGATCAGGGAGGTAGCCGTTTATTCTGTTACAGAGCTCATCGATGGCCATTATTGTGCAGTCATCGGCGTATGAAACGATAGTGACTACTTCTGGTGGTGAAGGTAGCTTGGACATGTAGAAATTAAACAAAAGTGGGGATAGGACACCACCCTGTGGCACCCCTTGTTTAATTCTTCTTGGTTTTGATGTTTCGTTTCTAAATTGCACCGATGCCTGCCGACCACCCAGATAATTTGCGGTCCACCTTTTAAGACATGAGGGACGGGTAGACCCTTCCAGGTCTTGCAGTAGCGTGCCATGGTTGACCGTATCAAAAGCTTTTGATAGGTCTAGCGCTTACGAGTACTGTTCTATGGTGTGGGTTTTGATTTAAACCGCAATTTATCTGGGTGCTGATGGCATTTAGCGCGGTGGTGGTGCTATGGAGTTTTGTGAATCCATGCTGATGAGAGACTAGCTGCAAATTTGCTTGGAAGTAGGGGAGCAAAATGGCTTCAAGCGTCTTTGGTACTGGCGATAGGAGAGATATCGGACGATACGACTCTCCTATGTTAGCTGGTTTCCCAGGCTTTAGTAGCGGGACCACCTTGGCCATTTTCCATTTTTCGGGTATGACAAAGATGTAAAGAGACAGGCTGAAGACATGTGCTAAGTATTTGAAACCTTCTTTCCCTAGGATTTTAAGCATCGGCATGGCTATGCCGTCTGGGCCCACTGCTTTGGATGGTTTAGCGTGACCAATGGCATCTTCAACCTCTCTGGCGGTGATGGTAGAAAGCGCTCGCGTATTTTTTCGAATCCGATAGCACTTTATCGCCGAAGGCGATGGAAACTTTGTCATTGTGCTTAGACGGATTCGATAGGGACTTTACGGTGGACCAAAGTCTACCCACACCGGCAGAGAGGTTACAACCTCTTAGTTGCTCCTCCCATTTCGCCCGCTTGTGTTCATCCACAAGCAATCTGATGCGTTGGTTTATATCCCTTATTTGGGGGTCGCCTGGGTCGAGCTGTCTTATAAGGTCACGTTCTCTCGCTAAATTCTCGGCCTCCGCCGGGAGGTGGGCCGCATTTCGGGAATTCTCCCGGCGGGAATGAAACGTGCCGAGGCGGATTCAATGACCTTGCGGAAAGCACGCTTCCCTTGGCGGGCATCAGTCGGGATAGGCAGGGCAGCAAAGAGGTTGTCTGTAAAAGATTTGTATTCGTCCCACTTTCCTTTTTTAAAGTTTATGAAAGTGCGTTTTTCTGTAACGATGAAGTCGGCGGTACGCTCGAAAGAAATTAGTATAGGCAGGCGGTCGGATGCCAATGTTACCATTGGCTGCCAGTTGACGCAGTTTACGAGTTCTGCGCTCACGATTGAGATACCCGGCGAACTGTGACAGCTTCCTACCATACGTGTGGGGGCGTCTCCGTTAATTGTGCAGAACGGTGTTTCTTCTATTTGATCCGCCAACATCTCACCCCTACTGTCCGCCCGCAAGTTTGCATGCCATATATCGGGATGGGCATTAAAGTCGTCTAAGATAATGCGAATGTTGCCAGTGAGTAAGGCGCTAATATTAGGGCGGTATCCACTGGGGCAACAGGTGGCAGGAGGGATGTAGATGTTGATGATTTCTAGGTTTGCATCGCCTGACCGGACAGATAGGCCTTGACGTTCTAAGACATTGTCCCTGCGATCGATGCCAGGATCAAATATATGATATTGCACAGAGTGGTGTACGATAAACGCGAGGCCGCCTCCATTTCCGCTCATGCGGTCTTTTCTGTGGACATTATACCAAGAACAGGTTTGCAGTGCAGATCTTGCTGAGAGTTTAGTCTCTTGAATCGCAGCAATGCGGATGTTGTGCCGCTTCATGAAATCGACTATCTCCGTGATCTTCCCAGTTAATCCATTACAGTTTAACTGCAGAATTCTGAAGTGCATAGGGGGAGACGTCGCCACTCTGGGAGTAAGTGATGGGTGACTTCGCCTGGGTTGAGGAAGGCCAGGACGCAACTGCTCTTGTGGCCCTGGGACTGGGCGTCCTTGGGCAAGCATTGGGGTACCCGGTAGATTGGGGTTTGCTACCTGGCAACATGGCGTAATGAAACCCGTCGGGGGTTTGCCGTCGCCGAGACCAGAACATCTAGGAAAGTGGCACCGCCCAAGGCAGGAGCTGCATTGGGCAGATGTCGCAAACATATATATTCTGTGCTGACAAACGGTGCAAACGGGGTTAGGGACTAAGAGTATGTTCCCCTGACCTACACGATTGCTGCCGGAAAAGAGGGGGGGGGGGGGAGGAGACGGGGCAGGTGCTGATGCTCAGCATTGCTACCGACTCTACTACGAAGATAGTAGTTATGAGTGGTAGCAGCTCTTTGAGCGCCTCGGGGCGCGAACAGCAGCGGGTACTAGTTGTGGCTTGCTGAGGCTGCTGGAAGGTAGTGGGGGGGGGGGGGGGCGCTAAGGCGTAGACTGCGGGACGCCCTTGGGCAAGAAGCCACAAAAGATTTATAAAAGTTAAGTGGACGTCGGGTTTTGGGACCAAGCCCAGAACAACCTGTCCGATGCAACCATCCCTTAACACGAGACATACTGAACAGAGTATGACCGTCCTAAAAAGATTCTTTTCCGGCAGATGCAGCAAAACCATTTCTTAGGAACGTGGTCAGGAGACGGACCCGGATTGGATTCGATTCCTTCCCGGAGCAAGAGAATATGGAGCAGTCCCACTGTAAAGAGCTGCTGCGAGGATGACAATTTGTTGGAGGGACGCAACAAATTAAATGGGGTTACACTGAAATGACAGTCCTTGGTCGGGAAAAATCCCGAGTCGCTCCGGTACATAGAACCGACTACCTTGGGAAGCGAACGTCGTATGCTCGTGTAACTCTGCCGCGGCCAACGTCGTATGTTTGCGTAAGTCTGCCGCGGCAAACTTCGTATGTTTGCGTAACTCTGCAGCGGCCAACGTCGTATGCTCGTGTAACTCTGCTGCGGCCAACGTCGTATGTTTGCGTAGACTATTTCTCTCGAGGCTTACGGCGGTGATGCGCGGATTTGTAACGCTGTTGACCTTCGGTTAGCAGGGAGCGAGCGTAGTCTAAAGCTTTGTAGAGCGGTTAAAACCAGCTGAACCCACGGCTCTCGCCTATGAAACACACTGTCTGGCGATGGTTAAAAACGACACGCCTTTCAGATGCCCTTCAATTGCTGCTCAGGTGACGATCGCACTTCGCGTCCCGTTAGGTGAGATCCGTTAGCCTCAGTACAGACACGTTTGACGTTTTACTTCTACTGCGGATGCCGACGTACTTCCGCTGCGGTTGGCGTTTGGCTGAGCGCGGGATCACCATACGGTGGAGGACGTTTGCTTACGAGGGAGCAGGCGTGGTCTAAAGTGTTGTGGGTTAAAACCAGCTTTCCCACAATTCTCAGCCCACGACTTTCTCCTATGAATCGCACTGGCTTGCAATGGTTAAAACCAATATGCCTTCCAGAACGCTTCAGTAGTAGCTCCGGTCGCAACCACAACCGCGTGCTGACTGACTGCTATCTTTTTGTGTTGCCCTTTTCATAGCCAATGCTCTTGATGTTGCTAGCATAGTTCGTTGCGTTGCCATGGTCACGGTGTTGCTGTGGAGTGTTGCGGCAACTTGTTGCGCTAGTGATGTTTCAGAGACTTGTTTATGTTCCGTGTTGTGTTGGCTATGTTGCTGTCCGTGTTATTATGTAGAGTTTTTATTTGTGTTGCGTTGTCTGTGTTACTGATCCTGTGTTGTGCGGCGGTCGTTTTGTGTGGGCCAAATTAATGGTTTATATTTTGTCCTCACAGTTAATTCAAAAGCGTCATATTGAAATGAGAATAGTTATTTTTAAATGCGAAAGCGTCATATGGAAATGAGAATAGTCAGTTGAAAATGAGAAATGTTAGATATAAATGCGAAAGCTTCGTACGAAAATTAGAACGATCAGATATTAATGAGAAGGCGTAAATTGAATAAGCGAAGGTGTAATTTTTAAATGCAAGAGGTTCTTAAGAATATAGATACTAATCAGTAATGGTATTATCAAAAGCAGCCATATATATGTGACCCGGTCTATGAAAAGGTGATTATGACTCAAAAAACAAATTACGAGAAACAGCTGTTGACAGCTGTTTTTTTTTTTAGTCATAAGCCACCTTTTCATAGACCGGGTCACATAGATCGATGCTTTACTTTACTTTCGGGATATCATTAACACAATGAATTGAATTTATGAAAATGATGCTACCGCCCTTATTTTTGTCCAAACATTGCACATCTTCAAGATCGTATTGCCGAAACTGGTACGTAAAAAGAAAAAATAACGGAGATGACGGACAATCGTTCCACATTGCGTACGGGAGAAAAGCGAAGTGAGCGTTAAAGTGTGGCGAAGAGGGATAGTGAGTCAATATAAGATAGCTTAGAAGGTTATCACAGCGATATATAATTCTCACAGACAATAAGATCTATGTTCATTCACTCTTCTTGTTATTATAGCGTAAAAATCTCTATCTCTTGTATTAAGCGAAAAACTTAATATCGCCACGTTAGTGAGAAAATATTTCGAATAGTAGACCAAAAGCCTTAGTCAAAAACATATAATTGCTGACTTATGCTGGCAAAATATGTATCTTATGCTGCCATTAAAAAAATAGCCGAAAGGTCAGTCTTATTTGATATTGATAGGGTTAAACAAATATATCCGGTGGTAAACGAAGACATAAAAAAATATTTGTAGTAATATAATAGAGTAAGCACATTTAACCACCACATCATGACGAAATTATTTACGTCGAAGTCGCAGATAATAGCGAACATGATGTAAAATATTGGAGTTACGTTGTCCTGGCCGTACTGTGAAGACTTTCCATTGACTGAATGTGTCCATATTGTATCTGTGTATTTTCATTCCGAAGGCCGGCAGAAACTCTCATGTATCACCTAAGGATTTCAGGCCAATCAGTCTCTCGTCGTTTCTTCTTAAGACGTTTTAGCGGTTGATTGACCTGTACCTACGGGAAAGGATACCTCGGGGGTTACTGTCGGCTTCACAGCATGCGTACTGCAAGGAGTCGAGACGGCTCTGGTTGAATTTATTAGCAAACTTCTATGCGGCAGAATAGTCGCATCGGAGTGGGGAGGGGCCATAATTAAGACGAAGGTGTGCAGGGGCACGCCACAGGGGGGTGTCCTATCTCCTCTAATCTGGGTTGTGGTAGTCAACGAGCTTCTTGTGGAGCTGGAAGCCAATGGTTGTCAGGTGGTTGTCTATGCAGATGACCTCGTTATCCTAGTAAGAGGCAAATTTCTGGGCACCCTGCGCGATGTTCTGCAGGGCTACCTGGATACTGTGGCTAGGTGGGCTGAATCATGTGGATTGGCGGTCAACCCGGGAAAACGGAATTGATCCTTTTCACAGGGAGATATAAGATGCCCCATTTCAGAACTCCCTCGATTGGAGGGGTACCGTTGGTACTTTCTGATAGGGTTAAATATTTGGGGATTGTTTTGGACAAGAAACTGTCCTGGAGACACAATGTGGAAGATCGGGCCAGAAAGGCCGCCATTGCCTTGTACTGCTGCAGAAGAGCTATCGGAAAGAGATGGGGACTCCCGCCAAGAATAGTACACTGGCTTTATGAGATGGTGGTCAAACCGATTCTGCTATATGGGGTGCTGGTCTGGTGGAAAGCACTGGACACGGCGAGCACCTCCAAAAGGGATTCAAGGGGTTGTGTAGCGCAATATATAGCTTCTTCAACCCAATTGTCAACCTCACCTTCGAGCGGCGAATCCCGTTTCACTAACAGACGAGGCTCTGGCGCCACCAAGCTCTTCATGGAACTTGGGGTGGGGAGGGAGGGATGGCCTGAAGGTTCAATGTCGCCATATAAATCGTTCCCGAGATGGTCGGGCCAGCACCTTAATGGTGCTGTGTTACCGGAGCGTATCGGATCTGTATCCGACAAAGGACAATCACATCGATAACACTCCCCAAAGCCTTCGGGGAGTAATCTAATCGCTACAACAAAAACAGCACCTCCAAAATGTTAGTGTCAGTGCAACGGACGGCGCTGATCGGTATCAGTGGCGCTCTCAGAACAACACATACCTTGGCACTGAACGTCATGCTGAACATATACCCAGTAGAAAGGCGGCCGCGGCAAGGTCGTTGGTCAGGCTTCGTGATATGGGATATAGACTTTCTGACCGCGGACACTCTAGCCTTCTTACCAGTTTCGACTTTATCCTGGACAGAACGGACTACTGTATGTCGATAACTGCTCCCTATACAACCTTCACCCCAGTTATTCCAGAGAGAGAGGATTGGGGAAGAGGAATTATCTGGGGCATGGGACCGGTTAACTTGCTGATCGGTATCAGTGGCGCTCTCAGAACAATACCTACCTTGGCACTGAACGTCATGCTGAACATATACCCAGTAGATATTGCGGGAAAGGCGTCCGCGGCACGGTCGTTGGTCAGAATTCGTGATATGGGATATAGACTTTCTGACCGCGGACACTCTAGCCTTCTTACCAGTTTCGACTTTATCCCGGACAGAACGGACTACTGTATGCCGATAACTGCTCCCTATACAACCTTCACCCCAGTTATTCCAGAGAGAGAGGATTGGGGAAGAGGAATTATCCGGGGCATGGGACCGGTTAACTTGTTCACGGATGGGTCAAAGCTGGATGGAAAGGTTGGTGGGGGGGTCTTTTGTCAAGAGCTAAATTTAAGCCGCAGGTTTAAGTTGGCTGATCACTGCAGTGTATTCCAAGCGGAAATTGCTGCGATTAAGGATGCGGTGGATGGAATGCTATCCAGTGCTACCACGGTTAGGGAATTTAACATCTACTCTGGTAGCCAAGCGGCTATCAAGGCCTTGAGCTCAACTACAGTGCGATCGAGGGTGGTCTGGGAGTGCCTGACCTCGCTTGCGATTGCATCGAATTATTTTACAATTAAGATTATCTGGGTCCCGGGCCATAGTGATATCCCGGGTAACTGTCAAGCGGATCTCTTAGCCCGCATCGGTACAACTGAACCGGATGAAGATTGCTGTAGGGATTTCGGGATCCCGCTGGCCACCTGTGGATTGCTCCTCCATAGCTGGGCCTCGAATCAGCTCAGAAAACGTTGGGCGGATACCACGTCTTGCAGGGTAGCAAGATCTTTCTGGCCAAAAGTGGATGGCAGGAGGTCTGCTGAAATAATTGGGTTCACTAAGCCTCACCTATCAATGTCATTGGGGTTTTGACAGGGCACTGTCCCATAGGTATCCATGCGGTGCGTCTCAATATACTGGAAACTCCATCCTGCTGCAGCTGTATGGAGGATAATGAGGTGGAATCACCAAATCACTTTATGCTTGATTGTCCAGCTTTTGCCAGAACTAGGCGAAAGTACTTCGGTCGGGATTTACTTGGATCTCCCGAGCATTTATCCAAAGTTGAGATCGGTATAATTCGGAGCTTTATCGTTGCTACCCAACGATTCTCTAAGTAGCTAGATCTAAGTCACCGTTATTTTTGGTGTATGTGGTATCACAACGGACCTTCGTGTTGTCCAAGTGAGCTATCCTTATCAGGGCAGCTATCACCTAACCTATCCTATCTGTGTATGCAAATGTATATTTCGAGTTTAATTGTTCGATTTTACAGTCCTTCGCTCTACTGTCCCGTTCTTCAAGTTACGTCTTGCATATTCACCAAGTAGCTAGGACGTGCGCATGTATGAATTGAGCTCGAACCTTCGAGATCAGCCGACGATGAATATTGAAGACTAAAAGAGAATAAAAATTCCTTCAAGAAAAAAAAGACAGATGAATATACATACTAAAACTACGGCAAGAAAATATCCAGACAAATTAAAATCCGGACCACCCTAAAGCTACTACTCTCTGACTTTCAGCTGCGTAAATGAAGATCCTGATAAAAGGTGAAATCCTACAACGCCTGTTACGTCCAAGGGGCTATTTATGGAGAGGTCTTCCTGTGATGCCAACAAAGTACAATTTAGATAAATTTTCAAAAGCAGTAGAACGTGCACCGTCTTTTAAAATCATGACAAGAAAATAAAAATCTTTAAGGAAGGACTTTCTATCTCTGATTGCTTATGAGCTGGCACTTTATTTGACTAAAAAGCATGGTGGTCACCCTGGCTTTACGCAGATATGACGACAGTACAGCAAGGTTATGTTATGCAGATGGACGAAAAAGCTCCAGCCAAGAAAATATTTCAGTCGACACCGCAGTTTTGAAGCAGATAAAGAGGGATATCTCCACTCAATTGACATAGACAGGTGGAGCTTCCTATTGGCGTCAGTTATCGTGAAACTGGCGGTTAAGCGCCAATAAATGATGATGAAGTATTGTGATTGTTATGAATCTTACGAAGTCTCGATAATTCTGCCCCTTCTATTGTCGCGAATTACTGAACCGTCAATGTTCTGAATATAAAATGCTCTTTATTAATGGAACTACTATGGTAGTAAATCTGCCAAATATTTTATTCGCGTACTTCAATTATAGCGTATTAAAATCAAACTTATTGACTTTTCCTTAGCTTGCGCTACTTTCATACTTCCATTTGCTTCGTTCGCATATTCCTCCCAGGGTCTAGACTTTTCGCGAACAGCATTATCGATTTGTTTCCTACTTACTTTTCAAATACCATTGAATCTCATACTCATTGCTGCCTTCTATGTGTATGTGTGCATATGCCTGAGTAGTATGTGCTTTTTATTGCTATTTACATTTATGTGTGGACGTTTTTTATTTTATCTGTTTGCCTTGCTGTTTTTGCCGTCCAGCATTTATTACTAGCGGAATAATGACGTATCGAAACTGCTAATACTCGCCTCATCGTGTTACAAGTTCTCTCTTACAAATTCTCTCTCATAGTGTGTATAGTCCGTTGCTGTTTATGTGGGTTCCGTTTCCCTAGAGCTGCCAAAACACGCAGGGTTTTCATTAATCTATTTTAAATTTAAACGGCTTCCTTTCATTTGCCAAAAGCGTTTCAATGCAGTATTGTTAGGGTTTATTATCTTATTTCTAAATGATTTCCAATAGTCGCATGGGTTTGGTCATTGCTACTTATGCATGTGCTTGACTTTATCACCACCCCCACATGCAATTGTCCCTCAAAATGTTTCGGCTGGTTCACGTTTCATCACACATTGAATCATTAATTCATGCACAGCATTTCACCACCTCAGTGCAAATTCGTTCGTGCACGCAATCATGTACTCTAAGTGTACATTAGACGGATTAAAAATATCTCTCTTCGAAATCTGTGCGAAAAGCTGATTTTAATGTATAAAATCAACTGTTAAAATATAAGCTCCAAAGGCGGTTTTTTATGTGAGCTTTAAAATTCATCTACTGAAATAAAGTTAAGCAAAGCATTCTAGGCATTATTTGTAGTATCCAATAGTGAAAATCAACTTATTTTGGGCCAAGCTTCATCTTTTCCAGGAAATAATGAGAATCATGATGCAGATAAAAAAAACTAGATTTTTTAGTTACTTTGAAATACTCTTATGTGCGGATTGCTCGAATCTATACCGTCTTACATTCTTTAATTACACTGGTCAAAATGAAATGGCATTTTACATGCAACTGCTTTAAATTTTTAGTATTTGACCTCCTTAATATAATGATAGATTTTTATACTCAGCGTGCTTTGCACACAGACTATATTAACTTTGATTGGATAACGGTTGGTTGTACAGGTACAAAGGAATCGAGATAGATATAGACTTCCATATATCAAAATCATCAGTATCAAAAAAATAATTTATTGAGCCATATCCGTCCGTCCGTCCGTCTGTCCGTCCGTCTGCCCGTTAACACGATAACTTGAGTGCATACTGAGATATCTTCACCAAATTTGGTACACGAGCTTATCTGGACCCAGAATAGATTGGTATTTAAAATGAGCGAAACCGGATGATAACCACGCCCACTTTTTATATATATAATATTTTGGAAAACACAAAAACCTGATTATTTAGTAAATAATACACCTTGACGTGATGAACATGGAAAAATTTTGAAAAAAAAATTTTAAATGGGCGTGGCACCGCCCACTTGTGATAAAATACATTTTACAAATATTATTAATCATAAATAAAAATCGTTAAAGCCATCGTAACAAAATTCGACAGAGAGGTTGCCTTTACTATAAGGAATGGTTTAAACAAAAATTAACGAAATCGGCTAAAGACCACGCCCACTTTTATATAAAAGATTTTTAAAAGTCGTAGACGAAAATAATAAGCTATATCTTAGCAAAAAAGAGCTTTGTATCAACATAATTTTACTTTCTAAATTGAATTATAACACTAAATTGGAAAACAATAAAATTTTTGAAAATGGGTGTGGCACCGCCCCTTTTATGACTAAGCAATTTTCTATGTTTTGGGAGCCATAACTCGAAGAAAAATTAACATATCGTAATGAAATTGTGTACAAATATTTTCCTTATAGCAGAAAGTATTTCTAGTAAAAATGGACGGGATCGGTTAAAGACCACGGCAACTTAGATATAAAACAAGTTTAAAAGGGTCGTAGACTAGAATAATAAGCTATAACTTAGCAAAAAATAGTTTTAAATAAATAAATAAATGTAAGGCGCGATAACCTCCGAAGAGATCTAAGGCCGAGCTTCTCTTTTAATTTGCGTCGTGCTCTCCTTGATTTTCCCTACAAATTGGCGGACGGGACCTACATGTTTTATGCCGACTCCGAACGGAATCTGCAAGGCAGATGAGTTTTCACTGAGAGCTTTTCATGGCAGAAATACACTCGGAGCGCTTGCCAGACACTGCCGAGGGGCCACCCCAATTAGAAAAATTGTCTTCTAATTGAAAAACCTTATTTATAAAATTTTGATGTTGCTTTGCCCGGGGTGTGAACCCAGGGCATACGGTGTGGTAGGCGGAGCACGCTACCATCACACCACGGTGGCCGCCAAAAATAGTTTTGAATCAATGATATTTCACCTATCAAGTTTTACTGTAAGAGGAAATGTGGAGAAATTTTTCTTGTAAACGGGCGGTGCCACGTGTTATGTAGAAAAGTAATTTATCTGAATGCAATGTACAATTGAAGCTCACGCTGAGTATATAATGTTCGGTTACACCCGAACTTAGACACCTTTACTTGTTTAATTAAAAGTTAGCTCTTATTATTTATTTATGCCATATATGGGACAATACCGGGTAACTTGTTTTATGCCACTTTATATTATGAGATTTCAAATAGTTTAGTGAGGATACTCGCGTGAAAGCTACAATCCTAAAATTTTAGAGTTACGGTCCTATAATACCCCTTGGCAAATTTTGAAAAAGAAAGCCCAAAGGACTTGTAAAATACGAAAAAAGAGAGCATTAGAACATTCAGGCTTATTTCTTTGCTCAATTAGTTTTTAGAAATGTGGACAATATTCATCATTATAATGTTCTCAAGATATTATAACCCACTTTTAAAAATTTGAATGCGGATTGAGTAACCTCCATATAGGCAGTCCAAGTGCCAAATCTGATGATGATAGGTTTTCACATCTAAGCGATGCCAGAATATAAGGGGTAATTTTCGTCGGACCTCAAATTTGAGAGGTTCTTAAAGACCAAAACTTTGATTCGATCTTACAGGGCATCGAAAAAGAGGCATGGGAGTCTTTTAGATTTTGGGCAATAGGAGATTCGCAAATTTCACGAGCTTGTGAACAATCTTCTACAAAAGTATCAGCAAATAAGCTGCAATTTGTTCCTAAAAATTCACTTTCATCAATTTCATCTCGATTTTTTCCATCCTTACTGCTGTGATATAAGTGATGAACATGGTGAACGATTTCACTAAGACATATTGACAATGGAAAAGAGATATAACGGCTAATGGAATGCGTCAATTCTAGCGAAACACAGTTGGAACTTGATTAAAGATACTCCTGAAGCTGATCACAAAAGACAAACGATAAAAAGAGAATTCGTGAATAAAAAAGGTTAAACACTTCTTATATATTTTAAAGTACTCAGTTTCGTTTAAAAACTTTATTGAGAAGTAATGAACATATTTTTTTTAACAAAAGTTTAATATTCAATATTTTAGACAATATTTTAAAAGCTAACTTAAAAATTTTCAGTGGCCCCAAATTAGTAAAATAACAAAGCATTTATTTTGAAGCAAAAATAGTTAAGTTTTGTAGACCAATATTCGATATATGAAACTAATTTAAAATCTTGCTGTATTTTTAAGTTTGAACTTTTAATGATTAATATTTAAGCTAATGAGTAAATTCATGTCACAGAAATAATTTGGCATCAAAATTTTTAAAATGCAGTAAGTGAATTATATTGCTTTTTTAATATGGCAGTATATGTATATCAAGTTCAAAATAGGAAAACTGGATAAGTGAAATTTTTATTTAATGATAAAAGGAGTAATAAAACAATGTTGCTGTTTGTTATGAAACTACTAGATGAATTTGAGGTATTTGTATCATTCGACACGGCTTTTACTTTAGTAACTTATTCAAAATTTGCTCTATATTAGTATGTCATTTTACATTTCGTTTGAATTTCATTGAAAAAAAAATTGTTTGATCAGTCTAGTGCAAAGACATACATGTTTATAAAGAGATAAACCGATTCACGCATTTGATCCTACATTTATTCAATCATTTTATGTATTTTCTTGCTCATTATTGAGTATCGAAGGCTAATGCGGTGTACATTTTTAACTAATCACCCATATCCCTCGTCTATGTTCACGATCCACTATTCATTGTTCCTTTTTGTATCTATTATATTTTGCCCAAAAAATTTCATTGTTGTCAGCGAGATATTATTGCTGCACAATGTGTCGACTATTGTTCTTATACATTTGCTAAAATTACCCAACGTTAGTGTTGCAGGTCGAAATAGGCCAGCGACGGAAGTGGCTATGCCAGCAATATACTCTATCGTGGGTTATTAATGTTAAACCAAAAAATTATCTCAACTGCAGTGTAAAGCATAATGGTGCACAAAACGAATGTCATAAATATGTGAATATGTTTATAATAATACTCTTGGTCGAGTGTATTTCCACCCCGCGGGGGACCGATGGTCTTTCATTTAATGATGCATTTCAACTACTGCGTTTTTTATATACCCACTTTTATTTTTATTCAGGGCTATATAATTTTCTATACCTAATGGAAGTTCGTTATAACTTAAGTTACACCATAACAAGTAAGAACGGGACTGTCTTCGGCTGTGCCGAAGACTTCATACCTTTCATGAATGGGGCTGAACAATTATCTTATCCCGTTCGTAATCTCCGAATAATCGGATGTATAAGATAAGAAATATATAGTGAACAGATCTACATACCTTAACGATTTTTAAGATAAATATAAAATAAAAAACAGGTAGGTACTTTGTGTGAGGATGCAAAGTTTCAGGTTTTTTGTGGTCTGCGTGTAAAAACTATGACTACGAATCACGTATTTCAAAAATATATGACGAAAACGTAACTATTTGATGAAATTTGATGAATTTTGAAGATTCTAGCCGTAAAAAAGGGGTGAAAATGACAGTTTATATGAAGTATATAATATATATACGACCGATCTCTATGATTTTTTCAGACAACAATATATGCTATATACGTAAGCATTTTGTGAAATTTGAAGCTTCTAACTGTTAAAACGGGGCAGAAATTGCGCAAAGTTTCTTATCTGAACAATCGGTTGTATGAGATATATACTATGTGTACCACCGATCTCAATGATTTTTTCAGACATCAATATATGCTATACACGTAAGCAGTTGGTGAAATTTGAAGCTTCTAGCTGTTAAAATGGGGCCGAAATCGTAAAAAAAATATATATATACTATATATATATACTATATATACCATCATATATATATTATATATATCACCGATCTGATTTTTTGACACAACAATACATACTATATACGTAAGCAATCGGTGAAATTTGAAGCTTATAACTGTTAAAATGGGGAAGAAATTGCGCAAAGTTTCTTATCTGAACAATCGGTTATATGGGATATATACTATATATACCACCGGTATCTATGATTTTCTCAGACAACAATATATGCTATACACGTAAGCATTTGGTGAAATTTGAACATATCTAAACGATTTTTAAGATAAATATAAAATAAAAAATAGGTAGGTAATCTGTGTGAGGATGCAAAGCTTCACGTTTTTTGTGGTCTGCATGTAAAAACTATGGCTACGAATCACGTATTTCAAAAATATATGACGTAAACGTAACTATTTGATGAAATTTGATGAATCTTGAAGCTTCTAGCCGTAAAAAAGGGGTCAATATGACAGTTCATATGAAGTATATAATATATATACCACCGATCTCTATGATTTTTTCAGACAACAATATATGCTATATATGAAAGCATTTTGTGAAATTTGAAGCTTCTAACTGTTAAAACGGAGCAGAAATTGCGCAAAGTTTCTTATTTGAACAATCGGTTGTATGAGATATATACTATGTATACCACCGATCTCAATGATTTTTTCAAACATCAATATATGCTATACACGTAAGCAGTTGGTGAAATTTGAAGCTTCTAGCTGTTAAAATGGGGTAGAAATTGCGAAAAGTTTCTTATCTGAACAATCGGTTGTATGAGATATATACTATATATACAACCGATCTCTATGATTTTTTCAGACAACAATATATGCTATATAAGTAAATATTCGGTGAAATTTGAAGCTTCTAGCTGTTAAAATGGGGCTAAAATTTGCGAAAATATATATATATATACTATATATATATACTATATATACCACCATATATATACTATATATACCACCGATCTTTATGATTTTTTCAGACAACAATATATGCTATATACGTAAGCATTCGCTGAAATTTGAAGCCACTAGCTCTTAAAATAGGGCAGTAATTACGATTTTGGTGGGTCTATCTATTTTCCTTTAAGGACTTACAATTTTCGGTTCCGTGACGAAATTAATTCATGAGAGGTATAAAAATAGGTAGGTAATCTGTGTGAGGATGCAAAGCTTCACGTTTTTTGTGGTCTGCATGTAAAAACTATGACTACGAATCACGTATTTCAAAAATATATGACGTAAACGTAACTATTTGATGAAATTTGATGAATTTTGAAGCTTCTAGCCGTAAAAAAGGGGCAAAAATGACAGTTTGTATGAAGTGTATAATATATATACCACCGATCTCTATAATTTTTTCAGACAACAATATATGCTATATCCGTAAGCATTTTGTGAAATTTGAAGCTTCTAGCTGTTAAAACGGGGCAGAAATTGCGAAAAGTTTCTTATCTGAACAATCGGTTGTATGAGATATATACTATATATACAACCGATCTCTATGATTCTTTCAGACAACAATATATGCTATATACGTAAGCAATCGGTGAAATTTGAAGCTTATAGCTGTTAAAATGGGGTAGAAATTGCGAAAAGTTTCTTATCTGAACAATCGGTTGTATGAGATATATACTATATATACAACCGATCTCTATGATTTTTTCAGACAACAATATATGCTATATAAGTAAATATTCGGTGAAATTTGAAGCTTCTAGCTGTTAAAATGGGGCTAAAATTTGCGAAAATATATATATATATACTATATATATATACTATATATACCACCATATATATACTATATATACCACCGATCTTTATGATTTTTTCAGACAACAATATATGCTATATACGTAAGCATTCGCTGAAATTTGAAGCCACTAGCTCTTAAAATAGGGCAGTAATTACGATTTTGGTGGGTCTATCTATTTTCCTTTAAGGACTTACAATTTTCGGTTCCGTGACGAAATTAATTCATGAGAGGTATAAAAATAGGTAGGTAATCTGTGTGAGGATGCAAAGCTTCACGTTTTTTGTGGTCTGCATGTAAAAACTATGACTACGAATCACGTATTTCAAAAATATATGACGTAAACGTAACTATTTGATGAAATTTGATGAATTTTGAAGCTTCTAGCCGTAAAAAAGGGGCAAAAATGACAGTTTGTATGAAGTGTATAATATATATACCACCGATCTCTATAATTTTTTCAGACAACAATATATGCTATATCCGTAAGCATTTTGTGAAATTTGAAGCTTCTAGCTGTTAAAACGGGGCAGAAATTGCGCAAAGTTTCTTATCTGAACAATCGGTTGTATGAGATATATACTATATATACCACCGATCTCTATGATTTTTTCAGACAACAATATATGCTATATACGTAAGCAATCGGTGAAATTTGAAGCTTATAGCTGTTAAAATGGGGTAGAAATTGCGAAAAGTTTCTTATCTGAACAATCGGTTGTATGAGATATATACTATGTATACAACCGATCTCTATGATTTTTTCAGACAACAATATATGCTATATACGTAAGTATTCGGTGAAATTTGAAGCTTCAAGCTGTTAAAATGGGGCTAAAATTTGCCAAAAATATATATATATATATACTATATATATATATATACTATATATACCACCATATATATACTATATATACCACCGATATTTATGATTTTTTCAGACAACAATATATGCTATATACCTAAGCATTCGTTGAAATTTGAAGCCTCTAGCTCTTAAAATGGGGCAGTAATTACGAAAAGTTCCTTATCTGAACAATCGGTTGTGGGGGATATATACTATATATACGACCGATCTCATCAATTTTTTCAGGCAACAATATGTGCAATATACGAAAGTATATGGTGAAGTTTGAAGCTTCAATCTGTTAAATTGGGTAAGATATTACAAAAATCCTCTTTTTCTGAAAAATCGGTTGTATGGAGGATATATGCTATAGTGGTCCGATCCGGTCGGTTCCGACAAATGTCTAATCGGACACCCAAATACACCCGCTCACCAAATTTTATCAAGATATCTCAAAAATTGAGGGACTAGTTTGCATACAAACAGACAGACGGACAGACGGACAGACGGACATGGCTAAATCAACTCAGCTCTTCAACCTGATTATTTCGGTATACTTAATGGTGGGTCTATCTATTTTCCTTTAAGGACTTACAATTTTCGGTTTCGTGACGAAATTAATATACCATTTCATTTTCATGAAAGGTATAAAAATAGGTAGGTAATCTGTGTGAGGATGCAATGCTTCACGTTTTTTGTGGTCTGCATGTAAAAACTATGGCTACGAATCACGTATTTCAAAAATATATGACGTAAACGTAACTATTTGATGAAATTTGATGAATCTTGAAGCTTCTAGCCGTAAAAAATGGGTCAATATGACAGTTTATATGAAGTATATAATATATATACCACCGATCTCTATGATTTTTTCAGACAACAATATATGCTATATACGAAAGCATTTTGTGAAATTTGAAGCTTCTAACTGTTAAAACGGGGCAGAAATTGCGCAAAGTTTCTTATTTGAACAATCGGTTGTATGAGATATATACTATGTATACCACCGATCTCAATGATTTTTTCAGACATCAATATATGCTATACACGTAAGCAGTTGGTGAAATTTGAAGCTTCTAGCTGTTAAAATGGGGTAGAAATTGCGAAAAGTTTCTTATCTGAACAATCGGTTGTATGAGATATATACTATATATACAACCGATCTCTATGATTTTTTCAGACAACAATATATGCTATATACGTAAGCAATCAGTGAAATTTGAAGCTTTTAGCTGTTAAAATGGGGTAGAAATTGCGAAAAGTTTCTTATCTGAACAATCGGTTGTATGAGATATATACTATATATACAACCGATCTCTATGATTCTTTCAGACAACAATATATGCTATATACGTAAGCAATCGGTGAAATTTGAAGCTTATAGCTGTTAAAATGGGGTAGAAATTGCGAAAAGTTTCTTATCTGAACAATCGGTTGTATGATATATATACTATATATACAACCGATCTCTATGATTTTTTCAGACAACAATATATGCTATATAAGTAAATATTCGGTGAAATTTGAAGCTTCTAGCTGTTAAAATGGGGCTAAAATTTGCGAAAATATATATATATATACTTTATATATATACTATATATACCACCATATATATACTATATATACCACCGATCTTTATGATTTTTTCAGACAACAATATATGCTATATTCGTAAGCATTCGCTGAAATTTGAAGCCACTAGCTCTTAAAATAGGGCAGTAATTACGATTTTGGTGGGTCTATCTATTTTCCTTTAAGGACTTACAATTTTCGGTTCCGTGACGAAATTAATTCATGAGAGGTATAAAAATAGGTAGGTAATCTGTGTGAGGATGCAAAGCTTCACGTTTTATGTGGTCTGCATGTAAAAACTATGACTACGAATCACGTATTTCAAAAATATATGACGTAAACGTAACTATTTGATGAAATTTGATGAATTTTTAAGCTTCTAGCCGTAAAAAAGGGGCAAAAATGACAGTTTGTATGAAGTGTATAATATATATACCACCGATCTCTATAATTTTTTCAGACAACAATATATGCTATATCCGTAAGCATTTTGTGAAATTTGAAGCTTCTAGCTGTTAAAACGGGGCAGAAATTGCGCAAAGTTTCTTATCTGAACAATCGGTTGTATGAGATATATACTATATATACCACCGATCTCTATGATTTTTTCAGACAACAATATATGCTATATACGTAAGCATTTAGTGAAATTTGAAGCTTCTAGCTGTTAAAATGGGGTAGAAATTGCGAAAAGTTTCTTATCTGAACAATCGGTTGTATGAGATATATACTATATATACAACCGATCTCTATGATTCTTTAAGACAACAATATATGCTATATACGTAAGCAATCGGTGAAATTTGAAGCTTATAGCTGCTACAATGGGGTAGAAATTGCGAAAAGTTTCTTATCTGAACAATCGGTTGTATGAGATATATACTATATATACAACCGATCTCTATGATTTTTTCAGACAACAATATATGCTATATACGTAAGTATTCGGTGAAATTTGAAGCTTCAAGCTGTTAAAATGGGGCTAAAATTTGCCAAAAATATATATATATATATACTATATATATATATATACTATATATACCACCATATATATACTATATATACCACCGATCTTTATGATTTTTTTCAGACAACAATATATGCTATATACCTAAGCATTCGTTGAAATTTGAAGCCTCTAGCTCTTAAAATGGGGCAGAAATTACGAAAAGTTCCTTATCTGAACAATCGGTTGTGGGGGATATATACTATATATACGACCGATCTCATCAATTTTTTCAGGCAACAATATGTGCAATATACGAAAGTATATGGTGAAGGTTGAAGCTTCAATCTGTTAAATTGGGTAAGATATTACAAAAATCCTCTTTTTCTGAAAAATCGGTTGTATGGAGGATATATGCTATAGTGGTCCGATCCGGTCGGTACCGACAAATGTCTAATCGGACACCCAAATACACCCGCTCACCAAATTTTATCAAGATATCTCAAAAATTGAGGGACTAGTTTGCATACAAACAGACAGACGGACAGACGGACAGACGGACATGGCTAAATCAACTCAGCTCTTCAACCTGATTATTTCGGTATACTTAATGGTGGGTCTATCTATTTTCCTTTAAGGACTTACAATTTTCGGTTTCGTGACGAAATTAATATACCATTTCATTTTCATGAAAGGTATAAAAAGCACTGTGCAGGCCTATCAAACTTGAATTTGCAGCTGCAAATGACGGGAAACCTAACATAAAAGTACTTAAGACATTTTTTTCGGAAAGGGTTCGTCCCTTGCTTTCTCAGTAAATTTTAAGGGAAAATCCCAATGCGCGCCACTAATTAAAAGGGAAGCGCACCCTTGATCTTCATGGAGGTATATAGCGCATATTATTTACACTTATATTTTATCTTTCCGACTTCTATATTTACAAAATCCGTTTTCGCCTTACTTATCAATAGCATTTTTTTGCATAGAACAAGATCGCCTCTTTGATACGCCACTTGTCTGGATAAGGTACTTCCTTTTTGAATAGAAAGAAGAGGGTCGCACATCAGCTTCCATACGCTATTCGGCAAGGTGCTGGAAAGTTTTTGGTCAAGCGTCTTGAGAAGTTTGCACGGGGTATTATTCGGCTTAGTTGTATGCGCTCAGAAAAGTCAGAGCATTGAAGGCGTCTGGATGCATATTCAAAATGTTGCTGAGGATAGTCAATAGTGTCAATAAATGTGGTTGAGTTCCCACGTTGCGACAAAGTAAGTTCTCACGGCTCTTGGCCTCATAACCTTTTAGTGTTCGGATGCGATGCAGGTTTCGCTCAGTGCATCTCATTACGACCTGGTGGTGATATAGAGTGCCCTTTTTTCAGGTTTATAAACATGTCGTTCCCGCTTAATGGATTGCCACTTAGATACTTAGAAACCAAGAGACTGAGAGGACGCATATAGCTAAATTGCAGGAAAGTTGGGACAGTAGGAGTAGGGTTACTCAACCGGAAGTAACTTCGGCTGTGAAAGTCCGTTGAAAGATTTAAAGGTGTTACTACGTAGAGCAGATAGCCCATGCTGCTTGCATTATTCTGCCTCTTGGGATAAGCCTTTCGGGAGGTTCATGGTAACTGTCATTGCTACCCAATAGAGTTACATGCAAACGAGTGTCAGGACCGCTAGAAAGGAATAGGTTTTGGAAAGGCCTCAAACTCTACCCATGCGAGGGTGGGTGAAGTCATGTCATCACTTAGCACAAAGGCAAGCGATCCTTGAGCGTAGGTATCCTGATTGTTAAGGCCGACCCGGACAGCATCATACGCTGTCTAAATGAATTTCAGTGATATTGAAAGGCAAATAGTTTACCTTTTCCCCTAATAAAAGTTATCGGTAATCGTTCTCCAGGCAAGGACAGAAAAAGGACGTAAGATTAGGAAAATATACATAACTATACTTAAAAGAAATACCTGGGGACGTCACGTGATTATAAACTTATTTATATAACTTTTTTTTCAATTCCACGTATACTGCCGTACATAGCAAAAAGGCAGTCAAATGCACTTACTGCCTTTTGGGAATTTAAATGCCAACAAATTTCTGCATTTACAATTTACTTATTAACTAAATAAATACTAATTTAAAACTCACAATCAATAGTAAAGCAAGGTTTTATATTTGAAGTTTACTTTAAAAATCTTAAATTTCCCAAATAAAACTGTATTTAATTAGCGAGACTTGCTAATATTGCTTTATACAATTGAGCCCTTTATTTTGAAAGTGATATAAGCCATTTCCAACTCATGGTCTTAAAAGCATTGTTATTTCTGAACGAACGCATATATAGATGGTTCTACAATTATATACTAATAATAAGAATTGCATCTTATGGCTATTGGACTCTTACAAACAGGAGGCGAGGAGAGATACCAACAAATTACCCCTGAACTTAAACGACATGAATTGACTTACAACACTAAAGGGTTCAATTGTTTTGTTATTGATATTAGAGAAAATAAAAATTTTATTTCCTTTACTTTTTGCATTTTTGCTATGGCCGACAGTACAGGTAAATAATTTTCAATTTTATCCGATGTTTGACTTCCTTACTTTGTTAATTTTTTTCGTTTATCGTGCTTTCATGGAACTACGAGAATAGCAAATTGAGCGTGCTGGTGCATATCAGTGTTTGGTGGAAATCATTCCCTAAGGCGGAATACATAACCAATGAAAGCAATGAAAAGGCGGAAAATGTTGCCAACTTTGCTGACCTTATTTTGCCAATTTAATTGCATACATTTAAATAACAATTGTATAACAATAATGCATTAATTCAGCTCATCCGTTAAACAAATTTTAACTGTTGTGCTCAAAAACAAATTTACAGGTTTTACGATATTTCAACACAAGTCCTATCACTACCTCAAGGCTTTTTAATTATAAATGTGCAGATACGAATGAATTTGAATTTTTTGTAGTTTCATTGGATTTTGTGTGTGTAAAAAGGATTTAAAGAACAATAAATGTTTCTAGTTGTAGCACAGTGTACGTCCGTTTAAGCCCAATTGAATCAGCAGTTATGTAAGTAAGTTCTTAGGCCCGCTTGCAGGACCACAACTTAAGTTTTCAACCTAAAGTTAACCTGACACGTATTAAACTCATGAATATATCACATATATATAATTTAAATTAACTCTCAGCTAAAAAAATTACTTACTGTTCTGCAAGTAAGTCTAACTGCCTAACTTATGTCTACACGTCTTCCAACTGTATGAGAAGAGGGCGAATGCAATTGAGAAACCATGCCATAAACTATGTATATGTCGTTATTCTTCTTGTAAGCTGCAACAGCTATATTCTATGCAAAGATCCGTGGCTGTCGGCCTATAGTTGTTCGTCGTTCTTGTTGTTGGTACATCGACAAAAACACTGCACGGAGATTTTAGGAAGTGTCGCTTATGTTAATGGACCTTTGCCGGATATAGATGAGGTACTTTCCTGTAATAAACACCATTAAGGTAAAAAACCGACCATATCGGGAACGATTTAATATGACTCTATTCATGGGGAGCTTTGGGTCACCAGAGCCTCGCCTGCTGAAGAAACAAGTAGTTGAGGTCGACAATTGGGTTGAAGAAGCTATAAATTGCGCTGGCAACCCCTTGAAAGAGATGCGCTATGCAACTCGTTGAATCCTTGTTGTTCGTGGGTCGTAATCGCCAGTTCGTTTAAGTTTTTTTTTTTTTGGGTATTTAATTTTAATTTTTCAAGTGGCTACTTCGTAGTGAATGCGACCGTTACGTTATTACACAAGGAATAACTTTGCATTGCATATGATAAAGTTAAGGTTCAATCAGAAACGCAAGCCCTGGTCATGACTTTGAATTGAGAATGAAAAAGTTAAAGTTCAGTCAGAAACGTGAACTCTGCTTTGAAACCATAATTGCGTACTAGTGACTAGAGCTTACGATTTCTTCTCGAACACAAGCGAGAATTCCGAGATCCGAGAAATGGAGAAGTCGGCTTCTCGCGAGCTATTGCTCTTTAATTAAGCAAATGGTCTTGTGTGAAAAGGAAAAATAAATTAAATATATTTGTTATTCTATTAAGTTTCTGAGTGAAATTGGTGTTATATTTTTGCCAAAACAACCAGATAGCAAAAAGAGGATCCAACAGAACCTGTTCTCGTTTGGCTGAGACCAACTAAAATTTTCGTTTTCATTTTGTAACAGTTAATTGAAATAGTAACTGGAAAGAGCAAGATAGCTTCAATCAGATTACAAATGCCTCGTTATAGGACATTGTCCGCTTGCCTCCGAAGAAACGGCTCATTTGCTTAACACCTTGCTAACTCGCTACTCAAAAATCTAGTCTTAATCAATGGATGATTTGTGCATGACTACACTGACATGTAGGTCCCACTCAGTCAGTTTGTTGGAAAAAGTAAAGGAGTACGACGCAAATTGGACGAGAAGCTCGGCCTAAAATCCCTTCGGAGGTTATCGCGCCTTCCATTTATTTATTTTTTTAATTTATATTATGCTCTGTTTACACTACTCTGAGCCAAATTTGCTTAATTTTCAAGTTTTTTTTCTACGAGCTGTTAATGTTTTAGCATTTTCTTTTTATTATATGTTTGTATATAAATTGCAATTACATAGGAACTTTCTCTTATCACAAAAACAAAATATTGCCCCCATTCCACGAAATTGTTTCTTTTTCAGAGTTGCTTGCAGGCATTAAAAAATCATTAAACAAGAAAAAATACTGAAATTGAAAACTTTGACTGCCATGTTAATTCCGTTCATTATTGGCATTTATGTCATTGCCTTTACATCCCGTTTACACCAGTGCTGCCAAGTTTTGTGTAAAGACGTAAATGAATTTACAGTGCTTTACAAAACTTATGCAACGACTGTCACGCCTATTAAAATGCATCCCTACAAGTTCAACACTGACAACACGACTCTACCCGCGTCACTAGTAAACGAATATCTCCGAAGAGCGGTCATACGAGTACGAGCAGTGCGGTTTCATATAAAATATCATATATTAATTCATAACTCTGTAATCACAAATACCTTTGCTATAAAATGATTACTAATTATATCTACTAATTTTAACTAACATTTGAACGCTTTTATTAGTAAACGAACATCCTGATACGTAAGTCATATACCGTGTATATACATGTGTGTCGACATTCGGTATATATACGACACTTATGGGCTTAAGAAAAAACATTAAACATACGCCCTATTAAAAAGGCCTTGGTCTAATAAATGTCGAGTCAATTCGAAATGTAAAAAAACGCTTATAGTGATACAACTCCTATTATTTTTTAATATACATAAATACTTATATAGTCATTTGTATACTTTTTTCACCAAACTGTGTGTACAATATCCATACATATATGGACTCGTACATATGCGAGTACGAGTATCCGATGATGACAGGCAGGTCCTTGCATTTTATAGTAGTTCATTGTAGCCCGTCGATTATTTCAAATTACTTAAAATAAGTGAATTTTATTACTGGTAATGCATTACTATTGCAAATGGATTTTTGCATTCCTTTCAAGCCCATCAAAGTGTTTTGGACATTTTTCTTCAACGCATAAAAGATACCGAGGTAAAACTGTTACTCATTTAAATGGGAGCCAGAAAAAGTACGAGAAAAGTGTGCGAATGGCGGATAAAATGCAATTTGTGATTTTAGGAACCGTGCAAGAAATTACTTTCAGCTAACTTGGATTCGAAGCGTTACTTTTTTAATATGAATTAAGAGCATTCTTATCTTCAATGGCCAAAACGAAGCTTTGCTACGGTTTCAATTTGAACGCAAGGGCACATGGTGAATGCAAAACCTTGAGCTACTAGCCAACAAGAATAGCGGCCGATATAACCAAAAAAATAGCCGAAAGACGGAAAGTTTTTATATCCGGGGTAAAGGCTTAAATTACGGCGGAAGAACTATATGCGCTCTTCAGCAAGGGCAGTAATGCAGCAGCCGATTGCCACATCCTGATGATATATATCTCCCGTGGAGATATATAAGTATGGCGGCAAATTGCGCAAACTGTAGAATAATCAACCCTCCTAGTATTGCATTCAAGCCCAACCTCCATCAATTGAACTGATTTATACACAAAATTTACACAGCTGTAAAAGATGACGTTTAGCAACACCAGCACGTGAGCAAGAGTTGGCAACCACACCTCCGATATGAATGTTCGCCGCCAAAGTTCGTCGTAGACCTAGTGGAGGAGCTATGTAGTACTTTATTAGTGTTTGTTACCGGAACGTACCACAGCAATATCCGGAAAAGGACCATGAACATTGATAACAATCCATAAAAACTCCACGGAGTGTATTTATGGCTACAAAAAGAAGAACAAGACATTCGAAACGAAGCTAGGATTCAGACAGGTTGTTAAAAAATAATAAACTTCCAACTGATATGTAAGTATTCCTTAGATAAGCCTACATGGTAACTCAAATAACTAAATTCTTATAAAAAAAAATTTTGACTTTAACAAATTTTGATTTTTTGCGACCTTTAAATTTAGCAATTATTTCTTCACTTATTAATAAAGTATTTATTTATTTATTATTGTAGTCCCCGATGACGATCTCCGTTGGAGATCGAAATATATTGGAACAAAAACAACAACAACTTGTTTAATTTATTGACCTAGAGCCATTTAGAAGAAATAATTTTGACTTTATTTAAAATTACTTAAGAATATTGTACCGACGCCTTTTCAAAATAACCTTTGAACTTAGAAGGTCATTCGCAACTTGTTTTAGACACAGTCTAGATAATATCTTTTATATGCATTCCTTATATTCCGTAAGCGGAAGTGCTGGCCTTTCGAATGTTTCCCAGCCCTGCTTTTAGGAAACATTGGAAAAGTGGATGAATGGAAAAAATATTTGGTAGGCCAATCTCTTATTTGTGGTACTAACAAAAATTCGACTTATGTTTTACTAGCCGGACTCGTCCGCATCTTGCGCAACAAAGAATGTTTTACGAACGTATGTACATATATAAAAGTCTCATACCAAATATCAACAGAAATCAGCTGTTCTATGAATCAATCATCTATCAATAAAAACTTACATGCGCTTGCGATGCCATCTGGCGAATGTTAGCAACTGCCGGTAATGCAGTGTTAGTTCTACTCAAATATTCACAATAGTGCCATAGTACAAATAGATTTCTTTGTGTGCTCACAATCGTCTATTTTTAACAAATTATTTTAACAAAATATAGCTTAACAAAAGCACTACGACCAAAATTGCCCAAAGCTCGCTAATAGCACGAATCCCCATCTTTACAACCAAAACTTTATTTATAGATTTGGATTGCAAATAAGAGCGAAAAAGGGACCTGCACATAAAAACAGCAATTAAAAATAAATCATAAAATTATGTTCACGAAATTTATAAAATGTGTTTGGTACTAATTTTCCACAAAAGAGTTTCTAAAAAGAAAGTTAGTTATAATGATAATTATCATTAAATCTTTCTCGCAGGGTTAAACTTTACATCTGTGTATGTTTGTATGATTGTGTGCTTGTTGTTTTTGCAACCTTACCTATCTGTGTTAAACTTTATCTTGCAATACTTTTCATCTGCATTAACTGGAATTTTTATTCATCTCATTTTCCAAGTACTACGTACAGTTGTATGGACAGTAGTGGCATGAAATGTGATGCACTTAACTTTTATTAACACTTTCGCGTGAAATTAATTTCATTTTGCAGCAATGACGCCTTCAATTGAACAAAACTTAAAACAAGTAAGGAAGGCTAAGTTCGGGTGTAACCGAACATAACATACTCAGTTGAGAGCTATGGAGACAAAATAAGGAAAATCAATCTGGGGTAACCCTGGAATGTGGTTGTATAACATGTGTATCAAATGAAAGGTATTAAAGAGTATTTTAAGAGAGAGTAGGCCATAGTTCTATGGATGAACGCCATTTAGGGATATCGCCATAAAGGTAGACCAGGGCTGACTCTAGAATTTGTTTGTACGATATGGGTATCAAATGAAAGGTGTTACTGAGCATTTTAAGAGGGAGTGGGCCTTAGGTCTATCGGTGGACGCCTTTTCGAGATGTCCCCATTAAGGTGGACCAGGGGTGATTCTATAATGTGTTTGTACGATATGGGTATCAAATGAAAGCTGTTAATGAGTATTTTGAAAAGGAGTGATCCTTAGTTCCATAGGTGGACGGCGTTTCGAGATATCGCCATAAAGGTGGACCAGGGGTGTCTCTAGAATGTGTTTGTACGATATGGGAATCAATTGAAAGGTGTTACTGAGCATTTTAAGAGGGAGTGGGCATTAGGTCTATAGGTGGACGCCTTTTCGAGATATCGCCATTAGGGTGGGCCAGGGGTGACTCTAGAATGTTTGTACGGTATGGGTATCAAACGAAAGGTGTTACTGAGCATTTTAAGAGGGAGTGGGCATGAGGTCTATAGGTGGACGCCTTTTCGAGATATTGTCATTAGGGTGGGCCAGGGGTGACTCTAGAATGTGTTTGTACGATATGTGCATCAAACGAAAGGTGTTACTGAGCATTTTAAGAGGGAGTGGGCATTAGGTCTATAGGTGGACGCCCTTTCGAGATATCGCCATTAGGGTGGGCCAGGGGTGACTCTAGAATGTTTGTACGATATGGCTATCAAACGAAAGGTGTTACTGAGCATTTTAAGAGGGAGTGGGCATTAGGTCTATAGGTGGACGCCTTTTCGAGATATCGCCATTAGGGTGGGCCAGGGGTGACTCTAGAATGTGTTTGTACGATATGGGTATCAAATGAAAGGTGGTAAGGAGTATTTTAAAAGGGAGTAATCCTTAGTTCTATAGGTGGACGCCTTTTCGAGATATCGCCATAAAGGTGGACCAAGGGTGACTCTAGAATGTTTGTACAATATGGGTATCAAACGAAAGGTGTTACTGAGCATTTTAAGAGGGAGTGGGCATTAGGTCTATAGGTGGACGCCTTTTCGAGATATCGCCATTAGGGTGGGCCAGGGTGACTCTAGAATGTGTTTGTACGATATGGGTATCAAATGAAAGGTGGTAAAGAGTATTTTAAAAGGGAGTAATCCTTAGTTCTATAGGTGGACGCCTTTTCGAGATATCGCCATTAGGGTGGGCCAGGTGTGACTCTAGAATGATTGTACGATATGGGTATCAAACGAAAGGTGTTACTGAGCATTTTAAGAGGGAGTGGGCATTAGGTCTATAGGTGGACGCCTTTTCGAGATATCGCCATTAGGGTGGGACAGGGGTGACTCTAGAATGTTTGTACGATATGGGTATCAAACGAAAGGTGATACTGAGCATTTTAAGAGGGAGTGGACATTAGGTCTATAGGTGGACGCCTTTTCGAGATATCGCCATTAGGGTGGGCCAGGGGTGACTCTAGAATGTTTGTACGATATGGGTATCAAACGAAAGGTGATACTGAGCATTTTAAGAGGGAGTGGACATTAGGTCTATAGGTGGACGCCTTTTCGAGATATCGCCATTAGGGTGGGCCAGGGTGACTCTAGAATGTGTTTGTGCGATATGGGTATCAAATGAAAGGTGGTAAAGAGTATTTTAAAAGGGAGTAATCCTTAGTTCTATAGGTGGACGCCTTTTCGAGATATCGCCATAAAGCTGGACCAAGGGTGACTCTAGAATGTTTGTACGGTATGGGTATCAAACGAAAGGTTTTACTGAGCATTTTAAGAGGGAGTGGGCATTAGGTCTATAGGTGGACGCCTTTTCGAGATATCGCCATTAGGGTGGGCCAGGGTGACTCTAGAATGTGTTTGTACGATATGGGTATCAAATGAAAGGTGGTAATGAGTATTTTAAAAGGGAGTAATCCTTAGTTCTATAGGTGGACGCCTTTTCGAGATATCGCCATTAGGGTGGGCCAGGGGTGACTCTAGAATGTTTGTACGATATGGGTATCAAACGAAAGGTGATACTGAGCATTTTAAGAGGGAGTGGACATTAGGTCTATAGGTGGACGCCTTTTCGAGATATCGCCATTAGGGTGGGCCAGGGTGACTCTAGAATGTGTTTGTACGATATGGGTATCAAATGAAAGGTGGTAATGAGTATTTTAAAAGGGAGTAATCCTTAGTTCTATAGGTGGACGCCTTTTCGAAATATCGCCATTAGGGTGGGCCAGGTGTGACTCTAGAATGTTTGTACGATATGGGTATCAAACGAAAGCTGTTACTGAGCATTTTAAGAGGGAGTGGGCATTAGGTCTATAGGTGGACGCCTTTTCGAGATATCGCCATTAGGGTGGGCCAGGGGTGACTCTAGAATGTTTGTACGATATGGGTATCAAACGAAAGGTGTTACTGAGCATTTTAAGAGGGAGTGGACACTAGGTCTATAGGTGGACGCCTTTTCGAGATATCGCCATTAGGGTGGGCCAGGGGTGACTCTAGAATGTTTGTACGATATGGGTATCAAACGAAAGGTGTTACTGAGCATTTTAAGAGGGAGGGGGCATTAGGTCTATAGGTGGACGCCTTTTCGAGATATCGCCATTAGGGTGGGACAGGGGTGACTCTGGTATGTTTTTGTACGATATGGATATCAAATTAAAGGTATTAATGAGGGTTTTAAAAGCGAGTGGCCCTTAGATGTATATGTGAAGGCGTTCTCGCGATATCGACCAAAATGTGGACCAGGTGATCCAGAAAATCATCTGTCGGGTACTGCTAATTTATTTATATATGCAATACCACTAACAGTATTCCTGCCAAGATTCCAAGGGCTGTTGATTTCGCCTTGTAGAACTTTTTCATTTTCTTCTACTTAATATGGTAGGTGTCACACCCATTTTACAAAGTTTTTTCCAAAGTTATATTTTGCGTCAATAAACCAATCCAGTTACCATGTTTCATCACTTTTTTCGTATTTGGTATAGAATTATGGCATTTTTTTAATTTTTCGTAATTTTCGATATCGATAAAGTGGGCGTGGTTATGGTCAGATTTCGCCCATTTTTTATACCAAGAAAAAGTGAGCTCAGGTAAGTACGTGGGCTAAGTTTAGTAAAGATATATCGGATTTTGCTCAAGTTATTGTGTTAATGGCCGAGCGGAAGAACAGACGGTGGACTGTGTATAAAAACTGGGCTTGGCTTCCACCGATTTCGCCCATTTTCACAGAGAACAGTTACCGTCAGAGAATCTATGCTCCTACCAAATTTGAGAAGGATTGGTAAATTTTTGTTCGACTTATGGCAATAAAAGTATTCTAGACAAACTAAATGAAAATGGGCGGAGCCACGCCCATTTTGAAATTTTCTTTTATTTTTGTATTTTGTTGCATCATATCATTACTGGCGTTGAATTTTGACTTAATTTACTTATATACAGTAAAGATATTAAATTTTTTGTTAAAATTTGAATTTAAAAAATTTTTTTTTTAAAAAGTGGGCGTGTTCTTCATCCAATTTTGCTAATTTTTATTCAGCACATATAGAGTAATAGTAGTAACGTTCCTGCCAAATTTCATCATGATATCTTCAACGACTGCCAAATTACAGCTTGCAAAACTTTTAAATTACCTTCTTGTAAAAGTGGGCGGTGCCACGCCCATTGTCCAAAATCTTACTAATTTTCTATTCTGCGTCATAACGTCAACCCATCTACCAAGCTTCGTCGCTTTATCTGTCTTTTGTAATGAGTTATCGCACTTTTTCGGTTTTTCGAAATTTTCGATATCGAAAAAGTGGGCGTGGTTATAGTCCGATATCGTTCATTTTAAATAGCGATCTGAGATGAGTGCTCAGGAACCTACATACCAAATTTCATCAAGATACCTCAAAATTTTCTCAAGTTATCGTGTTAACGGACGGACGGACGGACGGACGGACGGACGGACGGACGGACATGGCTCAATCAAATTTTTTTTCGATCCTGATTATTTTGATATATGGAAGTCTATATCTATCTCGATTCCTTTATATATGTACAACCAACCGTTATCCAATCAAACTTAATATACTCTGTGAGCTCTGCTCAACTGAGTATAAAAAGGGCGAAAGCTAGATACATATTCAGACGTTTACGAGTATGCGAAAAAAAAAAATAATAAGCGCGGACAAAAATTGGTAAAATTGATCTGGGAAAGGAAAGGATCAAAAGCTACTTTGACGACATGGACAGCAAACTCCTTAAATGTACTACGAAATATGTTTGTGCAAGTAAATTTACACCGCCTTTCATTTGTTTTGATCGAATACCTTAGTCGGATTTTCAATGAATACTTCAACTCAAATCTCGACCTTTACTGATGGGTACGCCATATACTAAAAACTTTTGCGGTGATTAACGTTTCATGAATTCCAGTTAGCAACACTGCTTAACTTAACCATACATTGAACTCAACTCAAGTTAACATCTTGCCAAAGCGCTATATATAAAGCTGGCCTAACTCAGAGAGGAAAGGGACGAAAAATTTTGAACGACTTCGGTGCGCCAGTCAATGTTGGGCGGAGATTGCAGAAATAGCCTTATGTACACATTTGTTCTACAAAACCAAATTCAACACACAACTGTATGTAAGCAAGACGACAACTGTTGCGCTTAAATGCCTTCTAAATGCTGTTCTAGGAGACGATTGAGAATATGACTGGTCTCATGTGGAAACACATTACCTGAGGGATATATGTTCCATATATCGTGGTTGACTCTGAATAAGTAAGACTTTAACCTATTACAGTACCCAGACCAAAGTTGTGCCAGATTGGCAAGCGTCTCCTTGTCTTCTTTAACTGCGAGTTCCGGGTATTTGGTAATAAGAACAAGGTTAGCCAGGCATTTATAGGCATTGAATTTTATACATATTATACATAGTAAAATAACTGTTTTTAGGACAAGGACTGTTTCGGGTAGAAATGAGAGACATGTTGTGGAAACCATACCCACTTTTTGAACCCACCGAAATTTTCGAAAAATGGCAACAATGGGACGACGTTTTAACAAACATTGATTCACTTTTTGATGCAAGATGGACATTTATTAAAATTTTGAAAAATGGGCGTGGCCCCTTCTACAAAAATCACGAAAATTTTTGCAGGCCGCTTATCCAAAGCCATTGCTTTCGCAATCTGAAAGAAGTATGGTTCTTGGTATTGGCGAAGCCGGTTGAATACCACATCCAGTATGATAAATGAAGTTGTTTCAAGTTTAATCTTATCAAAATAAGCAATTTTTGTAGGGTCCGTAACTACATTATCAACATTAATATGGTAGGGCATATTATAAAAATGGAAACATAATCATAACATTATAAGGTGATTGGCCTCTTCACAAAACCTTTAATATGAAATCCTTTTTATCAGGGATGGACCTTAACGGTAAGCTAATCGTTTATCAAAAAATTTCCACCGTTTCCGTTGAAACACTTCGAAATATTATCGATAAAGAAATTATCCAGATAAATTGTATCTCGTTTTTAACCGAAACGAAAAGCTTTCGTTATTGTTAAAAACGTTAACAAAAACGTGATACTTTATGTTTGAATTGTGCTGGCAATGATATAGCCATGGTGAAGCCGTAAGGTGGTAACAGCGAGCGGACATACACACACAAACTCCATGTAATTTGTTTGTGTAATTCGTTGGTGGTAATGTCAAAAATACTCTGAGAAATATTCGTACTGTCAAAATTCACGAGAAAAGTTGCAATCAGCTTGGCTAATGCTTTCACCTTTAATGCCTCCGCCATCAATCAGCTTTGCCAGCATAGTTTGAAATTAATAATCAACATAAACGATTTGATTTCTTTTTGATATGGCAGAAAACGAAACAAAATCATTTCGTTAATTTGACGTTCTTAACGTTAATAAACGAAACGAAATTACTTTGTTTCGTTTATTAACGTTAACTATCGTAACGAAATGATATTGGTTCGTTGGTTAAGCATGCCTGCTTTTTATGACAGCACTGTTTTACAGTCCCATATGACAGATGATATTTTCATATGAATAAGTACTATTTATCAGCTTTTATATCAGAATCAAATCTCGGATTGGAAGCGAGGGTTTTCCAACAGCAAAACAAAATAAGTCATAGGCACGCATTGGAGTCAAGGCCGCTCAAACAGTGCATGTATTACCAACATCAGAGTGTTCGATTTTAATTTCCATAGCTAGTAAAATCTCAGACAGGCTCCAATCCCTGGTCAAGGTCAAGGTCTCTTCAAACCGCCTTACCGAAAAAATTTTAAATGACAAAAAACACACATTTTTAAGATTGAGGAAACGCAACCCTGCGCTTCCAAAGCCCATCACGCATCCCTGCGTGTCGTTCCATAGAGAAGCATCCCTGTTTGATTTTCGAACTTCCAGCAGTGTTGGAAAACTGAATTCTTTCCCTTTCTAAATTTTCAACAATCAACAAAGGTAAACTGTATCATCTCGGAAATCAATTCCGTATTCATTTAAATAATTTTCTCAAACATACTTAATTTAAAAGTAAAATTAACGTAGAGTCGAAACTCTGATATTGAATTTAACTATCAAAGATAAAATATTTTATCTGTTTATATTAATACATTGAAGTGTAAAGAAGACTAAATCACTTGAATTAAATATTGAACTTATGCCAATATCACACATCTCGCCTTGTTTTATTTAATTTCCTTGGATTGACCCTCATAGTCCAAAGCAGGTGAAATCCCCTTTCCCTTTTATCTTATTGGTTATCATCAAATTTAATCTTTGGATAGACAAACGCAAACTCAGCCACGGATTGGAAACTTGTTCTTTTCAACCGTCAAAAAATTGTTTTCATTTCATTTTCATTTATTACAATTTAAATTAGTACAGTAAGATAATATATCTTTTATAGTACAACAAACAGTGTCGTAGACAGGGCCGTAGAGAGAAAACCCAGGCCAGGGACTAAACAATTTACGGGCCCCCTATAAAAGATCCACTAATACATTTGATTTGATTTTGATAATTTGAATTAATGACGTCTCATTCATGAATCATTATTGATGGATTACATCAAAAAAAATGTTTGCCACATCAACTAAATGATTTTTGGACTAACAGCTGAAAATAAAATTAACATAGAATATTTACTATTTATAATATTTTATTCCAACGTAGAAATAAAATTCTCTTTTAACAGCCACATATTGTTTCAATTTAATACATTTCTGATAAATTTAATGATGATTATAAATTTTAACTATTCAATATAGAAAGCTCGGATGTCAAAGAGTGGCTTTACTTGCTTTGTTCGCTGCAAAATTTTTATAATAATATCAAAACTCGCTCTTAAGATGAACACGATCTATGAAAATTTTAATTCTTGAAGGGACGCTGAAGGAACGTTCTGCACTAGCTACAGTGATAGGTATAGTGCAAAAGATACGTAAAACAACACAAATGTTGGGGAAAATTGTATACAGATTTTGAACATATGTAGATGGCATTTCGCAATTCCAATGGTGACAGGACTTTATCAAAAATTTGCTTCGTAAATGTGTTTCAAGTGAATTATTTCGCATTCTAAGCTTTGAGAAATATCCGACTTGTATTTTTCGACAAATCTTGCCGCGCTCGCCCGAACCGTAGTTTCATTCATGTCTTCAAATTGCCACACAAAGGAAAACGTCTCGCTCAAATTTCTCATAGCTGCAAATCGTTCAGTAATGCCAGTGATTGCCGATCAACGATCACCAGGAATGTATTGTTTTTAAAATCAGACTCTGAATCCTCCGAAATAATCTCATTTAATTTATCTTCAGAACGTCTTTTACGGTTTCCCTTTCGAATGTCTGGAAACTTTTGGCGAGCTGTTCAATTGAATAGCAACTGTTTTCCATTCGTTTAAAATTGTTTCCCATTGGTTCCTGATCAACTTCAAATCAGCTAATAAGGCATCTAGATGTCAGACCCCAACATCTATGGTGGCGTCTCTAGTTTGGAGGACCACGTTTCTTTCATTATTGGTAGTCAGTATTTTGAACCAAATTTCGTGTGATGGCAGTTTATCGTATAGCTTCTTCCATACCTGGAATTTTGAATATCCGCATAACAAATTTTAGGTCGATTTAATGTATTGGTGCTTATATATATATAAGCAATAAAAAGCATTGCTACTGGCACTGTACACTAACCAGTCGCGCTCCACTTTCCCTCCATTTGGCAAGATTCTGTTAACCAACGAGGTAGGAAATGCCTCGTCATGGCCATCACGTGGAAAAATGATGAACTCGACGAATTATTTCGTTGACTTCTTCAGATCGCAAAAACTCATTATTCATTGTACCGATATTGAAGTCATTTAAATAATCTGGACTTCGATACAGAGTTGGTGATATTGTTGGAAGACTTTTTGAAGATGAACCTTCATCAGTGTCACCACGAAAACTTTACGATTTCGGATTCATGTAAACATGTTTTTTTTGATGTTTTTATTGTCTCCTCGCTGTTCGAAGGCGCAGGCAAAAAATCATTATCAACATTCGTTGCTTTTGAAATTCGGCTTAAAATTTGCACATAGAACAACTAAAGACTCTCCTGAATTAAAAAAAATGTCTTAGTACCTCTAAATCGCTGCCCCCCTGAGAAACCCCGGGGCCGGGGGAGTCCTCCCAATCTCCATCCCCGCTCGTCGGGCCTGGTCATAAATATGTATTTAACTAGATTGAATACAATTTTGGGATAAAAAAGGGATACACAGTATTAATGAAGTTAACCTAAGTTAATGGCGCTATATAAAGTACAGTAGTAATTATATAAAATATATAGAGGTATAGTAGACATATTAAAGACCGCTAATTAAAACTATACTTAAAGCAGACGATTTAGGAAAAAAATTTAGTAAAAAAAAGGTCAGTTTAATATTAATGTTAAGAGAAATAATTAAAAAGAAAGCGGATATAGTTAGTTGTTTGGTTTGCATTGTTCCTTAATGAAGCTGGGATTGAATTCCATATACGAATGGTGTTGGCGAAAAACAGCCTTCTAGAGACAAAAAATTTAAGTTGGGTACACCTATACTGCATGATTTGAGAGATCAAGCAAATCTGAGTTTTTCATATAAGTACGGTGGGGATTTAGTAGAAATCAACCTAAAGAAGAAAATTACACTTCTAGCCTTTCTTACTGTGACTTAGTTGCAATCGCATTTTTGCGTGTTCATATCCTTCACTGAGCCGCTACACATTTGGTCTATGGTTTGTAAAACAAACCAGCAAACACCGTAAGTAAATACATGTGCATTTAAATATATCTTTTACTAAGCCATACTTATATATAATATGAACAAACACACAACAGTTGTAAGAGAGGGCGGGAAGAACATGGCATATACGTATGTATGTGTATTGTACAGCTTGCGGCTTTCACAGAATTGCACCCCGACCCCAACAGACGTAGATCCTAGTGCTCAACCCTCCTCCCGGTGCAATGCTTGACGATGGTACTGGGGGGACTGGAATTTCGACGGAAGGGAGTTTACTGCGGTTAAAATCCCACACTGACTTTGAAGCTTTCCATCCTTTCTTCTCTTCAAAAAATAAAATTTTGTTTGTTCGCATGTTTTCCATACAAAGTGGTGGATTTTCTAACCGATTCGTAGGTTGCTTCAAACAAGAATATATAACCTTGGAATAATGTTCAGAAAGTCGTGTGTTTTGATATATCTCGAAAACTCATTCAAAACACCCTAAATCGAAGCAAAAGGAAATTCGACCCGACAGCTGTCAAATTACTTACAAAAAACTTTCTTTCGTACTGCCATACAGCGAAAGTACCTTGTAATTGAGAAAATGGTTCAAAATTCGATGATGCTATATCTTTGATGAACAATTCCGATGAGGGGTCTTTGAAAGTTCGTCAAAAAGCACTAATATCATGTAATCGAATTTTAGAAATGTTTCGCTGTAAATAATGCGTGTATTTGAAACAGTTAAGATCCCATCCAAGTCGGCAGACTTATCCTTGTTAAGAACCATATCAGCGCTGCCCTCTGCACCTTATACAACTGGCAATGGGCGTCCACCGTGGTGTGATGGTAGCGTGCTCCGCCGACCACACCATATGCCCTGGGTTCACACCCCGGACAAAGCAACATCAAAATTTTAGAAATATAGTTTTTCAATTAGAAGAAAATGTTTCTAAGCGGGGTCGCCCCTCGGCAGTGTTTGGCAAGCGCTCCGGGTGTATTTCTGCCATGAAAAGCTCTCAGTGAAAACTCATCTGCCTTGCAGATGCCGTTCGGAGTCGAAGAGAAGCTCGGCCTTAGAACTCTTCGGAGGTTATCGCGCATTACATTTATTTTTTATTTATTTAATGGGAAAATAAAACCTTTCAAGACCCCTTTAGCTGGTATTGCAGCTTTTTTGAAGTTTAAGTTACAGACCGCTATATAGGTATTAGAGATATACGCCGCCTATAAACGCCGCCGCCGCCGCCGATTAGGGTCGTTTTTCGCACGCCGCCACCGAATGTCAAAAATATCGGCGCGGCGGCGGCGGAGGTGTCCGGCGCGTTACTATATTTTCTACTCGTTTAAGACGTTTAGGCCATTAATTGTTCATGTCGGATATGGTCAAAAGTGGTATCAACAGATGCGCATAACTGCCAGTTATAAGAAACTAATTGCGAGATTTAACTCTTTCTAACTGTTCAAAAGTTATTTAAAAAATAAGCGTTTTCGATGTCAGCTTAACACGGACTTTGCATCACCCATTTCACCAAGTTATTAAAACAAAACACTAAAAGAAAAGTTATATAATAAACTAGCAGAGTACCCGAAGTCGTTCGGGTATAAATAAAAGCAGTACTATATAGACTAATATATTAGACTAATCCCAACCCCCATTTGTATGGGAGATGCCACGCCCCTTTTTCTCTATCC